>NC_053162.1:181012591-181710091 GCF_016835505.1 Polypterus senegalus | reverse complement strand
AGGAAATCTGAATGGAGTGCACAAGTTGTACTGAACCCAGGGCTTTGATTTGTGTGAAACACTTTTAATTTAGAGTTTCCCACACCACAACTATCAACACAACTTCAATGAACAGCAGCAATTTTCTCTTCTTCTTCTTCTCTCTCTCTTCTTCTCCTCCACTCCTCTCTTATAAGCTGTGTCCTCCTCCTCTTCCTCCTCCTGACTTTATTATTACACCCAGGGACACTTCTGGTGTCCCAAAGCTGTGACCTGGGGACACTACCGGGTAAGGCTGGAGTCCAACAAAGTACTGTAGGCCTCACTAGTCCCTTCCGCACCTGGCAGCACCCATGCAACCCAGCAGGGCAGAAGCAGCAAACTACAATTCCCCTGGCGCCCTGTGCAAAGCCGTGGTAGCACAGGTCTGCCACCTAGCTGCCCCTCACGAGTAGTTAACCGCTTGTCCTTCCAAGCCATGGGCATCCCAGCCAGGATGCCAGGGTGCCAGTCCTCCCATGGCGTCCATCACAGGAGTGTTTGATGGAGACAAATGGAGAAAATGAGGAGTGGACTAATGGATGAATGTGAAGAATGAATAGCAAGACTGAATGATGGTGGAAGAATTGAAGAATAGATGGAAAGATGAATGGAGGAAACCTGAAGATCTCAAAACAGGAGTGAGTGATGGATGGATGGATGGATGGAGGGATGGAAGAGCTGAAGATTTGACTGATTGATGGAAGTATGAATGAAGAGGTATTGGAATGAACAAATGAATGAATGAATTATGCATGGAGGAGAAACTGAAGAACTGAGGGCAAGAGTGGCCGCACTGAGAGAAGAACGGACGGTCTGATGAAGAAAAAGTGAGAAACTGATAGATAAAGAATTACCTTCTGGTAATATTGATGGAGGGATTGAAGAAAATGGCTGATTAGTTGCTATATGAATGCATGGATGGATGGATGATCACTAGAAGCTGCAGGAAGAATAGAAGTTATGGCAAGAATGACTGACGGAAGGATGGATGAAAGGATTATTGATTAAGGAAAGTCAAGAAAATGATGGATGGATTGATGATTGGAACTAAAAGAATCCCACATATAGCAGAACTGATTAATGGTGGGATTGATGGAGTGGACATTTGAAGAATAGATGGATAAGCGTATGAGGGAAGAATTGAAGGTCTCATGGAAAGACTAAGGAATGGATGGATGGATGGATGGATGGATGTTCTGAAAAACTGAAACTGCCTGCCTGGTGCAGGTATGAATAGATAGATGCTGATTTCAAGAAGATACTGGAGATTCAATGGCAAGAGTGACTAATGGAAGGATGGAGGAATTGATTGTTTTGTGGAGGAGAAACTAATGGATTAATGGAGGGATGGAAGATTGAACGAAAGGAGGGATTAATGGAGGAAAAGTTTAAGAAGAGATGGACGGGCAAATCAAGGAAGAACTGAAGATCTCAGAACTGAAGAACAGATGTCATGCCTGGTTGATGGAGGTGTGAATAGACAGATAGTGGGATGGACAAATGAAGGGTGTAGGAGGAATTGCTGGCAAGAGTGGCTGATGAAAGGATGAATGAAATGGACAGATGGAGTAATGGATGGAAGGATCTCTGGATGAGCCTATGGTAGAACTGAACGAGGAATGTCAGGTTAAAACGGCACACGTAAGAATGGCTGTAAGAAGGAACTGAAGAACTGCTGGAAGAATGGATGGAAGGAATGTTTGATGGAGATGAAAAACAGAGAAGATGATGAGTGGATTAATGGATAGATCAGAATTTAGAATAGCGGGACTGTATGATGAAGAGGAAAAGTGGGTGGATAAGTAAATGGGGGGGGGGACCTGAATCTCTCATGGCAAAGTTGAGCGATGGATGAATGGAGGAAGACTTGAATGGATGGATGACTGAAGAGCTGGATGACAAATTCCTGGTGGGGTAGATAATGAAGGGGGCTGCTGTTCTGGCAAGACTGAGGAATGGATGGCTGGCTGAGGAAGAGTGCGGTTAAATGGACGGGTGGAGGAAGAACTGGACAGCCGAGGACACTCCGTCGTAATTGAAGCACCGCTGGGTCGCACGCTTTGTCCACAAGGAAGGTGAATTTTCAAGACGGCCATGTTGTCCTCCGCAGGACCCCCAGGCGTTTCCATAACAGGGCTGATGGACCCCAGCTCTCTCAGTGGGGTCTGCCCATCAGTAATAAGAGACCTGTCGAGGGGCCGAGGGGTGCCATGTGCTGCCAGCTTGCTTTGTAAGTGTGTCCCCTGACTCCAGTGGGTGCTGCCATCTCTGAGGTCTCTAGTTTGGGGTGTGTGGGGGGTCCTGACTTTTTTAGTTCACTTCCATCAAGTCTTCAGAGTGGATTCTTGCCAAGGGCAGGACGTGGCAGGATTTAGCTGCGTGGCATTCTTTCATTTACTGTGCCACTCTGGAGTGCCCAAGCAACATCCTCCAGCCAGACCGGTGGTGCCTCCCGTGTTGGTGGAGGTCTCAGCGTCGAGACAGGACCACCATATCTTATTTCACATCTCGATGTCCCAAAGGTTGTCCCTTGGCCATGGCGGTCACTGCATGCTACAATGGGACATTTGAGATTGGCTCCGCTTGGCTCGTCTTTTCTCACGGGAGTCATGCACCTGGCATCTCTTGGGGGTCCAGCAGTGGTCCTCTGCCCCCTCCGATCACACTGAGGTGGCAGGCGGCTGATTTATGGCTTGTCTGCTCACACCTGCGATGTCAGATCACAGCAGATAAGACGGTGATATACAAGACGGGTTGGCCTGCACCCCCTGAGGCTCAATGTGCCCGGAGAGACCCCTGTCCCAGTCAGCTGCCGCACATTCATAAAGACAAAGTCCAGAGTGGCACAATCATAAAAAGGAAAAAAAAACAGTGACGTGAAGAAAGAGGCCAGCAGCCTAGTGAGGGGCAGAATCCTCCGAGTCCACCATTCAGGTAACAGCTGTCCATCTTAGGGACCACTGTTTAGGGCCCACTGTGCCCCTTCCAATGCGACACTTGACCTGGAGAAGACAGCCATGTCCGTCTCTCTAAACTGGAGTGCCAGCATTCTGTGTGTCCTGATCAGGGTGGTCACTCAGTGCCTGGAGAGCCTCGGTCACTCTGGGAGGTGGCCTGGTCATTCTGCATCTCATGGCCCTGTGATTCTGAAAGGCAATGGACACTGTGGACTTTGGTAGAGAGTGGTCACTATGTGTCCAGTGACCCTCTGGCATAATGAAGTGCGGTGGTCAGTCTGAGTCTTTAGAAGAGTGAGGTCTCTGTAGTGGTGACAGTGGTGGCACAGCCAGTGAGCCGTCATTGTGTCCCTAGAGCCCCAGATGTTGTGGTCACGGTTTGTTTTTAAAAGGTCAGTTTTATATCAGAGGTGTCTGTGGTTGGGGGGCCTGCACTGGCACAGCACATTGGCACACCCACCACATGACGAAATAGCTCAGGATCCTGGTTTGCAACCCCCAGGGAGACACATGGTCCAGTCCCACCCTCCAGACCCTCTATCTGTTACAGCCACATGTTACATGGGCATCTCCTTGGCCTGGTCCTGCCACTCGGGTCCTCAACAATGAGCCGGATCACCCTTGGGTAATTGTGCCACATAGCCGTAGTGACGTAAATGACGCTCCCTCACAATGCAGGTCATGTGCCTCATTCGGGACTCTGTGAGCAACACAAAGTCAAACCAGCGGGACCCAAGGACCCTCTGAAGACTCACATGAAGGAGTCCAGTCTTCATCTCAGGTCACTGGATAGCATCCATGTCTCACAAACACGAAGCACCAGGACTCTAAAGACTTGGACCTTCATCCTTTTGCTGATATCAGGAGCGTCACACACCCCTTTGTGGTGACCTCATGACCCCCCAAGCTCTTCCAATCCGTCTACTGACATCATAGGAAGAGTCACCAGAGTCACATGAATGTCACCGCTGAGGTAAATAAACCCCTCAAGAGCAGGCAGTCTGGCATAATAAAGTCTTTAGAAGAGTGACGTTTCTGAAGTGGTGCCAATGGTGGCACTGCCAGGGAGCGGTCATTGTGTCCCTAGAGCTCTGGATGCTGTGGTCACTGTTTGGTTTTAAAAGGTCAGTTTTATATCAGAGGTGTCTGTGCAGGCCTGCTGTGTCAGTCAGGGCAGCTCAGGTTGGGGGGCCTGCACTGGTACAACGCATTGTCACACCCAACACATAACGAAACAGCTCAGGATCCTGGTTTGCAACCCCCTCAGGGTGACACGTGGTCCAGTCCCACCCTCCAGACCCCTCTATCTGCTGCAGCTAGGAGTTATGTGTGTGTCCCCTTGGCCTGGTCCAGCCACTCAATGAGGGTCCTGTGAGTCGGATCACCCTCGGGTAATGGCGCCACATGGCCAAAGTGGGGTAACTGACGATCCCTCAAAATGCAGGCCATGTGCCTCATTCAAGACTCTGTGAGCAACACAAAGTCATACCAGCGGGACCCAAGGACCCTCTGAAATGACCATCTATCTGCTGCACCAGGTGTTATGTGGGTGTCCCCTTAGCCTGGTCCAGCTGCTTGCGTCCTCAACAATGAGAATCCTATGAGCCGGATCACCCTCGGGTAATCGCGCCAATTGGCTGTAGTGCCGTAATTGACGCTCCCTCATAATGTAGGTCATGTGCCTGATTTGAAACTCTGAGACCGCCTGCTCATTCAGCATAAAGTCAAACCAGTGCTACCCGAGGACCCTCTGAAGAGACACATGAAGGAGTCCAGTCTTCATCTCTCAGGTCACTGGATAGCACCCATGTGTCTAAAGACTTGGACCTTCGTCATTTTACAGAGACATCAAGAGCACCACATACCCCTTTGTGGTGACCTCATGACCCCTAGGCTCTCCCAATCCGTCTACTGACATCATAGGAAGAGTCACCAGAGTCACATGAATGTCACTGCCGAAGTCATTAAACATCTTGAGAGCAGCCATTCTGACATAATGCAGTACAGCGGTCACTCTGTGTGTCTGTAGAGTCCTGGCTGCTCTCTGTCTCATGGGGGCTACTGTGGTCACTCCTTACATCTGGACGGTGATGTCGTTTGGGGTCTCTTAATGGACATAATGAAGTGCACTGGTCAGTCTGTGTGTCTGGACTGGAGTGGTCAATGTGTCTGTGGATGCCTGGCCGCTTGTGGTCACTGGCATGATGTATTCTTTAAAGGAAGGACCCTGTGATTTCTGTAGTGGCCTGTTCACCCCCTGTGTCTGGAAGGTTGTGGTCACTTGGTGTCTGGACGGAGTGGTCACTTTGTGGAGTTCAGTTAATCCTTTATCTGTGTTGTTTTCCAGGGCCCATGAAAGGCAGTAGTGGTCCTGTGGTCACTTTGTCTGTAGACGATTGTCACTCTGTGCGACTCTAATGCAGTCATTCTGTGTCTCTGAAGGTCAGTGACCATTGCAGGTAGGGAGTGGACACTATGAGACAATGGAGAAGAAGTCGGCAGCCATTCTGACATGATGAAGTGAAGCGGTCAGCCTGTGTGTCTGGACCGGAGTGGTCAGTGTGTCTGTAGAGTCCTGGCTGCTCCTTATCTCACAGGGGTATTGTGGTCACTGCTTTTAGGTTCTGTGTTGACCACTTCATATGTCTGGTAGGTTGTGTCCATCTGATGCCCCTTATCTGTGTGGTTATTTAGGGCCTCTGAAGGGCAGTAGTGGCCCTGTGGTCACTTTGTCATTAAGAGAAGTGGTCACTCTATTGGTCCCTAATATGGTCATTCTGTGTCCCTGATGGCCAGTGGTAAAGGAGTGGACACTAAGTGACAATGAAGTGGAAGGCAGCAGGCATTCTAACTTAATGAGTCCTGGCTACTTGTGGTCACTGGCAGGATGGATTCTATAGCTCTGCCATTTCTGTAGCCTCTTCACTCCCTGCATGTCTGGAAGGTTGGGGGGGTCACTCGGTGTCCCTGGATGGAGAGGTCACTCTGAGTCTTGTGGAGTTCACTACACCCCCTCTACCTGTACGACTCTAACCCTAACCCTAATGTGGTGGCCGTTGTTAACCCGGGCCTCGACTGACTCCCGTATGGAAATCTGTATTGAGATCCTTTCTCATCTGGCAAAATTCTACACTGGGATGCCCTTCCTGACATAACGGTCCCCATTTATCCGGGCTTGGGACCGGCAGGAAGAAACACACTGGTTTGTGCATCCCCTATGAGGGGCAGTAGTGGGCCTGAATCTCTAGCGGAGAGCGGAGGGGGTGGTCACTCTGCTTGCTTCTGACGCAGTCAGTCTGTGGTCTTGTGCTTTGGAGCTGAGTGTCCACTGAGTGACCGCACACCCCAAATGCCAAACAGCTTTTAAACACTCAAGGCTGCTGACCGCAATAGCGACACGATGTGAGCCCCGCCCCTACTCGGCCAGCCGCGTGAGCGCGCGAGAGGGAGCGAGCGAGCGAATGAGCTAGAGACAGAGAGAGAGTGCGCGCGTGGGAGCGAGAGATAGAGAGAGAGAGAGAGAGAGAGAGCGAGCGGGCGGGCGAGGACAGGTGATTAGGAGTGACAGGCCGCTTATCAGGGGATCAGCCTGGGAGTCGCGCGGCTCTGATAAGGAAAGAGTTAAGGGGGGCAAGCGGGGATTATTGAGACAAATCGAGCGCTCAGCCGTTTGAACTCCCCGGCCCGCACATAATCACATTTTGCAGGTTACTCCGAGGGGGTCTCGCCGTGTGCGCGGCTGCCACGCTGGATTGATGTGCTGTCGGCGAGATGAAGAGACACCCAGGTGCAGCCGCCGGCCCTCGCCCTCTCCCTTCTCCCACTCCCAAGCATTCGTGTCCTGCAGCCATTTCTCTTACTCGCTCGCTCGTTTACTTTTTTTTTTTTTTTATTCCTGGGCTTTTGTTCCTCTGCAGCTGGGGGAGATAAATCAATCTTCATCCTCCTGCCTTTGACATTCCGATCGGCGGCTCAAGACACTCGGCACGTCGGGAGAAGCAGCCGCAGAAAGGGGAGCTCCCTGGAGCCGCAAGTGAGCAGGGACCCGAATGTGGGCAGCCGAGCCCAGCAGGTGCCAACTAGCGCCCAGGTAATGGCTGATGTGCTTGGGTGGTCGTGGGAATGGTGCGAGGAAGAGGGCAGGGGCAAAGCCACACCTGTCCAGTGGAAGGTCCGAGGGTATACACCCCCACCAACCCACCCACCGTGCAACTTCTCACCCACCCTACATCTCCCGAAAAAAAACACTTGGGCACAAATCTGGATGTCCTGACCATAAGGCGTTTAATGAAAAATGGAGACGTGGAGTCAAAGGGCAAATCTTACACCAAAATGCCAACCAGAAGTCCAAGTCGGAACATTTTGCCAAATTCATGAATAATAAAAGCCTGACACAAGCGTTGGGGTCCATCACACTGGGTGCTCAGTTGTTATTCCATCCTTCTTGTTTTTGACGTGATGAGCTTCACTCGCCGGTGTTTGGAGACTCTCTGCGGTTCTTCTCAGGCTCTGTGAGGTTGGATGGATGGATGTTCAGGTCTGGGCTCTGCATGGGGGCGGAGGTAGGGAGAAGAGTCCAGCTGCAGACCTCCAGAGCTCCTCTGGAACAGCCAATTGGATTTTTGTCACCTGGTTTACTCGACTTGGCTCAGACAACTCTGCCCCCCCCAACCCCAATCTTAACCATAACGTAACCAGGGGTTACCACCGACACATAAAGTATGGCAACAACTTCCTGAATGGAGTGGAGCTCTGGTGGTCTGCAGCTGGGGTGTCTTGGAGGTAGGAGGGGTGATAGAAGTTTGTCAGAGGACACAGGGCTGACGGAGTTGTCCCATCAAGGAGAAGGAGAATTTTGCTGAAGGACGGCATCCACTTTGGTAGAAGTAGCAGAAAGGATGGAGTTCTGTCAGATGGAGGAAGATGTCCTAAAATGGACACTGGACTGCCCTGGCATCTCAAGAACATCCATAGTTGCCCCCAGTGCTAGTGTTAGGTTAGGTTGCACCTCAGGGCAAGCTGATTACTGCGCCAACCAACTGTTGCCACATGCCAGCTTGGGTGCATTGATTCATGACATTGCCGCTCCTCATCGGTGTTCCTCAGCAGAAATGGAGACTCATCAGACTGGGCACAAATTCAACTGTCCAGTTCTCGTGGGACTATGCCCACCGCAGTCTCAACTTTCTGTTCTTGGCTGAAGCTGACGTGGTTTTCTGCTGTGGTGGCCCACCCACCTGAAGGTTCAACGTGTTGTGCGCTCTGAGATGCTTTTCGGCCCAACGTAGTTGTACAGAGTGGTCCTCTGAGTTACACAGTGTAGCCTTTCTCTCAGCTCGGACCCCTCTCAGTATCGCCAAGGCGTCTCCATCTACAGGACTGCCAGAGGCTCACTGGATGTTTGTTGTCCACCTCGCGGAGTAAATGGCGGAGACTGTGGGGCATGAAAATCCCCTGGAAATGAGCAGTTACAGAAATACCCAAATCAGCCCGTCTGGCGCCAACACTCACGGCGTGTCAAAATCACACCTGGCGTCCATTCTGATGTTTGACGTGAACATGAACTGAAGCTCCTGACCTGCGCCAGAGTGATTTGATGTGTCGGCCACATGATTGACCGAGTAGATCGGGGCATAGACAGGCGGGCATCAGTGCTGCCAGCTTAACTTCTCTGACTGCAACATTACAGCAGGTAACTTATAAAAGTCAGTGGAATGGGTTTAGAGAGGAACTCCAAAGTAGAGTATTGAGAATTCCGAGTATTCCCAACAGGACGTCCCGAGTAAATCAATTCCGTTCAAGTTTGAAGAAAGTCGGGTGTTCCACGTGTTTTTGTCGAATTCTGCACCGTGGTCAGCATCCCTAAGGAAATCTGAAGTTTCTGACAGCTCTCGAGGCAGGGGTCTGGGATGACCCCGAGCTCCATCGGTCACTTGGCGGCGCATCTCTTTAGAAGGACGAGCCCCCGATGGAAACTGAGAAATCTGCACTTCCCAGTCGTGGGCCACCCAGCATGGACTGGAGCGGGCAGAGCAGACAGCTTTGACACACACATGTACGCATGGCATAAAAAGTAATGTGCCACACACTACTCCTTATTCTTCAATGCTCTGTACTGCCAGCTCTGTGCCAGGGTGGCATTTCACAGTCAAGTAGCAAAAGGAAGCAAAAAAAAAAAAAACAATTTAAACAAAGTTGCAATTTCAGGCTCAGATATTTAGTAAGGATTAAGAAAAATAATTGGCCACTCTAGAGACTTTGTGTGAGGCGCAAAGCTGAAGACCATAATTTGTTTTTCTCTTTCAGTTTGTGTCACCTTTCGCAGCCAAAATTAGAAGTCAGCGTGTCACAGGGTGGAAAATATGCCACCCAAAGTGACAAGTGAGGAGTTTGACAGCCAGCCAGCCAAATCAGGTTTAATAGGTAGCTCAGGTACCTCAAGGGGGCAGCACTGATTCATCAGGGGCACTGTGCCCATCTGCCATGCTGCCAGCCTGACTGGGGTCTGCTCTGTGCTCCGCCTCCAGCCCTTCTGCTTTGCCAGCCCCATTGCCCCTGACTCCTCCTATCTGTGAATGTTGCATAGCAGTCACATGACAAAGAGGTGGAGACATAAATGGGGTGCTCACAAAGCGGCTTTACGTGAGGATTTGCATTCTGGTTGCCATCCTGAGCTCCTGCTGGTGTGCCACGTTCTCTACTGCTTTAGTATGTTGGACTTTTGTCCTGTTCTTGTTGAAAGCATTACAAATCCTGTCGATTTCTTGATTATTTAATAGTTTTTTAGGAATGTATTTCATTCATTTAAACTATTGTTGGAGTTTTTATTTTGTTTGTTCCTCTTCTCTTTCCCATGTTGCCTTATGAACAGCACCATTTTGTGCATTTTGATCTTGACCACGAGTCCTGTTGCTGGTGTGTCACATTGTACGGCATTCTTAGGCTTGCCACTATTTAGGATGGCGACCCACTATCCTCTGTACAAGACTGGAACTGTTGTGATCACGGCAGGGCACAAATGGCAAAAAAAAAGTGAGGCCTTCAAAAAAGACCCAGAAAAAAAAAAGCAGGCCAGAATCCTAATCAGTCTGCCCCAAAATAGGTCTTACCTCAATGGATCCTGACCCTAGGAAATGGGGAGGCTTCAAACCTGTCTAGGCCTCTAAATGGAGAAATGACTTTTAAAGTTCAAAATTCACTTAAAATATCTCAAAATTTGCCTCACAAGAGGGAGAACTGTGAAACTTGTACGGAGAGTGTTAACACAAGAATTGTTATGAGAGGAAAATTTATTAACAAAAGTTCAAAATATCAAAATGGACGCAAAACAGATTTGCCTAAAAGGCAATTCACATCAAAGTCCTTAGTGGTTTGGTTCCAGGACCCCCACAGACACTAAAATCCAAGGATGCTCAGGTCCCTTATATGAAATGGTGTAGGATTTAAATCATCTCTCGATTTCTTATAATTCCAAATGCAATGTAAATGCTTTAGTTGCTGTGCCAGAGATATTGTATAAGGAATGGTGACCCTGAGCACACGACGTGCCCCTTTTCAAACGTCTAAGATTTGTCACTTGTCATTTTGTCACGCTACGCTCCCTCTTAGCCTTTGGGGGTTCGCTTTGACTGCTTCATTGCTTTTTAAGTCTTAGTGGCCAAACGAAAAAGGTGACTGGTGACTTCAGGAAGGTCCATGCCACCCACACATACCCCACCCCCCCCAAAACCCACCACACATCGAGGGCTCTATGGTGGAATTGGTCCAAAGTGTTAAAATCTCTGGTGTTCACCTAACATCTGACTTTCAAAGTTTGTGGTCCGCACATCCTTTAGTGACCCCCCCCCAACCGCACCACTCACCATTCATCCCCACATTTTCCAGGGACACTGCTTCTTTAACAGGTTTGACCACCCTAACCCACTCTCACTTCGGAGTACTGCACCCTCCACCCATCCTTCTGCTGATACCATCATAGGAGAGACATCCCCACCTACAATTACAGCAGCCCAGGTGATCAGAGAGCTGAGGAGACTTCGTGCCAGCAAAGCAGCGGGTATCACCACGACTGCTAAAGGCCTGTGCGTTGGAGCTGGGGAGTCCTCTACAGAGCATCTTCAACCTGAGCCTGGAACAGGGGAGAGTCCTGAGGCTATGGAAAACATCTTGTATCACCCCAGTCCCAAAGGTATCACGTCCTAGTGAGCTGAATGACTTCCGGCCTGTCACTCTGACGTCACACGTGATGAAGACCATGGAGCGGCTGCTGCTTCACCACCTGAGGCCACAGGTCCACCTCACCCTCGACCCTCTGCAGATCGCATACCAGGAGAAGGTGGGAGCGGAGGATGCCATCATCTGAATATGCTGCACCGATCCCTCTCCACTTGGACAGAGGCAGTGGTGCTGTTAGAATTATGTTTCTGGACTTCTCTAGTGCCTTCAACACCATCCAACCTCTGCTCCTAAGGGACAAGCTGACAGAGATGGCAGTAGACTCACACCTGGTGCCATGGATTGTGGACTGTCTTACAGACAGACCTCAATATGTGCATCTCGAGAACTGCAGGTCTGACATTGTGGTCAGCAGCAAAGGAGCGCCACAGGGGACTGGACTTTCTACAGTCCTGTTCAGCCAACATACATCAGACTTCCAATACAACTCGGAGTCCTGCCACGTGCAAAAGTTCACTGACGACACTGCTATGGTGGGCTGCATCAGGAGTGGGCAGGAGGAGGAGTACAGGAACCTAATCAAGGACTTTGTTAAATGGTGTGACTCAAACCACCTACACCTGAACACCAGCAAGACCAAGGAACTGGTGGTGGATTTTAGGAGGCCCAGGCCCCTCATGGACCCCGTGATCATCAGAGGTGACTGTGCAGAGGGTGCAGACCTATAAATACTTGGGAGTGCAGCTGGATGATAAACTGGACTGGACTGCCAATACTGATGTTCGGTTTAAGAGAGGACAGAGCCGACTATACTTCATTAGAAGGTTGGCGTCCTTCAACATCTACAATAAGATGCTGCAGATGTTCTACCAGACAGTTGTGTTGAGTGCCCTCTTCTACGCGGTGTTGTGCTGGGGAGGCAGCATAAAGAAGAGGGACACCTCACGCCTGGACAAACTGGTGAGGAAGGCAGGCTCGGAGCTGGACAGTTTGACATCCGTGGCAGAGCGACGGGCGCTGAGCAGACTCCTGCCAATCATGGAGAATCCACTGCATCCACTGAACAGGATCATCTCCAGACAGAGGAGCAGCTTCAGCCACAGACTGCTGTCACCATCCTGCTCCACTGACAGACTGAGGAGACCCCACACTATGCGACTCTTCAATTCCACCCGGGGGGTAAACGTTAACATTATACAAAGTTATTGTCTGTTATACCTGCATTGTTATCACTCTTTAATTTAATATTGTTATTATCAGTATGCTGCTGCTGGAGTATGGGAATTTTAAAGTATCTATCTATCTATCTATCTATCTATCTATCTATCTATCTATCTATCTATCTATCTATCTATCCTTTCATATCTATCTATCTATCTATCTATCTATCTATCTATCTATCTATCTATCTATCTATCTATCTATCTATCTATCTATCTAATATATAGTGCCTTTCATATCTATCTATCTATCTATCTATCTTTCTATCTATCCATTATATAGTGCCTTTCATATCTATCTATCTATCTATCTATCTATCTATCTATCTATCTATCTATCTATTATATAGTGCCTTTCTATCTATCTATCTATCTATCTATCTATCTATCTATCTATCTGCTATATAGTGCCTTACATATCTTTCTATCTATCCATTATATAGTGCCTTTCATATCTATCTATCTATCTATCTATCAGGGATGTTCTGAGCAGCTGTCTGCTTTGGGGACTACAACGACTCTGACACAGCAGAATTAAAGATCATTGGACTCATATCCGCGCCCCCCCTTCCCGCGCCCCCAACTCTTTATCAAGCGTTGTGACGGACCACCGCCGTCCCTCCCACTGTTTCTTTTCCCTCCTCTTCCTTCTGGTAGAAGGTCCTGCAGCATCTAACCCAAACTCTGGCTGTCCGACTCTGAACTCTGTGCTGCCCCCCAACTCCTCTCGGTGGTCTCTCTGTTTACAGAACACCCACCTTGACTGTTGCTGTTATCACTAAATTCTTTTGAATGTGTTACTGTCTGTCTGCTCATTTAATTTCATTTATTCCCATATTTATGGGTTTATTGCCGTGGCGTTTAGTGGACTGTACTCTTGATTTGTTTGCAGTGGTCCGGAGTTCCGTTATGTTTGTACTGTTGGTGTAGATGTTGCACTGTGGTGGTCTATGCTGCAGTGGACAGTATGACAATAAAGTCACTTGGCTTGAGGAGCTGCGAGATGCCCGTGTGTGTGTGTTGTGCCCACCTCCCTCCACCTCTCTAAAAGACACACACGTTCGATTTCTTTTTCAAGGTGTTTCCAAACGTTCCTGCATGTGGGTGACGCCATCACAAAGGTGTCATTAATCTTCATTCCCTTCCAGTCCCGCAGGTGAAGGAGTGGCGGGCGTGTGAATGTTGACTTCTTGTTATCTCAAGTGGCCACTTAACCAAGAGGCAAACTCCATGACCCCGTGACACGTAGCGGAGCAGCGAGTCGACACTCCACTTTGGGAAGAGGCCTCCTGATCAGCACGCTAAGAGGGCCGTAGATCTACTAGGGGGCAGCTCACCACCCATCACAGGGCATCACAAGATAATCAGTGTGCCACTTGTAGCCTGCTCAGGACCCGTCAGGCGCTTCTGTAGTCTGACATAACCCTGCGGGCCTCCCCGACAAACAGGTTTGATTTTGTATTTAGTCGTAGCGGCGGGCTCTGTGTGTGTGCGAGAGGTGACAACCAAAAGTACAAATCACAGAATGCAGTGACGAGGAGTGAATAAGAGGACAAAGAGAAGAGAAGGCCGTCTGTCTGACGTCTCAGTTTAATGTGACACAACAGAATGGAACAAAGACAAAATAAAAAGGATTAGGACTGAACCCCCCGTACCTGCAAAGCCTTTTAATGGGCACAATACTGGCAGTCAGAAAAAAGTGCCATTGTCATGATACTGGCAGTCAGGAAAAAAAAGTGCCATTGTCATGATACTGGCAGTCAGGAAAAAAAGTGACATTGTCACGATACTGGCAGTCAGTAAAAAGCAGGTGGCATTGTCACAATACTGGCAGTCAGAAAAAAGCAAGTGCCATTGTCACAATACTGAGAGTCAGAAAAAAAGTGTCATTGTCACAATACTGGCAGTCAGGAAAAAAAGTGACATTGTCACGATACTGGCAGTCAGTAAAAAGCAGGTGGCATTGTCACAATACTGGCAGTCAGAAAAAAAAAACGTGTGGCATTGTCACAATATTGGCAGTCAAAGAAAAACAAGTGATGAACTCCCTTGTTGTAAATGTCAACTTGTGCCACAAAGTCATCATGCCTTTGAGGACCCTGACGTCCCCAGTGATTTCCAGGCTCGTGTAAAGTGACCCATTTAGGTGACAAGATCAGCGATGGCAGTCGTCACGTTTGTCATTTCCTGCGACCAGAAGTCATCTAAGGCGCTGCTGGCTTTAGGCGTCGAAGCTGAGGTGACTTGATGACGTGCAGACCACCGCACACACAGCACCACATTCACACTGGAGTCACGCAGGCCCTCGGTTGCGTTTGTCCACCTGCTATGTCGGACTTATCGGGGGTCTGATTCCTGCCTTTTTCCAAATGCAATCGTGAAAAGACCCCCTAAGCAATCCTGACTCGGATTAGGCCACTTTAAGTAGGGCTTGTTATGTTTGGTACCTTCCATGTTGGCTGCCCTCTTAGTGTTTCAGAGACCCTTCAGTTCAATTGAGGTTATCGTCGTGTGGTCCTCTTCTCTGAGTTCAGGCCCAGGTCACTGTGTGAGGGGTGCCACACTGGGACTGGCATCCTGGCTGGACTTGAACTGAGACCCTTGCCCCGCTGGGACTCCCCTTCCATGGAAGGACAGGGGATGGCAGTCTGCTTTGGGCACTATCTTCCCCGAGGCACTAGATGGCAGCCTCCCTGGATTATGTCACCTTTACGGTTTCCCACAGGGCACACTGGGAAGTGTAGTTCATCGGCTCAGCCCTGTTGGGGTCTGTGGGTCTGCCAGGGGGTGCTGAGGGGACTAGCGAGTACTGCTAGTACTGTTGTGTGATCAAAGAATTGAAGCCAAGGTTTATGGTGCGGTTTGTAAGACTGCGATAAGGCCAGCGATGATGTATGGAGCTGAGACACGGATGGTGAAGGGGGCACCAAAGAAGAAGTGTGGAGTTGAAATGAGACAATCAGAGTGGGTACAATAAAAGTGGGAGAGAAAGAACAGGAAAGTAGGCTGAAGTGGTATGGAGATGTGATGAGGAGAGACAATGAAGATGTGGGCAAAAGAGTGATGGGAATGGAAGTCCAAGGGGAAGAGAAAGCGAGGGAGGCCAAAGTGTACGTGGATGGATAAAATAAAAGAAGATCAGAAGGAGCAGGGCCTGAGGGGCGAGGAGGTGCAGGACCGAGCAGAATGGAACTCCACACAAAAATGGAAAAGATGAAGAGGAAGAAGAAGAGGGAGAAGAAGAAGATGTCGTTTTTATTACACCTGTAAATATGTCACAGTGCCGAGAGCTTATGCTCAGTTCAGGGCGCTTTACAAAAGAAAAAACTGCACATACACATAACAGGACCCACACAAGGTCTTCAGCCACCTGGAGGAACTGAATCACATTGGATTGACGCTGATCAACGCTCACGTAGCCCACCGTGCAGAGATCTGCTTTCACTTTGACACTAAGAGTCTTCTTCTCTTGATCAGCGTCAAAAAACGCAAATTCAGTCCACTGGGATTCAATGTTGTAGAACAAGAAAATGTGAAAACGTGAGTCCAGGGTTCAATGCCTCTTATAGGCGCTGCACACCACATATCAAGGGAACTCAACTCCAGTCCTGGAGGTCAGGTCAGGTCAGGTCAGGTTGGGGAGCCTGCACTGGCACGGCACATTGGCACACCCACCACATGACGAAACAGCTCAGGATTCTGGTTGGCAATCCCCAGGGCAGACACGCAGTCCAGTCCCACCCTCCAGACCCTCTGTCTGCAGCAGCCTGGTGTTACATGGGCGACCCCTTGGCCTGGACCAGCCACTCGGGTCCTCAAACAATGAGGATCACCCTCGGGTAATCGTGCCACATGGCCGTAGTGCCGTAACTGACGCTCCCACACAGTGCAGATCATGTGTCTCATTCGGGACTCCGTGAGCAACACAAAGTCACCCCAGTGGTGCCCAAGGACCCTCTGAAGAAACCAGTCTTCATCTCAGGTCACTGGATAGCGTCCATGTCTCACAAACAGGAAGTAGCAGGACTCTAAAGACTTGGACCTTCATCCTTTTGCTGATATCAGGAGTGTCACACACCCCTTTGTGGTGACTTCATGACCCCCATTCATAGGAAGAGTCACCAGAGACACAAATGTCACTGCCGAGGTAAGTAAACCTCTCAATGACGAGGTCGACACTCTCTCCAGTGCCAATGGCCGTGCCCACGAGGTCATTAAAGGCCTGGCTCTTGGTTTTGATACCACTGACCTTGTGAGTGTCCTGGAGGTCCACAGTGACAATTGTTTTTAATTGGAGCCCATTTATTTACTACTAAAGCAATATGCTTTTTGGGGGGCTTAGTTTTAATTCTCCTCCGAGTATTTGAGGGTCCACATCAATGACAAGTTGAGCTGGTCTCAGAACCCCGAGAGCAGAGCAGACTCTCGTCCCTTAGGGGACTGCGTTTGTTCAACGTGCGTGGTGACATCATCACATCTTCTCCCACTCTCTTGTGGTGGCCAGTGTGGTGTGCTGGGCTGGTAACATCACGTCCCGAGAGGCCCACCGAAACAACAGGCTGATTTAAAAGGGTAGTTTACACACTCTGGACCCCCCGGAGGTCCTAGAGGAGGAAGAGGACTAAAACAAACCTGAGTGCCATTATGACCAACGCTGCACGTCCACTCTCAGTGTGACACAGCAACACTGAGGACTTTCAGCCAATGAATCACTCAGCAGAAGAGTGTGGAGAAACGCAACTGGGACTGGGACCAGATACTAACAACCCACTGGTAAAGGGACCAGATACTAGTGCTCCACTGGGACTGGGACCAGAAACTAGCGACCCACTGGGATTGTGAACAGAAAGGGACCAGATACTAACACTCCACTGGAACTGGGATCAGAAACTAGCGACCCACTGGGATTGTGAACATAAAGTAGTGCTTCATTGGAACTGGGACCAGAAACTAGCAACCCACTGGGATTGTGAACAGAAAGTAACGCTCCACTGGAACTGGGATCAGAAACTAGCAACCCACTGGGATTGTGAACATAAAGTAGTGCTTCCCTGGAACTGGGACCAGAAACTTGCACCCCACTCAAACTGGGTCCAGATACTAGTGCTCCACTGGGACTGGCAAGTCTTTTATTCAATTTCTTGTATTAGGAATTTGTTATTTTTCGCATGCCCCTTGGGCTCAGAGCGCAGGGTCAGTCATTGTACAGCGAGCCCCCCTGCAGCAGGTTAAGGGGTCTTGCTCAAGGGCCCAGCAGAGTAGGATCTCTTTTGGCAGTGACGAGGATTCGAACCGGCAGCCTTCGGGATGCCAGCGCAGATCCTTAGCCTCAGAGCCGCCACTCCTGTGTCGTCTTTCTGGTTCATTTTGATGCTGACTGACGTGACAACAGGGCTCCATGTGGTGTCCCCGGGGTCACGTGATCTGATTTCATTCCTTTTTTTTTTTTAATTTCCAGCCAGCCCACAGCTGATGAGGTCCCGGTGGGCAAACCCAAGGATGACGTCTAAGAAAAGCACACACAAGTCGCGCTGTCAGGGAGCCACTGGAGGAGGTTTATTCGTTTTTTTGTTTAAATATTCTTTACAAATAAGAGTACAACCTGAGTTCCTGTCAACATCCTTTTTTTTTTTTTTTTTTTTTCATCACCCTGTGGTAACACTGGAACAAAAATTCATGAGGAATAATCTCATAGTCAGCATGGGGCGCCCCGAGCACCCGTCTACTAAGTGCACCCCCCCACCCCGAAGCCTCCGCCGTCATCCGCTCGCCTTATTTGTTGGTTTTAAAATACGACGCGTCTTTCTGGTATTTTAGAATTTCATCTCAGGAGGCGCACAATGGAAAACAAAAAAAAAAAAAAATTGAAAAAGTCCGACTTCAAAAAAGCTTATTTATGGTACCAATGAAACTTTGGTAGTTTAGCAAAACATCTTCTCCTTTTTTGAGCATTTTAGAAAAGTTGCAAGTGAACTCGTGAACAAATAAATAGCAAAGGTACGCATGTTTACAGCTTCGGGGAAATAGAAAATCCAAAAAGCGACTCGGGATTCGCCGTCGGCTTATTAAAGACGCACAAGTGAAAGGGACTCGCTACTCTACGCCGGGACGCCGTCTACCGTTAAATAAAGCTTTTCCATTTTGTAGCACCTGTCGCCATTGCTTCACAGCGAGATAAATAGAAAGATGCCAGTCTGAACATGCAGTCGCTTCTTTTTGGAACTTTTTTCTTATATTTTTCAAACGTATGACCTCCGAAAGAATATATACTTTAAAAAAAAAAAAAAATCGTTCTTTTTTTTTTCATTTTTTCTCATCGTTTGCCTTAAATACCGTACACTTGTAAGGGCTAAAGCTAACAAACTGATCTAAAATTTCAAAGTGGATTTTAAAAACAAAAGAAGGAAAACGAAAAAAAGCGTATTAAGTCCAAACACCACAATGTACAACTCAACATTATTTCACAAGAGCATATTTCTTAAAAGTGGTATCATGCAACGTGTCCAATTCCACCAAACGGGTCGTTCTGCAGTATTTGGTCAAGATGTCGGCCGGCAAGCTCTGCCCTCAGCAGCACACTCTTCTCATTTCTCGTCTATACAAATATACAGATGTGAGGTCTGCCAGGAGCAGCTCTCCTTTGGGATTGGCCGACGCTCCCGCTTCTCCGTCGCCAACGCGGCTCACTGTCCAGCCCGCTAATGCCCTCTTCTTGGGGGGAGCCATGTCGCCGGAGGCAAAAAAGGTGGAAATAATATGGCTGTATATCATCTGCGCTGCTGGGCCGTGAAGCCGTTCAGTCTCTTCCCTACGCGCCTACTTCTCCATGTTCTCTGTTTCTCAGGATGCAAAATAGGAGCTCTGCATGGAGTAGAGGCGGTCGATGGGATTGCCTGCCCTGGCCTGCATGGAACTCACTTCGGACGAGGTGAGGAAGCAGTCGCTCAGGCTAGTGAGGGAAGTGTCGCTGTCGATGTCGTGGAAGATGGAGTCGTTGCCTACAAGGAAAGATTGGACAGAATTAGCCATGCAGACTTTTGTTTTTTTTCTCTTGTACTTTTTCTTCCAAATTTTCTGGGCTGACATCCATTTAAAGAAATTGCTTTTGGAGCTGAGAACCCGTAAAACATGGCACACCCCATCCTCTAACATTCACGGTGGATCACGCATCCTACAGCACATGTGAGCCCCAACTCCTTCAAAGCAGTCGGGAGCAGGACACCGGAGGGTGGGGGGATCAAATACCAGTGGGCACTGGATTTAGACTTCTTGTCATTTGTCTACAACTGGAGCTAAAGATGTTAAGATTTGCATTGGGGGTGACAAAGATGGACAGGATTAGAAATGAGGACATTAGAGGGTCAGCTCAGGTGGGACGGGCGGGAGACAAAGTCAGAGAGGCGAGATGGCGTTGGTTTGGACATGTGCAGAGGAGGGATAGATAGATAGATAGATAGATAGATAGATAGATAGATAGATAGATAGATAGATATGAAGGGCACTATATGATAGATAGATAGATAGATAGATAGATAGATAGATAGATAGATATGAAAGGCACTATATAATAGATAGATAGATAGATAGATAGATAGATAGATAGATAGATAGATAGATATGAAAGGCACTATATAATAGATAGATAGATAGATAGATAGATAGATAGATAGATAGATAGATAGATATGAAAGGCACTATATAATAGATAGATAGATAGATAGATAGATAGATAGATAGATAGATAGATAGATAGATAGATATGAATACACTATATATAGATAGATAGAGAGAGAGAGAGAGAGAGAGAGAGATAGATAGATAGATAGATAGATAGATAGATAGATAGATAGATATGAAAGGCACTATATAATACATAAAGATAAAACAAAACCTTCAAACATCTGCTAGGAAGCTGAAGATGAAGAAGAACTTCACCTTTCAGTATGACGACGACCCCAACCACACATCAGCATAGCAATGGCTTCACCAAAGGAGGACCAATGTCCTGGAATGGCCCAGCCAGACCGTCTCCCAGATCTGCGGGCTGACCTGACGAGAGCTGTGCACAGGAGATGCCCTCGTAATTTCACAGATCTGGAGGACGTGGCAAAAACTGCCAAGTTCAGACGTTCGTTGTGTGGATTTCAATTTTGCAATAAAGGTGGAATACGTTCTGACAGGATTTCTCTTGGTTTCATTTTTTAGCACATGAAATCTGTGATTTTGCCAGGGGTGGGTAGACTTTTTTTTTTTTTATACCCACTGTATGTCGCTCCCACTCAACACCTTCTGAAGTATTAATGGAGATGGCCACATTCACTAAAGTCGCAGTAAACTCTGAGACGGGCACAGGACTGAAATGAAGCTTGAAACAAAAAGGGATACCCAATCCCATCTTGTGCCAAGGCCCCGCCCCACCCAGCAGTGGGCAGACTCACACTGGAAAGGAAGCAGAGGCTCAGAGTTCATTTCTGGAAAGCCCCTTATGTGCAGCTGTGGGAGAAGAAAAGCCTTTCTGGAATAGCCTGGCGCCGGCATGGACATACATGCTGAACTGATTTGACGTTCGCACTGCCTGGCACGTGTGCACCATGGGGAGGAGACGTCATTGTGTTCAAGTGGCAAGAGATATTGAGTGCCGTGTCACTGGTAACCACCCCAGTACGGTAAATACACACGTTGCCTTAAAGAAGATGCTTACCATATGGATTCATGTGGTCGCCGGGCATCTGTGGCGGAGTGAGGCCCTGCTGGAAGGGATCGGTGCTGTAGCCGTTCTGGTCCATGACCACAAGCTGTTGCTGGGGTGGAGCCAGTGGTGTGTAGGAGTTCATCATGCCCTCCATTCGACTTGACATGACCTCTGCAATGGTAAAAAAACAAGACATCATGCGCATGGTAAAACACGCGACACTTGCGACAGAGACGCAGACTCCGGGTTAGGGAGGATAAGAACTTGCGGACAGCAGATAGTGATGCTCTCCTGCCGGAGGGATGGCCAAGAAGGTCTTCACAGAAAGAGAGAAGGAAAGAACTCACAGGAATGAGGCCAGTGAACGTTGGTGGTCAGACAAACAACTGATCAGCGGTCGTTCGAAACGCGTTCTGCTGCACAGATTTGACTAATCAGTCTTTATTTGACACTAAGCAGCTGAAATACCCGGCGTAGCCCTGGAGGAAAATAAAGTTTAGCCCAAATCCATCAAAATACCTTCAAGGGATTCAGTCCACATGTGTTTTGTGGATTTAGAGAAGGCATTCGACCGCGTCCCTCGAAGCATCCTGTGGGGTGTCCTCCAAGAGTACGAGGTACGAGGCACTCAGTCCCCGTACAGGAGGAGCAGGAGTTTAGTCTGCATTGCCGGTAGTCAGTCGGACTCGTTTCCTGTTGAGGTTGGACTCTGCCAGGGCTGCCCTTTGTCACCGATTGTGTTCATACGTTTTATGGACAGAATTTCTAGGCGCAGCCAGGGAGCGGAGGGGGTCTTGATCGGTGACCTCAGAATCTCGTCTCTGCCTCTTTGCGGATGACGTGACTCTGTTGGCTTCATCGGACAGCGACCTCCAGCTCTCACTGGAGCGGTTCGCAGGACCGTGAGGAGAGTCAGCACCTCTAAATCCGAGGCCATGGTTCTCAGCCGGAAAAGGGTGGAATGCTCTCTCCGGGTGGGGAACACATTACTGCCTCACGTGGAGGAGTTCAAGTATCTCGGGGTCTTGTTCACGAGTGAGGGAAGAATGGAGCGGGAGGTCGACAGACGCAGTAATGCGGGCCCTGCAACGGTCCGTCGTGGTGAAGAGAGAGCTGAACCAAAAGGCGAGGCTGTCCATTCACCGGCCGATCTACGTTCCTACCCTCACCTGTGGCCACGAGCTTTGGGTGCTGATCGCGGATACAAGCGGCCGAAATGAGTTTTCTCTCCAGGGTGGCTGGACCTTCCCTTAGAGATAGGGTGAGGAGTTCAGTTATCCGGGAGAGACTCGCTGCTCCTCCGGCATTGAGAGGAGTCAGTTGAGGTGGTTCAGGCATCTGGTCAGGATGCCCCCCTGGACGCCTCCATAGGTTCCAGGCAAGCCCCACTGGGAGAATGGGAGAAGGCCACGGGGCAGACCCAGGACACGCTGGAGGGATGATATCTCCCGGCTGGCCTGGGAACACCTCGGGGTCCTCTCAGAGGAGCTGGAGGAGGTGGCCGGGGAGAGGGGGGTCTGGGCTTCCCTGCTTAGGCTGCTGGCCCCTCGACCTGACCTCGGAAAAGCGGTGGATAATGGATGGACGTTCAAGGTAGTGTAAAAATGATGGGAAAAGCAAAGCCTTTTGTTAAGGTTTTTTGAGAGATCCATTTTTGTGTTCTGGTGTAGTAATACGTTTTTACATTAATGAAATAAATATACTGCTCAAAAGAATTAAAGGAACACTTTTTAATCAGAGTATAGCATCAAGTCAATGAAACTTATGGGATATTAATCTGGTCAGTTAAGTAGCAGAGGGGGTTGTTAATCAGTTTCAGCTGCTGTGGTGTTAATGAAATTAACAACAGATGCACTAGAGGGCAACAATGAGATGACCCCAAAACAGGAATGAATGGTTTAACAGGTGGAGGCCACTGACATTTTTCCCTCCTCATCTTTTCTGACTGTTTCTTCACTAGTTTTGCATTTGGCTACAGTCAGTGTCACTACTGGTAGCATGAGGCGATACCTGGACCCTACAGAGGTTGCACAGGTAGTCCAACTTCTCCAGGATGGCACATCAATACGTGTCATTGCCAGAAGGTTTGCTGTGTCTCCCTGCACAGTCTCAAGGGCATGGAGGAGATTCTAGGAGACAAGCAGTTACTCTAGGAGAGCTGGAGAGGGCCATAGAAGGTCCATAACCCATCAGCAGGACCAGTATCTGCTCCTTTGGGCAAGGAGGAACAGGATGAGCACTGCCAGAGCCCTACAAAATGACCTCCAGCAGGCCACTGGTGTGAATGTCTCTGACCAAACAACCAGAAAGACTTCATGAGGGTTGCCTGAGTGCCCAAATGTCTACTGGGCCCTGTGCTCACAACCCAGCGCAGTGGAGCTCAATTGGCATTTGCCATAGAATACCAGAATTGGCAGGTCCACCACTGGCGTCCTGTGCTTTTCACAGATGAGAGCAGGTTCACCCTGAGTATATGTGAAAGACGTGAAAGGGTCAGGAGAAGCCGTGGAGAATATTATGCTGCCTGTAACATCGTTTAGCATGACTGGTTTGGTGGTGGGTCAGTGATGATCTTGGAGGCATATCCATGGAGCGACTCACAGACCTCTACAGGCTAGACAACGGCATCTTGACTGCCATTAGGTATCAGGATGAAATCCTTGGACCCATTGTCAGACCCTACACTGGTGCAGTAGGTCCTGGTTTCCTCCTAATGCCCGGCCTCATGTGGCAAGAGTATGCAGGCAGTACCTGGAGGATGAAGGAATTGAAACAATTGAATGGCCTTCACGATCCCCTGACTTAAACCCAATAGAACATCTGTGGGACATTATGTTTCGGTCCATTAGGTGCCGCCAGGTTGCTCCTCAGACTGTACAACAGCTCAGGGATGCCCTCATACAGATCTGGGAGGAAATGCCACAAGACACCATCCGTCGTCTCATTAGGAGCATGCCCCGACGTTGTCAAGCACGCATACAAGCTCGTGGGGGCCACACAAGATACTGAAAAGCATTTTGAGTAGCAGAAATTAAGTTTTTGAAAAAATGGACTAGCCTGCCACATCTTCATTTTACTCTGATTTTAGGGTGTCTACACAATTGAGCCCTCTGTAGGCAGAAAACTTTGATTTCCATTAGAAGACTTGGCATCCTTTTGTTCCTAAGACATTGCCCTGTCGTTATTTGTATAGATATTCAACTTCATATTGAGATCTGATGTATCTAATGTGTTTCTTTAAAGCGTTCCTTTCATTTTTGTGAGCAGTGTATTATAATTTAATGTCAGAGTGACGCGGATTGTGGAAGAGAGGTGCAGGCAGAGTAGAGTGGGTGGAGAAGAGTGTCAGGAGTGATTTGTGACAGACGGATATCAGCGAGAGTCAAACGGAAGGTCCACTGGATGTTAATGAGACCAGCTTTGTTACATGGGCAGGAGACGGTGGCACAGAGGACAGGACCAAGTGCTTCTTTATGCAAAGTATGTTTGAAGAACAACAGAGCATTCAGGATTCATTTCTAGTCAGTCATTTTCTAACCTGCTTAGTCCTGAAGAGGGCTGCGGGGAGTGCCGGAGCCTATCTCGGCTGGCATAGGGGGCAAGAAGGGAACAAACCCTGGACAGGATGCCAGTCTATCTCAAAGCAAACACGCAGACACACACGGGCCTGTTTAATATCAAGAATCCACCTACCCTGCATGTCTTTGTGCGGTGGGACTAAAGTGGAGCAAACCCACACAGACACTGGGAGAACATGCAGGCAGGACCCGGGATGAGAAGCCTGGCCTCGTTACTGGGACGCAGCAGCGCTACAATTGCACCGCCATGATGCCCTATTCAGGATTTAATGTAATGTAATATTATTAAACGTGCTTAATCCAATAGCAGGTTTGTGAGGCCGGAGCCTTCCCTGGTAGCACTGGGCACAAGGAAGAAAACTGCCCTGCACAAGGTGCCAGCCAGGCACATTGCCAGCTGAAGGTTGAATTGGAATTGACAAGCATCCTAACCAGAACTTCTCTGGAGATGTGGGACTACACAGGCATGGGGTTTGAACCCAGAATGCTTCATCTATGAGCTGGCAGCATTGCCCACTTGAGCCATCGTCCTGTCCTACATTTAAGATTAGTGCTCATTTTAATTGTTACCTGATGCCATATTGTGTGAAGCTGGCTGCACTTGGGTCCTAATCTGGGATCCTGAGTTGGTGGTGTGTGTGGCAATGCAGCGTGTGCTCCTAACCTGCTTCCCGTCTTGGTCAGGTCTCATTGTGCTTCTTCTATCAATGCCTTTATTATGTGCCTGCCCATCACTGCCAAGGGCTGCCCACAGCCCTATAAAGGCGAATGGTTCCCCACAATTCCTGGCGGTTCATTCGAATGCGCTAGGGAGTGGTGAGTGTTTTTTGAACCATTTTGCTCTGTTTTTTTGAATTTGCCATTAGGGCGGCACGGTGGCGCAGTGGGTAGCGCTGCTGCCTTGCAGTTAGGAGACCCATCTGGGTTCACTTCCCGGGTCCTCCCTGCATGGAGTTTGCATGTTGTCTGCGTGGTGTTCCTTCCACAGTCCAAAGGCATGCAGGTTAGGTGTATTGGTGTGTGTGTGTGTGCCCTGCTCGGAGTTTGTTTTCTGCCTTGCGCCCTGTGTTGGCTGGGATTGGCTCCAGCAGACCCCCGTGACCCTGTAGTTAGGGTATAGCGGGTTGGATAACGGATGGATGGATATTGTGTGAAGTGTTGCTGTAAATCCCTCAGCGATGACACGACACAAATCTTCAAATGACACCCTGCACAATTTATCAATGTATGACAAAAATGAATACAGCATATCCTTTTATCATACTGTATGGCACTTCTACTGCGAAATGGTGGCACAAAAGCTTTACAAACAATCGCTTTTAACTGGATAAAGCATGCTTTAGGGTGAAAGGCCTGTCACACAGCTTTAAAGACCACTGTGGCCGAATCCTGCTATGAAGTGTTGAACAAAGCAATCGAGACCGAAATAAACCCACGCGTTTCCTGAAGCCGAGGCAGAGATGATGATGACAACATCGGGCCAACTGCAGGACCTAACCCTGGATGAGATTATTAAAATGCATAATCACGCCCGTATCGTCAGCCATTCAAGGAGAATTCCGAATCTCCAGTTAACTCAACCTGTAAGTCTTTGAGAGAAATCCCCTGTGACCGACGTGGAGAACGTACAAATCTCAAAGAGGCAGCGACTAGGCTCCTAATCGAATCCAGGCCCCGTGAGTTCAAATTCTGCGCCGTGTCCCTACCTGACAATATGTGACAATACGTTTCTAGTGAGACGAGCCTTTCTTCTGTTCACAAATGGCTCTTACTGGGCATTTGGGATGCAAGTATACGGAGCCAATTGAGCCAAGAGAGGACTTCATCTTCTCAAGAGACAATCGGGGGGGTCTTTCTCTCACCCCACTTAGTCCACCTGAGCTCCGCTACACAAGCAAACGAAAAAGAGAGCCCATCTACATATTTGGCTGACGTCTTTAAAGCAACTTACAACACTCCTGGAGCACAGGCAGGTGGAGCGAGTTCCTCAGGGTCAGTAGCAGGACTTGAACCCACAACCTCAGGGTCTGAAGTCCAACACCGTAACCACTACACCACAGTGGCTGCTGTCGAAGTTAAACACGATAGAATGGGGGCTGAGAAAAGGCGCCACATAAAAGGTGGACTGAATGTTTGGACTAAACGATCAGTGTCGAAAAATAAGATGAAACTATTAAAGCTCCTCAGACTTTCATGTTGATTGAATGATCCCATCTGCTAAAAGTCAAATAGCTGCGTGGCTTCACTTCACATGCTGTAACTAAAGGCAGTTTATCTCCCAAAGATGGTAGCAATTAACTTTCCACCCACCGAGCTGACGTGCTCATTCTCTCTGTTCCTTCTTTCCTCTCCTGCAGAACTTGCCGGCTTTCGGCTGATGAATAATTTAGAAATATGTCCCTGTGCCCAGCAATAGTTCACATCTATCACCTTCATATTTTATCCCGTCACGAATTGCTTTCGTACACAGGAACAACTGACGACGGCCCTCCATCTTGAGAACAGAAGTCGACCTTCTGACTCTGCAAAGCCTTCTATGTTGCCTCATGTTATTCCATTGGCAAGACAACGGACCTCCACCTGTTTGTAAATGTGTGTGGGTGCTTGGGTATTAAAAATAATGTCCATCCATCCATCCAACCTGCTACATCCTAACTACAAGGTCATGGGGGTCTGCCGGAGCCAATCCCAGGGCGCAAGGCAGGGTGCCAGCCCACCTCAGGGCACACACACACACACACACACACAAACCCACTCAGGACAATTTAGGATCGCCAGTCCACCTGACCTGCATGTCTTTGGACTGTGGGAGGAAACCCACGAAGACACGGGGAGAACATGCAAACCCCACACAGGGAGGACCCGGGAAGCGAACGCAGGTCTCCTAACTGTAAGGCAGCAGTGCTACCCACCGTGCCACCCTAAAAATAATATCTATATATAAAAAACACTTTTTAAAAACCACGCTTATATTAAGTTAAAAAGTGTACTAAAAAGTTAAAAATAAGTCTCTCATACATCACCCTCCAAATAAGAGGTGGGCGCTTTGGCTAAGATTTTAAGAAGTGTCTTTTGAATGTTGATTGATGAAAGGCGCTGTCAGGGATGCCAGGGGCAACGACCCGGCCGGGACGCCTTGAGGGACCGGAGGAGGGTCTATGCCCACCCTGGATCACGTGGGGGCCACCATCCTGGTTGCTTTGGGGGCCATGGGTAGGGGGCTTGGAAGCCCAACCCTGTAGGGACCCGTGGTCACCGCCGGAGGGCGCCCCAATGCCTTGGGGACCCTGGACCTCAGCACTTCCGCCACACCAGGAAGTGCTGGGGGGAAGAGAAGAAGGGACACCCGGAGAGCTTCCGCCACACTGGGGCATGTCCAGGGAGGAGTGCCGGGAAACACCTGGAGCTCATCCGGGGTGAAATAAAAGGGGCCGCCTCCCTTCATTCGGGGCTGGAGTCGGGTGGAAGGAGGAGAGAGTGTGGAGGCGGCCCGAAGAAGAAGAAGAAGAAGAAGAAAGGCATTGTGTGGCCAGGACTGTGTTTGGGGTTTGTGTGCACTTGAAACTTGGTGGATTACAACATGTCTGCCTGTCTGTGTCCGGGCCGCGTTCACAGCGCCCACGCTTTTATTTTACGAGTGATGTATGAGAGACTTATTTTTAACTTTTTAGTACACTTTTTAACTTAATATAAGCATGGTTTTTAAAAAGTATTTATATATAAATACAGTATACATATATTATTTCCAACTTTTTAGTCTTGGGTTTGTTTAAGTATAATTTTGTAATCGATATTTTAACACTTCCTTTAATATTTCTATCTGTTACTAGCGCCATCTATTGGGGAAATCTTGAACTATTCTTCAAATGAAAATTTAATGTCTTAATTAACATTAATTAATTGATCAATTACTGAAACTGATTATTGATTCATGTATTGTCACTGGAAGTGAGTAAGTGTGCAACTGTCATTTGGACAATAGGAAGTGGGTTAAATATCGATTACAAGATTTGTACCAGACAACAAACATCCATCCATCTATTATCCACCCCGCTATATCCCAACTACAGGGTCACGGGGGTCTGCTGGAGCCAATCCCAGCCAACACAGGGCGCTAAGGCAGGAAACAAACTCCGGGCAGGGCGCCAGCCCACCGCAGGGCACAAACACACACACACACGCAGGGAGGACCCGGGAAGTGAACTTTACTGCGAGGCAGCAGCGCTACACACTGTGCCACCATGCCACCCCATACATGAATATAGTTAAACAATTTTATTTTTTCCTTTTAGTCATTTCTTAACCTACTTATCTTCAACAAAAAAAACCCAAGTGTGACGACTGACTCTGCTGCCCACCCAAGAAGCTGCGCCCCGTCCAGTCCTCACAATATGTGTGTCCCGGAAGGTGTCGTCAGATGCTGGCCACACTCGGGACAATTTAGGACCCCCAATGCACCTAACCTGCATGTCTTTGGACTGTGGGTTACTTTGCCCGGAGGGGACTGGGCGGTCTCGTGGTCTGGAACCCCTACAGATTTTATTTTTTTCTCCAGCCTTTGGAGTTTTTTTTTTGTTTGTTCTGTCCACCCTGGCCATCGGACCTTACTCTTATTCTATGTTAATTAATGTTGACTTCTGTTTATCTTTTATTGTGTCTTCTATTTCTCTATTCATTTTGTAAAGCACTTTGAGCTACATTTTTTTTGTATGAATATGTGCTATATAAATAAATGTTGATTGAATGATTGATTGATTGATTGTGGGAGGAAATCCACGCAGACACGGGGAGAACATGCAAACTCCACAGACGGGTCTCCTAACTGCGAGGCAGCAGCGCTACCCACTGCGCCACCGTGCCACCCCAGACAGCAAACAGGTGAAGTTAATATAAACGTGGCAATAATAATAAAAATATTAATAAAAATAATGTAATATTATCTCTGTTCTCAACAGTTCTCTTTTTCATTATGTTGCCTCACATTTTACATTTTATACTAAGTGGACATTGCGGTTCCAGCATTGTACCAACTCTGATTCCGACTAAATGCAAATTGTAATATCCTGTGTTGAAATTTCCAATTTCACATATTCCGATTCAATTCAGTTATTTTTTCTTGTAGACCTTTGATGCAAATATAGCTTATTTTGTCATTTTGCAGGTTTCATTTTATATTTTCGAGTTTTGTCGACGGGAGGGGCTGAGGGCGATAATCAGCTAAAAACGGTGACAAAACTCAGCGTCACATTAAAGGTAGTCCCTCTTTGCTTGGAGGAATGTCAGACTCATTGAGTTGGCATCTAATCCCTGCAAGATGGCATTGACATCTCTCAAGGGAGCGAAGCGAGTGCAGAAAACAAAATACTCCGCAGACGATACTTTGCGCATTATCGCCGAGTCGGACTCTGACTTTTCGGAATCTGATTTTGTTGAGAGTGATCAGGCGATCGAGCAGGAGAGCGAGGAAGTGGCATCAGCTGATCGGACCCCAGCCGATGCCACCCCAGCTGATCGACTGCTAGCTGAGCGCATTCGCACAGCTGACGCACCTACGGGAGGAATACCCAGACATTGATCCGTGGGAGCCAACCTGGCTACCGGACTTCACAAGACGACATGGCTTGCTGTCGGAGACGACGGATTACCAGCCGCTGGACTACTTCAGGCTGTTCTCTTCTGAGGCTGCCTTTCAGCTACTGTCGGACGAGACAAACGGGTAGGCAGAGCAATTTTTCGAATCGCGGGGTGCGCTTGCAGCGCATTCTCATTTTTCAAAGTGTAAACCCATAACAGAAGACAAGATAAAGGGCTGTGCGGCCTCATCATACTTTGCTTTGTAACATGTATGTGAGGTCACATAGTATGCAGGCTCATACGACATGCTAGACAGTAACATTTATTATCAAAAATAAATATATTTTGTTGATTTGATGTGTCAAACCATTGCTTTTTGGAAAAATATTCAGCCTTGGGGGGAAAAGAAACAAAAAACAAATCCGCCCTAAAAGAGTTAATACTGTATGTTTTAGTGTAGGGCGGCACGGTGGCGCAGTAGGTAGCGCTGCTGCCTCACAGTTAGGTTTGCCTCCCTGCGTGGAGTTTGCATGTCCTCCCCGTGTCTGCGTGGGTTTCCTCCCACAGTCCAAAGACATGCAGGTCAGGTGCACTGGCCATCCTGGTTGCCGTGAACCATAGGAGCCTTGTCCTCCATATTTGTCAGGCCAGCATCTGACGACACCTTCCGGGACACACATATTGTGAGGACTGGACGGGGCGCAGCTTCTTGGGTGGGCAGCAGAGTCAGTCGTCACACTTGGGTTTTTTTTTGTTGAAGATAAGTAGGTTAAGAAATGACTGAAAGGAAAAAATAAAATTGTTTAACTATATTCATGTATGGGGTGGCATGGTGGCACAGTGTGTAGTGCTGCTGCCTCGCAGTAAAGTTAACTTCCCGGGTCCTCCCTGTGTGGAGTTTGCACGTTCTCCCCGCGTCTGCGTGTGTGTGTGTGTGTGTGCCCTGTGGTGGGCTGGCGCCCTGCCCAGGGTTTGTTTCCTGCCTTGCGCCCTGTGTTTGCTGGGATTGGCTCCACCAGACCCCCGTGACCCTGTAGTTAGGATATAGCTGGATGGATGGATGTTTTAGTGTTTGTAAGCCACATTGCCATTGCTACAGCCTTTAAACCTGAATTTTACCAGGTTAGGGTGCTAAAAGTAGCCCGATGGCTCACACTGGCAGTGATGAAGTGCCATGTATCAATAAACACAGTAACTACATGACTCCATTTACAAATACAGGAGTTGGAGTCCGAGCTGCTGGCGCCAGACACTGAGGGGCAGAATGGGACTTGGTGTGGAAGGCTCCATGCGCCGACTCCACAGCCAGACTGAAAGTTGTCTACTGTTGGGCCGAGGGCACCCAAACAAGACTCCTGATCAATTCTCTTACCTTGCCCAAGTCGCTGGGAGTTCTGCTGTTCCTGCTGTTGCTGCTGCCGGCGGGCCAGTTTCTTCATCTAAAGGGAGAAGTGCATAGAGATGTGAGAATGATGAGTGTGGCAGTGACGCAAACTGTCAGGACAGGATTCATAACACGTGACAGGGCCCGACAACTTAATAAAGACACATCATTTTCAATTTTAATGTTCAAACAAAATCTCACAAATGCCCACCCCACTGCAAACAAGACAAGTTAGAGATGAGAAAATGTCACACTAGTTACCTTGGCTCGTTGATTCTGAAACCAGACCTGAACGACCCGCACACTGAGGCCAGTCTTGGCTGCCAGAGTCTCCCTCACCTGCAGAAGGGGGTAGGAAAAGCAAAGCACGAGGTGAAAATCCCTTCATGGTACTGATTGTGCCCACACTGCAGTGGTGAGGTAGTGGCATCTGAGCAGATTTCAACCCCCCCAGTGCCTTTAATGCATTTTAATGTCGTTCATTTCTCCATACTTGTGTATTTTTTTCTTATCATATCCTAAATTTTGCAAAGTATCGTAAAGCGTTATGTCAAACACTTTCTACTAAAAATAAAGCCATAAAGGACAAAGCAACATAAAAATACAAATAAAACAACATAATTAAGTAGTGAACTAATCAACTGTTGTTCATTTTAAAGTGTGTCATTCACATAGAACAATTATAAAATTAAGTAAACACTAAAATTACTGATAGACACCCTGCCCTTCCACAACTCTGAATAGCGTGTTTGTTTTAAACTACATTTCTACCTAATTATTTATTTAAAGTGTTTTTGTAAAAGACAAAGAACAAATAAATCTGCTTATCTATCTATTTAATGTTGTGATCCTGCCGACTATACTTAAATTAATATTTATCTATTATATAGTGCCTTTCAATCTATCTATCTATGTAATGTTGTGATCCTTCCGACTATACTAAAATTAATCTATCTATCTATCTATCTATCTATCTATCTATCTATCTATCTATCTATCTATCTATGTAATGTTGCGATCCTGACAGAAAAAACAAAAAAACTCCAGACGGCTGGAGAAAAAATAAAATCTGTAGGCATTCCAGACCATGAGACCACCCAGTCCCCTCTGTTTATTAAGGATTAATGTTGTGATCCTGACGACTATACTAAAATTAATCTATCTATCTATTACATAGTGCCTTTCATATCTATCTATCTATCTATCTATCTATCTATCTATCTATCTATCTATCTATCTATCTATCTATCTATCTATGTAATGTTGTGATCCTGAATATACTAAAATTAATCTATCTATCTATCTATCTATCTATCTATCAATCTATCTATCTATGTAATGTTGTGATCCTGACGAATATACTAAAATTAATCTATCTATCTATCTATCTATCTATCTATCTATCTATCTATCTATCTATCTATCTATCTATCTATCTATCTATCTATCTATCTATCTATCTATCTATGTGATGTTGTGATCCTGCCGACTATACTAAAATTAATATCTATCTATTATATAGTGCCTTTCACATCTATCTATCTAAACAATGGATGGATAACTGACTGATTTGAATTCGAATGATAAACAAGCTTCAACACATGAACGCAGTAATATGTTGCCTGTGCCAAGTGTTACTGGTGATTATTTGACTAAAGTGTCCTCATATGTGTTTTGATTAATTTTATAAAATGAAAGTGGTCTGAATGCCTGATCTGAACTCGGATGTCGTTGACGGTTTTCAAACTCTCTCTATAACTCGATTTACCAGACAGTGCTGTTTAAAACAAGGGATGAATTGATATGAACTGGAGTCTTGTTATTGCCTCTTAAAGGATTTCTTTGCAGTGACTGAAATGGAAAACTTGACTGGCCACACAAACCCATAGCCTTGTTGAGGACAGCAAGTTTTGGGAAGGAATTATAAATGAGATATTTTAACTGTAATCTTGCATAATGATTTACTGAGCTGGGCCTCACCTTTCTGCAGGGCTTTGATGACACCTCGAAGGACGCTTTGAAGGCTCTTCTCTGCTGGGTGGTGAGGATGGTTCTGGGCCGCTTTGGCCTGCGGGGATCTTTCCCGTCGTCACTGCCTTTTCCTTGGCCACCTGCACTTTTCCCTGGCTTGATGTCCAGGTCGTCATCCTCACTTTTAACTGCGGAAACACAACATTAACAAAAGAGTAAGCTCCAAGCAGTAAATGATATGAAAGTGCCTACTGTAGATGAATTAAAAACTGAGAAGACAACAGGATGGGCCATCTGAAGACCTCCTGGGAACACCGCTTTGGGAATGTGACCTTTACTAATGGTGCGTTATGCTCTCCCAGATCAAGTGACACGCGATCACTTCCATCTAGTCTCACATCACCGCAACCAGAGAGCAGGAGTGAGATGAAAAGAAAACTGTCATGTGGTGCTGGCCGTCTGTAAGTTTGGCGGGGGGACCCTACTCTGATTTTCAACTGAGATGAAGGTGTGGTTTTACTGGTGGTCTCATGCATGCCTTCTCTATCTGTACCATCTCCTAGTCTCTCACATGTTTTTATCCTTATCTCCATCGGACACCCCGAAGTTACTGAGTCGAGAAAGGCTCCATACATTGGGTCAGTTACTCTTAAATAATGAATCAAAGAGGGAGGCGAGTGACAGCGAGAATGCTTGGCATTGCACAGAAGAAAAGAATCAGCCTGAAGACATAAATGAGCACAGGGTCAGACCAGTGATTTGCATTGTGGGGCTGCTGGCATCTGTGACATTTAACAAACAGTCGGTTCCATGAAGCATAAAGAAGAAAGGATGGACTCCTTGGGCAGGTTCAACACCATACACAGATGGGAGTATTTGACTGCAAGTTCAAATCCCAACTTAGGTAGGCCCTGAGCAAGACCACTGATCACTTTCTGTCTAGTAGTGTGTAGTGTAGACCCCCACCCAATGTCACCATTATACGGGGTGGTCCAGATCTAATTATGCAGACCCAGATCGTCTGGATGACTTTGATTTATGCGGGGATGATTCCGGTTTCGGCGCGAAGACGATTCTTCATGTCGTCTGTTTGCACACTTCTCTCTCGATGGTCCGGGATTTTTCGGGTGATTTTCTATGTAATAAACTTAATACGTTATAGCGTAATGAGAATTGCATAATTAGATGTGGACCACCCTATATAACCCAACATACAATCGTGTGCTTTGTTGTGTTTGGCTTCTTGGTGCTTCACACCTAATCTTGTCATCACCCCAGCCTCTGAGACAGGAGGGGTTTGAGACGACCACTGGCATTCCCTGATCTCAGTAATGCCAAAGGTCCTGGCACTAAATTGAACTTTTTTCTTTTTTGATATGAAATGATCTGCAGCTGAATGGATGAGCGTTGGCTGAGCCTACAGATATTCACATCTCATCTCGTGCCAAGAGAGGCCGCCATAAATTCTGAACCTGAAGTCTTATGCTTTTTAGTTGTGTCACACACGTGTGAGTAGGAGGAAGATGGATGGACCATCCATCCATCCATCCATCCATTATCCAACCCGCTATATCCTAACTACAGGGTTACAGGGGTCTACTGGAGCCAATCCCAGCCAGCACAGGGCGCAAGGCAGGAAACAAACCCCGAGCAGGGTGCCAGCCCACCACAGGGCACACACACACACACACCAAGCACACAATTTCGGATCGTCAATGCACCTAACCTGCATGTCTTCGGACTGTGGGAGGAAACTCACGAAGACACGGGGAGAACATGCAAACTCCACACAGGGAGGACCTGGGGAGGACTCAGGTATCGTTACTGCGAGGCGGCAGCACTACCCACTGCGCCACCGTGCCGCCCCCTGTATAGACACGCTATATCCTAACTACAGGGTCACAGGGGTCTCCTGGAGCCAATCCTAGCCAACACAGGGCGCAAAGCAGGAACAAACCCCAGGCAGGGTGCCAGTCCTCTGCAGGGCACACACACACACACACACACTAGGGACAATTTAGGATCGCCAATGCACCTAACCTGCATGTCATTGGATTGTGGGAGGAAACCCACGCAGACACGAGGAGGCCACACAGGGAGGACCCGGGAAGCGAACTCAGGACTCCTTACTGTGAGGCAGCAATGCCACCCACTGCGCCACCGTGCCGCCCCCTGCATAGACCAAGTGAGGGTAATTCCACACCAGGCCAAGGGGGTGGAGGGGTGCACTAAACTTTCTTTCTGTTGTCTCTGCAGACCAAACACGGGAAAACCTGCCTGATTCAACGTTGAAGGCATCACGTCCGGCGCCTAGAAGAACGTCACTTCCGGTCCTGGCCTTTAAAGCCGCCATATTCTCACCAATAACTCGACCAGTGCACATGAGTGCTATCCTGCAAATACCACTGGCGTAGCAATGGATTGTGCAGACTGTGCAAAGTACAAGGGCCTACGAGCCTGGGGGGTCCACTCAGGGCCAAAAAAAATGTGAATAACTAAAACAGCGGTTTCACAGTCTCGATGCAGCGGCTTCAACGTTCAATGTCTTTGTACCATCAACTCTGAACTCGATGGCTGACAATGAACTGTATGCTGCTGCCGAGCTCCTCGTTGAACGCTATAGCGCCGACATTTCACCGCCATTCTCCGCTCAGTTGTTGTCATTTCCAGATGTTTTCAATCCATCCTGTCAACTGTCAAGTCGACTGTTTTCGAAGTAGCTGAACTGTTGCTGACAGGTCACTGTGCGCTGTTGTCTACTTTCAGTGACGTCTGCAAGGCTTCTATGTTACTGCCGGCTACGCCAATGACTGTGGCTGCGCGTGAACTCTGCGTTCTCCAAGTTAAAACTCATCAAAAATGACCTGAGAATTGCCACGTCACAAGACAGACTTAGTGGCTTGGCTGTGCGAGCGCGGCAGACAACTTGACGTGTCCAACATCGTTGAGACTTTTACGCAGCAGAGGGCCCGCAGGCAAGGATTTTAAGGTCCTGGTGACATTAGAAGACTTGTGACTTGTCAGTCAGCTCCACTTTTAACAAATCTGTCACCCGTTTTACTGTGTACCTTAGTATGGCTTACTGTGCATTAGTGTCACTACTGTGGGGATTTGTGAGCGTCACCACTTTATGACGTCCATTTTCTCAGAACTTGTGTAAAACGGGTCGATTGTGTAGTGGTGTCCTGTCAGCCGGTCTTGTCTTTTTAATTCGTTACAGGTTGAAATGGCCTTCATTTTATAGCACAGAAAATTTTCAATCTGGCGTCATGGTGTGGGGACAACAACCTCACCCTCAACGCAGACAAGACGAAGGAGATGATAGTGGAGACCTCACTGGCCACTGTCCATCCGAGGGCTTGAAGTGGAGAGGGTGAGCAGCATTAAATAGCTGGGCGACTACACCAGTGAGGACCTCACTTGGACGCTGAACACCACACAGCTGGTCAAGAGGGCTCAACAGCGGCTGGACTTTCTGAGGAGGCCGAGGACGTCTGGTATGTCGACTAAGATCCTCGGCAACTTTTACAGCTGCATTGCTGAGAGCATCTTGACCAGCTGCATCACCGTGTGGTACGGCGACACTACTGCTATGGACCACAAACGCCTGCAGAGAGTGGTAAAGACTGCTGAGAAGATCACCGGGACCCCACATCCCTCTCTGCTGAGCATCTACAACTTTAGAGGACTGCCTCGATCCTCAGGGACCCCACTCACCCCCATCATGAACTGTTCACACTTCTACCCTCAGGCAGGAGGTACAGACGTATGAAATGCAGGACTTCCAGGCTAAAGAACTCTTTCTTTCTCAAGGCCATTAGACTCCTAAATAACTAACTGGAGTTTATAACCGTGGTCCGCCTCATTCTATCGACCTCGCACAAACCATTAGAGACATCAGTGACACGTTAGGATGACCGAAATCAACTGTCTGGAATATCATGAAGAAGAAAGAACACACTGGTGGGCTCAGGCATCACAAAGGGACTGGTGGGCCAAGGAAGACCCCCACTGCTGATGACAGAAGAATCCTCACTATGGTGAAGAAAAAGCCCCCAATGCTTGTCTGACAGATCATAAACAGTCTTCAGGGGGCCGATGCGTGTGTGTCAGCAGAAGGCTTCACGAACAGAAATACAGAGGAGGCCACACTGCAAGATGCAGACCACAAAAACAGGATGGCAGATTACAGCTTGTGAATAAGGACTTCAAAGAGCCTGCAGAATTCTGGGAAAAGGTCTTTAGATCTTTTGGACAGATGAGGTAAAGGTGAACCAGTGATGGCAAGAGCAAGAGTGTGAAGACGAAAAGCAACTGCAGAAGATCCAAAGCAGACCACCTCATCTGTTCAATATGGTGCTGGGGGTGCTATGGCTTGGGCACGTATGGCTGGCACAGGTTCTGACACACTTCACTTCATTGATGTTGGAACTGCTGACGGCAGTGGCACAATGAATTCTGAGGTGTGTAGAAACATCTGATCTGCTCGAGTTCCAGTTAATGGCTCCAAACTCCCTGTGTGGCGCTTCATCCTACCACAAGATAATGAGCCGAACACACTGCTGAGACAACAGAGGAGTTTATCAAAGCTAAAGAAAAATGGAAAATTCTTGAAAGGACAAGCCAGTCGCTGAATTTAAATCCAATTGAGTAGGCCATCCCATGTTGAAGATAAAGCAGCCCCCCGAAACAAGCAGGAGCTGAAGATGGCATCACCAGAGAAGACCCTCAGCACCTGGTGGTGTCTCCGAATCGCAGACTTCAAGCAGTCATTGTATGTGAGGGATAAGCAACGGAATTCTAAATATGACAAACCTGCCATTGCCATGTCCAAACATGGTGGTGCCCTGATATGGGGGCACAGAGTATTAAAAGTGTGGTGTGACCAAAATATCTGCAAATCCCCTTAAATGAAAGTCTGCCATGTGCCCTTTAATCACAACGTCTGAATGGTCTGATTTGTAATCTTAAAACTGTAGAGCAGGGGAAGAAATCAAGGAAAAATGGGTCTTTGTCCCCGACATTATGGAGGGCACTGTAACTCAATGCTACTTCGGCAGCCTTGGTCACACCGTGAGACACCCTGCTTAAACTCTTCTGGACTGTGTTTTGACCGTCAGCTGATTTAAGCGCCTCCAGAATGGAGACTACCTGATGTAACACCTTGGAGATGCCCCGGTCTGAGATTATTCTGAGCCAAGCATATTCTACTGGATGTGAACACCCGTCGTCCTCGAGCCCCTCGTACTCGGTGGCCAATAAAAGGAAGCACAGATACCTATGGCAGCAAACCCGAGAAGCTGAACGGAGCTGGTAAAGGCCTCCTGGAAATGCTCCTTTTGGGAGCTCCTCATATCACAAGTTATTAAGCAGATCTTGCTGCGTGATCATCTTTCAGTTTAATAAGTGCCGTTCCTAATGATCAAAGCCGGTACCATCACTTTAATATCTGTGCCACCGTGATCCGCTTAATGTGCCATTTCATCTAAGTGGTTTGCAAAGCTTAATCACTCTGATGGCTCTGCCGAGGGCTGCCTTTATTGTCCAGTGGACAGAGACACGGTTGGGGGGGCAGACAAGCCCCGGTTCGGTTAATAAGCAGTGCTGGGCCATTAGAACAATAAAGAAATAATGAAGGAAATTAATCTCCTGAGTGCTAATTAGTCAAGGAGGAGGAGGAGGAGGAGGAGGAGGAGGAGGAGGAGGAGTTGTCGAAGTTTTCTATAAGAAAAAGTGCAAAGGCTGAAAAAAAAGAAAGAAAGAAAAAAGGGTCACGTGGTACGTGGGGGTGGTGGTGGTGGTGGTGGTGGGGGGGGGTTATGGTCACAGATCTCCCAGTTTGACAAATCAGCGGCCTTCATTTTCACAGGGAGGTCTCATTTTTATTGGTTCATCCTCAATCACTCATCACTCCTTTTCTGGTGGTCACCATTGCTACTGAGATATGAGGAGTTTGGCCAAAGGTTCTTGCACTAAATTCAATTTTTATCTTCTGGCATGAAACCATCTTGAGCCTGCAGGTGTTCACATCTCATCTCCTGCCCAAGTATCACATTTTCTGTCCCCCCTGGCCATTGAACCTTATTCGATGTTAATTAATGTTGATTTATTTTGTTTTATAATTGTGTCTTTCATTTTTCTATTCTTTAATATGTAAAGCACTTTGAGCTACTGTTTGTATGAAAATGTGCAATAGAAATAAATGTTGTTGTGGCTGTTGTTATCCATTAAGTATATGCTGATATACAGCAGTGAGCAGCCCTGAGATGACGTGACTGCAGTGGAGGCAGACCAGAGGTCAGTCGTAATAATAATACATTTTATTTATTTGTTGGCGCCTTTCTAAACACTCAAGGACACCAAACAACAGATAAAACACACATTATAAAATTTTAAATCAAACAGAGCAACTGTGGTCAAAGAGAGAAAGCCGTCTTAAACAATTGAGTTTTAAGTTTGGATTTGAAAAGTGAGAATGATGCTCAGATGGTAGTGAGTTCCAGAGCTCTACTCATGTTGGTAAGACGGGCGAAGGGGACAGTCAAGTGGATGGAGGAAGAGGATCTAAGAGTGCGGGAGGGAATGGCAACATGGAGGAGCTCAGACAGATATGGAGGGGCGAGGCTGTGGAGAGCCTTAAAAGTTAGTAGGAGAATTTTGAATTGAATTCAGAAACTGAACTGGAAGCCAATGAAGCTGATGCAGGACAGGAGTGATGTGGTGAATATGAGGAGGTTCTAGTAGTGATGCGGGTGGGCAGCTGAATTCTTGGATCAGCTTATAAAGAGATTTGCTAGAAAGACCAAAGAAAAGGGAATTGCAATAATCCAGATGAGAAGTGACGAGGCTACGAACGAGGATAGCAGTGGTGTGGGGAGTGAGGGACGGGGGGCGAATACGATTAAAGTTACGCAGGTGGAAATATGGAGTCTGGGAGATGTTATTGAAATAATAAAGATCTGACAAGGATGACACCTGTGGAGAAGGGGAGACAGAGGAATTATCAATAACAAAGTGATCAGTTTTGGATGATGTTGATTTTGTACCAATGAGGAGAACCTCAGTTTTGTCACCTGTTATTTAATTGAAGAAAGTTTGAAGAAAACCAGGATTTGATTTCTGCTATGCAATCAGTAAGTGAGGAGGGTGGAAAGGAAAAAGTAGGTTTGCTAGTGAGGTAGAGCTGGGTGTCATCAGCATAACAGTTGTGGTCCGAGGGCTTGTGCCTCCTCCAGACCACAAGGGGGCGTCCATCCTGGTTATGTTGGGGGCCTCAGGTAAAGGGCTTGGAAGCCCAGCCCTGTAGGGACCAGTGGCTGATTATCCCGGGAGCCCGGCACTTCTGCCACACGGGGGTGTGTCCGCGGGAGATTGCCGGGAAGCAGCTGGAGCCCATCCGGGTTCCTATAAAAGGGGCCGCCTCCCTCCAGTCATTAGCGGAAGTCGGGTGGAAGAGGACGGAGCTGGAGTGAGGACTGGAGGCGGCCAGGAGGAAAAGAGAGGCACAGGACTGTGTGGCCTGGACATTGGGGGAATCGGTGCTCGAAGCACTGGGGGTTGTGACTGCACTAATTTGTAAATATTGTACAAATAAACGTGTGTTGGGTGGAACTATGTTGTCCGTCTGTGTGTGTCCGGGCCAGCGTTCACACAGTGGAAGCTAATGTTAGATTTACAAAAGGGGAAGGAGGTACATAATGAAAAGGAGGGGTCCCAGGACAGAGCCCACCTGAAGTAACAGCGGTGGGATGGGATGTGAAAGTTTGAAGCTGAACAAACTGAGTGCGGCCTGAGAGGTAGGATCGTCACCAATCTAGTGGAGTGTGGGTAATGCCAATCGAAGATAATCTACTAAGGAGAGCTTTTCCATCTTGGCGGTGATCTCATCAGACCTGCCTCTACTGTAAAGAATCTTGGTGTCATTTTTGATTCCTCCCTCTCTTATTCTGCCCACATCAATCACATTAAGAAACTTTCTTACTTTCACCTTCGAAACGTATCCCATGTTTGCTCTTTCCTCTCCTTTTCTAATGCTGAGAAACTCGTACCTGCTTTTATCACATCCCTTATTGATTATTGTAACTCGCTGCTGGCAGGTCCCCCTTCTAATCTTATATCACAGCTCCAGCTTATTCAAAACTCCGCTGCAAGAGTCCTGACTCGAACCAGCAGCAGCGAGCACATCACAGCCATCCTGCTCCGTCTTCACTGGCTCTCTGTGTCTTACAGAATCGAATATAAAATCCTACTAATAACCTACAAAGCCTTAAATAACCTCACGCCAAACTACATCAGTGACCTTCTCCATCACGATGTGCCTGTCCGCCCACTAAGGTCCTCTGATTCTGGCCATCTTGTTGTGCCCCACACTAATCTACACTCCATGGGTGACAGCAGGACCTTCAGCTGTATAGCGAGTGCCCAGACTTTGGAATGACCTCCTGAAATTAATCAGATCAGCTGACTCCATGACTTCTTTAAAAAACAACTCAAAACTCATCTGTTCAGGACGGCTTCGAGCTCTACTTGACTTTATTCCCCTTCTCTCAGTTCACCTCCATGTCAAGATGTTCATGTAGCCTGTGTGTGTGTGCGAGACCATCAGTTATGTTGTCTGTTAGGCTTTTCTCTGAATTTACTGTCTTAATCCATCCATCCATTTTCTAACCCACTGAATCTGAATACAGGGTCACGGGGGTCTGCTGGAGCCAATCCCAGCCAACACAGGGCACAAGGCAGGAACCAATCCTGGGCAGGGTGCCAACCCACCGCAGGACAAACACACCCGGGCCAATTTAGGATCGCCAAAGCACCGGCATGTCTCTGGACTGTGGGAGGAAACCCACGCAGACACGGGGAGAACATGCAAACTCCACGCAGGGAGGACCCGGGAAGCAAACCCAGATGGGTCTCCTAACTGCGAGGCAGCAGCGCTACCCACTGCGCCACCGTGCCGCCCTTAACAATATATTCATTTCATAAATCAGAATAGAGCATACTAACAATATTAGAAGTACAATGAAAAACTATTCAATAAGCAGCAATCCAACTTTTAAATATTTCTCCATTTGTTAATTCTTTCATTAGAAGGAAGCTAAGCAGCCTTTAAAAATGACACTCATTACACGGAGACGCAGGCTTTTCCTTTTGTCTCTTTCAACTGCTTTTTTTTTAGGTGGCAGCTCCATTCTTTGTGGTGGTCCCGACCCCCACTGCACATCCCAGCATCCTGTAAATTGTACATACAAGCTTTAATGAAAACTCGTATTTTTCTGGCGATAACGATTAAGCTAGGCCCAAAAATCGAACGAATCCACCTAACCTGCATGTCTTTGGATTGTGGGAGGAAACCCACGCAGACACGGGGAGAACATGCAAACTCCACGCAGGGAGGACCCGGGAAGCGAACCCTTAAGGGTCTCCTAACTGCGAGGCAGCAGCGCTACCACTGCGCCACCGTGCCGCCCCTGTCTTAATCTTCTTTATTTATTCATATGGTTTGTATAATGCTATATACTGTATACCCTGTTCTCTCTTATATTCTGTAAGTACCTTGAGCATGGGAAAGGCACTATATAAATAAAATGTATTATTATTATTATTATTATTAGCGTGACAAATAGTGTCACACTCAGATCAAGAAGGATGAGAACAGGAATTAAACCAGAATCAGCAGCCATAAGAAGGTCATTAGTCATTTTTATAAGTGCCATTTCTGTATTATGGAAAAGCAGACTGGAACTCTTCATACAGATTATTTTGAGAGAAATGAGAATGAAGTTGAATGCCCAGTATTTTTTCAAGAAGTTTGGAAATGAAGGGTAGATTAGAAATAGGATGAAAATTGCTAGCAAGTGTCCTCCTACCTGTGGACAGGAAGAGCTAATTACTGTTATGTGTAAAAATCTCAGAAGGATGTGTAAATCTGACCGACTGATTAGTGTGAAGGTACATTAAGAGCTCTCTTGGGTTGTTCTCCCCACTTCATCCAGCTCTTCAGCTCAATGTGTTGTGCAGTACATGAAGCACCAGTCTGAGAAGGTGTTCGACAAGAAAGGTGCCGTACTGGTTGATAAATAAGTGAATGTACGATTAGTACAACCCAGGTTCCTTACTTGTATAGGATGGAAGTGTCCTCGGGTTACAACGTCGCGACATACGACGCTTCGAGTTTACGACGCTCATTCCCATAAAAACTTAAAAAAATTGAGACGTGAGTGTCTCGGATTACGCTGCTGCCTCGCAGTTAGGAGCCCGGGTTCGCTTCCCGGGTCCTCCCTGCGTGGAGTTTGCACGTTCTCCCCGTGTCTGTGTGGGTTTCTTCTGGGTGCTCTGGTTTCCTCCCACAATCCAAAGACATGCCGGTTAGGTGGATTGGCGATTCTAAGTTGGCCCTAAGTGTGTGCTTGGTGTTTGTGTGTGTTCTGTGGTGGGTTGGCACCCTGCTCAGGATTGGTTCCTGCCTTGTGCCCAGTGTTGGCTGGGATTGGCTCCAGCAGACCCCCGTGACCCTGTATTCGGATTCAGCGGGTTGGAAAATGGATGAATGGAGTGTCTCGGATTACGCTGTTAGCGTCGTACTTACAGACTTACGGGGGTGAACTAATTTGGTTGCGGGTGGCGTAAGTACACGGCATACGGGTGAGGGAGCTTAAGAACTACAGTAGTTTTGTTGCATGCTGTGGCTGTGAAAGTGGAAGTGAAAGTACGCGGCGTATGAGTGAGGGAGTCGAAATTACAACGCTCACTCCCATAAAAACTGGAGTGTTTCGGCTTATGCCACGGAGCGTCGTACTTCCAGACTACGTGGGCAAACCAGTACCAGTTGGTTATGCGCAGTGGAAGAATACGCAGTGACACAGCGAGGGAGTTGGCGAACTCGTCTGGTTGCACGCGGTAGGAAATGTTCTGTTTGTGTTTTGAGTCTTCAGATGGTAGTGTTTCGAAGAAGAGGAAAGCCATCACGATGGAAGTGAAATTAGACATTGGAAAGCGATCAGAAGGAATAAAGGTAAGGAATTTCGTTTTGCACTCATTTTTTGTCATTTTCTCTGTTGCTACAGTACAGTATATTTATGTCCTTTTCCTTTTTCTGCGGCTTAGTTGTGTTTTTATGTTCTAGATTATAATTTTGTAAATGTGTTAGGATGGGTAAGTGACTTAGGCTAGGGTGTGTTTCGACTTACACCAAAGTTTGGGTTACATCACTGTTGTAGGAACTGTGTCGTAACCCGAGGACCCCCTGTATACGTGGACCAGTACCTGTTAAGAGGTCCACACCTGAAAAGTTCATACGTAGCAGCCGCTTTATAAAGATGAGGGAAGCAGACTAGTCGCGTGGTGAAATTCTAATAGTAGGGTGACGTCAAATCGCAGCTCCTTGTCATGTAGCCGTCAGTGGGGTGTTACACTTGAAGCAGTGGAACCCTCTGCTTTGGATGCTTGAACCTGTTGGTTGCTAGAAGACCGCAGCATAGCATTCGAGATTCACGATATGACACCCCACTTCACATTCTGTTGCATTTCTGGCTAAAAGTGCAGAGACACTAGTAGAAGAGGTTCAGATTCACTGGGTAAGCGCCCCCTGCTAGCCTCACCAACACCCCTTCCAGCAGAACCCCAAGCTTTTCCTGATTGGTCTCCCACCCAAGTACTGGCTGGGCCCCAACATGCTTAGCTTCAGGTGGATGACCTCTTCTGAAGCGCAGGTGTGTATGGTGGCTTGGATGAACTTAAAAAAACGTCAGCTAGGAAGCAGAGTAGGAACTGGTGGACTGTGTGTGGAGATGAACGTTACACTTACGCAGTGGGGTCTGTACTCCTCTGAACTTTACCTGAATCGGAGTCGTCGGGGCTCACAGAGCTCAGCAGGTCTTTCTCCTTCTCATAGTCACTTTTGCAGAGCAGCTGGCCATCTTTCAAGACAAACTCGTCCCCCTTACGCAACTGCCTTTCGCAGACACAACAGCAGAAGCAGCTGAGGTGGTAGACGCACTCCAAAGCCCTCATGACAAACTCTGTCGGTGCGATCTTCTCCATGCAGCCACTGCATTTCGTTGCGAAGAGTCTGAGAGACAAAACAGAAGAAAGAAGCTCATTCTAGAGATCAGAAGATCAACAATGCCTGCCAGAAGTGTCAGTCATGCCCGGAGAGAGCCACCTTGCGGTGCTGTCTGAAGCCTGCACATACTAGGAAGATGATCCTACACTATACCGTATCATCATTTCGGTGATGGTCCTCGAGGGGAGTCAGTGCTCTTGCCAATTCTGTGTCACTTTCCTGCACATCTAGAATTTACTAACAAGAGAAGAGAGAACGGGAAGACTTGAGCAAGCAGAGGGGTACACGCTAGTCACCTTTAGGGTCTTGTTCACGTGAGCCACCACAGCTCTGCTGACGACACACATCTGTACTTATCAATAGCACCTGATGACCCCGACTCTTTGTTTCACTAACACAATGTCTTGGTTGTGTTTCTGAGTGGATGAGTAGTAATTATCTCAAGGTAAATAAAGAAAAAACTGAAATTTTAGTGATTGGCAATAATGGATATAATGAGGTTATTAGAAATCAACTTGATGCGTTAGGATTAAAAGTCAAGATGGAGGTAAAGAACTTAGGGGTAACTGTTGACCGTGACCTGAATTTGAAATCACATATTCATCAGATCACTAGGACAGCATTTTGTCACTTCACAAAGTTAGACCTCTTATATCATTGAAAGATGCTGAGAAATGAGTTCGCGCTTTTATTTTCAGTCGACGAGATTACCGTAACGCTCTCCTCTCAGGACCACCCAAAAAAAGACATCAATCGATTACAACGAGTGCAGAAATCAGCTGCTGGAATCCTAAATAGGAAAAGAAAATCCGAGCACATCTCTCCAGTTCTGATGTCACTACACTGGTCACCTGTGTCATTCAGAATTGACTGCTTATGGTTTATAAAGCCTTAAATAATCTGCTCCATCTTATATATCGGAGTGTCTGACATCTGTCACACACGTGTGCATGGGAAGCAGCTGAAGGGCTTAGGAAATACTGTTTATACATCTGCCCAGGGGGGGTGCACTGACGCTCTTTCTGAGTTCTCTGCAGGTCTTACCCGGAAATCCCACCAGGAGCCGCCATTTCCAGGAAGGACACATCACTTCCGGTTCCGGCCCCAAGAATGAGGTCACTTCGGTTCCGCCCCAAGGATGATGTCACTTCCAGTTCCGCCCAGAGGACGACATCATTTCCGCCTCTGTGCTATAAAGCTCACTGCCTTTGCTTAGGCAGGCAGTTCTGTTTTGGACTCTGTTGTGTAACAACTGTTTAAATGCCTCAAAGACTTTTGCAGCCGGAAACCGAATTAAACGGGTGGCTGCCCCAAACCTTTCACGCCTCTGGTCTCCTCTTCTTACAGTGGCGTAGTCGGCAGGATGGTGTCCCGATGAACCGGGACACGAACTTCATGGAACCAGGTGGGTGAGTACCGGGCCGAGTTTCAGGGCAGGGAGTGCGCGGAGGGTCAGGAAGGACGCGGTGCAGGCTCTGCTCCATGAGCATAACCGGGGTTGACCACCCATCTCGTGGAGAAGGTAGAGGGGACCCACAGGCGTGGGCTGGCTTCTGGGGAACACACCGAGTGGCTCAGTATGCTCTCCTTGGCAGGAAAGCCGAGCTGCCCATCGGGACCAAGGTCCCTGTTAACGATGGGTTGTCCCCAGGCTGGCAGGTGAAGAAATAATAAACTGGGAGTTTAACCCAAACAAAGGGCTGTCAGAGCAGGCTATGGCTCTCTGGCAACAGGTGGGTGAGTGGCTACGCCATTGAGTTGACCCCTACAGATAGTGCAGCAAGTGGCCTGTTTTTGCTGCTAAAAGCTACCCCAGGATTTTGCCCAGCCGCCTGGGGCGAATTCCATTCTATGGACGAGCTGCTACAGCCTTGCAAACCCAGAGGCCGGCTGTGAAACCTGGGAGGCAGAACAGCCGCTCTGTGGACTACCCGGAGCTATGTCCTACTAAAGCAGTCCCTTCCACGCAATCCAGAGCCTGTTCGAAGTCGCCGGGCCGCCTGGCTTGCGACCTGTCGGGAACAAGGCGGACCGTAGGGGACAATGGCGGGTTGTTTGTGTGCCCTTAGCAATCCCTGGCGGATAAACATACGGGGAGCTTCTTATTAATGGACATAAATAACAGCGCTGTTCGATTCCGCAGTAACGTGTCTGTCGTTGCTCGCCGCTTTATTCTACCGCAACAGTGGATTAAAAAGAAGACCAGTCTAAAATGTATACACGGAGATATCCGCACATACAATACCGCCCGGTGTTACGTATGTCTCGGAGGAACCCTTCGACAGCTTACCGTGGCGGTGCATCCGGATCCTCCGCTTCCGTAATCCTCGGGCGAGACTGGTCTGATAGTAACGGCGTAGTTTAGAAAGCATTCCCGAAAACTTATGGCCTCGTTATAGATGACAACGATTCATCTCAAGTTGCTTCCACACCGTAATCAGCCGACAGGGAGTGGGGCGGTAGGCCAAGAGAGTGACGAAGACACTCCCGGACCGTCGCGGGCTACTACGTCATCCACTAGCGCCCGCAGCGAGGAGGAATCTCCGCCCCTTGAGGTCAGACCGGACCCGCTCTCTGAGTTGCACTTTCAGTTTAGAGCGACCGGCTTCTTTCAAGAGAGAACAGTGGAATGACGACTCTCTGAAACACATAAAGAATGCAGTGGTTCTCTTAACGCCAACGCATTTGCCCATGCCACAGGGACCTCACTTTGTCGTTGATAATGATTTGTTGTATCGGGTCGCTGAACATGAGGGGAAGGTCCGAAGTTGTTGCTAATCCCGCGGACCTACCGGCGGCAGGTTTGCGAAGTTAGCACACTCCCACCTTCTTGGAGGCCATCTCGGCTCCGATAAAACATTAGAGCGAATTAAGCTCCGTTTTTCTGGCCGGGATTAATGAGGAGGTTCGCGCTTTTGCATTTCCTGTCCGGAATGTCAACTGCGGCAAATTCCTAGGAGGACCGTGCTCCTCTGATTCCCCTTCCCCTTATTGACGTTCCTTTGATAGGATTGGGGTTGACATAGTAGGACCCCTAGAACCCTCAGCCCGAGGATATAAATATATACTCGTCCTCGTGGATTATGCTACCCGATTCCCTGAAGCCGTTCCGTTGCGCTCGGCTACCACAAAAATATTGCACGGAACTAGTAGGAGTCTTTTCGAGTAGGCATTCCTAGAAGTCCTGACGGACCAAGGAACGCCTTTTACCTCGGAAACGTTCAAGGAGACTGCCAAGTTACTGAAAATAAAGCATTTAAAGACCTCGTGTATCATCCTCAAACCGATGGCCTAGTGGAGAGATTTAATCAAACTCTCAAGCAAATGCTACGTAAGGTAGTCAGCAAGGATGGGAGGGATTGGGACCAACTCCTCCCCCTTGTCCTCTTTGCATATCGGAAGTTCCTCAAGCCTCTACGGGTTCTCTCCATTTGAATTACTGTATGGAAGACAACCCCGGGGTTTATTGGATATTTTAAAAGAGGGCTGGGAAGGGGAGGCACAGCCCTCCACTAATATTTTGGAATATATCGCCCAATTGCGCGTAGATTTGATGCAATAAGACCGATTCTAAAAGTCATATAGAGGAGGCAATCAGCACAGGCCGCCTTTATGACCGTGGCACGACTCTCCGGGAGTTCCAACCGGGATCGCGTCATGGTATTGGTACCAACTTCTCACTCTAAACTGCTCGCCCATTGGCTAGGCCCCTACGAAATTAAGGAAAGGAAGGGATTGGTTGACTATTTGGTGAAACAGCCCAATCGCCACCAGCTGAGCGAATATATCATGTAAACCTGCTGAAACCGTGGAAGGAGAGGGATCCCGATCCCTCCTCCGACAGCCCTGCTCTCTCTTGCTGAAGTAAGTTCCCTTAATTTCGCGAGCAGCTATCCCCAGGCAGAAACAAGAGCTCGAAGCAGCTATCCGCTCTGTCCCAGAGGTGGTAAGTGAAAAACCCGGTCGGACCTCTCTGATTGCGCATGACATATTGACTGACCCGGGGGTGATCGTCCGTGGCGACCCTACAGACTCCCGGAGGCAAAGAAAGTAGAAGTGGAACTTGAAATCAAGCGAATGCTGGCACTAGGAGTAATCGAGGAAAGTAGTAGTCCCTGGTCCAGTCCCATCGTCTTGATTGCTAAGCCTGACGGCAGTTGGAGGTTTTGCAATGACTTCCGTCGGCTTAACCAAGTTTCCAGATTGATGCTTATCCCATGCCTCGCGTGGATGACCTCCTCGAGACTGGGACCAGCCAAATTCTTGACTACACTTGACATGACAAAGGGGTACTGGCAGGTTCCTTTAGCGGAGTCCGCGAAGGAAAAAACCGCGTTTAGCACTCCTAGCGGACACTGGCAGTATCGTGTCCTTCCATTCGGGTTACACGGGGCGCCTGCGACTTTTCAGCGTCTGGTGGACAAAGTGCTCCGGCCCCATAACTCGCTCTGTGCTGCCTATCTGGATGGCGTGTCATCTATTCCAGCACCTGGAAGGAACACATACAGCAGGTCACAGCAGTATTACGGACACTGGGAGAGGCGGGCTCGAATCAACCCCAAGAAATGTTTCTTTGGATTGAGGAAGCCAAATATTTGGGCTACCTAGTGGGCGGGGTACTGTGAGGCCACAGTGTTCCAAGTTGCAAGCCATAATGGCCTGGCCCGTCCGCAAACCAAGCGGCAAGTCCAATCCTTTCTCGGTTTGGCCGGGTACTACCGCCGGTTTGTGCCTCGCTTCTCCGAGAGCGCCTTGACCGATTTGACAAAGAAAAGAGCTCCTAATACGGTGGTATGGTCTGATAAAGCGGGGCTGCATTCAGTGACTTAAAAGGGCTCTGACTTCAGCACCTATCTTGATCTCCCCTAACTTCTCTCTCCTTTTATCCTCCAGGCGGACGCCGGACACAGGCTTGGGTGCCGTGTTGAGCCAAAGCGTCGGCGGTGTTGAACACCCGTTATGTACCTGAGCGGAAACTGTTGGACAGGGAGACCAGGTGCGGCGGTGGAGAAAGAGGCTCTGGCGATCAAATGGGCGGTAACTCAGCTGCGGTACTACCTCTTGGGTGGCGTGTTCACTCTGGTGACGGATCATGCACCTCTGAAGTGGATGGCCCTTCACAGGGAGTCGAATCCACGGGTCACGAGGTGGTTTCTTGACCTGCAGCAGTACAAGTATACGCTCGTTCATCGACAGGGGTCTCTTCATGCCAACGCCGATGCCCTCTCCCGGCCCACGACCTCTCGGTGCAGGTCGCCCGACCCGGCGGTCTGGGCTGAGGGGAGTCTTGTCACACTGCGTGTGCATGGGAAGCAGCTGAAGGGCTTAGGAAATACTGTTTATACATCTGCCCAGGGGCGGGTGCACTGGCGCTCTTTCTGAGTTCTCTGCAGGTCTTACCCGGAAATCCCACCAGGAGCCGCCATTTCCAGGAAGGACACATCACTTCGGTTCCGCCCCAAGAATGAGGTCACTTCGGTTCCGGCCCCAAGGATGATGTCACTTCCAGTTCCGCCCAGAGGACGACATCATTTCCGCCCTCTGTGCTATAAAGCTCACTGCCTTTGCTTAGGCAGGCAGTTCTGTTTTGGACTCTGTTGTGTAACAACTGTTTAAATGCCTCAAAGACTTTTGCAGCCGGAAACCGAATTAAGCGGGTGGCTGCCCCAAACCTTTCTACGTCTCTGGTCTCCTCTTCTTACACATCTTATATTCCAAATTGTAACCTCAGATCTTCAAATGAGGGTCTGCTTAGAATTCCAAGAGGTGAACTTAAAAGAAGTGCTGAGGCGGGCGGGGGGCGGGCGGCCTTCTGCTGTTATGCACCTCAAATGTGGAATACGAGTTTACTGAGAGAAAGTCGCCAGGCTGATACGGTGGAGCACTTTAACAAACTGCTAACAACACATTACTTTAACATGGCCTTCTCATAACTTCATTTTAGTTTAATCCTGATGCTCTGCATATTCAATTAATTATGATTACTATTCATGGTGGATCCAAAATTCGTCCTAACCCTACTCTCTCTTCTGTTCTTTACCCGGTTTTCTGTGGTCGCGACCTGCACCACCACCACCTGATCAAAGCACGGTGATGTCCCTCCATTGATGGATTAAAGGCTAGAAGTCCACATGACCGTCATCATCAGCTCCTTCCATGAGAGCCCTGAATACCATGAGGGCTGATTGAGATCATTGATGTGAGGTAGAATGCCAAGAGGGTGCTGGGTGGCCTCAGGACCCCTGCAGATTTTATTTTTTCTCTCCAGTTTTTTTTGTTTGTTTTTTCTGTCCTCCCTGGCCATCGGACCTTACTTTTATTTTACCTTAATTAGTGTTTCCTTATTTTAATTCTTATCTTTTTTCTCTTTCTTCATCATGTAAAGCACTTTGAGCTACACTATTTGTATGAAAGTGTGCTATAGAAATAAATGTCATTGATGATGTTCAGAAAGTGGACGCCACTTGAGACGGTCAATAAAACAGGTCCCTGATGTTATTTTAGGGCTAAAATGAGAACAGAGATGTGAAACCTACTTATAAGCCTAATCTTAATTATCGTGAAACAAGTGGCGTCCGCTTTCTGAACAAGAGCGTAACAGCATGAGACCACAGAGAAGATTAAAAGAAGAAACCATCAGAAGTGTAACTGTACTTAGTGGGGACCTCCGTCTGGACAGACAGAGCCTCCATCGTCTTGTAGGTCTGGTTAGTGTTGACAATGAGATGCTAAGTGGAGACCACCGCTAGCTTAGAAAGTTCTAGAATGTATGGAATTCAATAAAATGACACAACTTTTTCAAGTCCACTTGATGAGGTAGAATGGGGCGGCTTGCCTTTTGCCCAGTGCTACCAGGGTAAGGTCCAGCCCTGCACAGGTCTAAACTGGACTGAGCAGCTTTGAGAATCTTATGTTATACATGACTAATAATACACTGGAAAGTATTAATAATATATCCATCCATTTTCCAACCCGCTGAATCTGAACACAGGGTCATGGGGGTCCCAATCCCAGCCAACATATGGCGCAAGGCAGGAACCAATCCCGGGCATGGCGCCAGCCCACCGCAGATTAACAATATATCCATCCATCCATCCATTTTCCAACCTGCTGAATCCGAGCACAGGGTCACGGGGGTCTGCTGGAGCCAATCCCAGCCAACACAGGGCACAAGGCAGGAACCAATCCTGGGCAGGGTGCCAACCCACCGCAGGACAAACACACCCGGGCCAATTTAGGATCGCCAAAGCACCGGCATGTCTCTGGACTGTGGGAGGAAACCCACGCAGACACGGGGAGAACATGCAAACTCCACGCAGGGAGGACCCGGGAAGCAAACCCAGATGGGTCTCCTAACTGCGAGGCAGCAGCGCTACCCACTGCGCCACCGTGCCGCCCTTAACAATATATTCATTTCATAAATCAGAATAGAGCATACTAACAATATTAGAAGTACAATGAAAAACTATTCAATAAGCAGCAATCCAACTTTTAAATATTTCTCCATTTGTTAATTCTTTCATTAGAAGGAAGCTAAGCAGCCTTTAAAAATGACACTCATTACACGGAGACACAGGCTTTTCCTTTTGTCTCTTTCAACTGCTTTTTTTTTAGGTGGCAGCTCCATTCTTTGTGGTGGTCCCGACCCCCCCCCCACTGCACATCCCAGCATCCTGTAAATTGTACATACAAGCTTTAATGAAAACTTGTATTTTTCTGGCGATAACGATTAAGCTAGGCCCAAAAATCGAACTTGACAGCCCTGGTGAGAGTTACGTCTGCAGAATGGCTGCAGCCCAGCACAAGTAATAATAGCTGTGCGGCCATCATAAATGAATGTGGGGGGGGCGCGCGCTGTGGCTACTCGCCGACTAAACTTAAACACTATTGATCAGTAACCTGCTGGGAGTGTTTACTGTGGCCGAGCATCAGAGTTTATATGGAGGTAATAAGAACTTGAGCCCTTCTCTTATGGGAAGATCCGTGTGTTCCTTATTTGCTTCTCCTGATTGGGATCTCACTGCTCATTAGGCCGGCTTGGGTTTGAAGGCTGGGAGCTAAAGAACAGGGAAGGACCACACAGTGGTAGATAATAAGGTCCAACTGCACCACAAGGGGGCGTTTTTGATTTTTTTTTTTTAACTCTTAATTGGGCTTCATCTCTGTATGGGTATAAAGTGACATAGAAGTCCACTTCTACACGGAACATTCTAACCACAATCTGTACACAGCGGCCATAGCACCTGCATTTCAGAAGCGGTCATCCACCTGAAGCTAAGCCTGTTCAGGCCTGGCTAGTACTTGGATGGGAGACCCTCCAGGAAAAGCTTGGGTTGCTGTTGGGAGAGAAGTTGGTGAGGCCAGCAGGGGGCGTATAGTCTGTGGTCAATCCCCCAGTGCAGTGACGCGGGGACACTGTGCTGTAAAAATGGTGCCGTCCTTCAGAGGAGATGTAAAACCGAGGTTCTGGGGTCCCTTGGGCATCCTTCGTAAACAGTAGGGGGTATCCCAATGTCCTGGCTAAATTGCCCACATTACGGCCGAGTCACACTAGTTCAGATGGAGTGGAACAGCGTGAGGTTTTTTTTTTATGGTGGCCGGAATGCCAATTCTGCCAAAAACCCCCAAGTTTTCCCCTGCAGGTTGGAGGGCCTACATGCAGAGATGGTTGCAGATTAACGTCATATCCCAGGACGGAGCAATTGCAGGTTAAGGGCCCAACAGAGCAGAGTCCCTTTTGGCATTTTTTACGGGATTCTAACCGGCAACCTTCCGATTGCCAGTGCAGATCCCCAGCCTCAGAAAATGAGAAAATGAGTAATAAAAAAATAGCCTTAAAAGAGTTAATAGTGAAGTGAATGACAGAGGATTGGGGACAGTTTGCAGAAGGCCTGGCAATGGATCGCAGCTTGCATGGTTGAAACAACAGCCCGGATTCTGTTCGCCTGCAGTTCTGGAAGGCGGATGGACGATATCTGAGGTGCTGCTGTTCCCTGGCAATTGAGAGTCGTGAAGACACGTAAAAGGCAAAAAACTTTAGGAACCACTGGACTAAAGGACAAGCATCTCTGTAAAGCAATCCATAGTCGAGAAGAAGCTCTTTGTGACTGTGGCAACCATGATAGGTGTCATATGAAAATAATACTAATAACTTTAATTACTAGGGGGCTTCACCACCTGCTTGCTTCGCTCGCCAACCCCCCTGCCTGTACTATGTGCCAGCAACTTCGCGTCTCTGCCGCTCACAAACAACAAAACTTTTAATTCTTGCAGCTACGCCTCCTCGTTGTAAAGAAACACTACTTTTTCCTGATGGCAACACGAATTAGACGATCTACAAGTCTCCGACTTAAAGTTTAAATCCGAACAGTATATTCGATTTCTTTTCGCTATTCTGTTATTTCAACGAGTAATAATTTCTCGTTTGTTAGCGCTAATGCGATCTTTACTATCATTTCTTGGGGGCTTGGGGACTTTCGTTATCTCTAACCTGCTCTGCGTGTGTATCGCACCAACGTTTTTGAACCTCTTTACGATGTTCTACTTTGTCATCTACTCTTTGTCTTTTATTTCCGGCCCTGGGTGTGGTTAAATCTCTTGGCACAAAGTCTCATCTCGCGGGACGTGAAAGTGTCTCTCTTCAAAAGATCACGTCTCGTCGCAGGATAAAAAGTCTCATCTCCCAAGATATTTGTTATTATAATAGAGAGATAAAGCACCTTATCATCCATTATCATACAGCTCAAGGTATGTTCCACAGATTAATCAGCAGAAACAATACATAAAGACAAAACAAGACATAAAATAGTTATTTGGATATTATCATTAATACTGCAATTTCTAATAGGTGTAAGTGTACTAAATAGAAAAACAACCTGGGCATTGTTAAAGAAAACTTAAAAACTTTAATTTAATATTGTTTCTTTGTATCAGTATACTGCTGCTGGATTATGTGAATTTCCCCTTGGGATTAATAAAGTATCTATCTATCTATCTATCTATCTATCTATCTATCTATCTATCTATCTATCTATCTATCTATCTATCTATCTATCTATCTATCTATTAGTTATATAGTGCCTTAACCATAACTCTATCTATCTATCTATCTATCTATCTATCTATCTATCTATCTATTCTAATCCTATCTATCTATCTATCTATCTATCTATCTATCTATCTATCTATCTATCTATCTATCTATCTATCTATCTATCTATCCACCAAAGTGCAAAACAAATTTTCAATCTTATCAGAAAGAGTTTCATATCCAATTAATAGCCTTTTAGATAAAGATGGCAAGAGAACCACCAGACATAATTCAGACAAACATAAAATTAAATATATACAACTAGCCGTCTCCTGAGGCTCCGTGACCACGTAGTAGTGAAACAGGACAAACAAAAAGGTATCTCTAGCTACGCGCAGGCAAAGAACACTCGAGAGGGCAGAGGTTAGACCGACTCGAATGGAGGCTGGCATGTGAGTGAGGAGGGTCCTCTCCGGCTCCCCACTCCTGACGTCACACTTCCCCCTTCCCCTTCTCTCGGATCAGTCAGTCAGTCATCGTCCAACCCGCTAGATCCTAACTACAGGGTCACGGGGGTCTGCTAGAGCCAATCCCAGCCAACACAGGGTGCAAGGCAGGAACAAATCCCGGGCAGGGCGCCAGCCCACCGCAGGGCACACCCAGACACCAAGCCCACACTAGGGACCATTTAGGATCGCCAATGCACCCAACCTGCATGTCTTTGGGCTGTGGGAGGAAACCCACGCAGACACGGGGAGAAAAAGCAAACTCCACGCAGGGAGGACCCGGGAAGTGAACTTTACTGCGAGGCAGCAGCGCTACACACTGTGCCACCGTGCCGCCTTCTCTTGGATTTGCGTGAAAAAAATCTCTGATACTCTGATGAGAGAAGTCACCAAATCAACCAGAATGTTCAAGCAAATTATAGCAAAAAAAACCCGACCTAAATCCGTTAAGTAGTTCTGTAGTTTGCTAGCTAAGCAGAAGTAACGTATGTTTCTGTTCTCGGTACTCAAATGTGGCACTTGGTGCCCACGGCCCACCTGCCAAGTTGTTTGCCTGCCTGTGGTAAAGTCATCTCTGATGGAGGATCACAGGAATCATGGGAAAGAGGGGTCCTTTCATCGGATTGGCTGGCCGAGCAACGTTTCAGCCATGGCATGGCCAAATGGGGAGGCAGCTTGATGGATGAGGTCTCCAGGACTCTAAAAATATCCAAATCTTATTATGGGATATCATCTCTACTGTTAAATTCTGCTCCGTACTTCTAAAATCTTTATTATTATGCTGTATTAAGGATTTGTTCTGTTCTGTGTATTGTATTATATTGACGCCCTTCTTTTTGACACCCACTGCACGCCCAACCTACCTGGTAAGGGTCTCTCTTTGAACTGCCTTTCCTGAGGTTTCTTCCATTTTTTTTTGTTTTTTGGGAGTTTTTCCTTGTCTTCTCAGAGAGTCAAGGCTGGGGGGCTGTCAAGAGGCAGGGTCTGTTAAAGCCCATTGCGGCACTTCCTGTGTGATTTTGGGCTATACAGAAATAATCTGTATTGTATTGTATTGTATTGTATTGTATGCCCCGTGGCTGGCATCGTGAGTGAGGAGGGCCCTGGCACCCCCTCCTCTCAGCCCACAGTGTCTCTCTCGGGTTTGCGCAAATAAAAAAGTACAGCAAGCGAACTATGATACGTTTGCGCAATGAAAGAAGTCGCAAAATCAACCAGAATGTTCAAGCAAATTCTAGGAAAAAACTAAAATCTAAATCCGTTAAGTAGTTCTCTCGTGAAAAGCGGACAGAAAAACAGACAGCTGTTGGATTTTATATACAGTCGATTCCTGTTAATCGGACCACATCGGGACGCGATCATTTTGGTCCGATTACACCAACATGTCCTGTACATGTGCGACCAAGACGGGACGTGCTATAAGGAACATATTAAAATGTCATGAGTTTGATTGTGCTGCACACGCGTATGGCGAACGTACAAACAAGAACTACGTACGTGTACGGTTGCTTACAACTTTGTTCATTGAAAAAGAAATCTACAAATTCTTCGAAACGATCTACACGACACTCAGCATGTGAAGCACAATAAAAAAAGGTTACATTAGCAAATTCCCGTCAACGTTTGAAGAACTTGTCTAGTGCGATCTGACGCATTCTGTTGACGCACTGCACTTGTTTTAACTCGACTTCATGTCGCCGGCTACTGGGAAAGAAATGGCAGGCATGTTCACCCCCACTGGTTTGCACTTGGTAAAAATTTTCCGACTTCCTGACCTTTGATAAAAGCATAAATTCTCCTGGGGAGCCCAGGGATCCTCCCGATGTCGCTGACCCGCTTTACATCCGCTTTCCGCGGGCGACTTGTGGCTTCTTCTTCTTCTTATTCTCTGTCACGTTCTTTGGTCCGATTAAACGGAATTTTGATCCAAATAAGCGAACAATATTAGGCTTATGTAATATGATCTGTGTCGGTTCTTTAGGATTCGGTCCGATTAACCGGAATCGACTGTATATTGAGAGACAGAGAGAGAGACGTATCTCCATTTGACATAGGCATGTCTACGTGATCTGATCTGAAAGATGACCCCGCTTCTCTCAGAGTTTTGCTCACCATTTCCTTTTTCCAGACGCCCTACTGGGGAGATGAACGTATTTGTCTGGTAGCTTACAATGCTGGCCTGCTGAAGGTTTAACACGGTGAGTATTTTTTAAGTGATATCTTCCACCAGCTCCAGTTAAGTCCACTTCTCCCCAGCCTTGATGCCTGATGGCCTTCACACTTTCATCTCCACCAATTTGGTTTTATTTTTTAAAAATGTATTGCGAGACGGACTGTGGGTGCCACTGTAAAGTGCTACTGTCAGCTCGCATACAAACAACAGCCACCTCAGCGTGCAAGGCCTTCATCTGTCAAGATGCCGCGTGACAGCCCCTGCACGGTCTTTTGTGTAATTCAGCCGCACAAACCTGAGCCCGGACTAGAGAAAGGCTCTGTGATTAGGGTTTTGTTGGCTTCTTTTCACCTCTTGTCCTGCTCGGCGCAGCTGAACGCCTCAATTAAACAGCTTTGTTCTCACTTTGCTCTTCTGCTTGTCCTGCCTTTTGGCTTTAGAACCAGCCAGTGCAAGGCTCTCTGTGTAAAATAAAGTCGCGACTGACACACAGCGCAGAAGTCTGCTTCTCTATGGGATATCCTAACTGTAATCTTTATACTGTACAGCAGCCATAGCACCTGCACTTCAGAAGAGGTCATCCACCTGAAGCTAAGCCCGTTCAGGCCCGGCCAGTACTTATAGGAAGACCAACTCGGGCTGCTGATAGGAGAGGTGCTGGTGAGGCCAGCAGGGGGCGCTTACTCTGTGGTCTGAGCGTGAATCCCAATGCCCCAGTGCAGTGACACCGTGCTGTAAAAATGGCGCCGTCTATCAGACGAGACATAAAAATCAAGGTCATTAAAGATCTCTGGGCATCCTTTGTAAAGAGTAGGGTGTATCCCGATGTCCTGGCTAAAGTGCCCACCACGGCCTAGTCATTCTGGTCCCCTAATCATTCCCTGTCTCTCTCGCCACTTCATCACCTAATAGCGAATGTGTGGTGAGTGTACTGGTGCAACAATGGCTGCCGTCACCTCATCCTTCTCCTGCCTACAGCTGCAGAACCAGCCAGTGCAAAGCTCTCCTGACCGGGGCTTGCATCATATAAAATAAAGTTGCCCCCTTGTCCCCACAGAGTCGAGACTGTGACGCAGCGCAGAAGTCTGCTTCTGCATGGAATATTCTATATAGCCATCAATCAATCAATCAACATTTATTTATATAGCACATATTCATACAAAAAAAATGTAGCTCAAAGTGCTTTACAAAATGAATAGAGAAATAGAAGACACAATAAAAGATAAACAGAAGTCAACATTAATTAACATAGAATAAGAGTAAGGTCCGATGGCCAGGGTGGACAGAAAAAACAAAAAAAAACTCCAAAGGCTGGAGAAAAAAATAAAATCTGTAAGGGTTCCAGACCACGAGACCGCCCAGTCCCCTCTGGGCAATCTACCTAACATAAATCAAACAGTCCTCTTTGTGTTTAGGGTTTTCATGGAAGGACCTGCTGATGATGATGGTCACGTAGACTTCTGGCTTTCAGTCCATCAATGTTGGTGCATCAATAGCCATAGCACCTGCACTTCAGAAGAGGTCATCCACCTAAAGCTAAGCCTGGTCAGGCCCGGCCAGTACTTATAGGAAGACCAACTTGGGCTGCTGATAGGAGAGGTGCTGGTGAGGCCAGCAGGGGACGCTTACTCTGTGGTCTGAGCGTGAATCCCAATGCCCCAGTGCAGTGACGCGGGGACACCGTGCTGTAAAAATGGCGCCGTCCATCAGACGAGACGTAAAAACCGAGGTCCCGACTCTCTGGGCATCCTTCATAAAGAGTAGGGTGTACCCTGATGTCCTGGCTAAAGTGCCCACCACGGCCTGAATTGGCACTCTCTCTCGCCACTAACGTGTGGCGACTGTTCTAGCGTTAAAATGGCTGCCGTTGTATCATCCGGGTGGATGCTGCACATTACTGGTGGTTGAAGTAACAGCCTTGTGCTGTTATGCACCTCAAATCTGGAATAGCCGGTCAATAGGAATTCACCAGGCTGATAGGGTGGAGCACTTTAAATAACGGCTGAAAACTCATTACTTTAACACGGCCTTCTCATAGCTTCATTTTAATTTAATCCTGATGCTCTGCATATTCAATTCATTATCATTACTGTTGATGGTGGCTCTAAAATCTGTACTCACCCCTACTCTGCTCCATCTTATATATCGGAGTGTCTGACATCTTATAATCCAAATCGTAACCTCAGATTTTCAAATGAGGGTCTCCTTAGAATTCCAAGAGCTGAACTTAAAAGAAGTGGTGAGGCGGGCAGGCGGTCGGACGGGCGGGCGGGCGGGCGGGCAGGCAGGCGTGCGGGCGCGCGGGCGTCCTTCTGCTGTTATGCACCTCAAATCTGGAATACGAGTTTACTGAGAGAAAGTCGCCAGGCTGATACGGTGGAGCACTTTAACAAACTGCTAACAACACATTACTTTAACATGGCCTTCTCATAGCTTCATTTTAATTTAATCCTGATGCTCTGCATATTCAATTAATTATGATTACTATTCATGGTGGCTCCAAAATTCGTCCTAACCCGACTCTCTCTTCTGTTCTTTACCCGGTTTTCTGTCATGTTGACCTGCGCCATCACCACCTGATCAAAGCACCGTGATGTTCCTACATTGATGGATTAAAAGCCAGAAGTCTACATGATCAAGTCCTTCCATGAGAACCCTAAATACAAAGAGGACTGATCATTGATGTTAGGTAGAATGCCCAGAGGGGACTGGGTGGTCTCGTGGCCTCGGACCCCCTGCAGATTTTATTTTTTCTCTCCAGCCGTCTGGAGTTTTTTTGTTTGTTTTTTCTGTCCTCCCTGGCCATCGGACCACCTTACTCTTATTCTATGTTAACTAGTGTTGTCTTTTATTTCTCTTTTCTTCATCATGTAAAGCACTTTGAGTTACATTATGTGCTGTAGAAATAAATGTTGTGGTTGAAGTGGCTCCCACTCAATGAATGAGAAAAGCGCACTCTACATGTAAAGAACTAATTATTATCGTACTTAACTTGCATATCTAAAAAGAGATTGGATGACAAGCTCAGTTTCTCTCAAATTCAGTTTGTTTCACCTCGTGTTGACTAAAGCAGGGCTCTCTCTCGCCACTAAAGGGTGCTGAGTGTACTGGTGCAAAAATGGCTGCCGTCGCCTCATCCTTCGCCTGCCTACAGTTTTAGGACCAGCCAGTACAAGGCTCTCTCTCTCTCTCTCTCTCTATCTCTCTGTGTGTGTAAAATAAAGTTGTCCCCTTGTCCCCACAGAGTCGAGACTGTGACACGGCACAGAAAAGCTGCTTTAGAAAGAGATAATCAGGACAGGCCCCAGGATGTGGAGATCCCAGTGAAGATGGTGCTGACTCTCTAATCCTTAGGAACACAAACACAGTTATATGATCTGCCGCATCTTCCTGCCCACATCTGAACCCATCTGCTGCTCCTTACGTGCCGCTTATTTATTAGGAACCGCTTTTCTCCGACTCGAGGCCCTTGTTCTTCTTCATTTCCTTCACAATACGCACAGACGTGTTGTAATTGTTTTATTATTGCTAATTAATTAGGAGCTGAGAGCGGAGCTGCGGTGAGTAAACTTTGCTGTTCGCATTACGTGCGCTTCAGGAGGCTCGTTCACCCGGAAATGGGATTATAAAGCAGAGCTCGTTGGGCAGATTTGCTTGTTTGCAGGGCCAGCCAATAATCCAAAATTTATCAGCTCACTGTTTGCACTTGCCAGCAAAGCAGCTGCCTGCTGCCCATCACTCGGCACCTCCACGAAGATTGCTGTTTGAGAAGCCCGCCCGTCAAGACCTTCCATAAAATGGGTCGCCGCTGAAATCCCCGAAGGTGTAAGTCCAGTCCAGTACTTTTAAACACTGTCAGACATCAGAGTGGCTCCTTTCGCGCCTACCCACGAACGTGAGGGGTCTGCTCCTTCACACATTTACAAAATGACCCAGCATTTTAGCGTCCACGTAGAAACCCCCTCGTCCTGTGTTAATGGGTGGTGATCCAAAACGCTGGGCAAAAGTTCCCAAAAAGTTGGTTGGCCAGCAATGTTCCGAGGCCGCGTCCGCACACTGTGTTTTCGTCTCGTTCATCTCCGTTCTCATCTTTGGTCCCCCGAGCGTTTCTACCCCATGAAAATGGGACCACACACTTCTGAAATGGCCGGCTTAGCGGTGCAACGTGAACGAGTGAAAACTTAGACTTTTAAGTCTAATCGCGATTTGATTTGTTATTACCCGGATTGGATCTCACTCATTACGTCTCATTCCCTGATTGGTCCTCCTTCATGAAACAACAGTCATGTCAGTCAGTATCTAACCCGCCATATCCTAACTACAGGGTCACGGGGGTCTGCTGGAGCCAATCCCAGCCAGCACAGGGCGCAAGGCAGGAACAAATCCTCGGGCAGGGCGCCAACCCACCGCAGGGCACACACACTAGGGAAAATTTAGGATCGCCAATGCACCTAACCTGCATGTCTTTGGACTGTGGGGGGAAACCCACGCAGACACGGGGAGAACATGCAAGGCAGGAACAAACCCTGGGCAGAGTGCCAGTCCATCACAGGGTGAACACACGCACACCAGTCGCACACTGGGGCCAATTTAGCATCACCAGTCCACCTGTGAGTGGAGGCTGGAGCACATGGAAGAAACCCACGGGGAGAACATGCAAACACTACGCGGGGAGGACCCGGGAAGCGAACCCAGGTCTCCTTACTGCGAGGCAGCAGCGCTACCCACTGCGCCACCGTGCCGCCTTCTCTTGGATTTGCGCGAAATGTCACCGTGCTGCCCGTGAAAGAACATGGTTTTCCAATATAGTGAACACTGCGGAGTTGCCTTCCATGGTGCTTGTTATGTTGCTTACCTGTATGCATCTAAATTGCATTTGGTAGCGTTTGAATGTTGCATACATGCACAAAAAGACAAATAATTTACCAGTTGCTATAGTTTAAACACCAACTCTCACCTCGGCATGGTGGTGAACAACTAAGGAGGGGATTGCCTGTTGGGTGCTATGCCATCAGTGGTGAAGAATAACCCAAGAACCACCTAAGGTGCAACGCGAGCTGGACAGACTCAACACAAACCCTGAAAATGTTGGGGTAGCAGCGGCTGTTGTGTCTTGTTGGGCGGAGGACCACCTTGAGTAGGCAACGGCCAGCTAGTGCCAATAGCAGGGCTAGTACCCGGTCTTATGTAGAAATGGCTTGCTAACTGCAAGGTGAAAAGAGTCGGGCGCCTACCACCTTAATAGTCCAAGAGAACGAGAAATCGCTACTGACCCTTCTACAGAAGGATGGCATGGAACAACAACAACATAGTTTTGAGATACATCACGTGGCCGGCAGCATTACCGTCCCTTCAAGATGGACAGTGTAGGCGAATATGCACTTTTGGTGGTGCGGGTGGAGATACTTTCGTAAACGATGGATAGAGATAAAAACAGCACTTTTAAATGATAACCAACTTTCGTGGATGTAGCTTGAGTTCTCATTTGGTTGATTTTATTTGCAATTAGTTTCATGGCACTGGATCACAGAAATTGAGCAGCACTACTAAATGGAAAGTGAAAAACCACACAATGAAATACGACAAAAAGCAAGAATGCAATGGATATTGCTGGACTTTAACTGTTCCAAAAAGATGGCCTATGCCGAGTTTCCACAAGTCCTTGTTTCTTTTAGCTTCACCCACCAGCTAGCATGAGGGTTAGGCTTCTAGAATGGAAGAATCTGGTGTTAAGTGGGAATAACCACCTTCTCCTGCAGACTGGACGGACAGAAATTCCCATTATTTCAAATCCAGTTCACCATTTCTAGACACAACGATAACCTAAGAAAACCAAGTCAAAGACTTTCATTCTGCATTAGTTACGATTCCTATCAGCAGCTCACTCGCCTGAGCGTCAGGGCCTTTTAAGTACTCAGAAGTGCTAAACCAAGAGTTGTTTTTCTAGGATGTTTGATCCTGATTTCCTCACAAATACATTTTTGAAAGCACTTATGTGTTAGAAAGGCCTGTGTGAAGTTGCTTAGGTGTCGGCATTAAGCATCACATGAGCCCTGTTTTTATTATAAGGGACCAAGTGGCATTAGTAATAACCGCAGTAGAACCCCGGGCGCTGGACAATTATAATGATGTGCGTGTGTGTCTGGGGAGCACCTTCCTGGCTCTGGTGAGGTAAGCAGTTCCACCTCAGGATGAGAGGGGGGCACTGATACTAACAGTATCCTCTTTCCCAAAGTGCCACCAAAGGAATATACGTAACTCTGCCCATTGTGTCTGGGAAGACTCTGCCATCTTTGGCACAAACGCTATAAAACGTAGGGCACCAGAGAGCCAGATGTCAGATCTTGACTGGGGAAGGAGGAGGACAAAGTTTTCAAACCAATGAAAAAAGAAGGCTAACCATTTTCTTTTATGCCATCTCATGGCTGTATTTCAGGTAAGATTGAACTGGGTGACTCGACTGGCACCCAAGCGTTTATCCAGTTAGTTCCCAGCCACATGCATTATTATGGACGTCAGAATACAGAATACATTTTCAATGAGATTTACAAAGCTAAATGACCCCAAGTGTGTGTTCGTTTTCGTTCTCTCTCTCTCTCTTTTTCTCCAGTCCCAAGATCCCTCCTCTTCCTGCCGTCCCACTATATATCTACCATGTTTACTAAAAGGACCATTTTCTCAACCGTTTTTCGAATTTCACAGCCAATTCTCAAGTATGCGGGAGGCTGCCCCAAAACTCTTTGTGTGTCAAGGCTTGATTATTGGCGTAGTCGGCAGGATGATGGGACTCCTTAATGAAATAGGAGCAGGACCCTGGGGAAGCCTTGACACTGGGAAAAACAAGTGTTACAGAACAACAAGAAACTGACCATGACAGGTGAAGACCTCTAAGCCAAACAGACGACCACAAGACTAGTCTCACTGTTATTATCTCACCTACTAAGAACGTCTCACCGGTACAATCACCAAATAGACTCTTCAGAACTGCACCAAACGAGTTTGAATGGAGGTGAGCAACTCAACCCTGTTGGGAACTGTGGCCACCGCCAGGGGGCTCCCAGAAAATCCCCGAACCCTGGACTGCAGCACGTCCCCCACACCAGGTGCAGCCCACTGGCTTTAGGAGTCACAGAATTAGTTCAATGGAGGTAACCTGTCAGGGGTTGGTATATGGTGGCCTGACCTACACCAGTAAGAGAGAAGAACACGACAAGTAAGTCCATGAAAAGTACAGGTCAGGGAATGGAGAAGAGAAAAATCTCCAAGTCACCGTGTGGTACAGCGGGTCCGCGGCTTCCAACAAACAAGGCCAGGTTTTAAATCCATATAGCTGTGCCGTTCTTTGTGGGCACGATTGCACGACCGCTGGGAGTTAATGGGGTAGCGGGAGCGAGTCGCACCTACACGTGTGGGTGCAGTTGTTCTTGATTGCCTCATTGGCTTTCTGCGGTGTGGGATTAAGGCGCTGTGCCCACAGAGGCGTGCGGAGATATACAAACCGGATTCCAAAAAAGTTGGGACACTAAACAAATTGTGAATACAAACTGAATGCAATGATGTGGAGATGGCAAATGTGAATATTTTATTTGTAATAGAACGTAGACGACAGATCAAACGTTTAATCCGACTAAATGTATCATTTTAAAGGAAAAATATGTTGATTCAAAATTTCACGGCGTCAACAAATCCCAAAAAAGTTGGGACAAGTAGCAATAAGAGGCTGGAAAAAGTCAATTTGAGCATAACGAAGAGCTGGAAGACCAATAAACACTAATTAGGTCAATTGGCAACATGATTGGGTATAAAAAGAGCTTCTCAGAGTGGCAGTGTCTCTCAGAAGCCAAGATGGGTAGAGGATCACCAATTCCCACAATGTTGCAGAAAGATAGTGGAGCAATATCAGAAAGGTGTTACCCAGCGAAAAGACTTTGCATCTATCATCATCAACTGTGCATAACATCATCCGAAGATTCAGAGAATCTGGAACAATCTCTGTGCGTAAGGGTCAAGGCCGTAAAACCATACTGGATGCCCGTGATCTCCGGGCCCTTAAACGACACTGCATCACAAACAGGAATGCTACTGTAAAGGAAATCACAGAATGGGCTCAGGAATACTTCCAGAAACCATTGTCAGTGAACACAATCCACCGTGCCATCCGCCGTTGCCAGCTGAAACTCTACAGTGCAAAGAAGAAGCCATTTCTAAGCAAGATCCACAAGCTCAGGCGTTGTCACTGGGCCAGGGATCATTTAAAATGGAGTGTGGCAAAATGGAAGACTGTTCTGTGGTCAGACGAGTCACGATTCAAAGTTCTTTTTGGAAATCTGGGACGCCATGTCATCCGGACCAAAGAGGACAAGGACAACCCAAATTGTTATCAACGCTCAGTTCAGAAGCCTGCATCTCTGATGGTATGGGGTGGCATGAGTGCGTGTGGCATGGGCAGCTTGCATGTCTGGAAAGGCACCATCAATGCAGAAAAATATATTCAGGTTCTAGAACAACATCTGCTCCCATCCAGACGTCATCTCTTTCAGGGAAGACCCTGCATTTTTCAACAAGATAATGCCACTGGTGAATCTAAATTGGCCCTAGTGTGTGACTGGAGTGTGTGGGTGTGTGTGCTCGCCCTGCAATAGACTGGCGCCCTGTCCAGGATGTGTTCCTGCCTTGCATCTTATGCTAGTTGGCATGGGCTCAAGGAGACCCCCGTGACCCTGATCCCAGGTTAGGATCAATTAGCCATGCAATGGGTGACACCTCAGCACCTCACAAGTTCAGATGGAATGGAACCAATGTGAGGTTTTTTTTATGGTGGCCGGAGTGCCAACCATGCCATCAACCCCCAGGTTTTCCCTGCAGGTTAGAGGGTCTTCATGTAGGCCTGGGTGCAGATTAAAGTCATACCCAGGATGGAGGGCCTGGCTCAAGAGTCTCTTTTGGCAACCTTCTGATTACCAGCCTCAGAGCCACCCTGTTCAGGGACTAAGTATGACGGATTAAAGTTGCTGGGCTGGTAGCGATGGACAAAACTCTGCCCTCTGATTGAAACTGCCTGATGGGGTGCACAATCTACTTGGTCCTGCTTTCTTCTGGTCACATGGCATTACATTCCTAGACGGGAGCCGAGACAGGCGGTGGACTCGGTGTGAGGGGCCCAATGCGCTTTGGAGCTCCGGCTCCATTTCCCGATTCCCTCCTTGAAACTTCCTTGATCTTACCTAAAATCAGGATTGGACGCAGATCTGCAGTCATTGTCCCAAAGTGCCGCCCCCACGCTGCCGGGACACTGAAGCCTAATCCTCAGGGTATTAAGGCGTGTTTGCAAACAAGTTTCACTGCCGACTGAAGTTTGTAGCAGCTAATGAGTTCTTAAAGGATTTTTCCTGGAAGACCATTACAAGCAAAAAAAAAAAAAGAAAAAGGGTCTATCGCGCCTTTGAGGGACGTGACAATACGGCTAGGAGGGACGAGAAGAGGAGAAACATCAGATCAGGCACAAACTTCACAAAGAACGAGAAGACATGCAGGGCAAAAGGAAAAACCAAAAAAAAAAAAACAACATTAGCTAATGGATGAAGACAATTTTTCCAGTGGCATGCAACCAATCAGGTTTATTGTTATATAATACCTTTTAGAGAGGGTGGCATGGTGGCGCAGTGGGTAGCGCTGCTGCCACGCAGTTAGGAGACCCGGGTTCACTTCCTGGGTCCTCCCTGCGTGGAGTTTGCATGTTGTCCCCGTGTCTGCGCGGGTTTCCTCCGACAGTCCAAAGACATGCAGGTTAGGTGGACTGGCGATTTTAAATTGGCCCCGGTGTGTGGGTGTGTGCCCTGCGGTGGGTTGGCACCCTACCCGGGGATTTGTTCCTGCCTTGCGCCCTATGCTGGCTGGGATTGGCTCCAGCAGACCCCCGTGACCCTGTGTTCGGATTCAGCAGGTTGGAAAATGGATGGATGGATGGATATATTGTTAATCTGCGGTGGGCTGGCGCCATGCCCGGGATTGGTTCCTGCCTTGCGCCATATGTTGGCTGGGATTGGGACCCAGCAGACCCCCGTGACCCCGTAGTTAGGATATAGCGGGTTGGGAAATGACTGACTGACTTGTCCAACTTATCCTACTTTGGTATCGCTTAGAGCAGGGGTGTCCAACCCCGGTCCCTGGTGGCATCTTAATTTGATATCCCACCACAATTCTAAGCAACAAACGTGTGAGCCTCTCCTGCACTTGAAGGAGTTTCAGTGCTTAACCAGGCCCATGGGTGGGGGAATTCGGCCAAAACAGGAGATATTTAAGTAACAAGATCGTATCTACTTTGAAACTAACCACTCACCCTCACCTACTCTGTTTCTCTTCTCGGTACTCAAATGTGGCACTTGGTGCCACGGCCCACCTGCCAAGTTGTTTTGTAAAGTCATCCTTGATGGAGGATCGCAGGAATCGTGGAGTAGAGGGGTCCTTTCATCGGATTGGCTGGCTCAGCACTGGTCAAATGGGGGAGGCAGCTTGATGAATGAGCCAAAATGTACTGTGATGGCAAACCAAGTGCTCTTCAAGTCAAAGAAGTCGACTATTCTTCTATGGCCGAGTCAATCAAATGACCTCAACTGGACACGCAGAAGACAAAACCAAAGGCAGAAAGTCCAACAAACGAGCAGCAACTGAAGACAGTAAAGGCCTGGCAAAGCGTCTCTGGGGTGGACACCCAACACTCGGAGAAGGACACGGGGTTCAGACTTCAGGCAGTCAGTGACTGGAAAAGATTTTCAACCAAATAGTGAAAATGATCGTTATATTCACGACCAGTGACGGCGCACTGCACGTTTACACTTGACTTACAGTTCTCATCCTCCTCTTTCTCTGTACGTTTGTCATTCGTTTGCTCAGAGGTTGATGCGCTTGCTGCTTCCTGAGCAGATCTTCTCTTCTCCACCCTAGCGGCCTGCTTCTTTCGTCGACATCTTTTCGTGTTAAAACTGATTATGTCAGTGTTTGTGTTGCGATTACTTTGTGCGTTTTCTTTCATTTTTCACTTAAGCTGGCACTTAAGTCTTCAGTCTGCCTCAGGAATGATTTAAGGTATGAAGACGTAGGGGAAGTGACGGTGAAGGTGGTAGGGATGAGAACGGCGTCCATACGCATGCGCCGCATGGCCACCTTGCTGGCTGCTACCGAGAGTTGATTCTACAATAAAATAAAATGAGGAATAACCTTGGAGGTCAATCATCGCGGATAGTAGACGTCACGTAGTATTTGTGGACCAAGTTTCACGTCAATAAGTCAAACGGTTTGCGAGCAACGAGTGATTTAATATTCTTGACTGACAAGCGGACAGCCACGGTATTGTATTATATATCCAACCTGCTATTTCCTAACACAGGGTCACGGGGGTCTGCTGGAGCCAATCCCAGCTAACACAGGGCGCAAGGCAGGAAACAACCGCCAGCCCACCGCAGAGTTACGAGAGTTGCTTTAGGCAGAAGAGATGGTTGCACTCATTGATCTCTCCATCATGTGCTATCAGTTAAACAAAGCAAGGTCTCCTGTAATTTTATAGTTTCTGGGTTAGTAATGTCAACTAAGCACAGACATTTTACTCTCAAAGGAAAAACAGATAAGAGTTGCAAGGAGGTGTGCCAGGATTTATTATTCATTCCTTCGTATTCTTCTAAAGTTACAGATAAATGGTCAGTGAGTAAACATAGATCAAATGGGGTATTATCCATCCATCATTCAACCCGCTATGTCCTAACTACATGGTCATGGGGGGTCTGCTGGAGCCAATCCTAGCCAACACAGGGCGCAAGGCAGGGTGCCAGCCCACCACAGGGCACACACACACCAAGCACAGTTCAGAATCGCCAATGCACCTGACCTGCATGTCTTTAGAATGTGGGAGTAACGGAGCAGACATGAGGAGAACATGCAAACTCCACGCAGGGAGGACCCAGGAAGCGAACCCAGGTCTCCTTACTGTAAGGCAGCAGCGCCACCCAGCACGCCACCGTGCCGCCTAGAAGATTATGTTAGTTTGCCCAAATACTTTTGAGCCCTGAAAATAAGGGGACCATATATAAAAATGTCTGTCTTGTCTAAACAGCTCACTCCATAGTTTTGGTAAACCCCTGGAATTAAAGCTGAAAGTCTGCACTTCACTCACATAACGAACGCTTCATTTCAAATCCAGTGCAGTGGCAGACGGAATCAAAATGATGAACGCTGTGCCACTGTCCAAATACTTATGGACCTAACTGACTATGGGATTGCTTACTATTTTAAACAAGGAGGGATGCCATGACAGCAGGACACGTTTTTGGGGGGTCTCCTCACCAGTATGCTCAGTAGTTTCATGGTAAAGCTGCAAACGACCTGATGATAGCCCCTCGGGTTGTGTTCATGGCTGAGGTATCGATGTGGTAAATTTTCCCAGTTCTCTGCAAAGTAAATGGGGAGAAGCCCCCACATTCCCTGGGATCGGGTTTTCCTCCAAACATGCCATTCCCTTTGCATACAGCGATGTGTGTGGAGGGCGCGGGCAAAGCGGAGTTCAACCAGAATGAAGGCAAAGAGACAAGTTGCGTGTTTACTTAAGAGATGGGCAATCAAGGAGAAAAAAGCAAGAAACAAAAAAAAAAGAAAAAGAAAAGAAAAAGAAACGTGCAAATGGTGAGAGTGAGAGAGGCAGGGGTATGAAAGGATTCTGAGTCACTCTTTATAGCTCGGCTAACTTAAATCTTCCGATTCAGATAAAATCATTCCCCCCTTTTTTTTTTTTTGTGTTTTAATTCTTTTCTTTTTGGCTAAGCTTGTAAGCCATTATTTTTCTATTTCCTCTTTCTGTCACGTTGCATTATTTTTGCTGCTGTAATTCCTATTTGTTCACTCTGGAATCTTCCTGTCCCCTTTTGTCCCGAGATTTAATCCGGAGTTTTACTCTTCTTCAGGCTCCCTTTTCCCAATTCTCAGTGGGGTTCAGTCAGAATACCCCAGGCGTGACGCCCCTTGCTATAGCAACCACACCTCCGCAGGAAAGCAACTGCAATCGCACCGCAGCCCAGAAAGGCTTTCACAATCTGGCAGCCGAGCTAAATCCTTCTTCAGGGAACAAGGAGAATTAGCAGGGAGCACTGGAGCGCGGACTTAACCCTAACCCTTCCCTTTCAAAGTCCCCATCACTCAGGCCCCTGCTGTTTGCCACAATCAAACAGAGGGGCGGTGAAGGGAGGGGCGGTGGGCATGGGGGGGAGTGAGGGTTTCGCCCTGAATGACACAAGAAGAATCTAATCCCACATTAATACCCTTCCCCAAGTTCAGCTCTGCAGCACCTAAGTGCCAGGAAAAGGGGCGTCAGGGCAAAGTTGGCATCCCTGTGTTACCTTTCCATGAAAAAAAAAATGTGAGAGGCACATGAAAAAGCCTACGCTAGTGCCCCTTTGTATACCCAAATTACCCAAGATTCCTGGCACAATGCAAATACACGCAACGCCTGGGCACTGGAGGGTAGCACATGCAATCCACCCCTATGTCCATTTATACAAAGTCAGAGTGGTGAGGAGCTGAAGCAGCACAGCAACGTGGGTAACGCAGTTAGTCATTCATCCTAGGGGTTGGCGCCGGTCCATCCTAACAGATTAAACTTTATTCATTTTGTCAGTCTTCCTGTGGTTAATCTAACGCATAGGATGGAGGTATGGAAAAATGTTTCACGGTGGGTCTTTCATCACTTTGCCAGCGCTCTACGTTATGTCGTGAAAATACAGTGCCTTTCAGTTGAAAGCAGGTTTCTCACGGTGGGTGGCACGCTACCCGTGTTTATTCTGGTTCCCCGTCAGGTCCAACAGATGTGCTTGCGATGGTAATTTTGAATCTCCGCGGTACCCTGTGCTTTGAGTGGGTGTGGGTGCATCTTTAGATGGACTGGCACTCACTCAGGGGCCGAGTCTTCTTGCTTTGCCCTCTGTGCTACCAAGGCAGGATGTGGCTGCTAACGCACGATCGTGGCTGAACCTGGCCTGCTTGCGTAAATGAGTGGGGCAGATGGCCTCATGAAAAGGAGGGTTCAAGGTATACCACACACACACACACATCAGAACAATCTGAACGAGAACAAACCATTCGGCCCACCGAAGCTCTCGCCTGTCCAGTGAATTCCTGCAAAATAACATCAAGTCGAGTTTTGAGGGTCCCTAAACTCCTAATGTCCACCGCACTACTTGGTCACTTATTCCATGTTGTTTGCGGTTCTCTGTGTGAAGAAAATGTTTGTGCGAAATTCCCAACGGTGTCCCCGTGTTCTCGATGAACTCGTTCTAAAGTCACATGACCCCGCATCACTGCATGCGTTGGCACTACAATGTTGTGGGCGCAGAGTCCGACTGGTTAGGCTTCATACTGCGCACTGCAGAGTGTGAATGTGTCAAATCAACCTTTTGGATATTTCTGCGTCCTGAATGCGTGCCGATGAAGTACACGTCCAGACTGCGGGTGGCACACTTGGTCAGACGTTTTTATCGAATTATTTGCTTGAAAAGAACTTCAAATCTGCAGCTAACATGCCAGTAGTAAAAGACAAATCAGGACGAATGGGGTACTGGGGTGGCCTGAAAAATGTCAGAGCCAAATCACCACAACTCTTGTTTCTAAAACCTCTTACGTTTTTATGAGACGACTACTTTCAGAAGTAACCACTAGAGCGAGATGCATTTCCACCATGACCCTGAAGCGGATAAGTGGGTTAGAAAATAAATGAGTGACAAACTGTATTTATATGAGAGGCGCCCATAAAATGAGAGCGGGCAGGCAGGTAACACCTGAGCACGGGGTTTCACACGCATTCACGTCACACCATGCCGCTTCAGGAGCCAAAAATGCTCTGAGATCTTCTTCTTCCCATTAGGAGTCGCCACAGCAGATCATCTTCTTCCATATGTTCCTGTCCTTGTCATCTTGCTCTTTCACATCAATCATCTCCGCACATCCATGAACCTTCTCTGAGGCCTTCCTCTTCTCCTCCTACCTGGCAGCTCTATCCTTAGAACCCATCACTCAATATACCCTGCATCTCCCCTCTGCACATGTCCAAACCAACGCAATATCACCTTTCTAGCTTTGTCTCCAAACCATCCAACCTGAGCTGACTCTCTTCTTCGTCTTTTTCTTCTCCCGGCTGCTCCCGCTAGGGGTCGCTACAGCAGATCATCTGTTTCCATCTCTTACTACCCTCATTATTTTGCTCTTTCACATCAATCATCTCCGCACATCCATAAACCTTCTCTGAGGCCTTCCTCTTCTCCTCTTATCTGGCAGCTCTATCCTTAGAACCCATCACTCAATATACCCTGCATCTCCCCTCTGCACATGTCCAAACCAACGCAATATCACCTTTCTAGCTTTGTCTCCAAACCATCCAACCTGAGCTGACTCTCTTCTTCGTCTTTTTCTTCTCCCGGCTGCTCCCGCTAGGGGTCGCTACAGCAGATCATCTGTTTCCATCTCTTACTACCCTCATTATTTTGCTCTTTCACATCAATCATCTCCGCACATCCATAAACCTTCTCTGAGGCCTTCCTCTTCTCCTCTTATCTGGCAGCTCTATCCTTAGAACCCATCACTCAATATACCCAGCATCTCTCCTCTGCACATGTCCAAACCAAACACTCTGAGATAAACAAACAAATTAGCAAACAGACATTTTATGGTTATGCCAATGCAAAGATGACTGGTTAACAGCGGGCTAGAAATTGCTTGCAGATGTAGAAGAATGTATTAAAGTGGATTAGGCTGACCACATAGCCTAGGGGGCTAAACTACTGGACAGCAAGGCCCACTAACGCGAGGTCAAAGGCCAACACTGAATCACCAGATAGCCCTGAATGAGTCGCTTTATCTGTCTTAACCAGGTATAGAAATGTACGAATCAAAAATAATACAGAAAAAAAAGAAATACAGTATAAAAACCGTAGACATATTTATTGCTTTAAGTGAAAAAATGTACAATGGGGGACAAAGTTCATCACGGAACCGTAAATCAGATGCCTAGCAGTGCAATTCAGAGAACACCCCTAGGCAGTGGAGCAAGAATGGCTTTGGTGTTACAGGATCAGTCACACCGATGTAAATCAAAGGCCACAAATGGTGAAGAAATCCTCATCATCCTCCCCAGGACCTTCACGTCTTAGCTCGGTAACCCCTGGAGTGCACATAAGTGCCTGATGACTGCTATGTTTTTTTATCCAAACAGTTTTCTGGTTTATTTTAAAGCTACCTGTGAAACCTTTCCAGTTATTGAAATGACGCTGCAAATTTATTTACCGTATATACTCGCGGATAAGTTCTCTCGTGAATAAGTCGGGACTTGGTTTTACCGTATAATTTCTGGTATTTTATAATGTCGGTCGTTTAAGTCGAATGCGGAAAACTCGCGCTATTGGTCGAAGAGGTTATGATATGCCAACGCCCGCCCACCTAAAAGAGTAACCACAGAGCACATGGCCTTTTTCTTCTATGCGGGTGTGACAAGACAATGTACTGTATCACCAATTGTGCCTACGTGACCACATGGTAATAGCTGAACTATTCCCAAAGCGAAGTTTGCACTGATTTGTGTTTTTTTGTATCTCACGCCCTCATACACCTTTATCGTAAGAGCATCCCTTATCTACGATAGAAAATATGAAGCTGATTTTAAATGAAACGTTGATGAAGTGGCAAAAGAAATCGGTAACTGCGCTGCTGCAACAAAATTTGAAGCGTCTAAGAAACTGATGTGAGATTGGAGGAGGCAGGAAGATGTAAAAAAAAAAATAATAATTAAGTGTCACATTTTTGAACGGGCGTATAACTCGGGGTCTGATTTCATGATCGATTATTCCGGGTTTCCAGATTTATACGTGTGCATATATGGTAATTCGTACCTCCGTGTCCAACGGTTTTTAAGGTACCCCATGGCATTGTCTACTATGAAAAAGGAGCAGCATCAAACAAAGATCAATGGATTGACAGTGTGGTGGCAGTGTCCAAAAAAGGCCATTTTAAATGGCATCAAGCTCAAGTGTGCCAGTACGGTAATCGTGCAGGTTAGATTTTCATAGGAGTCAGCAGAATTGCCTTCTTATTACACGCAATTACCGTATATACTGGCATTTAAGTTCTCTCGTGGATAAGTCGGGGTTTGATTTTACCGTATAATTTATAATGTCGGTTGTATAAGTCGAATGTGGAAAACTCATGCTATTGGTCCAAGAGATTACGATATGCTAACACCCACCTGAGACAGTAACCACGGAACACACAGCCTTTCTTTTCTAAGTATTGCGCCTACGTGACCACACGGTAATACCCGAGCTATTCCACAGTGACGTTTGCACTGATTTGTGTTTTTTGTATCTCACATATTCATTCACCTTTATCGTAAGAGCATCCCTTATCTACGATGGAGCGTTCAATCAGAAGAAAATCTGAAGTTGGTTTAAAATTAAAAGTCGTTGAAGTGGCGAAAGAAATTGGCAACCACGCTGCTGCAGCAAAATTCAATGTGTCTGAGAAACTGATGTGAGATTGGAGGAGGTAAGAAGATGTAAAAAAAAATAAATAAATTAAGTATCGTATTTTGAACGGGCATATAAATCGGGGTCTGATTTGATGACTTTCAAGACCTGACTTACTGTATACGCGAGTATATATGGTATTTAAAACAGCTGACCTTTGACAAGTTCCCCACAAATTCATTTTCAACTTGTCCTGATGTCCTGGCTAAACTGCTGCCCACCATGGTCTCGTCATTCTGGCCCCCTAATCGACCACCCGTCTCTAATTGGCTCTCTTTTTCTCTCTCACCACCTAACACCTAATGTGTGGCGAGCGTTCTGGTGCAAAAATGGCTGCCATCGCCTCATTCAGGTGGGTGCTACACATCAGTGAAGTGTCTCCCTGCTCACTGACTAATGAGATAAGCGATATTATTATTATTAAAGACATTATTATTATTATTAAAAATACTTATGGTAATGTAAAATTTCTCTTTTCAATAGGTGGTGAGAGAGATAGCCAATCAGGGACAGGGGATGATTACAGGCCCAGAATGACCCGGCTATGGAGGGCGATTTAGTCAGGACATCGGGATACACCCTGCTCCTTATAACAGGTACCCAGGGATCTTTTATGACCACAGAGAGTCAGGACCTCGGGTTTATGTCTCGTCTGAAGGACGGCGCCCTGTTTACAACACCGTGTCCCTATCGCTGCAAAGTGGCATTGGGATCCACATACAGACCACAGGGTAAGTGCCCCCTGCTGGCCTCACCAACACCTCTTCCAGTAGCAACCCAAGCTTTTTTTTACTTAAAACATAAGTAATATGATTGTTCTAATTTGTTACTAACCCTCACCTGTTCCGAATGCGGCACTTGGTGCCAATGCCCACCTGCCAAGTTGTTTTGCCTGCCTAAGGTAAAGTCATCTCTGATGGAGGATCGCAGGAATTGTTGGGTAGGAGGGTCCTTTCATTGGATTGGCTGGCCCAGCGCTGACACAGCTGTGGAATGGCCAAAAGGGGGAGGCAGCTTGATGGCCGAGGTCTCCAGGACTCTGGACAAATCAGATTCGTCTTATGTGATGTCATCTACTGTTGAATTCTGCTCTGTACTTGTAATATTTCTATTGTACTATTATATTGTATTACTTGTGTTCTGTTCTGTGTATTGTATTGTACTGACCCCCCTTCTTTTTGACACCCACTGCATGGCCCAACCTACCTGGAAAGGGGTCTCTCTCTGAATTGCCTTTCCCAAGGCTTCTTCCATTTGTTTCCCTACAAGGGTCTTTCTTTGTCTTCTTAGAGAGTCATGGCTGGGGGCTGTCAAAAGGCAGGGCCTGTTAAAGCCCATTGCTGCCCTCCTTGTGTGATTTTGGGCTATACAAATTGTATTGCATTGTATTGTCTTGGATTGTATTTTCCTGGTTTGTCTTCCATCCAAGTGCTAGCCGGGCCTGAACAGGCTTAGTTAGCTCCAGGTCATAGATGATCTCTTCTGAACTGCCTGTGCTGTGCACTGGATAAGCGGGTAAGTAAAGTAGGTGGCTAGAGAGACAAGCAGAGAACCGTCTGAAGTGAAGAGTGAATGGCCCGTGTTAGGAGGCTAGTCGTCTTAACAGGTTTCCTCAAGACCTGCTGCTTGACCATGGAAGCCTTCTCCTGCTGCTGTACATGTGGGGGACAACAAGCGGTTGCTGTGAAGTGCTGTGATTGGTATGGTCACCGTGTGTTCACATCTGTGTTTGTATTTTGGATCTGGTGGTCTCCCCGTTTCACACCTGTTTCTACAGATTGCTTGATAAGCTACTCCTAGCAAAGCCACCGGCACAGCCTTTTGCCACAACATCAATATTGATTTAAGGCTTTTCCCAGCAGTTCAAGAGCTTGGAGGTATGCGAGGCTCATCCAACAAGATAACTGTAAGAGGACCTTTTCATCTTCTTTTTTTTTTTTCTGCCTGTATTCCCCTCAATTTACACAGAGGCGGACGAAAAGAAATAAAGAAGGGGCTTCGTCCTTCAGATAGCCAGCTGTCGCACTGGCCCTCCAACAAGGATGAAATGAGATTCCACAGATACGAGAGATTAACACACACACACACCACAAAAAAAACACGTTAAAAAAAGCTTCACTCCACATGTGCACAGGATGACATACAACAACAAAAAAGCCAACAGTGTCACTTGTGCAGGTCTGTGGAATGTCACTTTATGATTTACGTAAGGCTTTGTCTGTAGTGCAGAGCTCAGATCAAGCAGGGTTCCAGACAAGTGGGCCCAGTGTTACTGGTTGGGGTGCTGCAGTCCATCTTAGCACACATCTTGCTGCTGCTGCAAGAATTATTACAAGAACAAGAAAATACAAACACATAACTCCAGTTCTTAAATCCTCACACTGCCTCCCGGTTAGGTTTAGGGCAGATTTCAAAATCCTCCTTTTAACATATAAATCCTTAAATGGCCGAGGTCCGGCTTACTTGTCTGAACTTATCATGACTTACAAACCTGAGCGCACATTAAGATCTCAAGATGCCGGTCTGCTTATGATTCTAAGAATTAATAAAATAACAGTGGGAGGTCGAGTTTTTAGTTACAGGACCCCCCTAAACTGTGGAGTGGTCTGCCTGCTACAATAAGAGATGCCCCTTCGGTCTCAGGCTGAAGACTCACAACTTCAGTTTAGCACACCCTGACTAGAGCTGCTGATTAACTGCACAGACTGCATCTCTGTTGTTAGTCATTAGCACTAAAACATAAGGAATATGATTGTTAGAATTTGTTACTAACCCTCACCTATTCTCTTTCTCTTCTCGGTACTCAAATGTGGCACTCGGTGCCCACGGCCCACCTGCCAAGTTGTTTTGCCTGCCTAAAGTAAAGTCATCCCTGATGAAGGATCGCAGGAATCATGGGAAAGAGGGGTCCTTTCATCTTATTGGCGCTATTTCAGCTGTGGAATGGCCAAATGGGGGAGGCAGCCTGATGAATGAGGTAAATCCAAATCATATTATGGGATATCATCTACTGTTAAATTCTAGTCCATACCTCTAAAATTTTTATTTTTATACTGTATTGAGGATTTGTTCTGTTCTGTGTATTGTATTGTATTGACCCCCCTTCTTTTTGACATCCACTGCACGCCCAACCTACCTGGTAAGGGGTCTCTCTTTGAACTGCCTTTCCCGAGGTTTCTTCCATTTTTTCCCTACAAGGGTTTTTTTTTTTGGGGAGTTCTTTCTTGTCTTCTTAGAGAGTCAAGGCTGGGGGGCAATGAAGAGGCAGGGCCTGTTAAAGCCCATTGCGGCCCTTCTTGTGCGATTTTGGGATATACAAAAAATAAATTGTATTGTATTGTATAGGGAGCAAGGCAGGAACAAACCCTGGGCAGAGTGCCAGTCCATCACAGTGTGAACACACACATCAGTCGCACACTGGGGCCAATTTAGCATCACCAGTCCACCTAACCTACATGTCTTTGGACTGTGGGTGGAGACTGGAGCACATGGAAGAAACCCACAGGGAGAACATGCAAACAGCACACAGAGAGGTCCCGGGACACGAACCCTGCTCTCCTTATTGCGAGGTAACAACACTAGCACTGCCATGATCAACATGTCTCTCTATTATAAAAGAAAATCTTGAGACAAGACGAGACTATTGCCAAGAGATTTTTCTCAAGTCCCGCCCTCCTCTCCACCATTTCCATTTCATGGCCCACGCCCGCGGTCCTCTCATCTCTCATTCACATGAATGCTTTTGTCAGACACAGTTCCTGCGCTCTCAGCTCTTATAAATTTTTACGTTTTCCTCACTTTAAGTTCCCAATTAAAGAAGACTTATTATTTCCAAATCTCATTGAAGAATTTTATCCCGAAGGGTTATCAACAGAAGAAAGGAGCACACGGGCAATCCTAGCACTGAGAAACGATGAAGTCAAATGTATTAACGCGAAAATCGTCGATCGGTTACACAGTAAATTGGTTAAATGCGTATCAATAGACTCTAGTGAAACAGTTGGTGGTGTTGGTGCGGAAGATGAAAACATCAACTTACAATATCACGAAGAATATTTACAACTGTTAACACCATCCGGTCTGTTGAAAGAAGGACGTATCGTAATGTTGTTGCGTAATTTATGTCTGAGTGATGGGCTATGCAGTAGGATAAGATGAGTTGTATTCAAAAATTGGTCGAACAATTGTGACAGGTAAAATTTTAACAGGGGACAAGAAAGGTAATGTAGTCCATCTTCAGGGGATAACATGAGACACCAGAGGAGATCTTGATATGCCATTCGTATTAAAACGTTTACAGTTTCCCGTTAGAATAGCTGTTGCTATGACAATTAACAAAACACAGGGACAAACATTCGAAAAAGTCGGCTTATTTATTGGAGACAAAGAAACGAAATTCACTCACGGGCAGTTATATGTTGCGCTGTCAGGATGTAAGTCCAAACATGGAATCAAAATTCAATGTGGTATTGACGAAAAGTTAATTCCAAATATTGTTTTTACTGAAGTTTTAGAGTAAAAGTGTAAGTTTAAAAAGTATTTGCGTGTTAATTTCAAAGCCAAACAGAATGAAAACTTATAATGCAACGAATAACTCTAACGCAACATGAAACATAATTTACTTTCAATTTATTACGTTTTACTCTTTCTATCCTTCAGTCTGAGCTCATTTTGCTAACAGATCAGAGTTTCAGCAGAGTATTCCGAATGATCCATTAACACGTTAGCTAACGGGATAAAAGAGAACCTGCATCTCTGTAGCTGTACAAAGCTAACATTCTGTTCTTCTGAAGCAAATACTTCAGTTCATTTCACATGAACTCACTAGGATTGAGTGCTAAATAACCAATCAGTTATTGTAACTGCTTATTGATTTCAAATTGCAATATCCGGTAGTTTTACTCACGCAAGTGCTAGTTAAGGCTAACTGAAGGTACAATTGATTCATTTGATTCATCAGGGCATCTTTACACAGCAGTCATGCATGTGCGTCAGAGGATCTCCTTCCTGGGCTCACCAGTCAATCAATCAATCAATCAACATTTATTTATATAGCACATATTCATACAAAAAAAATGTAGCTCAAAGTGCTTTACAAAATGAATAGAAAAATAGAAGACACAATAAAAAATAAACATAAGTCAACATTAATTAACATAGAATAAGTAAGGTCCGATGGCCAGGGTGGACAGAAAAAACAAAAAAAAAACTCCAAAGGCTGGAGAAAAAAATAATACCAGTGGCACTTGAGGGGGCGCTGTTGCCAACATGATCATGTCTATTCTCAACTGCTGTGTCTAGTGAGGGCATCTGACTCCGCCCCTTCCCGTTGGAACCCTGCAAGAACCCGGAAGCTCCAGAGTGAAGTGTCTCATTCTGGACCCTGACTTCGTCGAGGGCAGACCTCCCAGTTGAGAGCTCATTGAGCTGCTGTTATTTCCGTTGGTTTAATTAATTTTTTTTTTTTTTCCACTGTTTTGTGACATTGAGTGCCTGTTTTCTTTGATAGTAACCAACACAGGATTAAAAGGGGTGACCTGGCTGGCACCCCAACACTTCTTTGGGGTGCTCTTGTGTCCTGCCAGCCATCTACACAGCAAACGATGGCCATACTGTATCTATTTATGATTTTGTTTCAGCTCTATTGTGTAATGCTAAATCTGCTCTTTCCAGTAAACAGCATCACACCAAGTCACCGTTTATATACACGCTCTTTTAAAATTAAGACGGTACTAGGGGGCATTGCCCCCCTGCTTGCTTCGGTCAACCAACTCCTCCGGCCTGCGTTACACGCCAGCCACTTCACGTCTCTGCCTCTCGTGTATGTGGATTTCGCTTTCACCAAAGAACAAGTCTTTTAATTCTCATGAATACGCCTCTTCATTGTGTAGAAACACTACTTTTCTCTGATGGCAACACGAATTAGACGATCTACAAGTCTCCGACTTAAAGCTTAAATCCGAACAATATATTCGATCTCTTTTTGCTGTTCGGCTATTTCACAGAGTAATAATTTCCGTTTGTTTGCACTAATGCGATCTTTACTATCATATATTGGAGACTTTCGAATTTTCTTACTTCCATTATCTCCAACCTGCGTTGCATGTGTACCGCGCCAACGTTTTTGAATTCTTTACGACTTTCTACAGGGTGGTCCACATCTGATTATGCAGATCCAGATAGTCTGGATGACTTTGATTTAAGCGGGGACGATTCCAGTTCGGGGCAAAGACGATTCTTCATGTCGTCAGTTCGCACACTTCTCGATGGCCCAGGATTTTTTGGGTGATTTTCTATGTAATAAACTTAATAAGTTATAGCGTAATGAAAATTGCATAATTAGATCTGGGCCACCCTATACTTTGTCATCTACTCTTTGTCTTTTATTTCCGGCCCTGGGCCTGGTTAAACCTCTTGGCACAAAGTCTCATCTCGCGGGATTTGAAAGTGTCTCTCTGAGAAAGTCACATCCCGTCCCAGAATTTTTTTTATATAATAGAGAGATGTGGACGAATACAGGAAGTAACAATGCTGCCTCTTTTCCAAATTGGTGGAGTGAAGCCATTTAAATGGAGGAGAATGTCATTGATTTACACAACACAAGCAGGGCTTGGTTTTTAAATTGGAGTCCAGCAGTTACACATTTCTAGCTAAAGATTTGCCTTCTTTTAAATGTTTTTCCATCGCGGGAGCAGAACGGGAGTCCCAGCCAAGATGGAGGATGGTTTCTTACCCGGACAGGAGTTCCAGAGGTGATACAAAAATAACTTTGTGTCCAGCGGGTATGAAATAATGGGTGGACCAGTAGAAGCCAAGAGTCAGGAGCTGTTCCATCCCCCATACACCAGGTGGCAGTGGTACTCGTACAGCAATCCAGTCGGGTCACCCGTAGGAATGCTTGGGAGCTCAGAAGTCCAGAAGTGAAGTCCTGCCGGGATCCCTGGGATTGATGGAGGGCCCAAAACTGATTTCAGGATAATATGGAAAAGAACCAGAGGCATTCCTGGGTCCGGCTAAAAAGGGAGCCCACTGCCTCACATCCATGAGTCAGAGTTGGGGGGCAGAGGAAGAATTGTTTGTTTTTTGTATAATTATTAGATTTATTATGGCTGATTCTGGAGAGGAGATTGCAAAGAAGTGTGTTGTGGGAATTAAAATCCTTTGTTTTATTCTAATAATGTGTGTTGTATTACTGTGGGCGGCACGGTGGCGCAGTGGTAGCACTGCTGCCTCGCAGTTAGGAGACACGGGTTCGCTTCCCGGGTCCTCCCTGCGTGGAGTTTGCATGTTCTCCCCGTGTCTGCGTGGGTTTCCTCCGGGCGCTCCGGTTTCCTCCCACAATTCAATGACATGCAGGTTAGGTGGATTGGCGATTATAAATTGGCCCTAGTGTGTGCTTGGTGTGTGGGCGTGTTTGTGTGTGTCCTGCGGTGGGTTGGCACCCTGCCCAGGATTGGTTCCTGCCCTGTGTTGGCTGGGATTGGCTCCAGCAGACCCCCTTGACCCTGTGTTCGGATTCAGCGGGTTAGACAATGGATGGATGGATGGATGTATTACTGTTTCATGGATTTGGGGCTCAGTGGCGCTCCCTTATGGTCACACCGTCAAGGCACTTGATTTTCTCTTTATACTGCTTTCTCCTTCAGATGTTAGGCATAACAGGAAAAAACTAATAATAATTGTTATTAGCTCTCATCTGGCATATGTGGGCCAACTCTGATATTTGTCACATCCACAAAATGATTTGCTGTCCTACATGCTTTGTAAGATGCCCTGTAATGCAGGGTTTTCGGGACTATAGATAATTAAAACACTCAACTCACAGAGACACTAACCTTAAATGTAGATTCCAACCAACTATTATTTTTCAAATGAAAACCTGCAGCCACTGCGGCCCACCAGGGACCGGGGTTGGACACCCCTGCTCTAAGCAATACCAAAAGTAGGATAAGTTGGACAAGTCAGTCAGTCATTAACCAACCCGCTATATCCTAACTACAGGGTCATGGGGGTCTGCTGTAGCCAATCCCAGACAGCACAGGGCGCAAGGCAGGAACAAATCCCGGGCACGGCGCCAGCCCACACACTAATGACAATGTAGGATTGCCAATGCACCTAACCTGCACGTCTTTGGACTGTGGGAGGAAATCCACGCAGACACAGGGAGAGCATGCAGGGAGGACCCAGGAAGCTGTGAGGCAGAAGCGCTACCCACTGCACCGCCGTGCCACCCATAGTTGGACAAGTCAGCGTTCTTAAATTCATAACCTCAAAACCCATCTAAAAAAAAATCAATAAGTAAATAAAAATCTGATATTTTTTAGGAGAACTCAAATGGCCCATGCCACCTAAGAGCTTTCAACCCACTGAGAGACCGAAGTGTGAATCATAAAAGATTTGGCCAACGTCAATGCTGCCTGCGATGCTGCCATCCTCGGGCCCAACTGTGATCCGGCTTGTCACTCACCTGCTGGGCCAGGCCACAGGAAGGCACTTTCCCTTTGAACAGATTAGGGCCGAGTTAAAGTGTGACAACATCTTAAGCTTTCACTGCATGTTGCCAATGAGTTTCGACTAAAGATGTTACCCTCATCAATTCTGCAAGAGTGATAAGGATCTCATGCTCAATGACTTGAGAAGATAAAAGGGGGGAGTGTAGCCAAAAAAAAACCTAAAAGGAAGCTGCCGAGGGATAAGCCAGCCTGCCGGGTGCCTGGAACCAAAGTGCCCCCTTAATATCCTTATCTTTCAGGAGAGACCCCTTTTAAGCTGTTTCTTATTTAAAGGCGGAAAAAAAAAAAGAGGACTACTGTTAGGGGTGTCCAGGCCAAAAAACAGCTGTAAAGCATCGCTTTGATGCGGCTGGGTGACTGGGGCTGCTGTCAGCCTAAAGGCGGTGAGGGTCCGGGCGCTGGCCATGAAAGGAGGAATGCAAAAGGTGCCCCCTCACGGAGGTCACCAGAGTAATCCAGGGCTCATTATAAGAAGGTGCTGTGGTGGGACAGCCAGTTAGCTGCTGTAAGGACAGGCTGGCTGCAGTCTGAGCAAAACCCGCGAGATGAGGGGGTCGGGGGGGTCACTTTGGACAGAAATCTCACTTTAAGAAAGTGAAAAAAAAAACAAACCACAAGGCTCTTAGTTTACAGAAATTAGGGGACGATTTCTCTTTTTTTTTTTTTTTGATGACTCCTATACGCATTTGAGAGCCAGATGTGTTGGCCGTCTTTTACTTATTTTTAACCCCTTCATTCACTTTTTCACGTTTCACACTTTATGACATCTCCTTTCCTTACCTTTCAAGTAACCATTTCAGCAAACAGCAAAAACCCAAATCCATTCTTACTTCTCGTGAAAATACGACAAACCCATAAAGCATTCTGAAGGAGGCCAACGCCTCCCCCATTCCGATTTTCTGTTAGATGACATGGGGGACTCATTGCCCGAGTTCATTATTTAGCTTTTTCTGACATGAAAGGAAGCTTAGGAAGGAAAAAGAAAAAGAAAACTCCTCAATATAACAAAAAAAAACTGTGAAAATCCCCAAAACAAGCAGGGAAGCCCTCATGCAACATGTGAGAGGATTAGGAGTTGAGGACCCTGTACTGAAGGGGGTTACGGTTACAAGACAGATTATTCAGCCCTGAATTTTAAAAAGACTTTGTATCTTTCGCAGATTTAACAAAACTGCCAAAGATAAGAATAGGACATGCGCGTCACTTCTGTCCTGACCGGTGTGTCCAAACTGCCTGGACTGTAGCCTTAGACGTTGACAAGTAATGCTGTGCAATCCGGCCCACCATACACCAGGCTTTCAGAGGGTAGTGCTTGCTGTGAAAGCTGCTCGGAAATGCAGACTTTATGGCCTGAGGTTTACCGCTATAATTATGAAAGGAGCTCTATAAGCTTGTTATGCTTGAAAGCCCACCTTGTCCTCATTCCTGTAGCCCCCCTGCCTTTCTGAAATGCATCTTCACACCTAGTTCTGTACTTTTTTAGCTTTATGACTTATGGGACTACACCTAGTTACAGGTGTCATACGGTCCATCAGATTTAATGTCAATGTCTCCAAATTTACTTCATTGCTTGTCATTCTGACGTCTTACTATGGCAGGATATTTGTAAAATCTTTTCGATGTCTTAATATTTCCTTATGGCGTATTTGGTAGCTGAAAGACTGTTACCTGCCAGGTGATGTGGATTGCTATGTAAAGGACCTGCAGATAATACCCTTAATATAATATAATATAACGTTAGCAGCAGAATCGTCAGTGTCCACTGTAATCAAATCCAAAGCTAGACATTCACTACTGCAATAGGCAGACTGAGAAAATGGGTGGATGAAATGTAAAGATATGAATTACCTGCATACACAGCATACACTCTACTCTATTCTCAACCTTAATGTGGAAATATTTTAATTAGGAAACCTTTTTCTGGTAAGAGAGAAAGTTTGTGTTGCACTTTAGTAGTTAAATCTTACTTAATTTTATATTTAGCACTAGCTGTGTAAGGCTGTGCTGTAAAAAGCCTGAGGTCCTAGAAACTGTTGAAATCGTCAGAATAAAAACTGAAATGTAGAGATGTCAGATAATTGAAAGGAACAACTCTGGGCGTCTCTCTCCTAGGAGGATTCGTTTTGCCGACGTGCTCACCTCGCTTGTGCATTCGCGGCGGGAGGAAAAGTAAAAGGGGTATCGTTTTGCTGATGTGTTCTCACTTCTGTATTACCTGCTAAGCAACATTGTCTTTCTTCTGAGGTTTCATTTTGCCGACGTGCTCACCTTGCCTGTGCATTAGCGGGGGAGGAAAAGTAAAAGGGACACCATTTTGATGATGTGCTCGTGTCGCTTCTGTAATAGCAGCTAAGCAAGTGACTTTCTTCTGAGGTTTAATTTTGCCAACGTTCTCGCCTCGCTTCTGTAATAGCAACTAAGCAAGTGACTTTCTTCTGAGGTTTTGTGTTGCCGACGTGTTTGCCTCATTTTTGCATTAGCGGTAAGCGACTTTATCTTTATTCTGAGGTTTAATTTTGCCAACGTGCTCGCCTCGCTTCTGTAATAGCAACTAAGCAAGTGACTTTCTTCTGAGGTTTTGTGTTGCCGACGTGCTCGCCTCATTTTCGCATTAGCGGTAAGCAACTTTGTCTTTCTTCTGAGGTTTTGTGTTGCCGACGTGCTCGCCTCGCTTCTGTATTAGCGGCTAAGCGAGTGACTCTTTCATCGGATGTTTCGTGTTATCGACGTGTATCCTTGGAGGTGGAGCCCTTAGCCCAACACCACCTCTCACTTCCAGGCAGGACAGACAGACAGACACACATTTCCACACGTAGATGTTAATATAAAAGATACTTTACATTTATTAAACAACTACGGTGCTTTGCCATCCGTTTGCTACACTTGCAAACCACCCCCACCAAGCCATTGTGAAAAGGGGGCTGGACCCACCCCAAGGAGACGCGGTCGCTCCTCCGAAACCCCTCTTTAACGGTGATACAATGGGGAGTCAAATAACAGTTGCTCTTTTTTCCCTCCTCTTTGCTCAATCAACTGCTGGAGTGCCGCTGCTCCTGTGCTGCGTGATCGGCTTTTCGTCCGGCGCTTCAAATGTTTTAAAGTCACTGCCTTGTCTCTCTTCTCCCCCAGACATCCTCAAACACTATTCGATTTCTTTTCCCGGTTCTGTTATTTCACCGAGTAATATTTTCCGTTTGTTTGCGCTAATGCGATCTTTACTCTTATTATTTTGAGACTTTCGAATTTTCCTACTTCCATTATCTCTAACCTGCTCTGCATGTGTATCTCGGGATTTGCCTTCCAAAGGTTGTAAGTATGACGTGACTTGACCGTCTCGCGGGACGTGAAAGTATCTCTCTGTCTCTCTTCAAAAGATGACATCTTGTTGCAAGTTTTTTTTTTTTTTTTTATAATAGATATCATAGAACTAATTCATTATATTAATCCAAGGAAATGTTGTTTTGGTTGATTAATCTGTGGAAAGCATCTTGAGTTGCATGTAAATGTATGATAAGGTGCTATATAAATTATTATTACATACACTCATACAGCACACACTGTAGACACCAACTGCATACGATGCATCTATTATAAATGGAATATTTAGCTTAGTATTGTCACACGTGTGTGCCTGGTGATCACCTTCAGGACTTAAGTAAGGAAAGCGATTCCACCCCAAATCAAGAGGAGGCGCTGTTGCTAACTGTTCTCTCTAATTTTCCATCTGCAGTACTGAAAAGCACCCTGGTGACTGACACAGCCTGTGGAGCCCAGAAAAGACCCCGCCCCTTCCAGTTTGGATCATACAAAAGGGGTGTGCCCGGAGTGTCCTGTAACATTTGGACCCAGGACTCTGAAGCAGAAGGAAGCGCCTGAGGTGCCTGAAGCCTGGTACCTTATTTTCTTACTTGCTAATTCTTTCATGACTGTTCCCTGTTATATGAAGGCTGGATTGGCCAACTTTGAAACAAATAATACTTTTGTGTTTTTGATATTAAACTGGGTCGCCCAGCTGGCTCCCCAATTTTTACGGAGGGTTCTTTGTGTCTTCTTGGCTGTGAGAGTTGCGATACAATCTGAAGTGTGTTTTATTTGAAATTTGAAATAGAACTTTTTATATGAATTTCTCCATCTAATACATTGTGCTTTTTAAAGCCATCAATACTTTTAACTTTCTTGCCCAGAGGGGACTGGGTAGTCTAATGGTCTGGAATCCCTACAGATTTTATTTTTTTCTCCAGCCGTCTGGAGTTTTTTTTGTTTTTTCTGTCAACCCTGGCCATTGGACCTTACTCTTATTCGATGTTAATTAGAACATTAGAACAATCTTGACGAGAGCAGGCCATTCAGCCCAACAAAGCTCGCCAGTCCTATCCACTTGTTTCCTCCAAGAAAACATCAAGTCGAGTTTTGAAAGTCCCTAACGTCTTACTGTCTACCACACTACTTGGTCGCTTATTCCAAGTGTCTATCGTTCTTTGTGTAAAGAAAAACTTCCTAATGTTTGTGCGAAATTTACCCTTAACAAGTTTCCAACTGTGACCCCGTGTTCTTGATGAACTCATTTTGAAATACAAGTCTCGATCCACTGTACTAATTCCCTTCATAATTTTAAACACTTCAATCAGGTCACCTCTTAATCTTCTTTTGCTTAAACTGTAAAGGCTCAGCTCTTTTAATCTTTCCTCATAACTCATCCCCTGTAGCTCTGAATCAGCCTAGTCGCTCTTCTCTGGACCTTTTCTTGTGCTGCTACGTCCTTTTTGTAGCCTGGAGACCAAAACTGCACCCAGTACTCAAGATGAGGCCTCACCAGTGCATTATAAAGGTTGAGCAGAACCTCCTGTGACTTGTACTCCACACATCAAGGCGCTATATAACCTGACATTCTGTTAGCCTTCTTAATGGCTTCTGAACACTGTCGGAAGTTGATAGCTTGGAGTCCACTATGACTCCTAAATCCTTCTCATAAGGTGGACTCTCGATTTTCCGACCGCCCATTGTGTATTCAAACCTAATATTTTTACTTCCTATGTGTAATACTTTACATTTACTGACATTAAATTTCATCTGCCACAAATCTGCCCAATTCTGTATGCTATCCAAGTCCTTCTGTAATGATATAACTGATTCCAAATTATCTGCTAATCCACCTATCTTGGATTCATCTGCAAACAGAACCAGACTGTTACTTATATTCCTATCTAAATCATTTATATATATTAAAAATAGCAGCGGCCCTAGCACTGCCCCCTGCTGGTCACCACTCTTAACATCGGTCAGTTCTGATGTGGTTCCTCGCACCATCACCCTCTGCTTCCTGTGTCTGAGCCAATTCTGTACCCATCTAAAAACATCACCCTGAACTCCCACTTCTTTTAACTTGATGCCCAACCTCTCATGTGGCACCTTATCAAATGCTTTCTGAAAGTCCAGGTAAATAATCTCATCTGCTCCACTCTGATCGTATCCTTTTGTTGCCTCCTCATAGAATTCCAACATGTTAGTAAAACACGACCTCCCTCTTCTGACCCCATGCTGACTGTTCAGAATAACTCCTGTCCTTGCCATGTGTTGCTCAATCTTATCCTTAATAATTCCTTCCATTAATTTTCCTGTGATGCTTGTTAAGCTTACTGGCCTATAGTTGCTTGGATCTGCCCTGTCACCCTTTTTATATAATGGGATGATGTTTGCCATTTTCCAGTCCTTTGGAATCTCTCCAGTGCACAGTGACTTCCTAAAAATATGTGTCAAGGGTTTTATATATGTACTCACTAGCCTCCTTAAGAACACGAGGATATAACGAGGAACACGAGGAATTAATGTTGACTTATTTTATTTTCTTACTGTGTCTTTTATTTTTCTATTCTTCATTATGTAAAGCACTTTGAGCTACTTTTTGTATGAAAATGTGCTATAGAAATAAATGTTGTTGTTGTTGTTTTGCAGAGTAATCGGTAATCCATCATCTTTGATTTGAAACACAATATAATATGTATGTGTAACTTATATTGTACTAGCTGTCTCCTGCAGCTTGGCCCACATAGAAGTGAAGCAGGGCAGTGAGGAGGGTCCCCGTCCTGCTCTCCAATCCTGACTTCATGCTTCCCCCTCCCAAATATATTGCTCCTGCAAGCGAACTATGATTCTTAGCATGACGAGAGAAGTTGCAAAATCAACTGAAATGTCCCGATCTAGATCTGTTAAGTAGTTCTCTTGTTTGCTAGCTAAGCAGATGTAAGATATGCCCTGAGGCTGGCGCGTGAGTGAGGAGGGTCCTGCCGTGTCTCTCTCGGACTTGCACAAATAAATCAGTACCTCAAGTGAACTATGATACTTAGCGAGATGAGAGAAGTCGCAAAATCAACGGAATGTTCAATCAAATTCTAGAAAAAGAAGATCTAAATCCGTTAAGTAGTTCTCCTGTTCACTAGCTAAGTGGAGGTAAGGTACACCCCAAGGCTGGCCCGAGAGTGAGGAGGGCCCCGGCACGTCTCTCTCGGATTTGCACAAATAAATCGGTACCGCAAGCGAACTATGATACTTAGCGTGACGAGAGAAGTCGCAAAATCAACCGAAATGTCCCGATCTAAATCAGTTAAGTAGTTCTCTTGTTCGCTAGCTAAGCAGATGTAAGATATGCCCCGTGGCTGGCGCGTGAGTGAGGAGAGTCCTATCGCATCTCTCTCGGATTTGCACAAATAAATCAGTACCGCAAGCGAACTATGATACTTAGCGTGATGAGAGAAGTCGCAAAATCAACGGAACGTTCAAGCAAATTCTATAAAAAGAAGATCTAAATCCGCTAAGCAGTTCTCTTGTTCGCTAGCTAAGTGGAGGTAAGGTACACCCTGAGGCTGGCCCGAGAGTGAGGAGGGACCCGGCACGTCTCTCTCAGATTTGCACAAATAAATCGGTACCGCAAGTGAACTATGATACTTAGCGTGACGAGAGAAGTCGCAAAATCAACCGAAATGTCCCGATCTAGATCAGTTAAGTAGTTCTCTTATTCGCTACCTAAGCAGTTGTAAAATATGCCCCGTGGCTGGCGCGTGAGTGAGGAGAGTCCTATCGCATCTCTCTCGGATTTGCACAAATAAATCAGTACCGCAAGCGAACTATGATACTTAGTGTGATGAGAGAAGTCACAAAATCAACGGAACGTTCAAGCAAATTCTATAAAAAGAAGATCTAAATCCGTTAAGCAGTTCTCTTGTTCGCTAGCTAAGTGGAGGTAAGGTACACCCTGAGGCTGGCGTGAGAGTGAGGAGGGACAAATCATAAACAAATAAATCGTCCTGCAAGCGAATAATGATTCTTAGCACGATAAGAGAAGTCGCAAAATCAACCGGAATGTTCAAGCAAATTCTGGAAAAAAAACAGATCTAAACCTGTTAAGTCATTCTCTCGTGAAAAGCGGACAGACAGACAGAAGTTACATTTTATATATTTATAGAGATAAGATATGCACTTTGTTTATCCTGACCCCACAGCAGTAGATGACTTGACCCCAATGTGCTTTGTATTATATAAGGGGCACACAGTTCTATTTAATAGACAGACAAATGTGAAAGGCACTATATAATAGATTGATATTTAGATAGATGATTTACATGCTAAATCTGATCAGTTTTGTGCTTTATTGCATCATTTCCTTCTTTTCCAGTTACATTAAAATCAATCAGAAATGGCACTGCTTTAAAAAAAAACATATTTTATTAATGTTCAATATATTCAGCGTGCACATTTTATGATTTTTTTTTTTTTTTTGACGTAAATAATTTCAGCAGACTAATTAAGCAAAATAAGAAGTGTCTCCTCTAGAGTCCCCTGAGTCGGCTAAAACCTTCTTTAAAAAGCGGCTTAATCACCCGCCCGCTTCTTAAGAAATTAGCATAGTAATGGGCTTTAAATTGAGGCTCTTTGTTTTTTAATTAAGCTCCCAGCAGGTAAAAATAAAACACATTATTTGTGAAGACGAAGGCAGTGAGGGCCCAAAGGAGCAATCTTCCAGTCTTCACGGCTACTGTTTTCACCAGGACAGGCCTACCTACTTTTATTTTTTAATATCTATTTATAGGACGCTCGCTTTATTCCTTAAATCCACACATCTTGGTAAATGTGAAACTGTAAACAGCCGTTCGCACTGCCTTTTTATTTTATTAATTAATTACCCTCACTCCAAAAAATTCCTAATCGCTGGCTGGCTACGCTGCCACGTGGACTTCTTAAAATTTTGAAAGCGATGGGCTTTTTAGTCCCAGACTGGAATTAAAAAAAAAAAAGAGAGACAGAAAGGGGAGAGGTTTTGGGAAGAGAGCAGCCTGTCTGTTGAACGCTTGTCAGGTTACAAACTTGTAGACACACGCGAACAAGAAGCGATTCCTTCTGACAAGTTTCCTAAACCGAGATCTTCGGCACACATTCCCATAGCCCACTAAGATGACTCCATTTAAAGGTATTAGCAAAAACATGCTGAGATCATCGACCTACTTAAAATATTGTTGACCAGAGGGCATGAGCACATTTTGAGATGTCGGGGCTTAAAAACTACTCAGCCTTGTCATAATCAGAATGACTTGTCAGATGCACTCACACTCCGTCTGTACTGAGCTCACCAAACAATCTGTGCCAACGCCGTCTCGACTACGACTCTGCTGAACGCTGCATCTTGTGCTGTTCCGAATTTAAAGCTTGGCTCATGATCTTCTCCCCTTTGCGTGAAGAGTATAGCTGCTGTACAACTGGCTACATCACAAGGAGTCGCCACTTTGCTTTCACTTAAAAAGAAGAGGTATGAAACGCTGACACTGACGCTGCCATTCCTGATATAAAGAACATAGAAAGACCTACGTTCACCTCATTTATCACATGTAACAGACGGAGGTAGACTTCACCCATTTTTGCTATGGACGGCTCCCTGGTCTCTTAACAATAAACAGCAAAATGTGAGGCTGAAATGATATCTTAGGAATGAATATTTATGTAAATATAAAAATTCAAGTCCCAGTCGAGGTGTCTCACAGTGAGTCTGATCACCCAACGTTTCTACCCAAAATCCAAGGCCCTTCATAGTCAATGAGCTCAGAAGGATCGCATTACAGTCACGGTGGTGACACCGATAGTGACGAGGACTCTTGGGCGAGAAGAAAGTTTCAGTAGCACAGCAGGCAGATCACCGGAGGCCTCTTCAAAGTTCAAACCTTGCAGCCCAGAAAGCTTTTCATTTCTACACCGTCTGCAGAAATGACTGCTTGCGCGTTACAGGTGCATAGAGTCCTTATCTCAAGACTTCTCTCTTCCTTACCTCAAATATACGCATTGATTTGAACAATTGTGACTTATGCTGGCCATTTGGCACATCAATCCTATTTATCCAAAATCAGAATATTCACGGATATCTAAATCAACGTTTAGATTTCAATTGTCAAGCGGAATCTACGGCTGACATCCTGCACTTGGTTGTTTTTGGGGTGGTGTCGGCACATTCTCCTCCCCTTTCCACCGAGTACTCCCACATTTCTTACCATGAAAACGTGCTGTTTATTTTATTTATTTTTTGTGTTATTTATTTTTAATTTTATTGATTTTATTGTAATCATTCCATACAAACAGATCCATTTTTACAAAAAATAGGATTGAAAACAAATCAATCCCTACCGCTTAGAAAGAGAGCATGGCCAACAAAGTAAAACTTAAAGCTTGTAAAAATAAGTAAATCGATGAGTTTAATAAGCGGATAAAGATAAACGCGCTGTTTAGGTTAACTAGTCATTCCAAATTGGCCCCCTATCGACGTGGATGCTGTGCATTGGGTGGGCTCCGTAACGGACCGGCACCTCTCCAGCTGCCAATGCATTGCTTATTAATTGCTTGTTGTTTTTATTTTTCAGGATGTGGATAACTGTGACAAATGAAATTGGGCTTCTTTTCTCTTTTATCTTAGCTGTTACTTTTTTTTAAGTACTTTGGGGATATTTGAAAGACACCATATATTTACAATTCTTTAGTGATAACTGTTTTCTAGTTAATTTAAAATGCTACTTATCTATGAAATTTCCTTCATACTGTATTAACCTGACTGGAGAGTCCCATTTTTAAATTCTTAAAATATTATTGCCTATTTAAAATACCCTCAAAATACGAAGGGGAGTCAAGCTAAAGTGAGAAAATTAGGGTTTTATTAAAAAATGGAACAAACCTTAACAACCCTGATACTGATCATTTATTTCTCAATGTTGTCTTCACTTGTGCCACCTGCCTGGCAGTGCCCAGATTCCAGCAGAACAAAAGGTTTTGTCTTGTCCTTGCCACCACTTGTGCACCACTTTCATCACGTCGTCATCTGTCTTGAACTGACGACCACCCAGATGTTTTTTTTAGCGGTCCAGAAACAAAACGTCAAAACTGGCGATTAAGGAGGATGTGGCAATACCTCAAACTTCAGATTCTCCAGACAAGCTTGTGTGCCCCCCCATTGTCCCCCAAGGGCCTTGCTCAAGGACCCAACGGAGTAGAGTCCCTTCTGCCATTTTTGGGATTTGAACTGCCAACCAGCGCAGATCCCTGGCCTCAGAGCCACCATTCCAATTTAGTTTCACTGCCTGCTGTGATATCTGAGCCAGGGGAATGAAACTGTAGCCTTAAGCTTAAATCCACCTCCTGAAATACTTCTGTTGCCCAAAGCTACTCAACATCCATTCTTATTTTACTGAACTATGCCCTGATCTTCCTTTAGATGGCATCCATCCACCTACTGCCATACTCACACATTCAGAGCCTGTCCTTGAAGCATTGGGCACAAAGTAGGTCTCCGTTTTGGATACAGTTGCAGCCCAATGCTTGGCACACCACATGTGAACTGCCACGCCTCCTCATAACTGTCAGTTTATTGCTGCCAATCGAGCTAAAGCGCCCATATTAGAATTTGGGAAATAAACTCTGCACCAGGTATCGTCCTGTCCAAAATAATTGCCTTCTAAAATGATGTTAATTTAAGCTGATTTGTCGATTACCAAGTAAAATGTCTTGGTGTGAAAATTCAGCGTCTTAAGTACTCTATAAATGTAAAAAAATAAAAAATAATGTTGGCCCAGATATTAAGAGCACCTCTAGTACTTATTGCATTATGAGGGCTAAGGGAGGCAAAAATCGACAGAGGACGTTTCTGCTAAACTATGTGCCACACTAGGTATGATAAAACTATGCTACATCTTTATGAAAGAAAATTACCTGACGACGCCATTCCAACGAAATGCGCAGATCTTCGTACTGTAGACATACGCAGACTCCGTCCCGCCCACCTATTGAATATCGGGACGTGATTGGACAGTTTGGACAAGAGCACTTCCTGGTTCGAGCCTCTCAACGTGCGTCAGTTCTGAGCAAAAAAAAGACAAAAAACGGACCTCCAAATCCGTGTACTAAACGAACATAACGGAAAAGGAGAATGCCGTGCAATCGGTCTTCTGTAAAATAAATGCACAGTGCACTAAAATCTCTAGCCAGCTTCAAGCTGCAAATTGGGCTGTTTTCGCTTGTCTGAGCTCATCTGCTCGAAGATAACATAAGCAATCAGAAAAAAAGTAGACGAGCATATCATAAAACGGCTAGTTTTATCATTGCTAGCGTTTGTTTCTGAATGTCTTTAAAAACTGTTTGCCACCGTAATATAGACTTTCGTAAAATGGGGCATCTTACAACCTTGCAAGTGGGCCCTCCAACCTGCAGGGGGTTGGTGGCTGAATTGGTACTCCAGTCACCATAAAAAAAAAAACATATTGGTCCAAACTAGTGTGGTGCTTAAGTGTCTGTCACACGTTGCGTGGATGCACTCGGGTCGATCCTGAGGTGGTTTGTCATGTGGTGGGTGCGGCAATGCGGTGTATCAGCGCATGCTCCTAACCTACCTACCAACCTTCCCTCTCTCTCTCTCTCTCTCTCACATTACATTACGGCCGAACAGCTAAGAAACACTACATGCGCTGACATTTTATAAGTGCAACGGAAATTGGCGCGCTAAGGCTTTAGATATGCGCATGCGTAATAAAATCCACCAATCAGCTCTCAAGTAAAGACTACCGGTGTCGCTGCCTGCCTCCTTACCCGCTCGCCGCCGTTTTTATTTTGTTTGTGGTTGACAGACGGCCACCGACAGCACAAATTGTGTAGTGTTTTACATCAAAGAATGTATTTAAGATTTATAAGAATATGCATATTTTAAGCGTGTAAATGGGGCATTTCTTTGCTTGAGCCCCAAATAATACGGTATTTATTATACTTCACGAAGGGAAACCACAGGATGTTCAGTTATGAAGTTAACGATGACAGTCTGCATTTTCAAAAATTAGTAAATGGTAAGTATGTCATGTTTTAAAACTTTATGTATTGCAGAAGTAAATGAAACATAAATGTGCATGTGGTGATAAAGTTAGACCTTTTAAGAGTGCATAGCCAGATTTGGCATTAGGCCTTCCAGTTTCTTGATATTGCCAGAAAGTACCAGAATGGTGAAGGAATCCGTAACCGATTTTCACCAACCGAAAAAGAATAACTGGATCTGAGCATCACCCAGTCCTCTTTTGCCACAAAGAAATGCAAATCTTCTCTCCAAAATGTTAAAGGGTAATTTCAAAATGAAATTGAATGTATGTTCAGAAGCAACTCATTAGCCTCCTGCATGAGCAAACTACCCTGCACAATAACATGCCATCTCTTGAGATTAAACCCAAGTTTCTTTTGCATCTAAGAATAACTAAAAGGAAATCCATCCATCCATCCATTTTCTAACCCGCTGAATCCGAACACAGGGTCACGGGGGTCTGCTGGAGCCAATCCCAGCCAACACAGGGCACAAGGCAGGAACCGATCCTGGGCAGGGTGCCAACCCACCACAGTAAAAGGAAATCAGCAACAAAAAAATTTAATTTTTTTATGTTACTTACTCCATGTACTCTTAACAACATTATAGGGCCCCCTACCTACACAATCACTCAGCAAGTCACGATATACACCCAGCGTGCCCATATGTTAAGACGGCCCTGCATGCACTTTGTAGTGGTGGCCAAGAAAAAAATTGTAATCTTGTGTTTTCATGCAGAATGGCGTGAAAAGCTTAGGACACAACAGAAGCCATTTACAGAGGAAAATTATGTGAGAAACATCCATGGGAAAACAGAAAAAATAAACTCACGTTACTTGTGTTGCAATATCCACATAGCATTTGCCCAATTGTATGCTCAGGACGTGCTTTTTTTGTTAAAGTCTTATCTGCACACATCCTAAACATTTTTGATTTGAAGACAGGACTCTTTACCAATAAATGAGAGGGAGAGGTGGGTCTTCAATTCAAAAAGAAGCGTTCAATGCGGCTTTAGTTTCCCATTTGTGATTTGCGCAGATTACTCCAGAAGTCAGTATTTAAAAATATTTTAGCAACAAAAAGCAGGGGTTTTGTACGTTTTAAACATATGACTGGATAATGGACAAGAGGATTATGCGGCACGAGTAAGTGAGTTTCTTTTTTACTTCTTCTATGGACATTTTTTGGATTTTTTGCTGTTGTCTGCCACTGGTCACGATTTGCTTCTGTTACGTCATAAAGTGATATTCTGTCCATTCTGCATGAAAACATGAGATTCAGTTTTTATTTTTGCTACCACTATAAAGTTACCCTGACTATCCGAGGTAATGTGGACCGGTGTTACCTCAGATAAATTAAAACTGGGATAAAATAGAGGGCTGGCACCATTTCAGGAAGAAATCACACATATAAAAGAGTCTGCCAATTGATATGATACAGTATCACTTTTTTTAGCCTCTTTTCATACCATCGTTGTGTTATACCAGTTCTAAAATTTGGACTTTAATATTGATAAAAATCCTTCAGACATCAGTAGTGGTGCAGTGAAACTCACTCTATCTAACGCTGACTTCCCTGGTGACTGAGCGCCTCCCTGGTGTGCCGCGCCATCGCTCCACACTACATACCGCTTACCTCATGATAGCCACGGAGTCCCGATCACATTAAAACAATAACTACAATCTCTCCACTCATCTTCTCCTGCCTTCCTGGTGCGCCATGTCATTGCGCTCCCTTACGCACAGTTTTGGTCGTGTGAAAGCAATAACTAGAAAACCTCCCGTCTTACTCCAGCCTCCCTTCTGCACTATGCACACTGTAAAAGAAAAGTAGTGTATTACACTTACAGGTTTGCCTCGGTAAATCAGGGCATGGATAATTGAGGTTCTACTGTACGTGGTGTAAGTAACATCTAAAAAAATAACCTTTTTGGGTGGAGTATTCCTTTAATGAGAGCTCCTCTCTCTGTCATACCCTTAATTTGTACATTTTTAAAACGCTGTATACACATATATGCCAGAACCGAGTGCATTCCCAGAGTAGCCTACTCTGGCAGGTTGAGGCTGCTGGACCACTTTTAGTTTTGAATAGAGAATGCTGTGAGTTGACTTCATCCAGGTCTTCACATTTTCAAAAGTTTCAATAAAGTTGATCCAGTAGTTTATTTTTCAGCTAAGCAGTTTGATTAACATAATCACGTGTTTGTTACCCAGACTAATGCATTCACAAAATGTATGGAAATTTGGAACAAACCACACAGTCATGTACTTCTATTGGAGACCTGGACAACTTAAAAAAACAGCAGGATGACATATTGGGATAAAAGCTATTTATTATTCCACCTTGAGTAAGGCTTGTAGATAATGTTTTTAGCAACCAGGGAATGGATTTGAATCAAGTGAAGGTGTCACAGCCACAGAGAATGTGTAACGTTCACCAAAATTTGAAACAATGAACAAGAAATCAAAGTCAAAAATACTTAGGCAGGAGTTGGAAACCAAAATATTCTATCAGAAAATTACACACCAATGAAGAGAGTTTTGTTTATAATATTTTTAATCTCGGATGCCTTTTGGGTCATGGTGCAGGTTATTTAAAGTGTTGTACAACTGACCTCACACGCCGCACTCTTCTGGCTACCCGAACTTAACAACACTAGAGCAACAGCATCCCATAAAGCATGATAGTTTTTTAAAATAATAAACTATTGAACTTGGAACAGATTTATTAATTCCAAATAATTCTTCATACAAAAAATAATAATATAACTAGACAGGAATATAATGAAATAATACCAAGGAGATATAAAAAAAAACATTTGGCCGAATGGGTTCTGCTGTTGGTTGTAAAGTTTCTTAAGTGCTGGAGATTCATTTATCCTGCGGTGGGCTGGCACCCTACCCAGGGTTTGTTTCCTACCTTGCGCCCTGTGCTGGCTAGGATTGGCTCCAGCAGACCCCCGTGACCCTGTAGTTAGGATATAGCAGGTTGGATGATGGATGGATGGATTCATTTATCACTAAAGTGTGCATATGTAGTGAACTCGCTGAAGAAAACTGGCCTTTATTCTTTCTGGTATTGCTAAGGCACATCATGTATTTGTCCAAGACAAGATGAGGAATGACAAGAGGATTTCCCTTTTAGTTTAAAAATCACATCTTGTCATCTTACCTCTAGCATAAATCTTGGGTAAATCCCATCATCTCCAGATTAGGCGGTTTAAAAGTTGGTTCAAGTGTCTGAGCCCAGCCATCCTCAGCTTCTTGTATGCAGCAGTGCTAAAGATTCAGCAGCTTGGAACCAGTGAACTATGTAGATGCAGATGTCATTTTAGCCGGAGTTTAAATGGCTTTAAAAGTTAATAGTAGGGAATCAATTTTTTAACAATTGAGACCTGGTAGCCCACACTTATGTTTTATCTGCTGATTTTTTTTTATTTATTTACAGGAAATTCACAATTTGGGTGGCATGGTGGTGCAGTGGTAGCGCTGCTGCCTCACAGTAAGGAGACCTGGGTTCGCTTCTGGGGTCCTCCCTGCGTTGGGTTTCCTCCCACAGTCCAAAGACATGCAGGTTAGGAGCATTGGTGATCCTAAATTGTCCCTAGTGTGTGCTTGGTGTGTGTGTGTCCTGTCCTGCCCAGGATTTGTTCCTGCCTTGTGCCCTGTGTTGGCTGGGATTGGCTCCAGCAGACCCCCGTGACCCTGTGTTAGGATATAGCGGGCTGGATAATGGGTGGATGGATGGGTTTCAACTTAGTCCATCCATCCTCTTCTGTTTATCCGAGATCGGGTCGAGGGGCAGCAGCTTAAGCAGAGATGCTCAGACTTCCCTCTCCTCGGCCACTTCTTCTAGCTCATCCAGGGGAATCCCGAGGTGTTCCCAGACCATCCGGGAGACGTAGTCCCTCCAGCGTGTCCTGGGTCTTCCCCGGGGCCTCCTCCCGGTTGGACGTGCCCAGAACACCTCACCAGGGAGGCGTCCAGGAGGCATCCTGATCAGATGCCCGAGCCACCTCATCTGACTCCTCTCGATGCGGAGGAGCAGCGGCTCTACTCTGAGCCCCTCCCAGATGACTGAGCTTCTCAGCTTATCTTTAAACTTAGTAAAAAGATATTTTTAAAACAAGTCATTATTGGAACAGCCTGCACTTCACAACACAACTGATATAGCGGGTTGGATAATGACTGACTGACTGAATTCACAATTTCTGCAGTGTTTAACACATCTAAAACTTATTTTTTAATACTAGGGGAGTAGCAAAGTAGTATTCAACTTTTTAGTTAGTTGTCTTTTGTAATAATAAAGAAAGAGGTGTTGCTTTAGTTTAAGCCCAGACCTACGATATTTCCTAAGACAGGTCAACTGCATGCTTTATGTCCTTCACAAGATGTATTGTTTGCAGGTAGATAAAACAGTTCAGCCTTAAATCTCTGTAAAGTATTTTCTGTTACATATGATATGCTCATTTTGTAAAAAAACAACAGTCTTGCACACATAAAAAATGCATTGCCTTCATTGTTAAAAGTGTGTAATGCTGAAATAAAAAGAAAAGAATAAAAAATCCCACATGCCAAATATTGATCAAGTCTTTCTATTCAGATGCAGAAGATAGTAACACAACACGTTTATGTAAACTGGATATTGAAGGAGAAGCTCCTGTCAGCAAAGCGCTTGCTGATCAGCTTGCCCGCTCACTCTGACAATACAGCTGTCCAAACAGAGAGCTGTGGGTCCACAGCTCTGCTGCCCGTCTACTTGTTGATTCAACTTAGTGAGAGTACATACAGCCTTTCTTTTACATTTCATCACAGGCTCTTTCTCTTCAGAGGGGAGAAAGCATCAGGAAATGCTGAAAAATAACAATAACCGCAAAAAAAGACCAAATGGCACATTGAACTGTCTGTCAGGCTCCCTCTGCCATGCAGCTGATTCGGCTGCTGTACACATGTTGCTGCTTATAAAATGAAACGTTATAGTCTTTGGTCTATGCATGCTGCAGGCCCCTCTGAAAGAAGGTGCGGTGTCATTGTGCGGCAGTGGTAATTCATGTGGACAGCGTGTTGAAGTTCACAAAATGCAGAGGCTTGTCTCTCTTTTCTGTCTACATTTTGGGGCAGGCCCGCGATGTGCGCTTAAACTCAGAACAGACCTCTAGGCTTCAGGGGACATGTACTAGGGCGGTGTTTCACCGCAGGGGAGCTACTGGGCAGAATCCAGCTTTTCATCTGGGTTATGGAAACAGAAGTTCAGGTGGGCGCAGTCTTAGGGGCTAGGGACATGGCTGTGCTATTTTATTTTGGTCTTTAAACTGTGCTTGAAGTGCTTATTTTTTACAGTTGCACCAGATTTTACAGATACTCCTCCTTTTACAGATATCTCTCCTCATTGTAGATTGCTGGCAGGCAAATCAGAAAATAGAAGCAGTATTTGAACCTGTGACCAGACAGTGCTGAGTTCACTTCCTTTTTGGCATCACTACGTCAGCCTGTTGTTTTCACTGAGAGGGACACAATATATAATATGAGGTTTTTGTAATGCTGCACTTATTTACCTTTCCATATTATCGAAAATACCTTTCTAATAATGTACGTAGAACAGATTTTTACAGTTCCTTATTTTTTAAATTTGGCGAACTGATGAATAAGCTGACTAGCTTGGGGTCATAGTGTAGGTTGCTGGTCATTAAGTTTGAAGACTTGTGCAATCTTCCATACTGAACAATATCCTGAGAGGTTTTATAGATCAAGTAAAGCTAATTGATTTACAGTGCAGTGCTTTAGTCATGTGTGGCAGTGAGAGGCCACAGTGCATTTTGGGATGTTAAAGAAACGGATTGGATTTGTTCTATCTTTCAACTGAAAAAAGCATTATTTTATTTAGCGCCGCACCATGGAACTGTACAAGTGCAGATGCTCAGTAAGGACAATTCTTTACATTTGTTTTTCATAGTCAGAATACAGGCCAGTAAGTGACTTGTCCAGCGTTACCCAGTAAGTTGGAGGTAGGAGCAAAACCAGTGAATGTGTGGTTTACAGCCCAGTTATTTAACCAGTGCTTCATTCCAGATTACTGCTACAACCCTTACTTGAGAATATTGGTGTAAACTAAGAATTCAAGACAGAAAACAGACACTTCAAGGTATTTAGGAGTCGATGACAAACTGCCCAGAAGGGATATTGACGGAAATTGTCTTCCACTGCTTAAACAGAGGCATCATACAATATTTAGGTGGGTACATGTTATCACATAATCTCATATGGAGTCTTTTTATCCTTTTTCTTTGCTACGCTCCTGCGGTCTACCAAGGTACTCGTGGACACGTCATAAATGAAGAGAATTTCAGAAAGCTTTTCAAAGTGCTTGATATAATATTATCACCTTTCTAGTCAAAATGGACACTGAAGGTATCAGCTTGTGCAAAGCATGTGGGTGCCATTAACACCAAAGCAAATTGAGGACATGTTTTTGTTTTTTGGACTCTAACAACACACACACTTAGCCTAAACACCTTCTTCTTTCACCACTAGTCTATATGCTCGTTTTGTATTGCATTTATAATGCTGCGGCAGTTAACTGTGTTTATCCCACAGCTCTGGACACATAAAGCTACTTCCTAGCCTGGCCACTATCTCTGTGGTACTTCCATGTTTCTGATGTGGTTGTTTTTTTTCTCCAAAAACATTTTGTTCATTTAGCATTTCTTTATTTGAGTAGCAGAGATTGAATATTGAAGCAAGAAACAAATGATAGTCAATCAAATTAATGGAACAAAGCAAGTGTTACAGTCAGGGGAATGCTTTAAACAGAAAGCCGAAATTCTTAACAAAACATAACTTTTTTTATTACTTTAAAAAAGAGAGTCGTTCTTTTTTTTAGGTAAAATTCAGACAGAGATAATCCATAACCCATTGCTCTTAATGTGGCTTCCAATACATCGTAAGTTGACGTTAAGTATACCTTGTTGGCTCTGCAAAGTGAGAGGCGCCCTTAGCCATCTACCTGATGCAAATACGGACTGACGTCACCCAGGATAGGACAATCAAGATGTGAAGTATAAATAAAAATTACTCTCAGAAAATCCATATTAAGGAAACTATCCGGGCGGCTGCCTCGCAGTAAGGAGACATGGGTTCGCTTCCCGGGTCCTCCCTGCGTGGAGTTTGCATGTCCTCCCTGTGTCTGCGTGGGTTTCCTCCCACAGTCCAAAGACATGCAGGTTAGGTGCATTGACGATCCTAAATTGGCCCTGGTGTGTGTGAGTGTGTGGGTACTCGCCATGTGGTGGGCTGGCGCCCTGCCAGGGGTTTGTTTCCTGCCTTGCACCCTGTGTTGGCTGGGATTGGCTCCAGCAGACCCCTGTGACTCTGTAGTTAGGATATAGTGGGTTGGATAATGAGTGGATGGAAACTATCCAGAATGTTCCAAAGTAAAACTTAAATGAGACATGCGACTCTAAATTCACCTGAACTGAATGGCTGTTCATGATTGTGCGTTTTTATAAACGAGGGTCCGTTCAATGGCTGGTTTCTACTTTGTGTCTAGTGTTTCCAGTTTAGCCTGCTGCCAGGTAATAGAAAAGGAAAGTTTACAAAATGTGTGGATGGATGATATAAATGACAGTGTGGGACATTTAAATGAAAGTCTCTGTTAAAATGTTGCCTCACTTTTGTTTTTTTGTTGTTGTAAATCTTGTGATTCATTGAGTATATGACAGGTTCCTAGTTCACCCACTGTTTCACATTGTGATTTTGAACAAGTCTGTCATTTAGACAGTATTTGGTTTTTATTTATCCTTTTTACTCACTATTGCTGGCCCAGTGTCCTGAGGCCACCTTATTTTTGTAATCACTCACTTTGTGTCGATTGTGGTCACTTACTGTTGTCTTTCTCACATACTTACTTAAGCCTTCCCTTCAGCACCAGCATCTAAGATTACCCTGCGCTTAAAGTAAAACTTTTTTGCCTCTTATTCAGTTGCTTTTCCCCATCGCTCCACGTCTCCTGCTTGTTTTGTGCTCCACGTTATTTTTCTTTTTTCTTCAAGTCCATTTCTAGTTCTACAAATGTGTCAGAGGCTTCAAATTAAACAAAGAAAATATATAAAAGCTTTCTGAGTAGTATCATGTGTTTTTTTTTCCTTCCGACCACTGTAACTTAAAACTGTTTGTATGAAACATCCCAACATGTCTCCCCTGCTGCAAATGTGACATCTTTACAGCACATGCTTAGTAAATGAAAGCGGCACGGAGGAGCGACGGCCTAAAGATACCTCTCATTTAACTGACTTTAAATTCCAAGGCACCAATTTTATATTTTTAATAACTCATGGCCAGCTCTCACTGCGTCTGCCCCTTCCAAGTCAATTTACATGAGCGGTCCCAGGCACCCTGCATTAAGCATTTTGTGCCCACTGAAGGATGCTGAGCTCTTGTTCCTTTAAGGATCTAGCTTGGCTAACTGCAGCTAATAACAATCAGATGTTGCTCTTCATTTTGAGGGTTGGGACTTCCTACAGATAAAAATCCTTTATGGATGGGCACCCTGAATGACGTGCAGTGGCTGTGGTGAGTTTAATGCAGTCCGCGGACAGCAAGAATGCATCATTTTGGAGGCAGGCAACATAAAAATGGAGACGCGTTCCTTCCTGGGGTATTCGATTTCCTCATTACTGCCGCACAGATTTCAGCCAGAGTCGGGCTTGTTAACTGCATGGTCCATGGTGTATTTATTGTCTGAGAACAATATTCTGACAGTGGCCTACCCCTAGCACTCTGTCCCCAAAGAAAATAAAGACCTAGGAACTTAGCAGAGTGAAGCTCAGTTGAGTCCTATACCTTTCTGAAAGTTGCGTATGTAGTGCTTAGAGAAGTGACTGAGCCAAGAATGGCCGTTAGTGGCTGTCACATTTTTTGGTATTCCCCACTGGTTCTTTATGGTCCTTCAGGGTTGCTTAGCCTCTCTACAGCTATCAGATTTTCCAGTCCATGAAGACTATAGAGCTGCACTACAACATACCTTAAGAGTTAAGGATTGAGTTAGTTATCGATGGTTTTTGGTCCATCCTGTGTTGAATACAACATCTAAAATTTAGGTAGGGCTCAGCCTCACAGAGCTGTCCAGATACAGTCCTCAAGACAAATAAGCTGCGCAAGTCAAATTTTTGAAAATCTAGCTCTGATTTCAAAACAGGATGGTGCCAGAATTTTCGGCACCAGAAGTAAATGTCCACTTCTTTCCATCAATCCCCCATCCCCTTGCCTCAACACTTGTTATTACAGTCGTGGAAGAACGTCCATTTTGTGGCCTTCACGAAACAAAATGCCTCAATGTGATTGGGACTTCATGGGGGAACACCTCACATCCCCTTTCTTTGACGTGATCAGGGCTGCATGGCTATCGTGGGATATCACAGAAAGTGGGTATAGTGATGGTGCTGAGTACCAGGGAGGCGAGAGTAAGACGGGCAGTTTTGGAGTTATCTGTTATTTGCTTCAGGACTGTTTTGGCACCCATACTGAAGAATACCAAAGTCAGGATTTTAATACCAGTCCAACACTACGCCTGAGGTAATGTCCACCTCTAGTGTTTTTTTTTAGCTCCATGAAGTCGTCAGATTTGCAGACTATAACTTTTGATTTCATTTTATTGTTAAAAAGATTTGTGTTTTATTGCTGAAGATAATACGTATTTAAGTTTTTGGAAGTCCTATTTCATATCAGTATTCAAATCATTATAAAAAACAGTAACAATAAAATTAAACTCTCTGAGCACCTTTGACATCTTTTGACACATGGAGTGGAGCAGTTAGACACATTTTGCTGGTTTATGAGCATCTCCTTGCTTTGTGTGGACACCTCTCAGCAGTGTTGCATTTGAGAAAAAAATTTAACTTTTGCAGCTTCTTCAAGTCCACATCTTGCTGTTCGACTTTGAGCGAAGATGTAAAGCAGTGACTGCAAATGTTCAGTAAAAGTCAGTTTTACTGAAATAGTGTTTGGACAGCCAACCAACAAAAAAAAAGCAATCCCCAAATTTGAGCTCTGCACACTGTGTCCTGGTAAGTAAGCCCTTCAATATGCTAGAGCAACCAAGTTAATAAACTCGAGATTTGTGGGAGCAGCTTAACAAACATACAAAGATAGGGCCTCGTTGAAGCCATCACGTGCCACTGTCTCATTTGAGTCTAATCTGTGTGCTGGTGTCGGCAGAGCCACTTGTAACCCAGCTGCTCATTATTGAAAAATTCCTGGGCTTGATGCTCAGGGCAAAAGGACTCGACCCTTCAGCTCGAAGAGTTTACCATCACTGAAAGGACGCCGGATTACCAGGGACGAGGAGAAAATCTGGAGTCTGTTTCCCTTGTCTTTGGGAATATTGCACTGGAGGGAGATATTTGAATAAGATTTAATTAGAGGGAATCAAACCCCTGATTATTGCAGGGATCTGTTTGCATAGCAAACCTTTAGACTAAGCCTGCAATCAAAAAGTGTCTGAATAGAAGGGGAAAAAAAAGAAGGAGAAACAGGATCAGTGCTGCCACAGCCTGCATTAGTGATGTCTGGGAGAAAAGGAGAAGGGCTACTCATCAAACATCTCCTATCTGACACCAACACACAGGGGCTGAACATTTAAAATTCAATTCCAGACTCTTTTGACCGCTTTTTGAAATAACGACATCTAACTCTTTTTCCATATCTTTTTTTTTTTTTGAGTTCTGCCAACCCCACAAGAAAGACGCTAGTACATAAGTTCCATCCTCACCCTTGACTCTTGGCCATGAGACACAGCAGAGAACACCTGTGTCCACTATTTTCATGTGTGACCCCAAACCTTTTCTGCCATATAGTACAGTATGTCTTATGTGCTTATACTGTCATAGGGTGATGTCCACTATTTACCGTGTATCATCAGGTATAAGCTGTTTGACTATATCTCTAACTATAAAGCATCTTGGGTTGGTACCTCACTATTTAAATAAGTTTGTTGGTCAGTGGGTGCAACACTAGTCGTCTCTCTAAACCAGTGTAGCAGCCTACAAGAGTCAGTCAGTCATTGCCCAACCTAACATCCTAACACAGGGTCACAGGGGTCTGCTGGAGCCAATCCCAGCCAACATAGGGCACAAGGCAGGAACAAATCCCGGGCAGGGTGCCAGCCCACCGCAGGGCACACACATATCAAGCACACACTTGGGACAACTTAGGATCGGCAATGCACCTAACCTGCATGTCTTTGGACTGTGGAAGGAAACCCACACAGACACGGGGAGAACATGCAAACTCCATGCAGGGAGGACCCGGGAAGCGAACCCAGGTCTCCTAACTGCGAGGCATCAGCGCTACCCACTGCACCACCGTGCCACCCCCTACAAGAGTCCAACATGTCAACAACCAAAACAACATTAAGGGGGAGATTGATTACATTTTGATTACACACAGCATCCCGTATACAAAAGACTGATAGAGTCGTAGAGCCCCACTTCAGATGTTACTTGGTCCTATCAACTGGGATGGCTTCCCCACTTCCCTTCATTTAGAAACCTCAAATCAGCTCTGTCATTTCCACTTCCAATCACACCCTGTCTCTTCCACCTCTTACTTCCTCCCTGCTAGTGAGCCTTGACTCAGCCCATTTACCAGCTGTAAACGGTGGTCTTCATATCCCACCCACAGTTTACCATCAAGTCTGAGCTGACCTGTTCCTTCCAGAATCTCTAGTTTAATGGCATAACATTGTCCCAGAAAAAGCAACACCCCAGAATATATTCTTCTTCATGTTAATCAGGTCCCCTGCTTTTGTCTACAGGGTCCCAGCTGTCATATGCTGGATATCTCTACTTTCACCTGCCAGCCCAGAAGAGTTGTACTGGCCTGCTGCCAGTCTGTCTCACTCTCACTCCCAGCAGAGCCTTTGCTGTATCTGCCTGCTCTGCACTCCATCCCCTTGAGTTTCTGATTGCCTATAGCAGTCGCTATTTGCAGAGAAACGACCCATCTGCCAGCATCCATCTTTCTGAATGGCATTAGTTTCTTGCTAATCTGTTGTTACCTTTGCCACGGCACACCTTGTCAGTTAAGCATTCTCTTAAGGGTGTTGTGCTGTTTATCAAATTTGGATCCATTGATTAGTCAGACTGAACTGCTGGGCTTTATGGTCCAGCTCCAATCAAAGTAGCATTCTGATTATTCAGTGCAATGTGGGTTCTGCCAGTTGGTGCTAACCAGACATTTAGTTCATTAAAGAGTGCTATGTATCAGAAAGTCCTCCTTTTAAAGAAACTACAATTAAGATCATCTTAACTTCCTAGTTATATAGTCCATGAAACAGTTACAAATGTTCTTCAGTTACCTGAGAACTACTACAAAAAGTTTTGTTTCATTTGTATTGCTTACCACTTTATGATTTCCTTAGCACAATGCATGGACCAGTTCTTGAATACATCTGGCCTTCTCAACAAAACCATCTCCTCTTAGTGGAGGCCATTATGGCCAATGACATGTACGGGCCGCCTTGCCATATTGGCAGCATACAGTCATTTCACATGTGCCTCACTAGTGTACAAGTCTGGTGACCTTTCTAAGTGATGCCCATCTCCATAATGGCTTACAGGCCACTGAAATTCTCTGAACTAAGGTGACAAGCTCTACAACACCTCACATGTAGTGAGTAAAGTGCATTGTTCTGTCTCTTACATTCTCAAAAGGCCTTAACTGTCGTGTCCCCATTTCTGCTCATTGAAGCAATCGGCAACCACAAAAGAACAGCAAAGGTTACACAAGATAATGCAAGCCAAGAGCAGGATACGGCCGCCTGTACGTGTTGCTATGTATACAGGCTGCTGGCCTGCTTAGTGATGAGTCGCGCTCCTAAGAAACAGCCAGCTCGGCATTAATTACTTTCAAATATACATGTACTTTCCTCTTGTGGGTTTTTTAGCATCAGATTTCTTTTTCCTTGTATTGCATCATAAAAGTAATTTGCCTTTAGATGTTTATTTACATGGACATTGTGTTTTCAGACACCCAGAAGTAGGCAACATGATCTTGTCCAGCTGATATTTAGTAGGGGAGTGAGTTGTGTTTAATGGTAGAGATCTAAAAAAAAATGAAAAGAAAAAAAGGTCTGATCTGGCTTTAAATTCTTCTCACCAAAAACCACGTTACCATAGCAGCTCTAAGTGCTTTCAAAATATTAAAGCCCTCTGTGACGAATAACCAAAGACATCCCAGCATGAAGCAGCATTCTTACCCAAAAGGATATGTTAAATGGCAAAGCATGTTGTCCCCCAAGTCAGATGGGGTCCACTGTAAAGTGCCCTTCATTAAATAAGAGGATGAAACTTGAAGCTAAAAACTAAAGAAAAAAAACAAAAAAAAAAACCAGGAACGTGTGACTGGAGCATCTTAAGGTGTCCACACATCTACACGTAGTCGTAGAACTCAATACCTCATATTAAAACCAAACCAGCATTGCTGGTGACTAATAAAGTTATGGCCCTGTTGTTTGGCTAGAGAGTGCTGTTACTAAGACATGTAAGCAAATGCTAGTATGTTTGTTAATATGCAATAGCCATCCAGCCGAGGAGAATACATTCACACATATTTTGTTCCAAACATGTTTGTGTGAACCCTTTTCTTATTAGCGTAGGTACAGATTTAAATGACATTTAATTAGTCACTGTTCATCCTAAAATATTTTTGTTTGTACTTTTATATTTTAAGAACCTGCTTTTACTGTTACAGGACTGTAGAGAATAGCAACCTATACTGATTCAAAATGGGAAATAAAAGTATAGAAACCTGCCCTGGACTGGATACCAGTGCATACACGCACACCACACATACTCACTTACACTTTGTTGACTTAGAATCAGCAGTCAGCCTAATATGTACATCATAGGACTGCTGGAAGAAACTCCCCACTGAAGGGGGCCCAGCTGGTGATCAAACTTTGTCCTAACACTGCAAAATGGCATCACAACCATCATACCTCCATGCTACCTTTACTACAGATACATATTTACTCTGAGATCTCCATCCATCCACTCATCCATTCATTTCAAGGTTGCATGGACTTGGGGTTTATTCTCGGCACATGTGGTATAAAAAGACATATTTAAGTTGCTTGTTTAACTAGGCATTCACTTACAGAAATTCTCCGATGACTGTGCACTTATGGAGTGTATTGATAAGGGGAATGAGACAGAGGAGAAGAGTCAGGTGGAGAACTTTGTTTCCTGGTACAGAAAGAGTTGTCTGCAACTAAACATCAGCCAAACCAAGGAACTGGTTACTGTCTTTCATTACACCACAGAGCCTCTATGTCTGGTCAGCAGTCAGGCAGTGAATGTGGAGATAGTGGATTGATACAAGGAAAGGCTGAATTAGTGTCATATAATACAGAGGAACCTTATAGGAAGTGGCAGAGCAGGCTCTTTTTTTCCTTGGGAAGACTGTGTTCTTCTAATGTGGGTTCTGATGTCCTTCACATATTCTACAACTCAGTGGTGTGCTGGGCTGGTAACATCACTTCCGAAGAGGCCCACTGAATTAGCAAGCTAATTAAAAGGGCAGGCTCAGTTATGGGACCCACTCTCGGTCCCCTGGGGGTAGTAGTGAAGAAAAGAATGAAAACAAACTGAGTACCATTATGAACAATGCCCCACATCCCCTCTCTGTGACACACCAACACTGAGGGCTTTCAGCCAACGTATTATTGAAGCAGAAGTGTGTTAGGAAATGTGGCTGGGTCTCTTTAATACTAACAGCATAACGTCTCACTGGGGTTGGGACTGCCAAGTCAGACATTTTCTTTTTTCAGTTGTTCTAGTGTGTGTTTAGAACGTAGTGTGTCTACACAGTGTATATATTTATATATTTATTTATTCATTTTTTTATATAATGAGCTTCTGTAAAAAGCCAGATTTCCCCCATGGGACAAATATCTATCTATCTATCTATCTATCTATCTATCTATCTATCTATCTATCTATCTATCTATCTATCTATCTATCTATCTATCTATCTATCTATGTATGTCTTGTTAATATAAGTCTGACAAAAATTAGCAGCCATCATGCACACATTATGTATCCGGAGTATCACAGTAGTGCAGTGAAGTGATCAGCACTTCTGCCTAACAGATAAGGTTTACTAATTCAGAATTCCTTCCCTAGCCCTTGTCTAAGTGGCATTTTCAAATTTTTCTTGTGTTTCCATGGGGTTTTTTTTTCTCTGTGCTCTCTGGTTTTGCTCTTACATCCCCACAGATGTGTAGGTCAAGCTAACTGGCGACTCTAATTTGGCAGCAGTATTGGTGTGACTGTGTGTAAGCGCCAGTTGTTTCCTGCCTAATGCACCGTGCTCCTTGGATAGGTTCCAGTTCACACCTTTGCAGCTTGCCAGCCACTATTTGGTTTTATGCTCATAATATGTGTTTATTTATAATGCAACCCTCTAGCCAGTCTACTTAATCTAACCCAGAAAAGTCTTTTCAAGCACATAACTATTCAATATGTTTTTGATTTCATGCCATGCACAGTTTACTAGATTACTGTAGATGTGTTACATGCATGCATCATAGACGTTATTATTTTTATATGTTCCTTTTAAATTTTAAATATATATACATATGTATGCTGTACATGTATCCTATAAATGCACAAGTGGGTAAGATATATACAAATTCTCAATAACCAAGTCTGGGGGCTTCAAAGGAGTCAGACAAAGATTAGCAGGTGTTATTGGGAGGGGGGAGCATGCTTTTTGTGTGACAAAGTTACACTAGCCAAACAAATATGTCTTTCAGTGCAATGGGCCAACGAAGAATTTGTGGCCATCACCATGGAAACACACCCAAGGCCCTAAGCTGAGGAGTGCACTTTTTCAAAGGAATGTGTAAAATGAACCGAGAGGCTTGAGTCTTAAGTAAACCCCCATGCAGAATTAAAGAATAAGAAAATAAAATCCCTTTTCACAAATTCACAAGAATACCAGCACATTTATAGATCAATAATGCCTTCAATTTACCATTCATGAACTGGAAAACAAAAATCTAAGGGTGGCAGGTTTGGTGTTTGATCACTGATGCTAAACACACACACACTCTCAAACACATACTGACAATTTTTCCCCCACTTTTGCAAAAATACTTTTTTTTGAAAAGAATGATGCCTTAGGCAATATTTTTACTAAAATGAATTTTAAAGATGTTCTGAATGTAAATGACATTTTAAACTGAACACCTTGGTGAATTTCAAGGCTGATACTTTTTTAATGTTTAATTGCCTCAGAGACTCAGATGCCTCGTCTCTGGGAAGGTGTTTAAAAGACAGTAAATGAGTAATTAGACAGAGTTTTGCATTGACAGAATGCCCAGAATGCAATGAAACAGTAATCATTGCAGCAGTAACAAGCTTTCATTAGCTTTCAATAAGGACCTACATTTGAACTCCGCGGTTTTGCGCTCCATGTCATCCTGACTGACTGATACCATGTTGGCTGTGCTTTTAAAAAGTGATAGCATTGCTTGTGACTAAACTTGGACTAAGACTTGTGTGTTAACGTGTCCTAAGGTTGTTTCACGTTTTCATTTTTGCAGATGACTTCATGGAATTCTTTATTCACCTTGCGTCGTCATCATCATGGTTTCCTGCTAGTGCTACCACTCTACTTAAGGAAGTAAGTACAAGGCCTGCTCTGTCCATTGGATGAAAAGGTCATCGTATGTATTAATAGAGAACAGGATCATTCAATCTTTATGTTATATAGTGTCTTCCAATGACGGCTAAATCAACAGTGCAGTGCAAAGAGGTCTCCAGTCAGGTTTTAATTTGCTTAGCTATTTCAGTGTGACATATGGTTCAAATTGCAAGTGCTTCTGAAACCTATGCAAACTAGTAAGACACTCAAAATTTTAGGATGCTTATTTTTCTCATCATTGCCAAGCCATTCTAATATTTGATTTTTCTGTGTCCACTTTACTGTTGTGCTACCTTGGTGGTGGTGGTGCCCTTTAGAGCCAAGATGAAATTATTATTATATGTTTTGTGATACACTGATACATATACTGGTAATTATAATGACTGAACAATACTTTTGAGAAGGCACAAATAATTGGAAAGATTTTCATCTTATATACAGATGGCAGGACAAAGTAAGGTATACCTGACCATATATAATGTGATTTTGCTGGTACTTGAGAATATCTGGCTGAGCTTTTCCAGGTGTACTGGAGAACATAAAGCTGAGCTGGCTGGGTTGAACTCAAGAGTATATGCAGTCGATGAGCTCAGTGACAACACATGTAATGGTAATGAAGGAGATCTACTGGAGAGTGTATAGCTGGGCTGAAACAGATGAATTCGAGAACATAAAGCAGGGATGCCCAAGGGGGGCTTATGAGAATGTTGCTGGACTGACTGATCCACACCTGAGATCATACACCTCCGAGCAGAGGTGTTCATGAGGATCTATGCCAAGGATCGATGAGTGGTAGCTACTTGTGTTAACTGGCATCACTGAAACCATTAGCATATACTTGATAGCTGTTTAGCCTGGTACATGCTGTGCTGTGTCTCTGAGTGTGTCCACTGCTTCATAATACAAACCTAATGACATTTTAAAGTATCCCTGTGGTTCCCAACATTCAATAATAATAATATAGAACTTTTCTAACCTACTGAAAGCACTTTAATTGGACAGTGCGGGGAACACTTCAATCATCACCATCAATGTGTAGCATCCAACTGGATAATGCAGTGACAGGCAATTTTGAGCCAGCATGCACACCACACATTAGCTATTATGTGGTGAAGGGGTGAGAGATATAGTCAGCCAATAAGGGACAGGGAATCATTAGGGGGGGGCCAGAAACACCAGACCATGCTGGACAATTTAGCCAGGACATGATCAAACCTCAGAAAGACAAATGAAGAACCAGGTGCTACCAGGTAGTGACCATTGGATAACAAGGGCAATAAATCTGAACATTGGGAAAACTTCCTTTACTTATATTTTTCATAAACAAACCCCCTGGCATGAACCTTAATAAACCAGTCAGTAACTTTTCACGTGTCCCTGATGTACCTGTAATACACGTAAATGCTTCTAACCATCACTTTTAAATGTCATCCCAACTTTTGGTGCCCATATCTCAATTATAGTGCACATCTGGATCTGGGAAAGGACGCTGGAGCCAGGAGAACAGCAAAACACATCTCTTTATACGCCAACCCAGAAAGGCTCTGCGGCATTTGGCATCGGCCTCAAAGCGTCACCTGAAGGTTCCTACGGCAACGCTACCCCAAACAGCTTTTGGTTTAAAAATATAGAGAAATGCACATCAAAATGCAAAAGGCTGTCTAGACACTCAGTGTCACAAAGCAAGGGCACAATTAGAAAAAAAAAAGGAGCGCACCCAACAATGAGAGAATTGTGCCGACAATTTCACATGCCTGCTGAAACATGTATTATATATCTGAGATCTAGATTCTTTTTTTTATCTTCTTCATCGCAAAGGGAACATTTTTCTTCCCATCTTATGTTACCTTGCTGCTATTATATTCATGTCTTCCAAGCATTCAAGTATGTGTTTTGCCCCAAGAAATTTGGCAAAAAAAAAAAATGGCTGATTCACTCTTAAGAGAAAGAGCACCGCAAAGAGAGAACTGGCCCAGGAACAGGTTTCGCTGAATTCCTGCCTCAGAAGGCTCTCTGAAGCTCCGACAGAGTGCAGCTCATAGTCTGACTTGCACGCACTTCATTACATAAAAGAGGAAAGCTGGGGATGCTGCTGAGACACAGAGGTAGCTGCAAAATAGCGCAAAGCACATGGATATACAAACGGAGCAGACGCCCATAGAGCATGTGTATCAATTGCTGATTGACTAGTGAGCATCCAGTAGGTCAATGAGGTTACCTGTTATCATACCTGCTCCTTCTAAATCCTGTTTATTTGAGCAGTTGTCTTGAAGTGTACATGTTGTAGAGACACAGGGATGCTTTAACATGTTTAATCCCAACTCCTCCACTAAACTGAATGAACGTGACAGCTCAGCTCATCCAAATACAGGCCCAACATTTTAAACACTTTTCTTTTAAATGTTCAAGGGGAGTGTGTGCCACTGGACCAACAAAGTTTGCATTCTGTTCCCTGTTTCCAAGTAACATTTAGACATACCTGTTTCCAGGACAAAAAGGTAAAGGGCACTCACCATCCCTAATCTTTGATATTAAGTTTGAAGGAGGACCCCTTTTCATCCAAATCTTTAAAGCTTTTCGCAGCCGAGTAATTAGTGAGGTGTAGCTTTGTCTCTTGTTTCCATATAATTGATTCCTGCCAGTATTGTTCAAAATAATTGTATACGCAAATAAGGAAGATAGAAGGTTTAAGATGAACAGGACAGAAGTCTTGTGGTAAGGAAGACAGATATTTCAAAGTTGGGTTACTCACTGGTCATGATGCCGGAGAGTGGTGACGTGTTACATATTGATTAGCACAGTGAAGTAAGACTTTCACTGTACTCTGTAGATGTGACAGTACTGACCCAATGAACCTACTGTGTCTGTGAGCGTAGAGAAGTACAGTTCACTGACGACATCAGGTTGGAGCAAATGTTGGCCCAGTGAATTCCAAGAATACTTTAAAGCTCGAATTGAGTAGCAGGTCCCAAAATGAACTTTTGATAGTAACAGAAGAAAATGCTTTTGACCTTTGCCACTAGGTGGCACTCTGCAGGAATGCTTGGGGAAGTGCTGCTCATTATAAATTGGACTGACAGACTCATTTCTAGAGTACTTTCACACGTACACACACACACACACACACACACTTCAACAAGGCTGTATCCTTGATTAGATTTCTAGAATATTTTTAAAAACCCAGCTGGAAAACAAAGAGATGAGAGTCCAGGCATTTTATCTCCAAAGTCAAATTCCGTACTGCCTAATTACAGGCTTTAAAGTTGCCGACCCTAAAGACAACGAATGCTATTAACTCTGAAATTCCAGTGACCGCCATGCGCTCCTGCTGCTTTAGTCAGGACACCTTTACAGACTACTGAAGCCTATTATTTAGTTGACCTCAGCAGCAGCCCATCAGGGACCAATGAGTCAGAACTGTGCCACATATCTGAATTTCTCAGCCTGCCCTCCTTTGACTTAGTGGAATCGGACAAAGTGCTGCCACGGGCTACTGCCTTTGATTGAGTGTCCACAACCAAGGGTGACAAACCTGACTGCCTGGGTCAGAGTGATAATTATAATATCCACTATATCACCTACCACAGGCCATGGTATGCATGGTGATTGGAAATGGCAGGGATTAACTCCCCTGCTTATATCCACTGTTAGGTTTCTACCTAGTTCTTTGCTCTTAAAAATTGGTACTCCATTAAATAAGACAATGAAATTCTTTCCTAATGCATCAAAAGAAAATGGTTGAAGTTTGTGTCAATTCATGCAGGTGGGGCATCTGATCTGCTTAGTTCTAATGGGTCCTACTGAAACTGCAACGACAACAGCTGAAGCAGCCCTCAGGTGTAAAATGAGTAATCCAATATCAATAGTGTAAAACACCTTTCAGAGTGTACAGTGCAATGCAAGGAGCCATTTTTATACAATATTGCTCTTGCAATAGTAATTTATAGAGTATAGTATAAAGAGTATCTTTCATTCTGTCATCTTTTTTAATGCAAATTATCACAAACATAGCAACTATGAGATCATAGATTAACATTATCAAACCTGTTTAATCTTATTATGGGATGTGGGGGACTAGAGCCTAACCTTACAACCCTGAGAAGGAAGGCAGGCTCATAGCAGAGCCCACTCACTCACTCACTCACTCACTCACTCACACACGCACACTCTGACACTCACCCTTGGGTCAGTTTGAAATGCCAGTTAAGATGAGCAGCATGTTGTTGTAGATGTGGGAAGAAAACTGGAATGCCAAGAGAAAATAACAAAGCAAATGCATTTTTTATATAGCCCAAAATCACACAAGGAATGCCTCACTGGGCTTTAACAGGCCCTGCTTATTGATGTTCTCCCAGCCTTGACTCCCTAAGAAGACAAGACCCCCTCCTCCAAAAAAACTCTTGTAGGGAAAAAAAGGAAAAAATCTTGGGAAAGGCAATTCAGAGAGAGACCCCCTTCCAAATAGGTTGGGGGTTCACGGGTGCCAAAGAATTTGATGAAATCCAACACAGGCACAGGGTAAACGTGCCCACTTCATACAGACAGTTACTGGGCACAGGATACAAACCCAGCACTAAGAATAGTGGGACTAAAATTGTATACATTTTTATCTCGCATTTCCCTCTTTTGTGTCGCACATGAGCTAGCAATGCATTCTGGGTATGAATCTTGTGCCTGGTCATCATCTGAGTAGAATTTGCTCATTTTTCCCTGTTTCTGAATGTTTTTTTTTTTTTCTATTTTTCTTTCATATCCTTAAAGACACACTTGTTAGATTAATTAGTGGCTCTGAATTTGCCCTGTGTGTGTGAGAGTGTAAGTGACTGGGCCCTGGCCCCCCGCGACTATGAATTAGAGTTTGTCTGCATGTGCTTACCCATTTGTAGTAAACCTTGTCAACAAAGAAATGTCCCAAGTTCAATCAAATTTATTGGATGTTGCACCTTTAATGTAAATTACTTTCCCAAAATGTGTGCTTGATGGACTGAATTCTCAAAACCACCAGTTAACTTAAGAATGAAGTGTCTTTGGGGATGTGGGAGCAAAACCTGGAGTCACTGGTGGAGGATCCTTGCAGACTTGGTAAAAGAGTGGAAATTCTATGTGAGAGATTTAAACCCAGGGAGCTTGATCCATGTGGGCAGGACAGCGACACCATACTGATGTGTTACTATTAGCCAGTCTTTTTAAATATAGTTCCTTTCACAGAAAATTCTAAGCAAAGAAGTGCAATTATATAAAAACAGGGAGAAATCTGCCTTTGCCTATTTTCAATGTCTTAATTTTTAAATTTTTTTTACAAACTGCATATCTTCTTATTTCATATGCTACTGTGGCTGTCCATTTGTCTGTCCGGTATTTTAAATCACCTGTAACTCACAAGCCATTTGAACTATTGACCTGAAATGTGGTACACATATACTACATGACGTCTACTGTCCACTTTCAGGATGATGATTGACCTCAAAGGTTATTCCTCTTTTTATTTTTATTTTATTTTATTGTAGAATCAACTCTATCAGCAAAGCGGCCATGCGGCACATGCATACGGGCGCCGTTCTCATCCCTGCCCTACCTCTTCATATTTTAAATCATTCTTGATACAGATTGAAGACTTAAGTGCCAGTTTAAGTGAAAAATTAAGGAAGACATACTAAGTAATCTCAACACAAACACGGACTTAATCAGTTTTAGCACGAAAAGATGCTGAAGAAAGAAAAAAAGAAGCAGGCCACTAGGGTGGAGAAAAGAAAATCTGCTCAGGAAGCAGCAAGCGCATCAACCTCTGAGCAAACGAATGACAAACGTACAGAGAAAGAAAGAGGAGGAAAATTAGGAATGCTCAAGTCAAATGCATTGCGCCATTACTGGTTCAGGAATATTTCTTCATTTACATATGTAGTGTCTTTCATCATGAAAACAATATCAAATTTGGGGAAAATTTGATTAAAAGTCCTATATAATCATACAATGAAATTTAGCAAAGGCAGCAGTTAAGCCATACTTGTGGTATGGAAGTGCTGACAGATAGGAGATACTTGTGTGAATCAATATGGGGTTGAAGGACTATTGCTTAGGAGTAGTTTTGGAACTTTGTTTTGACCTTTATGGTTGCAGTCTTGATGTGGTGTACATTTCCATCACCCTAAAAGCCTTATCCTTTTACATCCTGTTTGGGGGACAGGAACCCCTCCAGGAGTCATGTATGAAGAACGAAGTGAGTTATTAAAATCTCCTGTGTGGTATGTGGTTATCTGTTTGCTGTCCAACCCTCAGATGTGGCAGTGGCGGCCAATGTGTGTTCCACAGGATGCTTGTTTTAGGCCACTCAATAGACCGTATGAATCTGCGTTGATTTAGGCTGGAATGCTCAGATTTTTCCCTTTCATATTCAGTACCTGCCTTATACTGTACAATGAGATGGCATTGAGGAGTTGCTCTTCCCTGCAGTCTTAGGCTGTTTTATTTATTTATCACACTTGTATTTGCTGAAACCACACACACACGAGCACATGCACACACATCCACACAAACACAAGTGCTCTTACCCTCCCCAGGTCATTATTTATCATTCTATGCTTGCACTTCTATTGTCAGCCCTTTCTCAGCTGCTTTGTCTGTTTTTATTTTCCCTTTTTTTCTTCTTTCCATCACATAAAAAAGCAGCTGTTTTTAAAATGGTTGCTAGTGTGTTGTGTTAAAGAGTGACGAATGGCATCTATTCTTCAAACACACAAGCACAAACACACGAGGGAGGTCTTGCTGCCCAGGGGCTGCAGGGCCAACACCTCATGCCTGCCAATCCGCCAAACAGCTTGGATTCTGTGAAAGGGCAGCTTAGGGAACAACACCTCCTCTGTGAGGAAAGGATCCCCAGCAGGCAGCCCTGCCTGGCCTGAGGCCCTGTGTCACCTCCTATTCAGATGACAAGCCCTTGGGCAGGTTCCTCCTTCCTCCCACCAGCCAATTTTATTCCCAGGTGCTCTAAAGCCTCCTGAGTCACAATAACCCGAATGCTCGCCCCAGGGCCTGTGATGATCCATTGCTGCTGCCTCAGTATTGCCACCAGCGGGTAGGCCTTGCTGAGCAGCAGGCTACATATTTACCCAAAACCATTGTCTTGGAGCAGGCTTCATTATTTAAACGTAATTTACTGCAAGAAAACACTAAATGATATCCCCCGTGCTCTTACCATAAACGTAAACTTGGCTCCCTGGCTTAAAATTAGCCCTCAGAGAGCCACTTCGCTACTGCTTTCTAAACATTGATGTTGAGATATTTCAATTTTACAGCAAAAACTCAGACATGTACCATGTGTTGGAAAGTTGGCGTTCATTAGATATTGTGACCTGAATGTTATTTGTGTGACATTAAGGGGATTGAAAATGAACCAGACGTGTACTTTCTCTTCCGAGACCCAAGAGTCCTGCAGCACCGTTTCTTTTGCCGGCGCTTGTGCTGTCAGCTGGAATTATATACGAGCATCGTTATGAGGCTCCATCATTGTAGCTTACGTTAAAAAGAAAGAAAAAAAATTAAGCAGCAGCACATTAAAAAAGATCATTTTCACACATAATCTTTTTGTACCATTTGGGAAGGTGGAGGGGAGAATGCGGTTATTATGTCACATAAAAAAAACAGCCTGGGAATCATTTTTTTAATGTGAAACAGGCCAAAAAAATCACCCTTAATGAAACACTTTGTACAGAGATAGAAAGAGAGAAAATAATTATTGGAGGAAAGTTGTGTATGATAGCAAGGAAAAAATAAAAGTCATCACGGGAATCATGAATTCAAAAAAACAAAAAGTACTTTAAACGCAATAAACTTGGTTTTGGTCACAGTTTGCATGTTCTGCTTGTTTCTGAACTGGATGAAGCTTCAAGGTTATTATATAGACATGTTTACATAAGAAAAATTCAATTTTCAGTGATATGCGCGTGTGACAAGAGCAGAAAGGACATAAAGAGAATAGGTTAACATGTCCTAATAATCAGCCATATTAACATCATTTTAAAACAGTCCTTTGATGGCTGCTTTAGTTGCCATTTATTTATTTGGATTAGATTATATCAATAACATATATGGATGACCGAACAAATGGATGGATGGATGGCTTTTATTCGCAGACACAAAGCTTATCTTGGTGAATTCCGTCTCTTCATTTATCCTCCTAAATATTTATTCCACATTATGATTATTAACAAGATCTAGTGAAACATACAACATAACCTTTTCAAATCGGCACTATCCTGATGCCATTGTAATAGTTAAGTTGTGATAAGAAATACAGCCTAGTGGCTGAGCTGTTATTCCCCAGAAGTAACTCCTTGTTGTGACAATGAAGGAGTCACTTAACCTTTTGAAATCTAAAAATAATTGTACTTTCCCTGTCTCCATTAAAAGGCCATATATAAAACCACTACAATCTCACTTTACCATTCTTAGCATATGGAAATAATTGCGCTTCAGCTGCAGTGTGACTTGGGAAGGAATTATGGAAGGCACTATATAAAATTCATCCAACTAGTTTTTTGTGACATCTTGAACAATTCACTAAACCTGCTAGTGCATTAGTAATATGTAAAGTTATGTCTTATGATGGAATTCAGCCAAACCCCTGAGTCACATCACCTGCTAGAGCACTCAATTTAGAAACATGCAAAGACTGAACAATAAATACGTACAGTAAGCACTTTTGCATAATGTTCAGCATTTTAGGAAGCTACATATAAGCACAAAGCTTTACATTTAGTCCGTTATCTGTGGTTATGGTGTACTGTACCTTGGAAGCACCATGTTTGTTAAGACAGTCACAAGAGTTTCATTCTAAACCATTGAGTCTCCATGCACCAGTGAGTGAGGGACTTCACCATTAATTTCCCAATTGCAACAATATAGAAATATGTCTGTAGATATTACAAGATAGAGATAGGGCTCACTATACAAAATTATTATATAAAATTAAGTTTGTGTGTGCTCATCCGTGACTCTTTGTGCGACCATAAGGCATTTAATCTCTCCGTGGCTCAGCTGTATCTTTAAAGTACTTTGGAGTGCTGCTTAACATGGAGGGTGCTACATAAGAGCGCAGGCTTCACGCCACACCATCGACTGCCTGTGTGTTTCACTTGTACAATAGGATGTACAGTACTACTGATCTATGCTATATCTGTAAAGTCATGTGGCTTGACGTTTACTATACAAAGTGGTTTGTGCATTCACCCTCACTACTAATATTTGTACAAGCCATTTAATCTGTTGGGGTATACATAAATAATCAGAAGACTTCCTTGGGTTGGTTACACTATTAAAAACAGTATAAAGTCACAGGCGTGAGTCTCCATCACCGATGTTCTGTGCGTTTCTGATTGAGTTATTTCACGTGCCTCTTCTCAGATTCTAGAAATGACAAGAAACATGATTGTGGATTGCACCTCTCTATGGATGTAAATAAAATGAATATTAATATAAAGTGAACGCAAAAAAAAAGTGAAGAATAAGAACATTTGCTCATTGCAGAGACATCTGACACAAAAGCAGCACACACATTACTTTTTAAAAAAGGAAAGGAAAAATAAAAGCAATTTTAATAGGCAAAAGAAGCTTTTGTGCCTATCTTATTTATAGTTTTGAGGTGAGGGTCACTTGATTCATGGAGCTTCTGAATGCAATAAGCTAGCAGCTCAATCCCTGTGATGACTTTGCACTTTGTGACACAGGTTTGCTTACATTAGAATTTCAAAGTGGGATTCCTTTTTGAGAAACACGGGACTCAACTAATTCAATTTTTAAAAGGCAAAAGAGAACATCTGGAGAAGTTGTCCTGACACTGGAGCGATAAAAATTATTATTTTTTTTTTTTACATTTACGAATTTGATAAAATCGATAATGCAGGCTTATTCTTTACATTCAGCACAGTGTCTGGTATGATTTGGCATAAGGAAGGAAAAGCAGGAAACACATTTCATTTCTTTTAATAAATGTGGTTTTTATCCAAAGTGACTTACAGATCTTGTAAGGAATGAATTCAAGCCTACTCACTCACACAAGGGTCATTCTGAAAGACTGGTTCAAGCTAACATGGTAGCAAGAGGACTCAGAACTCAAATCAAAGATCTGTGAAATAGTAACTACTCTGTTCCTGCTATCCTCTAAATACTTAATGCACTTTTCTTCATTTACACCAAAAATATACTTTGTACGCAGTGATGTGTTCTTCATTTCAGAGTGTTCACAGCTGTTACAGTCAGTCCAGGACTCAGAGACCATATCCATCCATCCATTATCCAACCCACTACTCACGGGGGTCTGCTGGAGCCCATCCCAGCCAACGCAGGGCGCAAGGCAGGAACAAATCCTGGGACCATATCCCAGCCTAAAATTGCTTCTGTGCTCAGCTTTGCACAGCTTAAGTTGCATTTTACAACAAAAAGATGGGGATAAATTCACAACAACGTAGGCTGCCTTGTAATAGTTTGGTTTTTCATTCTTTAAAACGTTTTGCTCATGAACACAGTTAGGGCTGCTGCGCTGACCGGGTGACAAGTATTTGAAGGTTTTACTTCTAAAACATGCCAGCCCCATGCTGTGACATCAGATGAGATGGGGAAGGATCTGAACAGTCACACTGTTATTCTAATTGTTAATTGTTTTTTGAACCTTTTACAGTACTTCTTTTTTCCCAGTGTAAAGTTCTAGAAACCGTAGCTTTCCCTATCAGCGATGGGCACCGAGCAGTAACAGCTCATGATGTGATGTCAGTCCGTCACACAACACATCCACTGAGTTTCTCACTTTGGGTCAGATTAGAACTGCCAAACCATATACTACTTATTATAAAATTTAACAGTGGTGCTCACTGATATTTACTTTTCTTTTTACTTAAAATATATATATATATATATAAAATCATATAAAATGGGGTATCATGGAAGCCCAGTGGTTTGTGCTGCTGTCTTCTGGATCTGCTGTGCCTGGTTATTGTTTGTGTGGATTTTACATTTTCTGTGCACATCTCTGCACAGTTGACGTTTACTATACAAAGTGGCTTGTGCCTCCTTCCATGTCCCCAAAGACAAGTGTGATGTGTCATCTGGTGATTCCAAACTGGCTGATGTGGCTTTACACAGGATTGAGAACTGCGATGGATTGCTGTCCTGTTTTTTTTTTCTGGTATGCAGCCAATGCGGCTGGGATAGGCTCAAGCCCCTTAAGACTCTTAGAATTAAGTACTTTAAGCATGTTATGTTTTCATGTATAATGTCATAATGTCGAAATTCTACTGTTATTCACATTTTTTTTTTAATCATTCTGTTTTGTTTTACTCATTTTTGTTGTCCATATTCATACATGTTTGGCAGACGTAAAGGCATTTGTCTGTTTTGCATCTAAAGCACCATAATACATAAATAAACACATCGCTTCTACTTCTGTACTTTGTGCACCTCATTTAACAAATCAGGCAAAAGATAGAAAAGTGCCAGTGGGAAATAAGCCTGAACCCCACAAAAACAAAAAAAAAATTCTAAAATGCCGCATCATTTTTTAATTGTGGAGAATTAACAATCAGATTGATGAACGCGTCTGTTTGTGGCCTCTGTTTGCAAACTCTCTGTAATGTGATTATTGCGAAAGTAGTTTATCTTATGAATTAGAGGCTGACAAATGAAGGCAGGGTAACGTGATAAAAGCCCGTTGCCATCATCGGGCAGCTCCCGGCGCTTCACTGTAACCGTTTATGACAAGGTAATAACGTTGTATGCATATGCCGAGTGATAAATTGGTTAGTTAAGGTGTGATGGATGAGAGGACGGCTAACCTTATTCTGAAAAGGGCCTCTTGATTTCTGATCTCATTTCTACAGATAATGAAATAGATTTAATTAGTGATTCCCAGATCTAATTAAGAGGTTGAGAAATTTGACCTCAAGTGAACCACATCTAAGTAACGTTTTGTTTCCCCACCCCTCCTGCCTTCTCCTTATTACTTTCTGTACGCCTATTAAAATTTTAATATCTAACTGTTCATAATTACCTCGGATGTATCTGAAGGTAGGGGGTGTAGCAGATTTGTGTAAATTCATTTTAACCCTTCAGCACAATCGTTTTTTTTTTCTTGTTTTGCTTTTTATTTGTTTTTTCTGTTTAGTTGAAGTTTTCTACTTGCTTTCCCATATGAGCAGCAGCTCTGGCAGCTTCAACTCGATCGATACAGAAACGGGCCACTCTTTGAGTATTTAATACTAAAGCCTTCAATATATTCTGGTGATGGTTTGATTAAACCACAGTATGTCAATACATTAAAGAAAAAAGAAGAAGCCACTTGTGTGCCGCACTGCTGAGTGACCGACACGTTCATCCAGCCCCGCATAATCATTCGATCGGGAGCGACATCATTTGACGAGATTTAATTTACCAGCATCCTGCAAACACAGCCATTGCTTTCTTGAACTCATCTGTCTGCACAACATGAAATTATACGCCTGTCGATCTAAACTCACTAAAGTTGTTCCTTTCTTATTATTGTTGGGTTCAAAGGTTATTTCTTAATTCTGTACTAGCAGTAAGCCCCAGGTTAACAAAAATACTGAACAATTTAAAGATGGACATATACTGGCACTCTATGGTCAGTGAAGCCATTGATCAGAATTGGAAATGTTGTTTTGAATAATAACAAGTATATACAATTGTTCATTACCAAATACGTTTAATCACATTCAGGGTCATTAGCGGCTGCACAGCCAGACCTGGGATTATTTCCTCCTCATGTGTTACCCTTCCATATTACTATACTACTGAGATAAGTGTCTTCCATATCAGACTGCCTCTAAGTCACCGAGTGCACGATGAGTTTGGGAAGCAGGGCAGGGCCAGCGTATATCTAAATTAACAACTGTCTTAAGACAACATACTTTCTCTAGCCCCAGGCTCCATTTCTACAATATTCTTGTCCATGTGGAATCTACATGTTTTCTTGGTGATATTTTGAGCTTCAGGGTCTTATTGAAATTGTAATTTTTTGTTCTTTGTTCCTCTCAAATATATACATTAGTGACTTTAATTTGGTCAGAATGAGTGAGTGTCCCCTGAGATGATCTGGTATGCGATCCAGGGTCGGTAACTGCCTTGCGACTGACACTGCCGGGTTAGTCTCCCACTCTCGAGGACCTTGTAATGCTCAGAGAGGGTTTAAAAATTCATTGGTATTAGCATGTACTGTATGCATTTTGAATATTATATTTGCTGCAAAAAGGTATAGTCATGAATTTTATTAAGCAGGTTTGAGAAAGTAATATATACATATTGTGATGTCCATTGATTATTTCTGCCTTATGCCAAGTGCTTGCTGTGGTAGGCTCCAGGTTTCCCACAGTCCTTCTGTGGATATGTGGGTTTAGAAAATCTATGGATGCTGGACCGCACTGAGTAAGTCACACAGGACCAGCTTTTCCAGATGAGTCTCTTGTACATATAATTAAAACAAAAACTTAATCATAAGGAAACTACAGCCAAAAAGAATACATTTTATTTTATTTTCTGAATTATACAATGTGATTCTAATGGGCAGGGCCCTGAAGTATAGTGCATTACTCTCTTAATAGTGAAGCAATCCAAATTAAATGAAGATCACAGTATTCATGGATAAATGTGCAAACATTTTGTGAATGAATTGGATGACCGTGAGATCAGTGAAGGTATTTTCAGGAAGATGGGGCAACCTGTCACACATCAGCTCGCGGCATGTCACAAATTGAATCATGTTTTGGCAATCGGTTCATTTCAAAGCGACTATGGGCACCTTGTCCCCGAACCTGTCTTCCTTTGGGGAGTGCAGAAAGGAAAAGTGTACAAGAGCAAGCCTCGTATACTGGAACAATTACAGTGAAACATTAAACAGAAAATTGCAGCCATCACCCCTACAATGCTTGTGGGTACTTTTGCCAATGTATGCAGTGCCGTGTCAATCTGTGTTTGCAAGAAGAAGGTGACCATCTCAACACCTAATGTGATTGGATCGTTTACACATCTTTCAAGGTATGCACGGTGTTTATTTTGTTTCTATCAATTCATTATTATGTGAGTAACACATCATAACTCAGAATCTATCTCTATAATGGTCATTGCACACTTTTATTGTTGTGTATGGGACTTTCCCAGTGCAACACACACTTTTCTATTCTTCCCCTCACATATTCTGACACAGAGTCTGTCAGTGGAGGGCCACATTTTTACACAGTTTGTTCCATCTTGACTATGCATTCTTCTTTTGTAGAACACTCTTCACAGAGCGTTGTCTCAGGGAACAGTGAATACCACAAATCAAAAATAATCAAATTGCAAGGAAAGTTATAAAATATAAAAGCAGTATATAGCACATGCTATTTCAAATGGTGAAAAACAACAGAGAAGAGGGAATCAAAAACTCCAGCAAAATGCACAAATTGAAACTCCAGTGTATAGCACATATAAGACAACTTCCCAACTGGCAAACAGGCTGCTTAAGACAAGCATTTATAGGATCACGCTATCTAAAGACAATTAAATTGGAGCACTTTGTTCATTCTTGTGTAGTTTTATGAAAGGTAAACTACAGCAAATTTACATTTATTTGATTAGCAGACATTTTTATTCCAAATGATTTACAAATTTACAGCAGACTACCAGGGCAAGCAAGGTACAGTACAGGGTGTAGTAAAATTATTTAGAACATCATAAAAAGCAAAAATATTAGTACAAATAAATAAATGGTATTAGGTAGTAAAAGTTCAGAAAGTAATGACTACAAAAAGTCCATAACAGAGGCCTCAACTCTTGGGGATTAAAAAAAGGGCTTTTCAATTTGTTAAAAAGCAGAGATGGATTCAACAGTTGTGACAATAATGACTCGTTTTAAAAATATATTTTTACTAAGTTTAAACCCATCCATCCATTATTCAACCTGCTATATGCTGACACAGGGTCACGGGGGTCTGCTGGAGCCAATGCCGGCTAACACAGGGTGCAAGACAAGAAACAAACACTGGGCAGGGCGCCAGCCCACCGCAGGACACACACACACCAAGCACACACTCGGGACAATTTAGGCTCACCAATGCACCTAACCCTGCATGTCTTTGGACTGTGGGAGGAAACCAGAGCACCCGGAGTAAACCCACGCAGACAGGAGGAGAACATGCAAACTCCACGCAGGAAACACCTGGGAAGTAAACCCAGGTCTCCTGATGCGTGGCAGCAGCGCTACCATTACGCCATCGTGTCGCCTAAGTTTAAACCACTTTTCAAAATCATAAGTGTGTATTACGTTATTAGGCAACTTAGCTGACTAGGAGTGCGTCAGTCGATAGATATTATCGACTGACCCTATAAACGTACAGTAGAACAGTCAGACAGATACATAAGGAGGCACTTGCAGCCACACGCTGTATGTAAATCAGTCAACTCTCTCTTTACCTGTCAAAGAAATTTGAGAAAATGTCTAAGTGATGGAAGAATTTAGCATTAAGTGCCTCTTACAACTAACATTTTGTATGTAGTATCTTCCTAATGCACTGACCTTAATTGTGAACTTTATATAGTAGCTCCTGTCAAAGTGACCACCATCTGAAGGGCCTACCATTGTCTCGCACTTCTGTAATTCACTGTTCTACCTGCACTTCATTTTTCATTGGCCACATACTCCAAGCTCTTACCAGAGAATGACTTGAAGACAAAGTGACTGACCTTCAGAATCACGAAATACACGCTTTTATGATTTAAATATGATCTCACATCTTATTTCTGCCAGGGTGGCAAGGTGGTACAGTGGTTGGAGCTGCTGCCATACAGCGGTAACATCCTCAGTATGAGTTCCATGTTTTGTTGTTGTCTGTGTGGATTTTGCATATTTTACCAGTGTCTGCATGATTTCCACTTGGTATACCCATGTCCTTGTACATCACCCCAGAGTTGTGTGGTGTGTGAACTGGTGACTCTAGGCTGAACTCACTCAGCCTTGAGAAAGGCTCTACATAAAGTAAAAGATTTAACTAATTGGTATATTGTGGCATTTCTATTTGTTTTTTTTCTTTTTCCTAAAATAGAGGCCCATTTGACACTCCATGCATTCTGGGTGCAAATGCAGTTGGGGGTCAGGAGGCATTAAAAGTCAAAGGTTATCCCCGCACTTGCTTCACTTTCACTTGGGAGCCACTCACTCAAAAGAGCAGCCACCTCACCTGCTCCACTCTTGTTGGCGGATGTGCACGGGGCGGAGAGAGGCGTGCGCTGAAGGCTGCAATTAAATGATAATTAGGACCATACTTCATCGAGTGATTGATGGAGCTCCAGCAGACACAAACTCCATCTTGTCACATGCTAATCGGGTGAGAAGGCTTCACCACTTGAGAACATAGGGGATTTCATCTTATCTCTACAGGGATAATCTGCTCAAGGAAGGAGTGATCTTATGCCCGGGGTCAGAAGCAGCAACCTCCTGCCTCTATGAATCTGCCAAACGCCCCTGCTGACAAGTGTTCATTTTTCATCTCCGTCGACTTTTTTTTTTTCTTCTTAAGACAGAATTTCCTTCAGCCTGCCAAGCTGACAAACGGGCATGTGTTGGCGTACCTGTAATCGAGCAAGCATGCATGCCGTTTATCACAAAGCTGCTGCTGCTGAAGAGACTAGTCATGGGGCTGTGTGGTGTGTTGGGTGGGGGGGTGCATGTACAACAAAAGAAGAAAAAGAGGCCAATATTTGGTTGGGAGCGTTTAATATGGGGATGGGAGGACCTCGAGCTAGCATTCAACTGTAGACAAAACTTAACGGCCACTTAATTAAAGAGTCACTACCAAAACCAGGCCCGTGTCTCTCTCTGCCTCTGTCATACAGGACATTGTAGGTCCAATTAGCTTCAAGCCCCACTCCAGTTTATCTCGCTGGAAATCATTATCTAAATTGGTTACATGGCATTAGGTGTCTATTACCTTTATTCCTAATGGAGCCCTCAGGGATTGCTTGTTTGGTAATTAACCCTCGGTGGGCCATAATGCAAGCGCTTTCCAAACAGAACATGGCATGACACATTTGCCGTGGCCTTGGAACAGGAACGCGCCAACAAACAGCTCCCCAGATTTAGTCCATTCATTACTGGCAGTGAAGCTACCAAGTTTAGCCTTTTATCGAGATATTGGCACTAATTATATTGCCGTCTGCTCTCACAAAGCCCAGCCACAGAAAATGAAACAATGTCAAGTTTGTGCCAGGGATGTTTCTAGAGTTCAGCCCATTCTGGAATGCATTAATATAAAAAAGAGCTGGATTGAACATTGATTATGTAGGTTTGTGTATATATATATATATATATATATATATATATATATATATATATATATATATATTACATATATAAATATATACATATATGCAAAATATGGTATATATACATATATACAGTATGTATGTATTTATATATACCATATTTAGTATATATGTATGTATTTATATATATACAGTATATGTATAATATATCCAGTATAAACGATATGCATGTGTATATATAATGTATATATGTATTTTATCAATATTCAGTTTATATGTGTGTCTGTGTGTGTGTGAGTATGTATATTGATGACTTAGTGATGCAGTGATTAGCACTGCTGCCTCACAGCTTAAGGAGAGTCGGTTCATTTCCTAAGCAGGACACTCTCCATGTATAGTTTTCATATTCTCCCTGTGTTCTTCTAAGTAGTCTGCTTTCCTCTTGAATGCCAGAAATTTGCGGGTGTAATGAACCAGCCATTCTGTTTTTGCCTTGCGTTTTCCTGGATAGATGCCAGTTCCCTGCAATCTCAGAATGGAAAATGTGGTTTCAGAAAATGGTTAGAAGAGTATGAACACTGCCAAAGTGTGTGCAAAAACAGCATAAAGAATTTGCCTTCTAAGTGGCTTGAGCTAGTGTCAACAGGATTCGCATCCTCCTCTCCTTTTTAATTAGCACCATCCATTTCTTAACCCTCATGGTCCACAACGCCTCCGTTGACCTTTTGTTTTCATTGGGCGCCTCTTTCGACTACTAAAGTGGCCAGACTTGCCAAGCCAGCACCTCTTGCCTTGATTAAAACAAAACACTCTGCCTCCATGTCCTGTAATGCCATTCTGCATACCGCGCACTTCGCAGCACACCTTGCTTTCAGCTGACTCAGCTCACTTAACAGAAGAGGACCACAGAGTAACAGCTCTTTGCTAAAATATTTGGGGCATAACTCAAAAGCTGGTCAATGTCCCACAAATCCAGAACTGTACGTGGTAAGCTAGAGTTGGTCAAGCAGCCTGCTCACCCTTACATCTGCCACATACCTAACTGAATCTAAGCATCTGGAGTGCAGTGCCAGTCCTCATCCTGAGATCTATAACGTGGAGCCATAACTGGCCTCTGGGGGCACCACCAGCTGACGACTGGATTTGCAAATATTTTTACTGTGATTTGTACATTTGCTTTATCTATTGGATGCCATTTATTATGAAAGTTTGATTTGTATTTACTGCTCACATAAAATACTTCAGGTTGTCATTGACTTTAAAAGGCACTGAACATAATTTGAAGAGTGTACGGCAGACTTATGCTGTTCAAGTAACACATATTGGTCTGATCTTGTCAATAAAATGCACTGCATGATGTTTGTCGAGGTGGAAATGACTGTGAAAGATGATGTATGTATGAATGTAATCATCTAGTGGTGGCCCTGTGCCATCTCCTTCTGGATGAAATTCCCAGAGGCTGGTGGAAGGGAGAAGAACATTGAGGTCCTCTGCTTGATGATGTCAGCACTAGCTGACTCTGTCTTTTATTTATTTATTTTGTATTTTAGATATTCAATAGAATGCTCAGCAGGGCCTGGATAGGACTTTAGTCTCGCAACTCCAGATGTTTTTCTCCAATGCAGATTTTTTCCTGTCCTAACTGGTCATCTCATCCTTAGTATAATTTGTTTATTTCATTTTCGTTTATTTTTTTTTTCTACTTACCAACATTTGTAAAGCACCTTGAAATATAGTTTGTATAGGAAGGTGCTATATACATAAATGTTGTTGTCATCCTGCTGGCTTGCAAAATGCTCTGGCTTGAATGATTACAATAAAAAGAGTATAAGATAATATAAAATGACTGTGCAGTACATATGACACTCTTTGAGCTAGTTCTCAGTATGACGGGTATCTTATATGATAGAAATGACTTGACATGTCCATGGCATTCACTATTAAAGGTGTCATCTATATAATAAAAGTGATGTTGCCAGCTTGCACTACACTTTCAAATGGCCATTGGGTGCTTTTATTAATGAAAAAAATCACAACCAGCATGTCAGGTAAATATGAAACATATTTTACGTTAGCACATAAAACACATCAGAGATGAGACACAACATAAAAATAATTAAGCTGGCCTGTACTGAGTTGTATTGTGATGAATTTGAAAGGCGCTATATAAATATTTAGTTTTCTTCCACTTCCTATTTAAAGTGCTTTGTCTTTAAAATGCTACATGAAGTAAAATAACCAAGTTGCTGTATACCATTCAGGTAAAGCGCTCTCTGTCAAATCAGATTGAATTTTCAACACTGGACTTTGTTGGTCTGCAGGACTGGGTGTGGATGAGCCCACCTAGAAACTAGTGGAACTAGATACCTGAACCATCACTGTCAAGTGCTTACTCGGTGCAGATGTCAGCACTAACTTTCAAATCGTAATTATAAAAATGTATTTATATTTTGAAACAGACTTTCACAATCCAAAGGTTTACCTTACACTCCAAAACAAAAATAGTGATTTTACACATCTAAGAACATTTGCACCAAAGCTGTGCTTTGCTAATTATAACACACACATACACACACACACACACTCACACACACTCACACACACTCACTCACATACTCCAGCAAAAGATAAATGGAGCAAAACTTTTCATGTGTTTGCGTGTCACACATGTGAACCCTTTCATTTTGGTTTGGACTCGGTTCATTTCTGATGAGCGTAATTTTATAGAGCTTAGCTCAGTAGCTACCAAGTGGTTGACCAAATAGTTTGCTGTGTTATAAATTACTGTATTTATTGAAGATGTTGGGTTATTTGTGCCAAAAAACCAAGACTCTTTAAAATTCTAGAAAAAGAAAAAAAAAAAAAACTAAGCAGGACCCAAACCCCCCACTCCTTCATGAAGAGGCTAACAGTTAACTTAATAGTAGAGATGGAAATGGTAATGAAAAAGGTGTTGTTAAAAAGATATTACTAGACAGCAAGAAAGAAAGAAAGAAAGAAAGAAAGAAAGAAAGAAAGAAAGAAAGAAAGAAAGAAAGAAAGAATAGATTAACTGATGATACTGTAAAACTGGCTATTACTAGGCATGGTGTTAATAGAATTGAAACAGAGCATGAATGAATCATAGTCAACTAAAGAAATGCATACAGTAATAACATTTAAAAATGGACAAAGGTTATTTCCACACTAAATAAAAATAAAACTATGATTAGAAACACACTTGATGAAGGCTCTACAGCTGAAACATGGTGTTTCTAACTATTTTATTTTTTCAGTATACCTTTGAATAAAATGAATGAATACATAGATCAACAAATTTACAAATAAATGAATAGGCAAGGCAGCACAAAAATAAAAGTAATATTTGAATGTAGAAGTTTATAAACTCCTTAACTGTAGAATTCCTAAAATTTTCAACTTCAAAAGAAACTAAAAAAGATTACTGTGCTGTGTGCTGGCACATGAAAGAAAGAAAAAAATATTCATCTAATAAATTAATGACTAGATAGATAGACAGATAGATAGATAGATATGAAAGGCACTTTATGATAGATAGATAGATAGATAGATAGAATGAAAGGCACTATATGATAGATAGATAGATAGATAGATAGATAGATAGATAGATAGATAGATAGATAGATAGATAGATAGGCCAAATAGCAAATGCATATGCAGGAAGTCAATTTATAATCAATAACTAAATAAACAACATAGGAAGGTATGAATGATTAAACATCAAGAATCATTGCCAGGGAATAAGAATTAAAGTTACTGTGAAAAATTAAACAGAAGCTCCAATTTAGTATATGAAATAAAAGGTTTCTTGAAAGCACTTATATAATGCTAAATATCATGAAGATGAATTCACAGTTCAGACATTTTGTGTTTTCCATAAAACAAGAGGATGTATATTTTGTATCTGGCTCTTCAGACCTGCAAACCTTAGATGATCCAAAGTTGGACCATTAAATAAATTCCTCTTTACTTTAAACTAAATGTGCCTATTTAACTTTTTGTAAATGACTAATACTCCTCTTCTTTCACATCTTTATGTGTACATTTAACAGGGTTGATTAATTGATAAACTCTGTATGCTGTAAAGCTTGTTGTATAGCATTTTATGAAAAGAATTGCAGTAAAACTCAGGTGACACCCTGAAGACTGACAATATGCTAAAATAAACCCCTGGGATGAGGCCTGAGGGGTCATTATATCACAGTGTCTGTCATCTGGGCTTCTCCGTGCCCTGTCCTCACATGGCAAATCTTCAAATGAAAAACAAAAACACTACATTTCAAATTAAAGAGAAAAAGGACTCTCCTTCCCCAGATCAGGGAGGGCTAATTTAATTCCAAGGATTTATACAAAAGGCACTTGGAAAGAGACAGAGGCTGAGACAGCTTTAACAATTATGAATCAAGGAGCTTAACGTTCTAGTGAGTTAATTTGAACTGCATTAGAAATAAGGGGGTTAGGTGTTTTATTTCCCAAGAGGTTTTTCTCTATTGTGCGGGAATGAAGAGATCAGTGCGTTCCGTAATATCTTGTCCGTTAGCTACCATATGACACAGTGACCCCAGAGCCACATGAATAATCCCACCTGGCATTGCCATCGCTAATTTGTAAAACAAATCAATGCAGGTCTGCAGGGTAAACACCGCTGTCAGCCAAAAACCCAACACATACACACACACACTCACAAGGGCTCTGACCACAGATAATTAAACAGACTTTACTCTTAATGTGAAATAAGGGTGGAGACCGGTCATTGACACACAAAACTCATTCTAATAAATAAAATATGGTAATAAATAAATACCTCTTTTTTGTTCTTAGAGTAAAACATTCTTGCTCAATTTCAAATATTGTCTACACACTAGCTGTCATAAGAACTGTGTAGTCAAAATAACCTTCAAAATAAAAATTAAAAACAGATGTGCTTACTGTCAATAATACACAAAATACAAAGGTTACCCAAAAATAAATCAGGTCTTTGCACCTGCGGTGAACAGTTTACAAAACCTAAAAAAGTAAAAAATCTGTACAAGGCACTTTAAAAAATAAATAACAAAAGTAACTAGTAACAGAGTATACCATATAGTAAAGTAGAAAACACGAGGAGATGTGATGAAAAATGAAAAAACAAATTCACAAAACTATCAAATATATTAAAGGCTTTACACTTGTCTTCTTGAAACACAAAGCTTTGATTTTGGTGGTAACGTCACTTATTGTTTCTGTATACTCCATATAACAGACACATATACAGTACGTAGAATTAGATAGAATTGGAATTAAATAGATCGGTCATATCCTGTTTAAAACTGTTTATTATAATTTAACAACACCATAGATTATGACATTCTTTACACTCTTAGCTTTATTGTAGATGAAAACAATGTCCGGAGCTAAAATGTTGAAAGAAAAGGCAACAGAATGTTGAAAAATGATATGTTTAAATAGAGAAATTGTACCTAGAAGGCAAATAGTGCCAGCTAGAGGATCACCTACACCAGACCCCTTGGGCTTTAAGCTTTTCTTCCTCACAAGCACAGTTTATAAAATGTTCATCTGTCTTCCTTCAAGAGTATGTTAGCTAAATTTTCAAGATTTAAAGCTGTCTTTTGAAAAGCACTGACAATCACAGCTCATCTGTATTCGTGATTTAACCTACTTGGGGTCATTTATTATTATTGATTTTTACACTAGTCATTTGTACATCCAAATTTTATTTTGATTTTCTGTAATTGAACAGCATGTCACATGTGACACAACAGGGTCGTTGGCAAGTCCTGTACTTTGTCGTTATACACCTGAGATTAGAAAGTCACGTTGATTGAAGGGTCACTTGGATGAATACGTATGAAAATGATCAACACTTAATAAACACTTACTGTACAGCATAGACAACAGGGCTGCTGCTGTGTGAATGAAGTGTCTCTGGTATACAGTATGCCCTGTTCTCGTTCCATACGTCTTTCTAAAGTTTTTTTTTTTTTTAAATGTTTTCATACAGATGACTGCGGTAGTTCAGGACAAACTGGCCCATGGTTCTGCTAGAACAGAGACGTCACAGTTTTCAAGTAGGGATTATGTGATCTCTCGGACCAGTTAAAAATGAGTTAGAAGACCTGAGAGACATCTGCTCTTCTTGTTTCTCTTGCCTTTTTACTTAGGTTGCTATTTTTAACAGCTGTACATTTCTATTGCTTTGGTTACAGATTCATTTATGTGATCATATTTTTATTTAACTTCAGTAAGAAAAAACACCAGTGACAGTGCGTGACAACAAACTCCCCACTTTGATTTAACATTTATACCATTTTCAGCTATTATACACAGGACCACACTACAAAATAGGTACCAGCCAGTTGCAATATTCGGACACATGAAAAACGTATATGTCTCTTTATATTTGTATTGAACTGTATACATTTGTATTTAAGATTTTTTTGTGCCAATTAATTTAAACAACATACCTATCATTTTCAGTATCCCTTAATATAATTCTAAATACTACAGGTGACAAATCATGGATAGGCAAGCACAAGGCGAGCAAACATCTGAAGTGCTCTCGACAAGTTGATCATCCAGAAAGGTTTAAGTCAAGTAAAAAGGAAATAATACCAAGAAAAATCATATGATTTTACTCTCCATGTTCAGCTTCAATTGTCCTGTGCCTCGCATCCTGAATAAATTATTTTTTGTGAAAACAACTTATCATTTCATGGGAATGGTCTAATGATAGATAACACATATGGGAGTATCCATGCTTGTAGTCAACAGAACTTTGTATACTCAAATACATTCAAACAATATTTTTAAAACTGCGGTGGGCTGGCACCCTGCCCAGGGTTGTTTCCTGCCTTGCGCCCGGTGTTGGCTGGGATTGGCTCCAAGAGACCCCTGTGACCCTGTAGGATATAGCAGGTTGGATAATGGATGGATGGATGGATATCTTTAAAATATGAAATATTTAGCTATTATTAATTGGCTAAAAGTGCCTTGAGCATGGAAAAGGTGCTATATATTTATAAAATGTATTATTATTATTATTAACAACCCAACTATATAAGTATTAGAGCTCATGATGTAACACAGAATCTCCCAGAGCAAAAAACAAAACCGATGTGCCAAAGTGTGAATCGCAACTGAGTAATCACAGTCTTACTGTGGAGTCTGATGACATGTTTGAGATTGTAGTTTCAAAATTAATAAATAAATAAAAGATCTCAGTGAGATGAATGGAGGAGAGGCTTTTTCTTATTAGGTATAAAACCTGAAACATTTTTCAGGTATCAATAAAAGTTCAGCTTTAACTTAAGTCAAATAAAAAAGAATAAAATTGCAGTATATTTTGGAATTTTATAATAATAATATTATTATTATTGCTGTTGTTGTTATTATTATTATTATTATTATTATTATTATTATTATTATTATGTCATAGTATGATGATATTCTGTGATATTATTTATCACTATTTTTTCAACATATATTATTATTAAAATCATTTTTATTATTATTACTATAATGAAAAACATAGAATATTATCATACTATAAGCAAAGTATCATGATAAAATTATATCATCATGTCCTGAGCAGTTCCCATCCCTAGTATATCTGTATCTTTAAATATTTTGTATAATATTCCATGGTGCATGTTTGTGTTTCAGCATTATATTTTGTGTTTAATCTGCATTTCATTTATCCATGCTATATTTGTAATTATACTGTTATATAACTAGACAAACTTTTAATAAGAATAACTTGAACAGAATTATTATAATGCTTTTGATTAACTGAACAGAATGTAATAAATATTAAACCAAATGTCATCAAAAACTGTTCTAAAGTTGTTTCCATTCCAGAATCTTAAAATGGGCATCTGAGCCCCACCAGTGATCTGACTTTCAGCTCTAGACTGTCATTGTAAGCCCAGTTTAGGTTTGGCTAACATCTTCAAGCACATAACATCATTTTTTGCTTTCATTTCTTAACTGTGTACTTGTCCATAATATGCGTGTTTGATTTTAAAATATTTGTATATAAGGTACCAGAAATGAACGTTAAATAAAAAAGCATAGCCTTTATAAAGCAGTATAGTATGTGTTATATACATATTTATCAAACAAGCACTCTGTATTATATATAGCACTTTACTAAACACCAGTTTGGCTTACCTTTACAGAGTACAATTGTTCGTATACATTTTTAGGCAGGTTAAGTGACTTTCTGAATTTCCTCAACCGCTAGATCTCACTATTTAAGACTGAAATGTATTTTAACATTTGCACAAAGCAACTTAAAAAATAAATGATAAAACTAAGTACACATTTGTGAATTGGTAGACCTGACTGGAAGAAATGACTCACTCGCTCATGGCCACGAAGGGTGTTCCAGTTAAGATCTGAATCCGTATCCATGTATTTTACAGTCTTATTGCTTTACCACACTGCCTACACATTGATAGCCATATATTAATGTACTCACACACATGCACAAAAGTGTACTGGAGGTCCAGAAGACGTGCAGAAAGATAGATTTAGGGCTCAGCGTGAAAACAGTGAGTCACACTCAGAGTATTTTTCTTTGTAATAGATGAAGTATTCAAATTTATGCTTGCCTTCTTGCGTGGAAAGCTTTTTTTATAAATGCAAACCAATTTACAAGAACAGTGCAACACAATACTGTGAAAATGTGTATTTTTTAATGCTAGTTTCATTTGGATATCCAAACGATTTGTATGAACCTTTGTAATAACATTTTATTCTTTTATTTTTTGATAGAGAACCTTCCACTGTTTCCAATGTGATCAGATTAAAGACTTCAGTTTTGCCTGTCGTTCTTGTATTTAGCATTTTTGACTGCAACCTTTATATAATTTCTGTAAAACAGAGCACACATCTTTCTAACATTATCTTTTTTTTCTTGTATGTAGTGCCTTTCATTTTGAGCTGCCGGGGCTTAGCATGAACAGTTCAATACTTGATGACTTTTCTTCCTAACAAGACTCGGCTCAGTCTTTCTTCGCTTTTCAAGACACAGCAGTGGTCAGATTATCATTTGGTGTTACACCGGGGCTCAATCGCTGTCTAGGCCAAACAGAATAATGCAGTTGTGAGGTTCTGGCAGCAGCTCCTGCTGCTATAGACGTATGTATGCCTGACATCTGCTTTCACTTTGGTGGCTGCTCACTCAAACAGGGTAGTCTTCGCCAAGGGGAATTTCAGCACTTTGATTCATACTCCTTTGGCTTGCTCTGATTGTCATCCTTCATTTATTAATGGGAGAAGGTGTGAGGATGAATCGCATTCTGTTAAGTGACACTGACACTCAAATAGTGCAACTCATTCACTCCCCTTTTTACAGTTACTACCTGGATTACAACAAGCTTTACACTGAATTTTGTTGCTGTTTTTCAAAAAAAGACAGTCAGTTTTAGAGAAAAGCCCCTATCTGGCAAAATACTGCTGCTAAAAAATGATTGCAGAGATTCCATCCCAAAACCACAATCATTAGAAAATGAGCACAGTAAAAGTTCAACATGATTTAGTAGCGACCTTCAATTAGAGAAGCTTTACGAATTGTCAGGCGAATGCTTCCCCCAAACAGTAGCACTGTTCTCAGTAAATGAACACAAATGGTTACAGCATATTTCCTTTTTTATTTATTCATTTTTAAATCTTCCCAGCCTTTCTAGATTAAAAGCATAAAATGTCACTTTGCTTTTATGCACAAAATTACTGGATGGTCCCCCATGTCTATCTCTCCATCCTTTTTTTTTTTTTTTGCACGGAGCCTGAGCATGGCCAGAAGGGATCCCAATCACTCAGGGACCCAGAGGGACCTGGGAGAAAACCCACAGAAAAAAAAAAGCCTGTGGGTTTGAAGTTAGGTCTCAGGACTTAAGCGGCAGAGGGGCTAAACTCAGTGCCACAGTCTCAAACAAGTGCACCATGTAAAAACAAAAACGGGCGTAGCCTTCGTCGAAACGTCTTTATATTTTGCGCTACTAGGGACGCTGACGTGCAGCTTCGTGTCCTCAGAACGCCGTTGGGCGGCCCGTGCTTTGGCTCAGTACCTATTTGATTCATTTAATCGTCCCCACCCCGTCTTGGGCGCACAATTAGCGTCAACTAATCCTTTTCGCAGTGCCACCTATTCAGTGCGGAGCGTGTCAGTTGAGAACACTGTGACAATGTCACCTGAAACTGAAACTTTTGCCACTTGTCTGGCGCCTCACCAAGAATCCACTTTGCACCGAGGCTGCGGTTTGCGCCCATCTAGGCACCTCCAGGGAGGCAGGTAGCCGCGCGGAATCGGTGTTTGTCTCTTGTTGTTTCTCACCCCGCCGAGTCGGTATGGGGGGCTTGGCATAGGGACACACGCTTCTTGCCGAACTTTTTTACGTTTCAATCCCAAAGGGAGCAATAAACATTCAAGGGCGGTGTGTGTGTGTTTTGATCCCATAAAGAGTGTGACAGAGAGAGTGTATACAATTACAGCTATAAATAACACTTCATAATGAGGTGTAAAGATTTTATCGTCCCGCTCAGACGATCCTTCACTGAAAGCACTTTTTGTGTTGACCGTCGACGCCGCGGATTTCTGGTGGCAGGAATTTTGTTTTCTTTTCTTACACAACATCAGATTACACAGGTTTGATTTCAGCGCCGACTGTGGTCAGCCACTTAACAGTTTGACAGATATTCAAGATGCTGGCTGTGCGGGCTGAGCGCGCTAATCCATCATCCGCTAACACATCTGTAGGAGCCAGAGACCTGATGCCCCGAGTGCCGCCAACACCAGGGCTTACTGGACCCGCCTGTTTGCTAACTAGCGGCCGCCGTGGAAAATAAAGTGCCCATTCAACAAGCCCCGCCCCGTTGTTAAATAGTGCGTGACGTGTCAGCAGCTTGGATCCTCTTGCCCGTCCAAAGTCGAGGCCACCCACTTGTAGTCATGAAATAGTCCCATAAAACATAAAACACTTTATGCATTTTAATAATAGCACAATATGAAGAAATAAAATACGCCATCAGTCCTATATAGCGCCTTTCCTGGTAAAACTCTTCCTGCACTGTTTGTATCCGTGATATGCGATGACGACATTGGCCAGATAGTGCTTGGTTTTAGGCATATCTAATAATGCCATGAAAGTGGCACAGTAAGAAGTATTGTTGTCTTGAAGCTCCAGGGACCTGACTTTTCTGACCATTTCTAGATAGATAGATAGAATTTTTATTAACCTTAAAGGAAATTTCAGGTTTACAGAACCACACAAAAAAGGCACACATATACATATAACATAAATCATAATAATCTTGAGTATACTAACAAGGTACAAATACACATGTCGCAAGAATAATCTATAAGTAAATTAACAAAGTGAAGGTATTTACTAAGTGTTAATGAGTGAGAATGTGTGTGTGTGTGTGTGTGTGTGTGTGTGTTCATGGTTCCTGAGACCTTAAACCTGATTCTGCCTACTAATACAACAAAGAATGGATAGATGGATTTGTTTTTTGAAACATAGTGTGGCAGTAGCTATCATGGCTGACTTACAGCTCCAGGGATCAGGGTTCGAGTTCTGTCTTAGAGTATAACATTTCCACATTCTCTGCTTCTGCTTGCTTTTGTGGTTTCTCTTCAAGATTGCATGTTAGGTTAACCGTGAACTCTGAATTGGTTTGGTATGATTGAGTGTGAGAGCCTGGGCTGCTGTCTCATTCGGGATTCTTTCCTGTGTTTCATCTCAGGCTGTCAGTATGGACTCTGTTTCCCATTAAATCTTGAGGAATAGATGGATGGATTTTGTTTTGGGTGGCACAGCAGTTATTGCTTCGGGGCCAAGGATTGAGCCATTGTCTGGCCACTGTGTTCGTGGAATTTGTGCATTTACTATTCATTTAAATAAGTTTTCTTTCATTTCTCTTATTTCCTGTCTTATTCCATATATTAATTATGTGCCCTGTGAAGGACTGAGACCCTCTCCATGGTTGGATCCTTCATTCTTTTCAAAGCTGTATGGATAAGTTTTATCTCCTGTGACTCTAAAAAAAATAGGCTCAGGAAAAGGACAGATTAATTTTTTCATATTTTTATTTACCATTCTTTTGACAGATTTTCCATTTCTTTTTTTCTCTATGATTGGAGTCCTCTGATATTGCTTTTTGTTTGTTATTCCATTTTACCTTTTTCCTAATGTTGTGTTTTGTTTCTGAAGAGCACTATATTACAGTGGGATTGAAAATAAATAAAAAATGGTGACTAACTGGCTCAGCAGTTAGTGTTGCTGCCATCCAGTATTGCATGGAGTTTCATTGTTCACATCTCAGTAGGCTCTTTCTGCAGTGTGACATCTTGTTCTGAGGTCAATTTTCTTCTTCAAATTTCCTTAAATTATGTGTGTACACATGTGTGTAAATCGACCTCCTCTGGGTTAGCAACATTTACAATGCTGTTTTCTTTATCGTGCCTAATTCTACTGGGATATGCTCCACCATCTTTCCAGCCAGTACTGGAAAAAGCAGATTTGGGAGATGAGCAAGTCAGCAGATAAGTACCATACTGTAATATAACAGGAAACATTGTAAAATGACATCACATTTATTAAATGAATAGTTGTCCATTTTGCAGCTGAGGGTCTTTTTATTTCTGTGCCATAGCCTCTTGTTGCCTGTAGAGTACACTTTTTATTAGATAATTAGGGATAACATGAAACACGCTTTGCTTGCACAAGGCTTTTGCAATTAGTTGATGGGCTCGTCGCGTTTTATGATTTCCAGGTAATTACAGGTCTCATCCATGGAGCCTACAGTGATGTTCCTCAGTAATTATAACTTAGTGCTGTGACTGCGTACGCACTTGTCAATCAGTCGATTTATCTTCCGTAAAGACAGGAGGATTCTGGCATTGCATATAAAGTGTCAAATAGCAGAATCTTGAGATAACTTGAAGAATTAGAGAATAGATCGGCTTTGTTTTTTCCACCCAAAGATTGAACACACAGCTGAAACGCGCGTGGATATCACAAATGCTGCTCTTGTCCATATAGTGAACGGATTAGGTATTGGGAGCTGATCCTAAAAATATCTGGACTGAAAAATACTGAAAATAATTTAAATTAAGAAGGAACTGCACCAATAATTAACCAAATCAGTCAGATACAACCATCCAGTAATTTCTGAACCTGCATATTTCATTTTAAGTCCTTTGGGAGTTGAAGGATATCCTGTTAACATTAAATACAAGGCAGGATCCAGCCCTGGATATGGCGAGAGTTTATTGCAAAGCACAATTCCACACACTGGGTCAACTTAATGTCACCAATCAATCTGACCCCTGGAACTTGACTATTTAATTAACTCATTTTACTTTATCATGTCACATGTTATGGTCTTATATTACGTCTGGGCGGACAAGATGATCCGCTGTGGCAACCCCTAAGGGGAGCAGCCGAAAGAAGAAGAAGGGGATTGAAAAGCCGAAGTGCACCCCCAGTTAAGTGAGAAGGTCTCTAAAATACTGTTTTTATTAGGCTCAGCTTTACAGAGTCAATTCCGATGGGTAGATAATGAAGGCACTGCTGATTTCGGCAAAGGCCTTCAACAGTAGCCGTGGAGGCCTGTCTCATGGAGACGACCCTGCATTGTAAATCACTTGTATTTCTTTATCTTGTCATGGAAGTCTAGCTGCCTGCAGCTGTTTTAGAAAAGAAAAAAAAAAAAACTAATTAGTTTAAACATACCTGGTCTACGAAGATCTTTGGCAAATTTAAATATGCAGTTTCAGGTTTATTATTTGAAGATTTTACAATTAAAAAGATTTGTCCATTTTGAGATAAGGAAAAATAAATTCTTACAGACTTCATATTGAGACTTGCAAAGCATGAATTTAAAAGTTCTCTGTATGACATGGGCTCCACAGAAAAGAAACATAAAGTGCTTCATGACTGTCATGAAGATGACATTCATTTTCATATAAAGTTCACTGACATGGAAATGAAGCCCACACTGTAGACCGTCCACTTTTACACTAGTGTTATACTTGTATTTTATATTAGGTGTATACATGAATATAGATATTGAAATAAAGTTATCAAGATCAGAGACACAAATTGCTTGTTTCATGCCTGGGATCAAACCCTAGACACATCGGCAAAAAACAAATCACTTGACCTAACTGAGAACATCTACAGTGTATACCAGTGCAGACAACATATCTGTCTGGATTCTGAAATCACCGCACCAGAGATGCTGAATGTTGAGCATTACACTAACAGATATGTGTGTAAGTTTTAGTTTTATATACACACTGTATGCACTGTAAGTATAAATTATATGATGTAAGATATAATATACACTCATCTACATATATGTTACCATCAATGTGTGAAATTAGGCATTGTATAGAATGTTTAGGAAATCTATAGAATGCAGAAAATGGGACATCAAAGTATGAAACGATTAAAATTTCAAACATTTCCTAGGCAATCGTTCTCTATAATGCCTTACATTCTATACAATGCCTGCTTATCACACATTGCTGGTAACATATATTAAACAAAAAAATAAAACATACATATCTGTTAGTGTAATGAACAATATTCAGCCTCTGTTGGGGGAAAACGTATATCTTGTAACGTACACTGGGCCTATAGGTGTTTTGATTTGTATGAGTCTGTTGTACTCAGTGTAGCGTTTCAAAAATGTACAGCTCACTAAATACTAAATATTGCAACCTTTGTTTAGATTTAAAAAAGAAAAAAATATAGATACTTTAAAATATGACACCAACATCTGTGTGTGTATATCATCCAGAAAATTAGCATAGCTCCTAATTTTGAATGGAACATGTGGATAATATTCCATAGGTCCAGATGTAACACCTTTGATTTTTTAACGTGATAAAATAGTACATACACTGGAAAAATCTGTGGCATGATGAGTCTGCCAGAGAGAATCTTCACAATTGTAGCAGCCATCACACCAAATATGACTGACAGGACATGGAAAAAAATAGAGCAACTGCTCTGACATCTGCAGGGCTGCAAAATACACCCATGTCAAGATTTATTAAAGCATAAGGAACAATTATCGTGCTTTCCCTTTGTTTTCTTCCAAAAATAGAGAGTTTCATTTAGGTGTGTTTTGTACTAAAAGGCTTTAAACTGGTGCTGTTCTTATACAGAAATCTTGTGTGTATGTTTGTGTATGTGTATATACTGTATATATATATAAAGAGTGCCGAAAATGTAACGTCAAAGTATGGAGCGATTAAAATTTCAAACATTTCCTAGGCATTCTATGCAATGCCAAGAGGCAAATCTATATATGTGTGTGTGTGTGTATATTAAACTGCACATACACACAAACACACACACATACTGTATGCGTAGTCTGCTGTAATCTGAGGAGAATATGAGAATAGATTGTTAAAGTGCTTCAGTCCAATAATGTGCATGATATATAGGATAACTTGTATAAGTACCATACCATATCATGTATACTGTAGATACTTGTACAGTACACCCTAGCATAAAGTGATCTACAAAGCAATGAATTCATCATTTTATATAGCAGCACCTTTCCTGGTCAATATAATCATAGAGCTATTAACAAATGCTGTTTCACTCTGACTACTGTTTAAAATCCTCCTTAAATATTAAACTAAACGTCCACCCTCTGCAGGTTTTCGTTTGTTTTTGTTTTGGTGTCATGGCCTGTTGCATTTATTACATTAAAAGAGGACACAATGCACGAGTGATGGATAGCCAAAAAGGTTTAGTCTCGTCAGAGAAAATTGCACCTTGCAATTGTAACGTATTTGCAGAGACACTACCTGGCCTCTGCCCGTATAAATAATAAATTATCATACATGATTCAAGAAATGTTTTCACAGGCAGAGGGAAAAATAAATAAAAGCTAGGTGCCTTTGACTTTTCAACAATAGCATGTAGCCCTAATACCTTCCAGACAAAATGATGTTGCTTTTTGTCTGGTTTAATCTAAAAAAAATGCATAAATGCTTGACAAATACTATAAAATGATGTTCGTTTTTTGTATTTTAGTGATTTTGAAATGCTGGTAACATAGCTTTCTTTTCACCTGTTATTTCTAAGTGCACTTTTCGCTTCCCACTTCACACGTTCATGTACTAAATGTAAGCACTCCTGGTAAGGGTCCTGGCCTGTCCGCTCATTGATACCTACATGCATACATAGATGGACCAGCCGTATTGCCTTTGTGACTTTTAAGTGGCTTCAAGTGCAATTTAAGAGTGTCTCTTCACATCATCAAGCTGAAAAGGTGCCTGTCATAACCTGTACATTTTTCAACTTTGGCAGCCATTTGCGTGTTTGTTTCATCATAATTAAGGCAGTTTAGAAATGATTGTATACAGTGCTGTGATTTTCCAATTTAGCTGCCTTGTTAATTTTTTTTTTTCTTTTAAGAACCTAGCGTAGTTTCAGGACTTAAACAAAGAGTTCAAAAAGGTAACCTTTTTAAAACTATAAGGACTCCAGTTGAACTCACAGTTCATCAAATTACTCCAAGTGCCAACTAGTGAAGTCATTGGTCTCTAAATTTGTCGAGTGAGACTCCCAATGAAACCAATGAAGCCTGAAAGCATTAGGCCTACAGCTGAGCTTCCAGATTATCCAATGTCTTGTAATCTAGTGAGCTCCCAGTTCATCCAATGACTCATGTTAGAAACCAGTAGTGTTTGAAAGCACTAATACTCCCAGCTGAACTTCCAGTGTAAGCCAAAGAGGTCCTCTCAATCTCTGTTGTAACGCTGAATGAAGTCCCCTCACAGCCAAAAGCTTTTATGCAGAAATTTTAGTCGGGTGAAACAGTTTGAAACCTTTAGGCTCCCAGTTCAAGTTACAGCTCTGGTGCCGGGCACCATTGTGCCCATAGACATACTCATAACTAGAAATTACTTTTTTAGCATGCTCATCTTATTAGAGGATCTTGAGATCCAAATGGCAGATAAATGTTCAAGCTTCTATAATAATCATTATTTTAAACACTCGCTGTGTTAAAGCTGCGTTGCTTTGCTTATTTAAAATGTGTGCCAATATGCTAACAGCATTAATGAGGTTATAAAGAATTATAAGAGGAAATCAAATTTTCCTCACCACTTGAGTGGCACTAAAATGCCAAACAATAAACTACCAGATTGCAAATTAGATCAGTGAAAATATCAAACACATTGCAGTATAAAATCCATAATTGCATTTAGTGCCTGGGCTCCTGGGAGACGTGCTGCTAAAGATCACGGCCACAGCACATATGAGCAGCTATTGACAGAACGATAAAAATCGACAGGCTAACCAAATAAACACTGCAGGCTTCATTAAATATTCAGCAGCGGAAATTTGACTAACACGCCTGTGTTTTTCCCTTCGGACGCCTGCTGCAGCCGGGCTCAGAATTTCCACTCTGACAGCAATAAGTGATACTCTGCCCTGCAGGCCAGTGCGTCGCTGAGGCTCTGAGGAGGATATAATAGCGATTGCTGAAGGATGACCAATTGCTGTCAATCCAGAGTCTGCAGCCGCCTTTCCCCTCCCCTTTGCTTGTGATCTGAACAAAGCACTGCCATCTTGCGTAATTCCTGGTTGAAGTGAAGCTGCTGTAACAAATTACAACTTATGATTGGTAAATTACACCTCCCCACATATTCTTTGTACTTTATAGTGCCTTGAGAACAAGACCCCATTAATAAGCTAAAAACAGCATTCCTGATTTCTTCTGGACAGGCTTTTCTATAGTGAACCCAATCCCAAGGTGCTGGATCGAGTAGCAAGTCTCACTATCAGTATTGTAGGTTTGCCTATAGAAAGCAGCAATGGGCATAACTGGCAATCCACCATATAAAGGATGCCACTCATCATAAAGGTAATGATGCTTTTCTGGAAATGACTATGATAGACAGTAAAATCTGTCACCCTTTTTCTCTCTGTTTGTGAAGAACAGGAGGCCCGAGTGTTATGTGGAGTTTGCATGTTCCTCAGTGTTCATTTATATGTCCTTTCTTCCTTCCTTCAATACATGCAGTTACGTTTATTGGCGACTGAATTGAGTGATCCCCATGATGGACCTGTGTGGGTTTGGTTCCTGTCATATATTCAGTACTGTCAAATGGATAACACAACTAGCACACCACCTCAACCAAACCTGTACTGAGCTCTGTGCCAGCACAGCTCCATTTCTCATTTTCTGTCCATGGGGCTTAGCTGTATTGACCACAAGCTCATCCTATCTGCCTTTCTCCCATCATCACTTGCCCATATGTCCAGGCAGGTTACCTACCCATGAGTATCTCATTTTTAATTATTAAATTAATTTTTATAGTGGTTGCATGCAGCCACAAACTCAGTCTTTTTTGTAGATATTGTTTCTCTACTTTTTATGTTGTGATATGGGGTCCCCTTGGAAGAACGCCATGACACCACATTTGGCAATGCATACTTTACTATTTCTGTAGCCAAATACTGAATACAGGGAACAGCACACACATCAAACAAAAGGAGTCGATATGCCCTGTCTGAGGATGCAGCTAAAATGCCCTTTTACCCACATGCAGAACTCTTCAAACAAATCATCTCTTCACCCAAATAACACAACCCCCTTCTTTATAAAATGTGTTAGTGCATCCTCCACACGATACTTGTGGCTACCCAAAAGCCCACCATATCTTTTGTTGCCACCCCTACAAATAAAGTCACGACGTTAATCACATGATAAACATCTGACTCAGGTCAGCGGCTTTCCCAGAAGGTCCAACGCTACCATAGACTGCTGCCCTCTGGTGAATCCAATCATTACTGTAACCCCAACCTCCTAGCTCAGTTTTAAAAGGCAAATGTGTGGGCCAGCAGTCAATTCAGGGCATCCCTACTAAGGCCGTAAAGCCCCTCAACCCATACTTCTGTAAAGCCATAGTGCCAAATTCCCATAAGTGAGCTACTGTCCCCTAGTGATGCCCTCCTATGCATACTGAATTTCCTGTCTTTCTCATTTAATCATTTTAAGGATTTCACTGCAGTGAATAGGTTACAGATCAGTAAAAATGCGATACTTCATCTTATCCCATTATGAACTTGCCCTTTATTACCCTTCTGATGCGCGTTTTGAACCAGGCAGACAGTCATAATTGTTGTAATCATTCTGCAATGGTGATTCCCGACTAGTGTGGCAATGTCTCACCTTCCCTAAAAGTCATTCAGATCGTATCTTTCTTAGACGCTGTCTAGAATTATTGGCAAGTTCTGTAAACAACTGGCGGATCAGTATACATGATCTCAGTTTATTAACTAAGATTGACTGCTTGCATTAGCTCTGCCTGTTTTATGTTGAAAGTGAAACAAGTAAAAGGAGACCAAATAGCATGTGGCACCCATAAAGACAAAGAGAGGGAGAGACATATAGTAAAACAACCTAGCCAAACAATGCCTGCTTGGTGGCAGGAAGAACTTGTGGCTGACTCTCTTCTGCCAGTTAGCTGGCTCACTTTTGCCCACTTGGTTCTATCTGATTATTAATAACAACTGTGAATCTCCTCCATTTCCTTGTGAGTCTTTACCTCACAATAAAAAAAAAATACATCAGCGTTGTCAGTGAGGTGTCCCTCTTTATTCCCCTTTGAGGCAAACGCAAATGGGATGGTGGGCACTTAAGCAATTCTGCATGGTGTTTGTATGTTTTCTCCATGTCTGTGTCAGACTCCATTATCCTCCCACAAGCTTGAAAAGATACTGTTCTTTTGTTTAGTGTGTCTATGTTGATTTACAGTGCCAGAGTGTGCCCTGATGACCAGTCATTGGTTGGTTCCTCCTTTGGTAACTTCAACTATGTGCTGGATAAATCAATTTAGCAAATCGAGGAATGGATAGATACAGTGATTAAAAGCAGGCTTCCTTGTTAGTGGCTCTGTCTCTTGAGCTATTCCATGTCTGCCCAAATTCAGCACACTCTAAGAGTGTCAAGCTGTGTTCCTTGCCGATGGGTTGTTTTACCAGATATTATGCACAGTAGGTGACAGTAACATTGCTGTTGGCAGGATTGGGGACCATTGGCTCAGCTAACCACTGCCGTCAACTGTGGCCATGATCACTGAAGCCAACAGGTTCAATGCTTGTAAATTAGAAACAAATAAAATACATAATGCATGTGGTGGAAGCACCCAACAGGATTAGGAGTATTCATCTGCTCCTCATGTAGAGAAGCTTTATGCAAATGACTGATGACAGCGTTATTGTGTGAGGAATTTCAATGGAGTAATTACAGTTACATTGCTCGCTCCTGCACTGCTGTTCGATGCCGCTGTTAATTTTTCACACCGCTCTCCGGGGAGAAATCCACGCAGCTCCTAAGAACAGAGCTAATAATCGGAGCTCTGAGCTACAATCGCTTAAACTCGCCCTGAGGTCTTCTGCAGCAGACTGCTAAACACTGACGCGCTCCCAGGAGAGCGGAGAGGCAGAGATAAAATGATTAAAAACTGCCAAAATGGACTGGCAATCACAGGCTCGGGCTGTCAGTGGATGGAGGGAGACTCCAAGCGGTTTACTTTCTCGGGTGCTGCCGAAATGAGATTACATGAAAGTGTCCGTGTAAAACAGAAGCTGTCTAGCCAGCACCTTTCTGCTCCTGAGTGAATCCTTTTCTGTAAGGGAAAGTCTGGAAGGCTGTTGTTGATTCATTACTGGGTCTGAAGAGTGACGGGCAACTCCTAGACCAATCACAATCTGGTAATTGAGCACTACAGCTGGAACCCTATAAAAAGGGCAAATGAATCCGTCTATCATATTTGTCAAATTCATTACAGAATAAAAGGCAAGTGACATAATCCATCCATTAATTGTCAAACCCACTTCATCTAGATCAGGGTAATGGCGGAAACTGAAGCTTATTAGGCCTAAGGATTGAATCAGTCCTAGATGAGAAGACACTCACCAATACATACGCCCCCCACCATCCCATCCCACCCCAGCCACACACACACTCACAGAGTTAAACCCAAAGACTGCCACACCAATGGAGGCCAGGTTAAAATTCACTGGGGGCCATATGTGCCCTTTAGATGCCAAAAGCACTTCCCAGATGAAAGTTGCAAGAGCAGGTCAAGGTGGTGATTGTCCACATGGGTTAGACCCTGATCAGGTCCCTTAAATGAGCTTTTCTGTCTTTTAGGGTTAGAGAAGTAATCATTTACCATTTAGAGTTGTACGCCAGTCGAGTTAAAGAAGACAAGCCAAGCACACCCAATGTGCTTTTGTATGAACATTTTTGGATTTTGCTAAATGACATCCATTTCACTTTTAATAATGACTTTAATAAAATTCACATACAGTTCTATGGTGAAGGTCATTGTATAGAATAGTAAATTGAGAAAAAATATTTCAGGTGTTCATATTTATTAAACAGAAAGCAGTCAATTACACACAGAAGGAGCAGAATACAAATAAAGGCTTGGTGGCAGCGGAGTAAAGGACAACAAAAATGTCAGCTTGATGCAGACTTTTAAAACTTTTAAGATGAAACAACCATGACAGGCTGACCTAAGTGTAGTACACAGTAGGATACAAGGCTGACATGGCAGGAAGGAATGGCATTTCAGTACTGAAAGATGAAGATTTCTTAGTTAGAAAACACCCAGGAACCTGGAAATCTGAACAAATGGCCACTGACAATACAACACCTTGAGTATGGAAACAGAGTTTGTAATGAGTCTCGTAGAGGTGTGTTTCTTTCCCATTGACTTCAGGGTCATGGAGATGTGGTTAAAGAAATGAACTGTTAAACATGTGTGAGATCCACATGGAGTCCATAACTTAACCTGACCGTTAATGCTAATCCTAGAATTTTCTACTTCTACATCATCTTAGAACAATGTTCACTTGAGAAAAGTGCCAAACAAGGTTGAATCTGTTTTTTATTTTAAGTGAAATGTACACTTTTCTAAGAACACAGCATTTGCTTGTTTTTTTTAGCTCAAAGCGCTACTCTATTGGTATTAGTGTTCTGTGTCCATTTTATTCTGCCATCTTAGATTCTGTGGCACAGCAGGCCTGAGGAAAACTAGGTGTAGATTTTTGCTTTGAGAAGATTTCAGATTTTCCCAGCCAGTTGGAAATGTACATGCAATGTACATGCTGAAAAGGCTCAAATCAAATATTGGATTGTCGTGGCAAATATTTGATCTCCCTTGGGTCTGCGTTTTAAAACATCGTCTCTTCCTAATGAAAAAGTGAAGCCTGTCTGGATGTGAGTTGTTATGAAGGTTGAATAGACAGACATCTTCTTCATAAATCGTTTTTATTTTTTGTGACCATAAGGGAAGCAGAGATTCTTTTTCTTTCTGTTCCATTGGTCGAAACAACATGTGACAGTTGATATAGCGATAGAGAAAGGAAACAAATCATTGTTCCATCTTGAGGTGGAAGGATGCAAAGGTTTGAAGGGGAAGCCAATTAAAGAGAGGGGAGAAAATCATCACAAAATAAAGGACAGCTGGTTTAAGAAAAAACACTAAGTGGCATTATAAGACACTTCATTTCATGTTTTAGGAGGATATGTTCTGTACATTTTGTATGGATGAGACATTAGGACAGCTTAGATATTAGCTAAACAGAAAGGCTTGATAGACTGATAGGCTGGTCTGCTCTTGTTTGTCAGATTTCTTGTTTCTTATGTACACAGAGAATTGAAATAGTACAATCAATTCAGCTTATTTAGTATAAAGCCTTTCATAAAGAGCGGGATCACAAAGTGCTCTACACTGTCCCTCCCGATAAAACAATCAGTGTGTTGTGTAGACAAAGCCGTGCAGACAGTGTGCACATTTCTTAAATTGCACCTTTCAGATTGAGGACTAGTCACAGAGTACTTTGTAGTCCATGATGAAGAAAGTAGTGCATTGTGTACAAATAGTTAAACTTTTAGGTGATTCAAAGATAATTTGCTTTTACACCACAAATCATCACACAAAAAATTGTGAGACACTTGTGTCTGTCAGAGAAATGGAAGCAATGCATTACTTTTATTGAAAACAGGAATAACAGTAGTTAGACACTTTTATGCCTCATTTTTCATAGCAAACAGCATTATGAAATTGCTTTATAACAATAATGCTTTCCTGGATAAAGCAGGTGATTTTGTATAAATATTCAAAACAACCCATTCACTTAGACTGCCCGGGGCAAACGTTTACAGGCCGCCAGTCCATTGCACACACCCGCATTCACTCGTACAGCGCCAGCTCACTTTTCTTATTGTTTGATTTTCTGTCTGTCATGTTATATATCTCTATCTGATATTTATTTCTGTTTTTATTATTCTGGTCAGTAGTTTATGGTTGCAGCGTATTCATTGTACCCTGTACTGTATTGTACAACAAATTGAGCAACACATTCATTTAATTGTAGTGTAAGGTATTGTGATGTGATGTATTGTGATGAGTTCAGACTTGCATGTTAAACTACAGAATACTTTATAAAAAAACTGTATAAAGAAATCCAGAACACTGAGAGAATAACACATGTGATTGAACCAACATACAGTAGAGTCTCATGATGATGAAGGCTGCACTGCTAAGGATACAGTAAATACAAATAATGTAATGATTGACTTCCAGTTGAAGGCAGGGCACATAGCATTGCTCAGAATTGCAAATTAACCTAACTTGGTGTGCCTTCATGTGTGGAAACACGACGTGCATGGCTACTCCAGAAACTCCAGAGTATCAGCTCTAGGATTTGAACTCAGGATGATGGAGATGTGACTTAGCAGTGCTTACAACTGTACTGCCTACATTGCTTATAGTATTTTAAGAGTTCAGCTTTACTTTAGTACATAGAGTCACATTTATTACAAGCATAATCACAAAGGAACTCCATTACCCTTAAATTTCAAGATTAATCACGCAAACCAGTAAAACTTTGTTTATGTACGTTGCCTTTTATAGCTGGCACCATTGCAACAAGCTGTAAAAAGAAATCAGTACTGTGTGCTGGGATAAGGAAAGATGGGCAATGTGAACATGTATATTAAATACAGAGAAGAGGTGCCCTTAATCAATCAATCTTACACTAATCATCTGGAGCATCACAGCAAAGCAGTTTAGCAAGAAGTGTATGGAGACAGACAGAGTGAATCAGAAAAGTGAATAATGGTTCATTTTATATATTGCCTTTCTTAGAGTCACTCCCCATCTCAAATTTCAAAACCATTATCTATCCAACCTAAGAAGAACTGAGTGTTGCTTTGCATATATCTAGAAATTCACACTGTGAGATGGAATAAAGGAGAGTGGAGAAAGAAAGAAAGAAAGAAAAAAAAAAGAAAGATATCAGAGAAAATTGGAATGGACAGAGGAAAGGAGAGTATATAAGGAACAAATGAAAAGAGGAGAACTTTAAACAAAGGTAGAGAAGGTGAAGTAGAGAGGAGCCAATTTGGCGGGAAGTGAGCGTATGTTAGTATGCAAGGAGAGCAGTGAGTTACAAAAGACACTTGATATGCAAACTTTTCATGATGAGACATTGCATTTCTCTCTTTCCTTTAAGGAGATGAGATGCTGATCCCATACATTAATGACACATACAAGTACACCTACATTAAGAGTAGCATTTTCACTTTTGTTTGGATTGAAAAAGCACAACATGAATCCTTAGTGATGTGCATGGACAGAAATATGCAATTCACACATTAAGCCTTCAGAGCCGACTCAAATGGGTTACAAGCTGCCGTCAAATCCAGTGACAAGCCAAGCAGAAATCAAATAATTGAACCTATTTGTATTATGAAATATTCAACTCTCAGTCAAATGTTCTAGGATTTGCTCATTAACCAAAGGTCATAGTGACTGTGTCCACATCTCAGAACCACTGCCACCATGCCTTTTGTGGCCATTACACTCAAACTACTATGCTGTTCACAAATGTTGTTGCTGAAATAAAGTAATAAAAAATAATGTTTTTGCTGTAATAACAAATAAAGACCCAAAGAAGAAGCGCTGAAGCTGAGCAGAAGTGGCAGAGTGGCCGACTCACAATCCGCTTCACCCCACCTCTTGTACATGTGTCTCTGTTCTTTGGGTTTCTTCCACTTTTCTCTCCTCTTTGTAAAAAATATTACTCATAAGGTTCTAGTCTGTTTCTTATTTTCTTTCTTTACTTTTTCAGGCTGCAATAAAAGTAATTAATTCAGCAAACTGCTTTTCCACAACATGTTTTCCCACTGTGGATGCACTATAAATCCAACAGTTACAGCCTTCTCAATACAATAACAAGGCTTGTTATTTAGCTTGAATTATTCCCTCAAATAGCTTTGATCTCCAAAACCTTATGAATCCTCAACATAAAAGTTCTTCTGAGAAGAGACACTTTAAGTACTGAAGGTCTCTTTTCCTTTGCAGATATATTTCTGGTGGAAACTCCAAAGAATATCCACAAGATATGCCAGCATTAAAACTATTCTGAATGAAGTACTCAGTTTGAAACAGAAAGAAAGCTTTGCACAAAGCAAGAAAACTAATGTGTTATTGCATGTTTGGCCAGATATTGTCTCCATGACACTTGCTCTTTAGGACACCTCACTATTGCCCCTATTGCCATTTCTTAATGGTAACCACACTTTTGACATATTTTTTGTTTCTATAGCATTTTAGCTTTGTAGCTTTATGTGTATTTTTCCCTCCCTCACATCCCAAAAGCACATGTGTTAGGCTTATTGTTGTCACTAATCTGGCCTAGTATGAGTGAGTATGTAAGTATGCTTTGTGACAAACTGGCGCCCCAATCCAGACTTGAATCCTGCCTTTCAACCTGGATAAGCAGGTCTGAAAATGGATTAATTTGTATGTGCTCCTTAAGTTAAATCTTAAGCATTTCTCTTGAAATCCTCATCTAGTTTGTTGTTTCAAAATCTACAAAAAAAAAAATAAAATGAAACAGACATTTAGACACTGGAGTCTTACGTTCAATGAATTAATGAATTTCCAAATGGTGATTATTACATGGCATTGCTGAGGCCAAGTGCCAATATATTTACTGGTTTTCTGTACAATATATATGGTGTGAGAAGTGGGATTTTGTCTGATTTTTTATGCTTTGCAGCTTGTATTTTCAGCCAAAAGAGAGTAAAGACATTTAAAAATTATTTGCTGCTACTCTTCCCAGTCTATTAGGATTTTAGTTTTTCATATAACTTAAAGACCTTAAAGATCTCATGCAGGAGGACAGCAGTTACAAACTGTTATCTGATGATGGATGGGCTCCATTGTGTCAATACAAAAATCATTGGCAACGTTAAAAACAAGCAAAAGCAGTCTTCATGCAGTTTGAATATTTTCTTTCTTTCTCTTTCTTTCTTTCTTTCTTTCTTTCTTTCTTTCTTTCTTTCTTTCTTTCTTTCTTTCTTTGACATCTCCATTCTGTGTTGCTGCTTCTAATTCTTAATTTTTAAACAGACCACAAAGCAAGGTCAACACTCCAACACCCATGACTCCAAACATTCTTCAAAAAAGGTTATAATATAGAAAGATGAATTTGGAAATAATCAAGAAGACATTTTCCTAGGCTTAAGTTTATTATTAAGATGCACATTGATAGACAATAATATCCAGCGACGTATGCACTTTACGACATTTCAGCAGTAGTGGATGCTCCATGATTGGAGTTAGCTCCTTGAGCCGAGTCAGCTTACAGAAGGAGTGACATTCTGTATGCAGGTCTCTTTTAGAATCACCATGTAGATGTCTTCATCACTTCTCTCGCTTTCTGAACTTTACACACGCAGCACTTTGTTTTTACCAAGGTAGGTTTTCATTTCATATAATAATTTAGTCCTGCATATTTGCCATTACCTGCTTGCCATATGCACTTCACTGCTTCAAACAGAGACAGTAGCCAGTGTTACTACATTGCAGCCAGAGTACCAGCAAACAAAATGGTACCCACAAGCCTAGGATGGTTCTACAATAAGAAGCCAGTACATTTGCCACTATTTTCTTTTATTCCCTAGTAAAGGTCTACTAAAGGGGCACTACAGAGAGCCGCCATGTCAGTTCTGTAAGTACATTTGATGTTACAGATCAACACGGGAAAAAATACTTCTATTCTAAAACAGGTTAATTAAATATGAAATATATCCTGTGCTAGTTATGGTTTGTATATTATTATATATTTCTGTTGTTTGGTAATTTTCTGGTCCTAGCAAAGCCATCAATTAAAAAAATGCCCATATTATTAATTAAAATTCACCAAGTATGATAAATTTCCCAAATTTAAATGAGGAACACAATGTTATTGTGCTTTTACTTAACGTAATGAATCCTTGAATAAGGGAAACGGAGACAGGGAGGGAGATGTAATTGATCGCCACTAAATTATTAATACCGCAAGCTGCGGAGTTTGGCAATTAGAATACAAATGAATCAAATTACTGTATTTGTTTGAGGGAACTGAGGCAGAAAGTGGCCATCTTTACAAAAAGCTGAAATTATCAGTCAAATACAACGCTGCTAGATTTGTTTTTATCATTTGTAAATATATAGGTCAGATTGTATATAGTGCCTTCCATCGTCAACGCTATTGTAATGTGAATTTCCCCTTGGGGATCAATTAAGTATCTATCTATCTATCTATCTATCTATCTATCTATCTATCTATCTATCTATCTATCTATCTATCTATCTATCTATCTATTAAGCCTTTTAGTTTCTAAAAGTATAGTATAGAGCAATCGGTCATTTACTCTTATTTCTGTGTATGCAGTCCCTGTCATTTGCGAACTTTACTAAATAGTGAATTTTTCATTTTTTAAAAAGTTCTCCTTTGCAGTAATCAGTAAATTGTTCTTTTTAAAGTGATGTGATTAGTGGAGGCTGCAGTCTTGAAGAAATATATCATCAGATATACTGTGCTTTTTACACAGTAAAAATACCAACATTAATTCATTCAGCTTTTCATGCATCTTATCAATTTTATATAGTTCCTTTGACATTTGGTGCATTTGAATGTCTTACTGTTGACAGTGTGCACTATGATAATAATCTTTTCAGACCAATATATTAAGTGATTGAATTTTTAAAGGTAATATAAAAATAAATCAATAAGGAGTTGTTGATTTTTATATTAGGCCCTTGAGATCATCGTAAATTTCTGTATCAATATTGTTTTTGTATCAGTATGCTGCTGCTGGATTATGTGAATTTCCCCTTGGGATAATTAAAGTATCTATCTATCTATCTAAAGAATCATTTACAGTATTTCTATCATAAAGTGTTTTTCAAAATGAAGAATGTTTTTCACTGTAAGCAGCATAACAGTGTTCGTTACCAGATAATTTAATGAAGCAATTAGTTTTTGAAGGTACCTTAGTAGTCTTTCTTCTTTATATATAGTGTCTTTCATAGCAAGTACCAACAATAAACATTGTTGGAAATCAGTATATCATCTTATATTTTAACTTTTACATTGAGTAGTGCTACGAAGAGATGAGGCAGGTTATAGGCTTCTGTTTTACTACAAGAGGGTGCAATTTAAAAAACATTGAGGAGCTCATGGAAGAGGAACTGGAGTAGCTGGCAGTAAGTGGCAGCTTCATTTCAAGACCACAGGAATTGTTTATCACGGGGAATCTTGACTGACTAATTGGAAGCAGGCCTGACTTCTGAACCTGTGAAAACTCTAAAGAGAAAGAAAAAGGAAGAAAAAAAAAAAGAAAACCACCAACCCCAAGTGAGCCTGACCTTTTTTCTCAGTTCCCAAATCTCACACTTGGAGTGCATTATGTTGCCTCTGTGCAGCCCCATCTCTTTAATCTTCCTTTAGTCAGGATGCGGTGAAGGCTGCGCGCTGGGCAGCTGAGTTTCAGAGACGGTTGATTCAGTAGGGCGTTCAAAGCCATGCGAGATATTGTATACAAGATAACATATTGCTTTATAAAGTAATTTATGAAAGTGCTTTACAATAATAAGTTAGTGACTAATTACTAAGATTCTTTTACAAATCATATTGAATAAGCAGTCAATGACTTATTGCGTTATAAGGGACTTAACAACTTAGTTTGTAAAGAACACTGACATTATTATAAAGTGGCTTTATAAAGCACTTTATAATAATACTTCCTACAAAAGTCATTGTATAAAATTAAAAATGCACAATTGACAGATGTTCAAAAGTAGATATAAAACTTGAGTGGCACACTGGAACAGTGGTTAGGACCATCTCATGGAATTAGTGTTCTAGTTTCGAATTCCTCACCCATTCACTGTCTGTGTGGGTTTTGCTTGTTTTCCGATGTCTCTCTGTGTGTGTTGGTGTTCTGGCTTTCCTCACTTATGCCATGATAGGGCCCTGTGTGGGTATGTGCCTGAGTGGACCCTGCAGTGACACAGGTCTAGACCAGAGATGATATCTGCCTTGCACCCTAAGCTTGTGCCCCTTGTCACCCCAGGGCCTCTGAATTAAACTGAGTGACTCTGGAAAAGTTATTGTATGTTTTAAAGCCTGATTGATTTATTAGATTCAATCATCACCATATTAGAGCACCAATGGGCTCACTGTGCTCACTGAGAGGGGCACCACATAAATAGTGAATTACTGGTACCACCTATCATGGCCTCATTAGAATGGTATTGTGTACAAGCATACTTGATTTGTAGGGAGCTCTGAGCATATTCATCGTGATGTGCATTCCGATTAAACAAATTGTATGTATAATGATTTTTTTTAGTAAATCACCTTTCATAAAGGTATCTGCAAAATAATAACAATATGAAAAGCAGACTGAATGATTGATTGCCATCCAAAGCGTTTGCAGAATGACTGATTGTGAAAGGTGCTTTATCCCTTATTGGATTCAATTTTTTGATGAAGTGCACTACCCCTTTTTCTCCAGCCTAGGTTCACTAATTTTATTTAATTCAAATAAAACATTAAATTACATTTAACAAAAACAATAGTTTAAGAATGTATATCATCTATTCCATTTTTGAATGTCCTTCCTTTTAGTTAAATGCATGATTTCTTAAAAAAAAATGGCCAAAGCATGGGTTTGTACGTGAAATAATCTGATGAATCTCTTTTCTGTGTGTTATTGTTGACTTGAGTTGGTGCCCACTGACACGGCTCTTTCTGCCTCATGTACCCCACTGTGCATATGCACAGTACCAAACCGGCGTCATCCGAAAGTTTACAAGCCACTAGCAGCATAGCTGTCTTTGCCTTAAAGAAGTTTAACAACGAGAATGGACTCATCATCACGGTGGGGCTCATCCATAAAAGTTACAGTATATGTAGTAGAAAAACAAAAGTCAGAGTGCTTCTCTTAATCCACAGCGCTGGTATTGAACCATTTAAAAAGTAAGCACCCGAACAGAAAATTACAGCCAGCTTGAATCGCAAATGTAAAGGAAAATGCACAGTTGTTGGTTTGGTTTTCTTTTATGACTTCCTTCACAAAACTGTCATAAAGCTTTGGTATAAAAAAAGAAAGAAAAAAAAAAACCCTTCTCCTAAAGTGACAGAGTGTAAATCTATTTAATGCCATCTTGTATCCATTTAACTATAAGTGCCTCCCCCTCCTAGTCCACCACAGCTCTGCTTCAAGACAGTTATATATATTTATATACAATGGTCCAAACTCCCATGTCGGATTCCACATTTTATTTTTGCCTTTGAGACTTTTGGGGTCTGTCACACAGGGTACTAAACGTAATACAACGACTCCAAATGCTTTTTAGTTCTTTTGGAGAGTTGAGCGGTGCCTATGCAATCCACACCAGGATTCATATTACTGTGAGAAGTGCTTATAGTTATTTCTTTGCTTGTTTTATTCTTTATATTCCCTGTATAATTCTATATCATCAGAAAAAAAATACATTTTGTGGTTCAAGTTGATAGCATTAATAACTCCTTCAACGGTCATGTTTATTGGTGCATGTAAAGGAAGAAGCCAAAAAAAAAAGCAGTTTTAGCACATTCTCCTCATGTCTATGTGGGCTTCCATCTGGTTACTCCAGTCCCCCAAATATATATCCTCTGGATCATGCATTTTAGGTTAATTGGTGATTCCAGATTGGTCCAGTGTCGATGCAGGCGTGATCTGGGCGCCTATCCAGTTTGGCTTCAGCACCAGACACCCACCACCCTGAATTGAATTAAGTGAATTTGGGAATGACTGTGTGTATTTTAAATCAAACAAACAATATAAATACAAACACAGATAGCAAAAAATGCTTTTTACTAAATCTGTTCAGCACACTGTCAAAAAAAAAAAGATATTTATTTGACATCTGCAACTTTTCTATTTGTTTGGTTGTTTGTTCTTATCTTGTATGAAGACACTGCTCACGCAAACACACTTGACCATAAGTAAATCGCAAGGCACATAATTAAGAAGGTTCTCTATTGAGCTTTATATTTTATTATTTATTAGAAAGAAATTAAAAATGCACATATACAACTTGCTTTTCCTTTAAGATATTTCTTTTACAAATTCCCATTATTTCATGTAAAGGATGTGCTCATACAACTAAGGTTGAGCACAGACATTACAAGATGCATTTAAAAGGCTCAAACTTGTTTTATTGCTTGGTGCAGAATTGAGAGTGATCCTCAAAAACTGTCAGATGTGCAAAGCTTTACCTTTACAATCCAAGGAGGAACAAATGATCAATTCTTACAATATGTTTTGTTAATAAGAAATGGGTACAGAAATTCAGAGGTTCACTTTTTCATTTCTTGATCCAGTGAGAAAAAGAACGATAAGCAGATGTGCACATATACACCTTTTTTCTGCTTAACAATTTTTTTCACTACTTCTTGTTCTTTTAAATCAGGGAGTTGGAAATTAGATGAAGTTATTTTTTTATGTTTTTTAGAGATGTGAATATTCATTGTTGCAGTTGCAGAAACATGCAAATGTACATTTTTTTTCCATGAAGATACTCACTGTAAGTACTAATCATTCTCATTGTATATTATACCACAAAGAAACCAAAGTATTGACACAAGCAGACGTGAGTGCAGACATTCAAAAGTTCAATTTTAGCTCCGCCATGAATGTTTATATTTCTTTGTCTCTAATGAGAACAAGAGAGGGTAAAAAAATTAAAAAAAAAACTCACATGTGTGACTTTTCTTAATTCCAAACTCCATTTCATATAATGAAGCACTTCTATCACATGGATTTTATTTTGTAGTGAGATGGAGATCAGAACTCGGACAGCAGCCAGGGCTTGGGATGAATCAGAGAAAGTTTTTCCCTGTGAGTGGGTCGCACCCTGGGTAGAAAGATAAAATAGCCTGTGCTTGCAGTTATCCGCCCGCCATCTCACAGTCGGGACACACAGGGAGGCCTCCTCACCGGCTCCATGACTTGCAGACTGGAGGCAGGCCCCAAGCCGTGAGCGTATGAAGATGGGGCTGTACATCTCTGGGGGTTTAAGTATGTCAGACAGGCCTGCGTGCTCAGGCATCCTAGAGCTGAAAATGTGCTCCAGTCTTTAGTGCTTATTCCAGTGATACTCAGATACAAATCATTACAACGGCTGCCTTTTCAAAGTGCTCTGTGCCTTTCTTTTCTTCTTGATGACTATTTTACTGTTGGGACAACAACTTTGCAGAGTGTCATGTCAAAGGTTAAAATCACTGGCTTCTTCAGGGACTCCGTTATCAAGACGCCCCCTTCGACTAACCGCCAACCCCCCACCAGAGGGGGCGATGGTTAGTGCTTTTAGTGCAGTCAGTTACAAAACCAATTTGAAAATAAAACAACAGTAAAGCTAAGTCTGAAAAGTCTCACGGAGAGCAGGCAGGCTAGGGGCCTCAGAATAGATGGGTCACATTTTGAGTTATTTTTGTGATGACGATTGTTTTGAAACGCATTTTCTGAATAATCACAGTAGCCAAATGATGGTTTGCTGGCATAGATAAATAAGCTGTCATAATCCAAAGCATGGTTATAAAAACTCTACTTTCCTTTTAATTGATCTTGCACTCATTTTTTAACCTATAACCATTAGCAATTGCTAACATTTGCTAAAGAAAACAGTGCCACATACAGAGTGACTCTGGACTGATGCTAATATGAATGAGAATGGGTGTAATGGGCTGGCATACTGTCCAGCATTGCTCCCTGACCTGTGCGCATGGCTAGTGGCAAAGGCTGTGGCTCACCATGGTGGAAAAAGCCAACTCAGATAAAGGGTGGCTGGATGGATTCTGCTCTACGAATATGTAGCTGTGTGAAAGATCTACTGCAAGGGTGGCCTTTTGGCTAAAGCACTGAACTTCAACCCATAAGGCTACTTGTCAATCCATGTGGTGTCTCATTTATATGTAAAGATTTGAAATTCAACTTTCAATTCTGTTCGCTGTGCCTGTGAACTTTGTAATTTATAAATCAATGATGTTATGGTTGGCCTATTAAGTTCCCTTGGTGGACATAACAGAGAAATACCTATTCACTCACATTTATTTTGAGTTTAATTCATTGTCTGTTTTAAAGTAATTGTAATTTTTAGATACTTGGTTCCCTTTGGGTGAATAGTGCTGCTGCCTCATATCCAAGTTTCACACCCCATGCCACCTCTGTCTGTGTGGACTTCACATGTTCTCTTGATGTCATGAATGAAATGAAATGGCCTCTTCAAAATCCACTATTCAAAGTATCAGCTTAAAGTGAATTTTTTTCTCATTGTTTAGTCTGTTCCTCCTGTACTACTAATTTGATGTTGCTAATAAGATGTGTTCTTATTAATTAATTAATTCACTCACTCATTAGACTAGATTAGACAGATTAGGTAGAACTTTATTTGTCCCCAGGGGGACACATTTTCCAAATCTGCTGAGTTTAATATAGAGTCACATTGTCTTATAGTGCAGTATATGAACAATTAGACAAAGTGAATAAAAGTAAATACACCAGTTAGTCATTGTTTAAAATAATTACATTATTAATGAAAAGCCAAATCATTAAAATGCTGTCTGTCCATTTTATTAATTTACTTGTTGAGCGATTTATTTGTTGTAGTAAAACACGCTATTTAATTCACATTTCAATAAAAATACAGGTAAAAATAAGATAGTTAACTAAAAACAGTAAAAAAAACAGTCAAAAGTGGAATGATACATTAAAATACAAAGAATGAGATATGAAAAAGTAATAGGGATATAAATTTAGGAACTGAAATAAATAAAATAAACTAAAACACACATGTCAGTGACAATAATAAAAATTGCACCAACAGCTGAAAACATTAATAAGGTATAAAGAGGTTATTTTTTAAAGTTGTCACGAGGAAAACATTGTAAAATCCTATAAAAAAGCAATAAAAGACCTTATCTCTTAATCTGAAACAAAGTACTGAGTAGCCCAAGTGGAGATTCTACAGATGAGAAATTGGGAAATCTTCTGGTGGCTATTATACAAAATAATGAGCACCGCAGGTCACACTTACACATACCCAGTAAATGTAAACTCAGAAATTAAAGTAACGCTCATGCCTTTAGAATATCTGAGCATAGTGAAGTACTCGGCAAATACCACAATATGGACAAGGGGAGAGTGACAAAAAACCCTTGACCAACAGTGTCTGGTCTATGGCGTGTACCGCTGCCATATCACTCTATGTCTTCTTTGACAAAGCTAAGTTGCTTTGGAGATTAACATGTTAATGCTGGTGAAATTAAATCAATTTTACAAAACTGTGTATTTGTTTGAAGCCCCTGATTAACTTTGTAGTAATATCACTAAAAGCATCACAGCTGCTACTATGACTAATACTAATACCAATAAGGGCGGCACGGTGGCGCAGTGGTAGTGCTGCTGCCTCGCAGTTAGGAGACCCGGGTCCTCCCTGCGTGGAGTTTGCATGTTCTCCCCGTGTCTGCGTGGGTTTCCTCCAGGCACTCCGGTTTCCTCCCACAGTCCAAAGACATGCAGGCTAGGTGGATTGGCGATTCTACATTGGCCTTGGTGTGTGGGTGTGTTTGTGTGTGTCCTGCGGTGGGTTGGCACCCTGCCTGGGATTGGTTCCTGTGTTGGCTGGGATTGGCTCCAGCAGACCCCCATGACCCTGTGTTCGGATTCAGCGGGTTGGAAAATGGTTGGTTGGTTGGTTAATACCAATAATGGTATCCATATTGTTGTATTGTACCTACTGATGATACTGGTTCTATAAGCTGTGATGCTAAAGTGGGCTCAAATATATGGATGAGGTTATAGGATAACATCACACATAGTAAGAACAACTGCTGCTAATGATAACAGTAATAATAAGACTACTGATATAACCACTATTAACTAGTCATAATTATAAGTTTAAATTATACTAGCACTAATACTACTGCTACATCAATAATAAGAATACTATTTTTGATAGACCTACTAACAATAAGAACAGTTTCACTACTACTACTATCAATAATAATAATAATAATAATAATAAATATGGAGACTGACTAGTGAATGCTGTTGTGCGCTCCTCACATTTGTAACACGCCAACGGGAAGGCTCAAATACAACCTCAGAGCATTCCGGCTCCAGAGTGAATGTGAGATTAATAAGAGAAAAACATCAGACAAAGCACTCAGCTCCTGCTGCAAAATGGTCTATAAATACATTTTTTTTCTTGAATGCGCTGGGTTAAACTTAACTGAAAATAAAATAATGAACAACAGCTAGAGCTGAAGATACTTTGTGAAAAAATACTCTCCGGGAAAAGAAAAACATATGCGAGAGAGTGTGGCGCGAAAGCTATATTTCATGCATGACTTTGGAGAATGTTAATAAGGATTAGAACCATACTTGAAGAGCAGTGCACTCTCTTGCAGAAGCATAGGCTCTAACTTTGCATCTTTTCTTCTCTTTGATGCTTAAAAGGTAGATTGATCTGTTTTTTACTAATTCCACGTTGGCCGACTGCAAACTTTGTCATGTCAACTGTTCCCTACATTTGACATCACAGGGCTCTGCTGCCAGGACTTGCAGACGCTGTGAAATGGGTTCAGCCCTGAGCTGTCTTGAGGTAAAAGCTTGGAGAAGGAGGATCACTATTCCTCATGTGAAGGGTGAAGAAATGAAAGGCTGCAATTTAAAAAAAAAAATAAAAAAAAACCTTAGGGAGATGGCTGACCTGACGCACCCCAGCGCAACAGCGGCATTCAGCAGCAAAAACAGACATACTTGTGGAGGGTGAGAGTGTCAAATGTGTTGCTTTTCCTTGACTCCCTTAGTAAGATGTCAGACATTAACCCTTCAGTCTACACCATGGGTTTCTGCCTTGCAGGGTCAGAGGAAACAGTTATTTAAGGATGGTGTTTTATTATATGATCCATTCATTTCGAGTTCTCTTTTAAAGCCCTTTGCCATTATGTATATATACCCTGTAAAGTTCATTGGGGCACATTGTTTATAAGGACCATCTTGTACCTAAAAGGAGCTGCACATTAAAGATGCTTCATTAAATGGAATGAAGGACTTCTGACAGGACATGTGTATGGAGAAATGTGTCTGCCTATTCTGTCCTTTGAGGGGCTGATGTCACAACTGGAAGAGATCAGAAATTTGTGAAGGCACACATACAGGAACTTTGATGGACTGGTTGCCCCTTCCATTTGTTGGTACTTACGTTCAACACCCAGTCGTGCAGGGATAGGCACGGAGTACTTGTGACCACAAACTGGATTCAAAAAGGATGAGTTGAGGACCAACTGTATATAGTATTTGCAGAGTGCCGCTGTTGTATGTAAAAGAGAACTATTATTGGGTGACTGAAGAAGAATTTCTTGGACTTTTCATTTGGCAGTGACCAATTCAATCAAGGGCTTACCGCTTTGACAGTTAAAACCAGTGACTTACTACAGAGGTACTAATGGAACTGGTGGAGTACTTGCAGGAAATGCAAGCAGATGCAAGAAAGAATTTTCCAGGTTTAAAAAACGTTGTCTTGATTGATTGATTATGGTGTTACCTTCCTAATAAATTACATATATTGAAAACACTCTAATTATAAGGCCCCCATAGACTCAGTCTTACATTCAGTTTATACACAGGCACACACACACACACAATACAATACAGATGTAGACACACAAACACACACACTTACTGCCCATACACTGTTCATAGGCATACACTTCTGTATTTATGTCAGTCTTTTCCATTCTATGAATATGCGTAATCCAGTCTAATAATCCTGGGGAGCCAGACCTTATCTAAGCACTGGGAACAACATAGGAACCATCCCTGAATGGGAATGTGTCTGTCTTCAGGTAAGCTTATGTTCACACCCCCATGTACAGTTACAAGGTATATTTCCAGTTAGTCTATCCTGTACATCTTTGGGATTTTGGGGGAAAACCAGAACACATGGAAGAAGCTCTCGTCTCCATGTAGTGATCAAGCTGGCATTTGAGTCCAGCCTTCAGAGTCTCTGTTAACTGTGCCAGTCTACCACTCTATACACACACAAGCACAAGCACTGTACATACAGTAATATGTGCGTATTTAACTGTCTACCTAGCCCACTTACTCTACTACAGTCTATTCTGTTCTATTAAATTCTCTACAGCACTTTTTAAAACCATGGGTATGTAGTATTTGTGTACACTCTATACTGTATACACCCTGTGATATTGAAATATATAATGAGAAAGAAAACGGATGTATAGATCTATATAGTACATACAATTTCATAGGCAGATGAATATAAACCTGTATAATTCTTTGTAAGTCATGCAGTGTGTCTTGGTTCCAGTCCACTAAGGCTTCTGCCTTTGACCGCCGCCCAAAGTGCTGATGCCTGGGAGAGGCTTGGAGTAGAGCTGCTGACCCTCTGCATCCAGTGGAGCCAGTTGAGGTGGTTTGGGCATCTGATATGGATACCAGCTGGACAACTCCCTGTGGAGGTTTTACGGGCACGACCTGCTAGGAGGACACCCTGGTGAAGACCTAGGAATTGCTGGGAGGACTATATCCCCCAGATGACCTGAGAACACCTTGGGATGCCACAGCATCAGTTGGCAGCTGTGGCTGGGGATAGGGACATATGGACCTCATTGCTAAGACTGTTGCCTCAGCAACCCAGCTTCTGATAAGCAGTGGAAAATGAGTGAATGGATGAATGAATGAATAATTCATGCAATGCATACAAATATATAACTCAAACTCATAATCTGTTGACAAAATTCATTTTTCTTAAATGTCACAATGAAAAAAAATCTTTGCTTATTTCTTCAGATACAGAATTAGATTTCAGTACTTCAGTGTGTGCTGGAGGCAACACCACCGATGCCACCTGTGTCCAGCAGTGTGTCACATCATTACCCAGTGTTCCAACTATAGAATTGCACCAGATGAAATGTGAGATGCATGTAAAGCTCCTCGTCATGGTCTGGGCCAATAGAAGTGTGTATAAAATATCAAGGCTGCTGGCCCTTTTTCCACCACTGATAGGCTGTATGACCCTGCATATGTCGGTTTACATGCCAGGACTAACCTCAAAGTAACATTTGTATTGTAGTATGTGCTAATGATTTCTGGGTCACTTGGATAGAAATTTGAGCCAGATGAATAAATTGAAGACATTATACAATCAACTACGTTTCTGTAAATTATCAATATAATGACCGACTCTTCACCTCTTTATCCTGTTTTCTAGATGGTTCAAAATGATCTGTCATTTGCATCAGCCAGGTCTTTTTTATTACCCAAGATGGAATCATCAGGCTTGTAATATTAGGACCTGAGGAACTTCATCCATGCCATATGCAATAGCTGAACAAAGGGGTAACTTTCGCATATGCTCTTTCAACAGGTGAGGTGAACTATTTCTTATCTCCCAAATGGTTCTTGCACATTGGGCCACATGGCCTTTTGCTAGTGTGCACGCAGCAGACTTCTTGGAAAGCCTCGACAAGCAGGCGACAATGAGCACTGCAGCGAGCTCCCACTGAAAGAAATGAGCCAATTAATTTGATTATACTCACAAATCCAAAAACATGTGTAAGCGTGTATTTACCCATATGGAGGGCAGATGTATTTTAAATGTACATATGACAAAAACACATACACACACACATCAGCTGAGTAAGGAGGAGTATGACTTGCGGACAAAAGCCACATGAGGCTTTGAAGAGCGTGCTTTGGTCAGCAGCATTCACAATCAGGCCCAGGCATTCATCTTTAGGATGAGACTGCATAAGCCTTCCTTGTCTGCATGTGCTGCCGTCCTCCTTGCCGTAACAGAGCTAATGCATTGCATGTCTGCTGCAAGATGACAAGATGACTTTATTACCGTCTTCAATTTCTTCGTTGTTTTTTTTTTCTTTTAAATGAAATGTACAATATTATTCATCCTCCTCTCAGCTGGGCAATGAGTAACAGGTGCTGATTCATAAATCAGAAAAGAAGACGCACACACAGACACACACATAGTAGGCACAGAGTACGAAGTGCACAGTTAAGGTTAACATGACTCAATAAGCACTAGAGCATCACATAAAAAAAGTTAAAAAATACATAATCCGATAGAAACCGCACTATTCCACTGTTTTGTGTAAGGCTAGTCAACTGGCGCTTCCTGTCAAGCCTCTGGAACATTTATGGGACATCCCAAGAGTAAGTGTGTTTAGAATTTCTTGGAGGAGTCTGTGAAGGCTCTTTCCTCAATTCTATCATCATATACAAGATGAGCTCTCCCAAAATGCAGAGGCCACCCATTGTCCTCCAGCTTTTAAGGTACAGTGGAGCTGGAGATAAGAAAAGCAGGACCGAATGATTAGCAGGAGCGTGGGCAAGTTTTACTGAACTGGAGCATGTTAGGCCAGTTATTGATTCAGTCCCCAAACTGGATTTCAGTGTGATCCTAAATTAGTCAAAGGTATGAATAGTATAATATTTAAAGTTCCCACATAAAGTCAACCCTGGTGGTGCATTCATTGCAAGGCACTGTTTGAAAGCACAGGATGAGTAGTTTAAAAAATACAGGGTGTTAAGGCTGACATCATGTGTGGTGCTGTGGCAGTAACTTAACCTGAAAACAAATAAAAACTGAATTTTGTGTGGCAAGTGCTTCAGGCAAGTGATGATTGTGAAATACGTTACATTAAATGACAATTGTTTACAAGGTCATAAGCTCAGTTATGACTATGTGAGTTGCTTAACCTGTTTACAATCAACAGATGAACCCTATAAAGTACTTTAGAACTGTGCTCACTTTGAAAGGAAATCCATGCCATAAAATTCTTAAATATGCAGAGCTTAGCACTACTGCCCTTCAGATCCAGCTTCCCAAGTTTAAGTGCCATGCCTGGTTGTTGTCTGTATTGATGTATTTGCATGTTCTCCCCATGTTTTCATTTGGGTACTCTGGTTTCTTCTTCTGTCCCCAAAAGTGTGCATGTTAAATAAAATTGTTATTATAACTTGGCCAAGTGTGAGTGTTGGCAGGCGTGGGTCCTACAGCGGATTGATGCTGCCATTGTGAAAGGCCTTATCACTCTCTATATAAAATTCAACGTCTGACTGTATGTCTGTCCACTTTTCACGAGAGAACTACTTTTTTTCTGTTATTTGCTTGAACATTCTTGTTGATTTTGTGACTTCTCTCATTGTACTAACTATCATAGTGCACCTGCGGCAGCTATTTAATTGCGCTAATCCGAGACAGAGGCTGCAGGCTGAGGGGAAGGGGAAGTGTGACAGGAGTGGGGAGCCGGGTAGGGCCTTTCTCACTCACACGCCAGCCTCCATTCAAATCGCTCTACCTCTCACCACGTTTTGGAGCGGACATTGCCTCTGCTTAGCTAGTGATATCTGTTGGTTTATTGATTTTTAAAGTTTGTCCTGTTTCACTACTACGGGGCCCGAGCCATGGGGGATGGCTAGTATAAAATAAGGAAGGATTGTGGTGATTTATATTCCACATATAATGAGCATTAAATAGAACTGTTAAAAAAAGGATTGATTGATTGTTTGAAGATCACAAAGCCTAGGTGTACTCTTCCTCACTTTGTCCTTGTGTAACCTAAAGTGTGTCACTTTATCAGTTTTAGCAAATCATAGCAAAAATCTGAAATCGTAATTGATGTGTAAATTGCTTTGGACAGTGTTAGTCATGATAGATACTGTATAAAACAAGAAATGATGAATAAGCCTCTTGTTGAAGGTGTACAGGGCTCTGGACCTGATGTTTGTTGCAACAGATGCAATATGTAATAAGAAATGAATGATTGATATCAAACAAAATCCTTCCAGTTGACCTGAAATGATAGCAAATAACAATTCTGCACATTTTAAACATAAAGACTAATGGACTCATTAAGGAGTAAGTTCACCGCTGAAACCCCATAAGGCTATATGTGTATGTTCCCTAGCCTAATAACAGTATAACTGTATGTAAAGTACATGTAAAGAACTTTACAACTGTGAACTGAGTGCTATGAAACTGAGTGCGGCATAAAACAAAATTGTCGTTGATGAACTTTTTTAGATAAATCTATCCATTATCTACTGTTTCCATTACAGGATTATAATGTTTTTGACAAAGTTCATTGCAACACCCAAGCCAAACCTTGTGCCAATGCTAGTCCATGACACATTCAGACACAAAGCCATGCCAAACCATTTCAGAGTCTCTAGCCACACTACAGTTCCACTCTTAATGTTGTTTTACTCTTTGGTAAGTGGGATGAAGCAGACATTCTCAGAGAAAGTCCATATAGAAGCATATGGGGAAAGGCACTATATGATAGCTAGACATAGTAAATACAATATTTACCTTTTCTATCTATCCTGTATGGTGCCTTTTATATCTGTTTACCTTAATAGATAGATAGATAGATAGATAGATAGATAGATAGATAGATAGATAGATAGATAGATAGATAGATAGATATGAAAGACACCATATTAGATACTGATATTCATGCAGTAAATCCCAGCACTAAAAACCACAATCTTTACATTTCTGTTCTGCCTCTATAGTTGAATAGGACTTTACCTAGTAAAGGGTGGCATACATAGGTCCACATTCAATCCTCACACACATCCACATCCTCAAATGTCCCAACTGTTTTCTCCAACATCTCAAGGATACCTCCTGAATATTGGTGATGCTTGTTCTTTATGTTGAAAAGCTCACTGTTTCTCCTCTTGGGACGAAACCTGAATTCACTATGAAAGCTTCTGTAGTACTTGGAGTGACGGCCAAATGTTATTAGACATGTTTTAGTGTTGTATTGTAACATTTTATAATTTCTTTGAATTGACTATGGTGTTGGTTGAATGGAGGACCTTTCCTATTTGTCTTGCATTCATTTCTAGATTGCATTCATCATAGTATGCAGGCTTGTGACTTACAGAATCTCATCTGAAGTAGCAGGACAGTCCATACTGAAAAGTAAATGACAAGAGGGATCAATAGAAAGCCAACTATTCTCCTCACAGTTATATTTTGAGGTGCAGGACCACTAAGAAAATAGAAGGAGCAGAGAGTCCAGTCTTGAGTTGTGATGCTACAGTAAGTGTAGAAATCACATTGTTATTCAGAAACTGAAGATCCAAGTAAATGCCCATTTGCTTCCCATTGCTTCAGAAGGCTGGCTAAAAACATGTCATGGGATGGTCACTCTTGGACTGGATTCTGCTGCAGCACGCAACCCTGAAATCCTGACAAAATGAGTCATTTCCGAGGGCCAGCAGTCCCCCAGTTCACACGGGCCTCTCAGAATTTGAGGCATGCATCTGAGACATTCGAATGGAGTGCCAAGGCCATGTGCTGCCAGAGCTGCGCCTTTGATTTGCCTTCTAGTGTGCCTCTCATTTTCCTCAAGCAATCGAAAAGTTTGGCAGAGTGCAAATAGATGGCTATTTTTAAAATGTGCGTTGTGAAGACAAATCATTAATTTCATTAGTGATGCCTCTCAAAGAGTGCTAGAACACAATCTCTGTCTTCATTTGATATTTATCATTTTACATGACGACCATAATCACACAGCTCTTTCTAAAGAAATTGTCAATCATTGTCTTATTAAATGTCTTTCATACGTAAACCATTGAATTAGTAGGTGGTGCTTTACCTTCCTTTGTTAATATAATCACACTTATCACCCAACAATAAGTGTACATCTTATGTGCTTCCTTTCATTTGGAAATGTGGTTTAATAAAGCTGTTCCTAAGGTGCCTTTCTTAGTAAACACTATCTGAAGGTGCTTTCCAGGTTATTCTATCTTTTAAATAATGCATTTTAAGATGAGCATCAGTCATAAATCTATATTTTCATAGTTAGTTTCATAAAACACGTTCCAGTGGCAGTGTCTTAATCTTTAGTTACTTCCCTTTGCAATGTCAGAAAAAGTTAGCAGAGAAATAGTTGTCTCTGTTTCATAGTGGGCAATGTCCAGATTTATCACAAGGAAGTCCTTCAGCCAGCCATTTTTTGGAAATCCCTTTTTTCAATGCAAGGTCACATCAACATTTAAAATAAAAGTAGGAACCAGTGCTGGATAGGCTTCAGTCCATCACAGGATTTATACAGATTGGGTCAAACCAGACCAATTCACACTTGCCTGTGGGATGACATTCACAAAACCAAACTGAGCCAAAGACCAAACCTGTGTATCTAGAGCTGTGAAACAGCAGCTTTTGTTAGTTTGCTGCCTTTTGCATCTTCTGAGTCTTGGGTTCAAAATCCAATGTAGCCCTAGCAGTGACTCTAAACTGAGTGGACCTTGACACCTGGATTCACGACCTGTCTATTGGTGGATCCCACTTTGTCTCCTTTGCTGCTTGGATAGGCACTGACTGCTTGAAACCCACTGAACTAGATAAGTAGGTTAAGAAATGACTGAATGGAAAAAAGAAAATTGTTTAACTATATTCAGGTATTTCTTCATTTTCTAAATTTGGTTATTCCTGTATACGGTTGTATAGAAGTTGTATGCCAGGAGTATTTAGTGCAAAGCAGGAACAAACACTGGATCAGATGTGATTCCATAACAGAGCAGCATGTTCATTCACATTGTTCCAATTCAGAATCATAAGTTCACTTCCATGTCTTTGGAATGTATGCATAAGTAGAATTTGTAAACTTCACAGAGACGGTGATCTGCCATGGAGCTGTTAGGCAGCAGTACTAACCACCATTCCTCCTTAACTATATTATTTAAAAAAAAAATGTTGGAAGACAAAAAAAATAATCAATCAGAAATTATTATGCAGACATGTACACACCCCATACCCCTCCACCGGCTCCTTAGATAAATCTTAATAATAAGCCAAAGCCTAGGAAAAGGTCTTTTTGATTATCTCCAAATTCATCTTTCTATATTATAACCTTTTTTGAAGAATTTTTGGAGTCATGGGTTTTTATTTAAGAAAAATGATGGCCTCGCTTTGTGGTCTGTTTAAAAATTGGAGAGAATTAGAAGCAGCAACACAGAATGGAGATGTGAAAGAAAGAAAGAAAGAAAGAAAGAAAGAAAGAAAGAAAGAAAGAAAGAAAGAAAGTGGAGGACAAGCTTAATGGAAGAAGAACAACAACTGCCCCTCTGGAGGACCTCTTTTCCCCCCGACTGCCCAGAGGATGAAGGTGAATCAAAGGCGGCCAGCGGCGCGTCTGGCGGAGGGCCTTTTCCTGTCATCGCCAGGTCACTTGTGATCTGAAACATCTGCATTGTCTTACGCTGGTCATCAATACCATGTGCCCCCCTCCCAACCCTCCAAACGTTTCCACCCGTGTCTTTTTGATGCTTCCCTAGGTCACAAGACCCTCAGCACAAATCATTACGGCTAGTAGCGGGGGGCTGGTGACAGCCGTGGGGAAGCTCTGAAATCCAATCTCCAAAGTTTTCCTTGAAGGTTATTTTTCTTGCCGAGAGACTAAGTGAACATCAGCTGCAATACCCAAACAGAGAACGTCCATGGAGCCCCGTCGGCTACGCTTTCACTTTACACACTCCTCTGAGCATATTTAGAGTTCCTGACAACCTGCTGTGTCAGGGTTCATGACTCGGCCCCGCTCTCCAGCCGGCATTTTCCTTTGATGGATCTCTGCCACACTTCATCCAAAAATAAAATAGAGTGGTCAGTTTTCACCGTGCGTCACCCCAGACTTCAGAATCTACAGTAAAACGTGTGCAGATTCTCCCATAGTGCAGGTTTAGGAGATCCTAAGACCTTTTGGGATTAAGTGTCTCAATGCAAAGTTACATGTGCTGACATCTTTGGGCCATTACTCTTATTGTCAGGGCAGTAGGGAAACTCTTGACCAAGCCAAAAGCCCATGATAGCCTCATTGGCACCCTGCCATCACTCATGGATGAAGTTTACTGCAGGCATCTGAAAAATGTTGAATAATGAGCCACAGAGGTATGGGGGGCTTCCACTGCTGTGTCGATCACCACTTTCTAAAGAAGTCTCTCGATATTAAAGGTAAAATGACGTCAGGCAAAACCGTGGATGGCGCTTCCTTGCGCTCTGACAGCTACTCTATGAGGAAAAGAAAAGTGAGGAATCATGGGAAAATCAGAATATGAAAACATGAATTTAGTTTGTTACCCCTTTCAGTCCCTCTGCCTCACTTAACTCTCCAGTCTTTTTCTGTACGTATTTATTCCAGTTTAAGGTAATAAGATAACAATAATAATAATAATTTTAACTGTCTATTTTCATAGATCATGTAATCAAACTGTATGGGTAGCCGGTGCCTCTCAACAGTATCAGCAATTAGATAACATTGTAATGGCTGCCAGTCCATAATCTCATGTTTTGAAATTAAAAATATCCAATAGTTTATTAGAAAAGCCTTTAGTAAAAACTGAATACATGATATTCTGGTGCTAATAACTACGACATGCTAATTATGAAGAGAAGTGCAGTAATTACAACTACTGAAATCCATTCATTAATAATAAGGAAACATTCCGTTTTTTATGGATTTTTTTTTTACATGCATCTACTGTTTCAGACTTAAGCCCATGTGAATTAATCCTTTGTAAAGCTATTGATCCACCTCTTAATAATTGTAAATAACCAGAATAAACTACATACAATAACCTAATGATTGACCATGTAGTCAGAATAATCCAGTTTACCCCCAACCATACCCTGGATGCAAAGGTTTAGAAAATGAAAGGATGAACAGATGCCTTAATTGTTTTATAATAATTTTGAGAAGTAATAGCCAGATATTGATTCTCAAATTCCTTCAGTAAAAATGTGATCACAATATTGAAGAAATTGTTATCTAAGCAGCAGCTGTGATAGCTTGTATGTAAATAGAAGAAATGAGCTCTTACATTATAGAAAAAAAATAATCTGTGAAACATCTGTGAATTGTGAATTAGCCCTTTTACATGATTTATTTTCTACTTGTTCTCTCCATCTCTGAAAACTCATTATTTTCCAATAGTGCCCAGCACGGGACATGCTATGTAAAATTGGCCGTCAATGCAAGCATAAATGGTAAATATGCATCAATGAAGCTGGAGTCAATGATGAATGACGGCATATAAAGTGACTAACGTGCACAAATGTAACAAGCACTGCTGGGGTTGATCCCTGGCCAGGTCACTGTCTCTGTGGCTTTCTCCCCATCTCTGGATATTTTATCTTACTATCTTGTCCAAGATTCCTCCTACATCTCAAAGATGAGTAGGCTAAGTTATTTTGTGATTTAAAAATGGCACATGTGAGTATGCCCTGCAGTGAAATGGCACCCATTGCAGGGCTAGCCCTGTGTTGCCAGAACAAGCTTTATACCCCTACAAGTCTGAAATGAATAAGCAGGTTCAAATATGGATGAATGACATACATATGCAAGAAATGTCACTGGCTGTTTGGACATCCCACTACTGAGCCTCTGTGTAAGTCCTTAATAAATCAGTGTAAATATATTTGCTCTGTGTCTCTGTGAAACAGATTGTGTTGTACACAAAAAGCACCACTACCCTTCAAATGCACTATATAAAGGAAATAAAGATTTGAAATTCAGGACTTGTAGCTACACATCTAAATGAAATCTGACCCTACCGTCATTCTGATTCAAATGCCTCTACTGCCTCACTTGGTCTGCCTGCCTCAGCGTGATGCATGGCTGTATCTTGAGACTTGTCAAGTGCATCCAACACACTTTCAGGTGCAGTTTATTTCTGAATCTCATCTGTTAAGTGTATATGGATTTAAAAATCAGCTCTATTTCGTAATCATTAAAGACAGTCCTTCAAGAGTTCAGGAAGACCAGCAATGCCTGCTTCAGCAGGCAGTCTGCTCTGCTGCCTATGGAGGTGGACATGGATCAAATCCTGTCACTGGCCAACTCTGTGACCCCCAAATCAGCAGATCATTTAATCTTTCTCTATGTAAGCTGTTGCATGAAGAGCTCTATGCTGAAAAGAAAGGTCCTATATAAAATGAACGTGGTTTCCTTTATTTTGTAAAGGTCTTAATGCTGCAGCTTTCATTTACACAAAATGAGAGCCTCTCGCTTTCTATTTTTGGGTGATGCTGAATCTTCAAGTGGTTGTTTCATTTCCTTCGTTTCCTCTTCATTTTTTTTCTACTTCAGCAGTTAACATTATACACCGCTTTGCAGCCTTTAACCCATACACATGCCACAAGATTAATGTGAAGCTTACATCACTCGCTGATGATATATTCTGGAAATCTGAAGGGTTTTCCTGTATATTTTTCATAGCATTTTGGTCATTCTTGTCTTCTAGCATCTGTCACATCACGTCCTGGCAATAACTTGTTTGAGTGACATGGCAGAGCCCTATCACACCTCTAGGGGGCAGCATAAAAAGGTACTTTTTATTTAACTAATGCCATGCATGTTGGCCAGTGGATGAGGTGAAGGGAAGCAAACTTTGCTCATAGAGGTAGAAGAAGGAACATCTTTTAATGTCTGCTGTTTTTAGATGTCTAAGATGTCTCTTAAAAGTCTACTGTTCTCTTTTTATGTTTTTGATATGTCCAATTTAATGCTGCCCAATAGCTGCCCTGTAGCATTTAATCTCCTTACTGATTTGATATTTGCTGCACATGTCTCACAATTTCCCACTCCTTATGACAGATTTTTATTTTTTATTTTTTTGATTTGATATAATTCTTTAATCCCTGAGGGAAATTGTCTTTTATGTTTTCCACTTAAACAGCTTTAAGATTTTTATTTTTTGTACTACCTTTCAACAAACAGTTCACCCAAGCATTGTAGCACTTTTTTAAATTTTCAAGCAACTCTGAGGGGTCACACAGTGCACTGGGGAGGAATATCAGCCCACAACGTCGTGCCTTTTATCCTAACCCGTTAGTCACCAGACCACACTGTGACCATAGGAGCCATTTCCAGGTAATTTTGGTCATTTATTTTTAGCAAAGATGCTCAGCTGATGAAGGATTCACTTTTTTAGTATGCCATTCAAGTAAATTCAAGGAGCTCTCTCTTTAGTCAGAGTGATTTGATTAACAGGTGTATCTGTTTGTTTTGTTTGATTTGCTCAAACAAGTGTCGAAAGAAAGAAAGAAAGAAAGAAAGAAAGAAAGAAAGAAAGAAAGAAAGAAAGAAAGAAAGCAGTATTTATGATTATCAGAATGTAACTGGGAAACCCTGCAATTGATTAGGTGAAACAAATGTTGATTAAAATGAAAAGTATCACAACTTTATATAATCCCTTTCACAGTACACTCATAAATGTAAACAATAGGATTACGCCTTTACATTGTGCCTTTCATAAACTTACTGTGTATGATCAGTAATATCTGTTCATTTGCTGAACCCATTTAGTCCAATAATAATTAAAGTAATGCATTTTTGTAGTATCCCAATACTCAACATGGTCAAAAAGTGAATTACAAAACATCCATAATGTTAGTAATATTAATCAAAAGCAGTCAATCTATTTACAGAAGAGTCCTTTTGAAGAACATCAAGAGGAATCATTTGACATATAGTGTCTTTATATAGTGAGTGTCACACAGTGCTTCAATATATTCTGTATTACATAGTCTGTACAGGGCTGGGCAAAAATAGGTGTACACTTGTTTGTATGGAAAAAGACATGAAGTTTATGATTATTTAAATAACCTTTATTAGCACTATAGCTTTATTAACTTTATTAACGCAAAAGAATGTCACAATGGCACAGTTCACTTAGGTACAATCTAAGTTACTTTTGTCTACCCCTGTATATAGTGAATTGATAGTGCAGATAAAGGACTAAACATGCATGGCGTGCTGGACAAGAATAGCAGAGAGCCTGTTGTTCAATGCTTATAAATATAATTAGTAACAATCAACATTTTATCATGTCTTTTACTCAGTGTATAAAAATGAGGATGTTTCAGTGTTTATATAGTGCCTAAAATGTTGAGTACACGCTAAGTCACAGTTTTCAGTTTTCAAAAATATGAAACTAGACATATTGATATTTCTTAGTGCCTTCTCCATATTATTACTGTACATATACATGTACAACTATAATATGCATACAATACAGTATATATACAGTGTGTGTGTATACGTATATTTGTATATATGTATACACACAGGATACTGAATATGATCGATAACACTAATGCAGTAACTGAACCTATTTAGTCCAATATGATCAGCAGCAGTTCATCTTTATAGGTCACCTTACGTGTTGGGTATGGTCAAGAAGTGAATTGGGAAGCATCAGTAATGCTTTTAAAGGGTTGTCTTTTTAAAATATGATCAACAGGGGGTTAGTCTTATAGAGTTCCTTTCACACAGTGTTTGTAATACAATTTTCACAAGTAAGTTTTTTATAAAGACTGAATCATAATGAATACAAGGTCCACAGTATATCAGCATGTTTCATGGAAACAATATAAATGCTTTGATGAAATATGCATCAAACAGTGCTTTGACTAAAGAACAGAAGCAGACATGTTGCACAATTAACAGGACCACAAAGGAAGATTGGAGGCATAAATTGATGCTACAGATGTGGCAGAGGCTTTCCTGAATAGGTTGAATATTCATCTTTAACAATGGCTCACAAACGGTCAAAAACAGCACAGAATAACAAAGACACTTCTCACGTTCATCTCAATATAGCACTTTTCAGTGTAAGCAATACCATGTGCCTCAAGGAAAAACTTCCCAGGCAATTTTATGGACCGCTAAATGTGATCTATAGATAGAAATAGGTAAAACATCCAGAAATGAGTTTGCTGAAAGTCCAGAATATTTCTTCACAACTTCGTTAATTCTTTCCCTTGTGCCAGTAGCTTTAAATAGTCACAACTCTGGCAGGACAAAGATAGACATGCAAACTAATGCTGACTTTTGGGGAGTGGGGAGGGCCTCGCTCATACTCTCAAAGCTGGCAGGCTGGCACTTTCAGAGGGGCGGAGCCTCACATCTGCCCACCTGCCATATGCATATTAGTCTAATCTGAAAAGGGGGTGAAGGCAAAGAAGAGGCAGTGAGGAATGTGCAGAGCTGGTTAAAGTAATAAGATTTGTCTCAGTGCGTCAGATTTTTAGTCTGACAGACTTCCAAACAGTTGGACAAGTAAATAAAACTCTCTGGGGGGGGTTAGTCCAGTTGAAATGGATTAACACAAGGCTGCACACAAAGGAATTCAAGCTTCTGTAGAAAATATTATAGTAGAGACCAGAGAGAGAGAATGTGAGAGCACAAAAAAAAAAAAAGAGGAGAGCTGGGGTGTCTTTTAGAAGAAGCAGATTTTGAAAATATGTTATATGGTGAACCTATTTAAGAGCAGGCCTGACTGCCTGCCTTCAATTCAACCCACTGCTGCTTGTGCGCACGCCACTACCTGCACCTCTTCGGAGAGATGGTATCACACCTTTCCCCATTATTGATCTTCAATGTGCCACGGTCCATTGACTTATTCTGTAAACACACTGTAATGTTATTATTCCCAGGCTGGCTCCTTTCCAAGGTAGCTATTATCCAAATCTCAGGCAGGCCTTCAGGACATACAGCACTGTGAGCAGCCTGCTTGCTTTTTTCCACCCGCGCCACGGGAACGTCACCGCACAGCAAACAGCTTCATCCTATTATTTATGTTTTTTTATTGGCAAAATCTTATTCACACTCTCTTAAACCACACCATATTATCTAAAAGTCCCACATAAGCACAACGCAGCTGCATTGGGAATGATTTAGGCCTGGTTACGTCAAGGGGAAAAACCACACGCTTGCGCCTAAGAGGTTCCTCTCGCATCCTAATGACGGAAATTACTTGACAGAGACGCAAAGACTGAGGGGGGGAGGTTGGGGTGGTTGGGAGGGGGCTTCTGCTGTTGTAAATAAGTAAACATGGACTTAAAAAAGAGCAAAATAAAACAAGAGATTGATGCAAACCCACCCCCACCCCATGATCCTGGCAGCGTCAGGCTACAGTGCCTCTATAGCCGGCTCATTTGGGGCTTTCTGCTATTGACTCGCCCCATCCGACTGCGCATCATGGCTCTTTTCTGCGCACGACTTGAATAAAGGGATTAGGGTGGCAAGTTTCCGTCAGTCCGCCAGCACGGACAAAAGAGTGAAGGGCTTAGTGTCACACTATGTGATAAAAGTACAGGGCCCTGTCAATCAGATTTCTCTTAAACACCGGTGTTTGTAACATAATCTTATTAAAAGATAAAAAAAGCACTAAAGAGCTCAGAACAAAAGCAAAGTTACATTTAATTGCTGTCATCCTTTAATTCCTTCTGCTTGTGTGTCCCACCAGGTTTGAGAAGGACGGACATCGGAGAGCCAAGTGAAGCCCCACTACTCTTTTACTTCCGCTGTGCGCTCGTGCACTGATGTGCCCTTTCATTAATAAAAGGAAAACTCTTCAGGCTCAGCAAAATCAAAGCGGGCTGAGGAGAATGTTAACTGGTTCATGGGACAGGGCTGACATATTTCAAATCCTGACACAGACCGGGATCACATTTATTTATTCATGTATTTTGCTAAACCAAACCTTCCCTCTCATACTTGAGGGGGTAGGCTCATTGCCTTTATTTCTAATTTGTCATGTTTTTAAAAAACATGATATATTTTGATACATTTTGCAAAGTTGTTGAGATAGGTTTGTAAAGAACCTTTTCATTTTTAAAATGGTTTATATTGATTGATGAATCAATATTCATAACTGTCTGGTGCCAGGCTAAGGTCATGGCATATTCCATTGTAGACTTGTGTAATTAATATTTACAATTGTTACTTTTGGTTAATGTACAGATCACAAGTGTATAGTTCCAGGCTTCCATCCAAGTTTCCTTCTTGTGAACACATGCAGGCCAAATGACTTGCTCAGGGTCGGGTCAGAACCAACAGCCCAATGCTTTATAGTGCAGTACATTAGCCACTAAGGCATAGTACTTGTATAATGAATAGAGGACAATCACACAAATAACAATAGCAAGTTTTAAAGATGATTATTGAGATGGTTTACTGTGCCTTACACAGTAAATGTTCTGAAAAATATTTTTCATTTACAACACTTCTTACGGTGAGCACCATTCCTAAGCACTTTACACGTACAGTTCCTGTAAAAAGTTTTTAATCCTTTGGATGTTTTAACGTTTTTTTTGTTATACAACATTAAAAAAGACTCTCAAAGTGAAAACAGATCAACGGTCAAAATTAAATTAAGTCAACTTGTGGTGAGTCACTATTGTGGTCTAGCCTACACCATGAAGACAGAGGAACACAACAAGCAACTCCATGAGAAGCTCAAGTCAGGGTCCATATGGAGACAAGTCACTGAATATCTAGTTACAATCTGTCATTAAGAAATGTGAAGAGTATGGCACAGTTGTAAATCTGCTAGAGCAGGTCTTCCACAAAAAAATGAAGGAGACAAGTAAATAAGGCCACCAAGGAAAGTCTACAGGAGTCACAAGCTACAGTGGTTGATATTGGAGAGACTGTGCAGAGAACAACTGTGCCCATGTGCTTCGCCAGCTGCAGCTTTATGGTAGAGTGGCAAAGGAAATCAAAAATGAACAGAACATCTCGCCAGAAGGTACATGAGAGACTCTGAAGTTGGCTGGAACAAAGTTCTTTCATCTGATGAGATCAAAATGGAGTTTTCTGGCCATCAGGATAAACACTATGTTAAACTTTACATTATCAAAAGCACACCATCCCCACCATAAGGCAAGGAGGGTGGTAGCTATAGGTGGTTAACTAGCTGTGTAGATTTGGCACATTATCCCTGTGTCTCATTGGGTTTTCTCCTATTTGCAGGTTAAATTGATTGTTTACTCTCATTGGAGTTGATAAGGGTGCCCAGCAGTGTACCCGTGTGCCACTGCAGTTTTTGTCAGACCCTGATTATACCCTGGGGGGGGATGTAAAAATGGATGGATGCATAGTACACACCTGCTCAATTCATCACCTTTATACACCTGTCTTAGTGCTCCATCCCACAGCATATATAAACATTGCCAGGTTAATAATCTGTATTTCTTATATCATCTTTCACATTCCCCCACAGTCTTTTACATGTGTAGCAAATGGTTGCTGTTTCTTTTGTTTTAATGGTGTGTTTCATAATGGACATTATGACAAATTAGTTTACATGTACTATTTAATCTTAGCAGATTATTTAACAGTTTGCCATCATAGGGAACACAGTTACAAATGTTTATATGTAGAGTGCCAACCTATTGACGCTTTTTTATTTAGTTATCTTACATAGCTACAGTAAACAGCATAATTCAGATATGGCAACTACAGACCTGATCATATTTTATTGTATATAGTACCTTTCTTCTAAACTGAAGTATAGCTAATATCAAAAGTGAATTATTAATTATAGACATACAAAATAAGAGAGTATTACTCTTTCCTTTACCCTGAGTGTCCTAACAAGCTAAATTGCATATCGGAAAAGAGCAGTAGAATATAAAACTCAGATACTTTAGCTTTTCTGTTCCCCAGCTACTTCCCTGGGTAGGCAGCTCTGGAGCTCCTAATTTTTCATATGTTAAACTTTTTTCCTTTTTCTATTTTTTTAATGGAATTTGAGACTCTGGTCCAATGTACAGTGGCTTCCACACTCCCAGATTAAACTAGCCAAGCAGACGTGGGCTGAGTTCAGCTCAAAGTGCCGGGCGGCAGCAGAATCTGAAGCCCAAGTGTGATTGTGGGCTTGGAGCTGTCAGCAGAGTGCGAGAAGCACTTGCCATTAGGCTGAGACTCATTTCAGATGCAACTGTGAAAACCAAGCATGCTGACAAAAATACTTCACTACAGAGTCCAACTCACAATTCAGCAGAGGGCTTGCTCTTGGCTTTTGGGTAAAAAAAAAGAAAAACTAAGTATATTTTTTATCAGAATTTAAATAAATAAAAATACAAAAAAGATTTATATCTTTTATCGCAAGATTTATTAAATTAACTGTGAGCAGACAACTTTTATAACACAGTCACTGTACAAAGAGCGGCCATCACTGAACAACTGCAGATACATGCAAAAATAAGCACATCACATGCACGTGGTGGGGATCAATTATGTAAAAATGGACCCAAGTGAGACAAAACTGATTTGAGGGAAAAAGAATAGCATACAAGACAACCTATCTCAGAAAAGTAAAAATAAAAGTGTCATCGGAATGAGGCATCAGGAACAGCAACATGGACACACACTGAAGTCTCGGCCTCAAGAAGTAGAACAGAAAAGCACAGAGGTAGGAGTGCGAAAATGAAGTAAAAGAAGAAACTGACATAAGCACACACTCATAGATCACATTAGAGTCAGATGTGAATAGCAGTACAATGAAGGAGAACTTGAAAAAGCAAACACAATAAGGCACATGGACATAATGAAGAACCTGGTGTAGAAATAGTAGAGCTCAAGGCTGAGCAAAGGGATGTGAAAACACCTGTTAAGGAAGGTGTTAAGAAAATAAGGCAAGAAAGTGCCATGGAAAAGCAAATACAGTTAGGCGTTGGAAAGTAATAGAGGAACGTGTTATAAAAATGGAAAAAAAAGCACACATCAGAGCTCAAACTTCAGCAAAGTGACAAAATAAAAAATAGCTGATGGCAAGACCCAGCTATGATGTCATCAGCAGCACCAGGTGCAAATACTCCAAGGAAGCACCAGAAAAGTAGCATATAGTCAGGTAAGAGAAAGTGACATAAAAACATAACATACAGAAAACAGTAGGCCTCGGGCCTAGGTAAAGTACAAATGGAGGAAGACCTGAAAAAATAATATAAGAAAGTGACTTAACAATGCAAATATATTCAGAAACGGGAAAGAAACCTAACTACGTGATGTACAAACCCCACACTTAGACCCCAGTCCTGAATAAATTCAATTCAACTCAGTTTATGTTTATTCATTGAGTGCAGCCTGAGAGCGCTATTACAGTTTCACAGGTAAAATTAAATTACAGCTCTACAAATGACTAATTACATAACACACATTCACATAAAAATAACAGATTTGTTTGAATAAAGCCATTCCAAGCCATTTTAATATAAATGGGTCCTAACTGTATCTGTCCATTAACATTACCATTGAACTATACGGCCCATTGACAACTGAGGAGAGGACAGTGATGCAATAAATGATGTCAAAATAAAATTTAGGAACCCATAAAGAAAATAACATAAAGGGAGATCAAAATGTAAACGTTATTTGTGATATGTCCAAGAAAGTAAATCTTTTGTTTTAATAAAATTTTTTATGTTGGGTTTTTCCACCTAAATTATTTAGTTAATTCCTACTTAAATAAAATATATGTTGTGTTTAATTTTAATTTGACGAAATTAATTAATCTGAATGAGAAAAAAGTAATCTCTAATGCAATTCATTTATTATTTCAAAGCCATCCAGGGTATAATTAACAATCAAATAACCATGTACACTATATGATACATTTTTTTTTCTTATGCAGAGTGGGCAACAAATTTGCTGGTGTATCATAAAAAGGTAAAATAACTCGCCCTCCACAACCACACAAATTTCACAGCATTCGGTAAAAAATCTATTTGCTAGAAGTCGTTAACTTTGTTTCCAACTGTACAAAAGCTGTGGGGGTCCCAAGAAAAACACAGGGACATTTTCTCAAGAAAGAGGTGGTCCTTTATGCAAAATATCTTACTTTATGCAAATAATGGAGAATCATTTGCATGAAACTTGTTTTATTTTATGTTAAATCAACCTAACTCAACTGTGATTAGGTAAAATGGTAATAACATGATTCTACTATTAAAAGTGTTCATTTTGAGTTAGATTAACATTAAATAAGTGAGTAATATCAACAGTCCCCAATGCAGGTTAGACTTTCAGCATCATTTAATTGAGTTTATGTGACATTTAAGCGTCATTTAACTGTGTTAATGCAACATCTAAGAAAAAGCTAAGTAAGAAGAAAAAGCAAAGCAATATCACCAAACATCGTTCTTTTAAGTTAATTGACTTAAATCAGATACATAAAAAACATCCCTGTTAGTTCATTTTTGGAATGATAGTTTAAAGCAGCGAGTGCTTACTTGCTGTAAACTGATGAAGAGTCTTGTCAGGAACAGGTCAGATGAATAAACGCTATTGACACTATAGTACATATACAGTAGCTATGGATAGGAACGTACTGTAACAAGAGAGAGCGACATAAAAACACCCAAGCAGAACACAGTAGGGCTCAGACTTGAGGGTGAAGTCATATAAATACATAAATGTAGGACGGTAATTAAGAAAATTAACACATGAAAGTGCCCTGCAAATGCAAATATCATTAGGTGTGGTAATATTATATAAGAAATGTCATCAAAATGGAAAAAGAGTACCCAGCAGGCCTGAAGTCTGGATAGGGTTGGTGAGCTTTGTTGGGCAGAATAGACAGTTCACATCAAAAGTTTTTCTAATGCTCTAAAGTATGATATAGAAATAAATATAAATATGATGAAGCATCAGAAAAGTTACCTAAATATCCAATGACTTGAACTCTTGTACAAAATGACAGAACTAAAAATGCCAAGTGTCCCATTGCACCAGGGTGAGTTATCTGACATTGCACAAATAGTGGTAATAAAGAAAGAAAGAAAGAAGAAATACAATTAAAAGCTGCAAACCTTGCTGATCATACGTATTTATGTTAACTGTTGGGAAAACCAAACTTTGAAGAGAAGTGTCTGAAGCACAAGTACCATTATGCCTTGTCTTCCTCACGTGCTCCCACTAACACAAGTCACTGCATAATTGAACAAAGTCATTCCTTCACCTCCCAGTCAACCGCCTCTCACCTGCTACTGTGAAAACTAAAACTCTTACAGAATCCACAAAATTGAGTGGATGTGACATCTCCACTGTGAGCCCTTTTTGTAATATTAGAGGAAGTCTACTTAACTAGGTGCTCCCACCATAGCAATCTGGCCCATGTGTTAGAATGCAGAGTGGCACAGTGGCTGAAGCATTGAGATTTGAACCACAAGGCTGCCTTTCCAATCCCTGCCTCTGATCCTCTCTGTGATCCTGAGCAAGTTTTGCTCCAAATGTAAATTAAAAATGAGATGTAAATAGTTTTACTGCATCCTAATTATTCAAGTTACCTTCCATAAGGGCTTCAGCCAAATATACAATAATAATCTGAAAGTGGCATTACTCAGTACAAATAACAAGTTTAATGAAGTATAATTCATGAAGTGACAAAGACAGCTGTGGGAGACATTCTTATCCTTGTCAAACTGGGTGAGACTTGGGGGCGCTGGCATAATGGTCGTTTGTGGGCGGCCTAGCAACAGCAAGATTTAAGGACTTGGATGCCACACTGTGTCTCGCCCTGCTTTATGACAAAGGATTAGGAAATGTTGGGGGATAGGAAGGAATGGGAGGCTTTAACCAAGTGAGAAAATGACAACCCAAAATCTTTTCTCATTTCTTTAGTAATCACTTTTTTTTTGTTTTGGAAAGTGGCTCCCATGAAAGACCCCTATACACGAGACTGAAATCTCAGTAAGTCAGAGTGTCACTCATACAGGCCCTTCAGACCAAATGGCTTTATGTCACAAATAAATAATGGCTTTTCATAATGTATTAATGACAGGACAGCACTGTGGCTTTGTAGTTAGGAATGCCTCGCCTTGGTAGAGCGTCTTCGGTTGGAATCCTGTGCCCTGTAATTGCCTATGAGGAGTTTGCAGGTTTTTCCCGTTGCCTGCATTGATTTTTCTCCGTGTTTCTTAACCTGCAGTGATGTACTGGTTCAGACAATTGACAATTCTAAAGTCTTCTTCTGTGTGAGGGGATGTGTGTGTGTGTGTTTTTGTATGGGCATTGTGATAGAGCAAGGCTCCAAGCAGTGTTAGTTTCATCCTTATACCCAATGTTAGGTCCCTGTTACTTTGAATTGAATTATGTGTGTTCAATAAATGAATGGAGAGTTGTTATTATAAGACATGAATTCACATGTAGTTTAATGTTTTCTACATACAGTATATGTTAGTAAAAGATCAATTATTTGGTAACACTTAGAAGAAGATCCCCATCACCCTGGAAAGTGATTGCAGTTTATAATCTGGAGGCCTTTAAGATGAGGAAGACCATCCTACACACAATTAAATACCAGTAATTTAAGTGTGATGAGACCCTCTCCACCGTTTCTGCATACCACCCTATGGCCCCAGGACGATTTTTGGATAGCCTTGGCCTTCAAGCAGGCAACACTCCCACATCCTTAGGGAAATGTTGCCAAAAAATTAAATGTGTCAGCCTCCTTTATCCATTTCTTAGTAAAGATTTTAAAGTTGTCTGAATCAATACACTTAATTTCTATGTATGCATTAAGATATTAATAGAGGAAGAGCTGTCCATGGAAAGTAGTAGTGGTTTCTAAATTAACAAGGCATTCATTGAACCTTTGAAAGGAAAAAGAGAAGATCCCAATCAATAAAGCCTCACATATTTAAATCCAGTAAGACCCTCACCCTGTCATTAACTACAGTCTGTCCTGTGGCCCTTGATTCCTTGTCTTAACCTCACAAAGAAACATAATGTTTGATCCCCACAACATCCATCTTTAAATTATTTGATACAATTAGCATCATCAGAATATATTGACCTAAGAGTTCTTTATTTTTTGTATTAGATCAGCATAAAAATGGAAATTTTAAACTGTTCATAATGTGTGTAAGTCTTTTTTTAAAAATTCATTTAGGTGCGGACCAGCGTGACAATCTGAATTAATAACCCATACATACAAACATTTTTGGAATCTTCTTATTCCATCACAGAGAGCTGAAGCCTATTGCAGTAACATCAAAGTCAAGGGAAAACCCACCATGAATGGGACATCAGTCAGTCACAGGGCACATTTAGTCATTCTAGGACAATTCAGATGTAACCTTCATGGTCACTTATACATCTGGGATATGGTAAGTTACTCAAGGGAAAAAACACACACAGACTTGGGGGGGAGTGTATGGTGTGTAAAGACTATCTGACCATTAGCAATGCTGGGAATTGTGAGACTGCCCACATCATCAATATCAGTGTTAATCACACTTAACTCAGTCCTTTGAAATATATCTTGAAAGTTAACAGTAGAGCGGGCGGCACGGTGGCGCATTGGGTAGCGCTGCTACCTCACAGTTAGGAGACCTGGGTTCGCTTCCCAGGTCCTCCCTGCGTTGAGTTTGCATGTTCTTCCCGTGTCTGCATGGGTTTCCTCCCACAGTCAAAAAACATGCAGGTGCATTGGCGATTCTAAATTGTGCTTGGTGTGTGAGTGTGTGCACGCCCTGTGGTAGGCTGGTGCACTGCCCAGGGTTTGTTTCCTGGGATTGGCTCCAGCAGACCCCCGTGACCCTGTAGTTAGGGTTGGATAATGGATGGATGGATGGAAGTTAACAGTAGAGCAGCCTGACCATGAAACCAATGGACCTCAGTTTGTCAATAAGGCAATAATGTACTTGACATAACCTTTACAAACCTGCTTAATCCTATTCAGGGTCGTCAGAATGGATGGATACAAGGCCAGAATCTATTTTGAATGGGGTTTCAGTCCACTGCTAGAGACTTTACAACTGGAAGGTAACCTAACATTCACATGTCTACGAAATGGGTGGAAGACTAAAGTATATGGGGAGAATCTTCTATAGACACGAAAAGAATGTGCAAAATCCACATAGACAGCAGTTGGGTATGGGAGTCAAACTCAGAGACAGTTGTGCTAACCCCTGAGTCACCATGCCACCCAACTTGAATCCTGTACAATACTAATATACATTTCTAGTTAAGAAAAGATCATAATCATCATAAAAATTATTGATTAACTAGTTATTAACACTTGCCAGCATGATAGGGAATGGTAATAAAAGTCTAACTGGCCATTAACATACACTTTGTTTTATAATATTCTTCAGTCTTAATTTGGAAATTAAGAATGGACTTAATAGTATTAACACGACATAGATGATCATTGTGGCCACTTACTACAGACCTGCAGTTCATTTATGAAAAAGTTACATCACATTTAGTTTGATAGTCCTGTAATGGGGTGCTTGGTGCTGCCTGGACAGGATCTGGCTCCGTGTAATTCAGAACTGGATTAAGCAGGACTGAGAATGCTATACTAACATAATATTCCCAGACTCACTTAATCAAATGCAGGATTACCAGAGCCTATCATGGCAGCACAGGACACAATGTAGGAGACAGCTCTGGAGTGCCAAGTTATCTTCTTCTTTTTCGTTCAGCTGCTCCCATTAGGGGTTGCCACAGCGGATCATCTTCTTCCATATTTTCCTGTCTTTTGCATGTTGCTCTGTCACCCCCATCACCTTCATGTCCTCTCTCACCACATCCATAAACCTTCTCTTAGGCCTTTCTCTTCTCCTCTTCCCTGGCAGGTCTATCCTTAGCACCCTTCTCCCAATATACCCAGCACCTCTCCTCTGCACATGTCCAAACCAATGCAATCTCGCTTCTCTAACGTTGTCTCCCAACCGTCCAACCGGAGCCGACCCTCTAATGTACTCATTTCTAATCCTGTCCATCCTCGTCACACCGCCAGACACAATGATGCATACAGGCCAATATGGAATCACCAATTACCGCAACACACAAAAAACATTTTTGAGAATCTAGGAGGAAAATCACATATGGACACAAGGACAAGATTCAGACCACCCTGGCATCAATTGAAACTCACACCCAGGATGCTGGTTCTGAAAAGTGGGAGTGCTTACCACTCTGTTACCATCTTACATATTATGTATGCTATGTAGTCTGATATTTTATTTAAATATGACATTAAGAGGCCTGTAAAGTACATCACCCTGATGCTCACCACCCTCATCGGCTCTATTTGTTGGTCACACCCCTTAAAACATATACAACCATAAGACGGCCTTCAGTAAAGAGAAGATACATTTTTCCAAAAGAGGCCTAAGGTCAAGAATGGGTACTTGAAAGCATGTTATTAATAAATAAACATTTGTTGTGTTAAAAAAAAAACAAAAAAGCCCTTATTGGTCTTAGGGGAGCAATGCTGTATTATGTTTGGCTTTAAATATCAACACAATTCAGACACGGATGGACCCCTCTACCGAAAAGCAGAAATGGGAAGTTGCTGGCGTTCCAAATTTCCCTATGGTTTCTTGAAAACTTTTTTCCAAACCTCCATTTTTTCCCTTCCCAGATTACCAATAATAATAATAATAATAAGGATAGTAGTAATAGTGCAAAATCCAAATTAAAATGCAATTTTTGACTTTTTGCTTGATGACATTTGCGAACGGAAAAATGCCAGGCGGCTACAATTCCCTAGAGAGGACACGGCAGCAAAGTAGCTGACGGAGTTTGGGTTCACAGCTTTCTGCTGTTATTGTTTATTATCATTCCTTTTTGAGTGACAAGCTGCAATCGCTAGCTGCGTTAATGCAGGGTTAATGAAAAATGAGGTTAAATTGTGGCTACCAGCAAATTGCAAGCCTTAGCTCATCACTTCCAAAGCCACAAGGCCTTGTGTGCTCTTCATAGGCAAACCAGATGCCAGAACCTAATCCAAGAGGTTTCGTTTAAAAAAGAAAGAAAGAAAAAAAAAAGCCACAAATACACAGGCCATGATCATTACAGACTCGAGAGGCCCAGAAGTGCTGCTCGCTATGAAGCCTGACAGCCCACCGCTCAGCTGGAGCGGCCTGAACTGCAATAGCTTGTTGTGCCAAGCAAAACCCTTTGTGGGTAAAAAACAGGACACTGCCATGCATTCTGGGAGAAACTGATGGAGTCCTGGTGCCAGTTTATAAAAATTAAAGGAACAGATAGACCATGGGGCCTTCAGCACTCAAAGCTATGCCAGCAAACATTACAGGAAACGATGATAGAAATGGAGAACTTGGCCTTGGCCGCTGTCCAATGAAATTACTTTTTTTTTGGTTAGGGACTCACTGCACGTTGAGGGTGGGCGCAAATGGAGTATGGATATGGGAATGGAGGGCTGTGACTCCTGCATTTGGAAAAAGCCAAGGACCTTCAGAGTTGCTTGAGTGAGCATTGAGCATCTCCTCATCAACTGCTGCAGTGTCTTGTCTGCCTGGAAGCCTTTTAAGTGTCTTGACTTCACTTATATTTCTGGGGAGACCTACTGACTGTGCTCACAAAATAAGAGAGAGTAAGTTGCCGGACAGTAGAAGGTAGGGAATAAAAACACAGGCATCAGTTGTAGACATTTTGCCCATTAGCCTAAATGCCGGTTTGGAAAACTTGCCATTTGGAGAAGAAACCCACATGATGGTCCATGGAAAACATTTTGGACTGATACATTGAGTAAGAATTCCGATGTCTGTTGAGGAAACCATGGGAGTAGAAATCCACGTACCCGTCTGTGGAAAATGTTTGATTTAGAGAAATGAAATAAAAGCCAAGCTTCAGTTGTTGAAAACATGTTACTCAACTAGAGGGAAAAAACACTAGGTGCCAGTATATGGAAAGTTGTGTGCCAGTTAGCCAATGGGAGGAAGAACCAGTCTGGGAAAATGTTAACTGCAACAGCCTGTTAAGTTAAAGGAGTGGAAGTGGAGATGCCAAGACATGGAAGTAAAGCAGGAAATGTAAAAAAAAAATAATTTGCCATTAGCCAATAGGAAAAGAAATTTAAATACCACTCTTTGGAAACTTTTGGCTGAAAGTTGGGGATAAACACCCAGGTGTCTGTTTGTGGAAAACATGTGCCTGATAGCTAATGGGAGGAGGTGCTCAGGTGCAAATCTGTGCAAAACGTCTACAGATTTGCCAAGAGGGAAAGAAACTCCGGTGCCAGAGTGTATAGAACATTTGGCAAAAAGTCAAAGTGAATACAGAAACCTAGTTTGGTGCCAGTCTGTGGAAAATGTTTTGCAATTAGTCCGTGGCATAGAAAATCCAATTAGCTTAAGACAGCAGAAGACCAGGTTGCAGTTTGCCAAGCTCCAGTGTGTCAGCACCCTTGACCAAAACTGGAAAAGAAAAAAAATCATTTCATTTGAAATGCAGAAATCCAGCACAACAGAAGAGGAAAGAGAGATGCTCTGAGAAGCCCATCTTCTATACCTGACAACTGAATGTGTCTTACACAAGGCCTTCGTTATTACAGCTGACTGGAAACTGTGAGCATGTCTGTCAGCTCAAGCTTAAGGTCATGTAAAGCAATGAAACTGGTGACAACCTGATGTGTTCATTCATTTGTTCTTCAATTAATGCAACACAGGAATATAAGAAAAGACGGGTCTGTGCAGTACCATTGAAAAGCTCTGATATGCAACTACTTCAAAAAAATATAAAAAAATTGAAGGACCAAGTTGTGTACCACTGCGTATGTAGTTGATCGGAACTCCTATTGGATATTTTAATCTGTACATTTGCACTGCAGAGTGGCATAGTGGCTCAACCATCATGGACCCAATATGCAGAGTTTGCTCCTGATTGTTGCCTGTGTCTTCTTCACATGTGCTCTATGTGTCTTTATGTTTTCTACAGGTCTTCTGGGATTCGATTGGATGTGTGAACCCTGTGAATGATGTGACCATGACCAGGATTGTTTCCTGCTGTGTGCCCAGTACTACCCAGGTAGGCTCATGCTCCCAATGAATTAGATTATCTTTTAAACCAATGTGTTGTGTTAATGTAATTTGCTCAACATCCAAGTTGATTACTTTGCTGTCTTCCTTAAGTAGGACACATTTAAACCTTCCCAATGCTAACATTGTATTTACATTTGAAATTTCTAATTAATCGAGCTTGATTTTGTACACCATCACTCACAGGTGGGCAGCAAGGGGACACATCAGTTAATACTGCTGCCCCTCAGATTCAAAATCTTGGGTTCAGATCTTGTACTCAGATGCTGTCAGTGCAAAGTTTGCACATTCTTCACATCTGTGTGACTTTGTGCAAGTTACTTAAACTACTACTGCTCTAAATGTTAAATTATATATATATATATATATATATATATATATATATATATATATATATATATATATATATATATATATATATATATATATATATATATATATATATATGTATATATATATATATATATGTGTGTGTGTGTGTGTGCAACCAGCTGCACTGACTTTACTTGTGCAATGCCTGGGAGTGTGTTCTATATAGTAAACTCCTTCAAAAGGTACATTCAGATAGTCTAGATAATGAATTAAATATTTCCATGTATTTTGTGTAGCTGAGGCAGAGGAAAGCAAAGTGATTCTCCTAGGATGGGAATCAAACTGTCAAGCATATGCTTCAAGGACCAGTGCCTTACTACCGAGCCACGTTACTAAAATTCCAGAGTCAGGAAGAACCAGGCACAATCCCAGTAGCCACTGAGACACAATGCCAGAACCAAACCTGCATCAGACAGCAGACAGTAAAAAGACACAACTGCTCACAACAGTTGTGTTGTACTAGTGTTGAATATGACAGTGACCTTCCAAAAGATCTGGGACTGCAGAGAAATACACACAGGTTCAAGAAATGAACTGCCTCTGCCTCTGCACCTCTGATGCTAACTGTCAAACAAATGCAAACTTTTTAACACTGGTGCCATGCTGATTTTATTCCCCAGGACACCATAAGATGACAAAGCTGATTTCATTTTGTTGTTTTGTAGATTGTATAAATGCTAATTATGATGGGAGTCAATTTAAATTGTAATCACAGATAAAGAAGCCACACTTAGTTAAAATGCCAAGTCAGCTCTCAGCCCCACTCAAAGCAAAATATAAAATAATCTTAATTCAGTCCTTTATGCAAAGCATGTAGGGGGGAGTCAGTGTGCCCAATATTTTTTAAGAAGCATATGCAAAAAGTTTTAATAGTGATGTGTTTTTGGAGCTCTGACTGTGCGGTCCAACACTCATTCTCGTTATTTAATTACTTTATTGGAAGGCACCATGACACCCAATAATAATCCAGTGTCATTAGGCCCCTCATACAGTTAATGTTTTCTGATTCCCTTCTTGATCGGTGGTTGTACTTTTCGGCACTATTATTCAGTTAAACTTGGAGCAGACTGCTAATTACTTAAACTCTGCTCCTGCACATCTTGAACCCCTTGCTGCTGAGTAGCACAAGAAAGAAACCACAGCCATATTTGAGTCATCCATCTTATCGTTAGTGATAATTTTCTTCATTTTTTTTTTTTTTATAAATTCCAAATGTATGAAATGTCTAAAACCTGTAATAAATATAATACTGCTTTATCTACACTACAGAAAATTGGAGGCAAAGCATCCCATTGTCCATTCCATTGCCAAACAGCATGTCAGGTACCCAGCATCAGCCATGTTTAAAGTTCACTCAGGTGGCATCAGCCTGTGATAAGGTAGAGTGCCAAGGTGGGTGGTGTGAAGACAGAAGAACAGACGTGAATACCAAATAAATAATCAGTAGTCTGTGAATGTGCAGTGTGGACCTGTGGTTAAAGCACAAGGCTGCTGGCATGACGCTCATCAATGCCTCACTGGGCATTTGTAACTAAATGACTTCACCTGCCAGGATTTTACGATCTATAAATGTCACAAAATTTGAGCGGTGCACCTTGGGAAAAGTAAAGTGTGTAAAGTACATTCTACATACAAAAGGTTACCAGCTCATTCTCCCAAATAACTCTCTGTGCAATACTGACCAGTTATCTTATTGGCTTAAAATATGACCCCCCCATAACTGGCTTTGTGAAATGCTTTGACACAGGGTTGCTGTTTTTGAGAATTACCAATGACTCTCTGTAAATTCAGATCAAGTCATTTCACTCGTCAGTATTCATGTTGTAACAATACAGAACCAATCTTTAGTTGATTTGGCAAGGAAATTCAATAACGAGAGGTTCAGAGCCTGGCAGGGAATCTAGCAGTGTTACTTTTTCTACTACTACTTTGTCTTTTTGGGAAAATTAACTAATTTAATATTCCTTTTATTATAGAACACAAAATAGTCAAGTGTGCCAAGCAGTTCCCAAGATGGCCAATCTAATGCAAAAAGCTGAATGTGTGTGTGTTTCTACTATGCAAATCCACAGAGCTGAATCTGTCTCTGCTAAATTTTGCATAGATTCCACATTTGTACAGGGGAAGACCATAAGTTTTGTATTGTTCTAAAATATATTCAGTGCCCCCACTCCAGGCAGCACTGTTAATAATGAATAAAAACTTAAAGGTTGAAAAATAATCAATAAAAGTAGTAACATCCTGTGACAGACTGGCACCCAGTCCAGGGATTGTTCCTGCCTTGAACAGAGTCCTGCCAACTTGGACTTTGGCCTGCTTGCCCTGCATTAGATTGAACTCTGAAATGGACTGGCACGCTGGCTCCCCCACTGTTGCCAGTATAGGCTGCAGCCCCCTGTGTCTCTGATCTAAATCAAGCTAGTTTGAGGGTTTTCTGTTCTGAAACAGTTGGTTTGTGCTTGTATGTTTTAGTCATTGTGAAAGAATATTTAACAGTTTGATTTAAATTGATGTTTTCATGCACTTCGGACTCTTATTGCAATAAACTAAATTGTATAGTCAGAAATTGGAGATGCCTCCTATCCATTTCTTATTCTTATCTCACTTTCTCTGTTATAGAGTAACAGGGAGCTGGAGCCTACTGAGCAGGAATCAGACCTGTACAGTGTGCCTGCCCATCACAGGGACAATAAATAAATTGTAAACTCGCTCATTAACTTCTCGTGTAAATCTAGGATAGCAGAGGAAGACCCACGCAGAAATGGGGAAAATGTGTAAACTTCGCACTGTACGTTGCCATCCCAGTATCAAAATGGAGCTTTGAGGAGACAGCACTAACCACAATGCTGCCCGTGCCATTCTCTAGTTACACACAGATTTACATGAACTGTCCAAACTGATGAAAACTGATTTTATTGTGAGCACAATCTCAGAGTACTTTAAAGAGCTGCTTCGATTATGGTAAGAATTAAATAAAAAGATCAGGAAATGAGTAATAACTACATGTAATACATGAATTCTCCTTAAGGATTTATTTGAAAGTTTGTGGAATAAAAACAAACGAGGGTGCAAAGACAAAAGTTAATGTAGAAAACACTAACATTCAAATTTGTAACACATAAGATTTACAAACCTGTCCTGATCAAACGTAAGGTGGCTCCAGCCTATTTAAGGGCACATGGAGCCATTTCAGAATCGCCAATTAATGTAACATGTATGTCTTCAGAGATGAGGAAAGAAAATCAGTGCTGAGAACATACAAACTCCATGTAATTACCAAATGGACACCAGATGTACCACCTAACCATCCCTGATAACCAAAACAATATGCATTGAAATAAGGCTAAAATGTCCTGGGAGCTGCGCTGACAATATGTCTGAAAGAGAAATGGGATGCTGAATGTCGTCTTGAAATGCCCCCTAGTGATTTTATGCAGTCAGACACGATACAAACTTTTGTTTGAGAGTGTAATGACAGAGTGAAAAGAGATTCTGGAATTGTCTTCAATGTTTATTGCCACCTCTGACGCCAGTGAGCAGAGCAGGCCAGTGCAAATACCACATGGCTGTCAATGTTTGCCAGCGTATGCGCCTCCAGCGGACAGACTTGTAGAATGTGCTGTTTGAACAAAAAGAGAGATTAGGAAGCACGTGAGACATCCCAGCTCGCACCTCAGCTGCCATGCAAAAATCCAGTTATGTTACAGCCACCCTGGCATAAGAACCTTTTGAAATTATTCTCGCATTTATCATTACTTTATGGTTACAAGCAGTATGAGCATGAGATCAGTAAAGGGCTGGCAACCATTTGTCAAATCGGCAAAGCACACTTAAAACGACTTGTCTTGGGGAACCAAAAACCTGCTCTGGCGGCCATACTGGAAGAAATTCTGAAGTCTTCAGATGTAAGGGTGTAGAAACCAATGAGTTCAGAACAGCATTAATCTGTTAAGACTAAATAGTTAAAAGGTATATACTGTGAACCTCAAACTCAACAGACTCGGGCTGCAGTCCTGTGCCAGACTTAGCCTGTGTGAAGCTTCTTTGTGAATTTCCTCTTGCCTTCTTAAAGATCAAGGGACCAGAGTTGTTCCTCAGAGATGTGCCATAGGAGAACCATTTTAGTTCCCTAAAGAACAATCCATGTGAAGATTCCAAAAAAACCTTTTATTTATTTAGATCCATAACAGGTTCCATAAATAACCAAGATGATAACAGATTTGTGAATACCAATGGTTCATAATTTTAAAATGATTCTTGCTGCATACAATAACACAGACTAAGTTCAGGTTTTCTTGGTCAATTATTATCCTTCTAGATAGCCCACTATATATTAAAGATTTCTCTTTTTGCATATATTACAAAATTTTTCAGTGTAAAACACATTCTCATATACAAAAAACTCTTATCACAACAAAATCTTGCTTTGTCAAGCAGTGGTTCTATGAGGAAACATATGACCCAGTAAAGTGCCATTAAAGAACTACAGTATTATTTTTAGTTTGCACATCTGCATGATGTAACTAGTAGCTCTAAACTGGCTGAATGTGAGCAAGTGTTTTTCTGTGATGGACTGTCGCCTCATCCAGGGTTGTTTCCTGTTCTCCATCAGATTATGCCATCATAGGTTCTAACACCCCTAAGACTAAAGTGAAAATAACACCTTCAGAATTAAAACCTATAGAAAGATAAACTCCTATCAATTACAACAGATGTCTCATCAGAAATTCTTTAATATGGGTGCACTGGAAACTGTTGTGGAAAAGAGGATGATAGCAAAATTGGATGCCATCATGAAACATTTTCTCCATCCCCTACAGGAGGCACTCTCTTGGAGCATTTTAGGCCACAGGCTCATTCCACCACAGTGTGCTAAGAAGAACCTCTTGGCGTCTTTTCTGCCCGATGCTATCAGGCAATTCAATGCTTTCACCTGATGTACTTGTTTATAGATAGATAGATAGATAGATAGATAGATAGATAGATAGATAGATAGATAGATAGATAGATAGATAGATAGATAGATAGATACTTTATTAATGTATTTTGTATTTATTTATCACTTGATTGTTTGATTGTATTATTTGTCTTATGAGTCTGTAGCCTTGTTTTCATGTTTATGCTACTGTATGCATTTAAATTTACCCAAGGGACTAATAAAGTTTATCTAATCTAATGCTAATCTAAATAAAAAGATGCCTATAAAGCAAATGGTCTTAAAGATGGATAGTGAAATATATATAGCCAATGAAGTGAAAAAATAAGATGAAATAGATGAATTCATGTATCTGTAGGCTTTAAATTTATTTATTTGGCTGAAATCTTTATTCAGGTAATTTAAAAAAAATTGGTAAAATTTCTTTTGTTTTTCCTATTGGACCTGCTCATGGTGGAATTTGAACCCAGAACAAGTCCAAACCCTTAACCACTCCACCACTCAGTCTGCCACCATTACTGTTGATAATTTATGTAAATAATGACAACTTTTTAAAAGTATCTGGATGAGATGTTGGGACAGGATTGGCTAATAAGTAATCAAGTGATTTTGTTGGACTGTGTATTCTGCTCTTATTTGTCAAGCTTCTTATGTTCTTTTCACGTATATACAGTATTAGCCATCCATCCATCCATTATCCAGCATGCCATATCCTAACTACAGGGTCACGGAGGTCTCTGGAGCCAATCCCAGCCAACACAGGGCACAAGGCAGGAAACAAACCCCGGGCAGGGCGCCAGCCCACCAATGGGTGTATACAGTATTAAAGTGTATAAATCTTTACTGGGTTTCATGGTATCAATAGTAAGTGTGGAGTGTTAGTGGCATTAGTTTGCAATATATAACATTTTTAATGAGACTGTTTTTTTCATGTAGATAGATAGATAGATAGATAGATAGATAGATAGATAGATAGATAGATAGATAGATAGATAGATAGATAGATAGATAGATAGATAGATAGATAGATAGATATGAATGGCACTAAATAATAGATAGATAGATAGATAGATAACTTCAGAAACACATCTCTCAATTTACAAACTATAGAAATGATTATTAAAGTTACAGATAGCTAGTGCTATAACTAGGGATTTCTACTTTATCTGGGGGAAAATGCGGTTATTTTGCATTTCCAGTAGTCTTTTGATAGTACAGATTGATTTATCCTGATAAATGGTAGGCCGATGTTTGTTCTGTAAACTGAGAAATATTTCTAAGTGGTGACAATCTAAGCATTGAGAGCAGGGCCTTGTATTCTGATCCTCACGAACAGAGCTTAAGTCCCCACTGGCAAGCTATCTTTTGAATTTCTTAAGTCGCCGTTTTTTTCACCAGACCAGGACCTCCACAATGCAGTAAACATAAAAAAAAAAAAAATCACGTGTGAGTTTGCAAAGTCTCAGGATAAAGAAGACGTAACCCAAAATCGCGTCTCCTAAGTGGCCCTCGTTAAAGATGAGAAAACCTTCAAAAACTGGGCGCATGCGCTAAAGCAAAAAAACTATTTGTGCTTCAGAGACCCTTTAAAAATGCAAAATGTTAACATTATGGCACAGAAAGAACAATGGACGACGCGGAAGGAAAGCGAGTTCCTCAAGTCTTTTCCACACTCCCAGTCTTGCGGCTACATTTCAGGCTCCAGTGACACATGAGCTGTACAGATGTGACCACAGAGACGCGGAAAATCGTCTTAGATTCCGAGTTCAGTACAGTCGATTGTAGTCAGCTTGGGCAACAGTTACCTCATGTCATTTTGTTTTCTCCCTTTTTTTAAAGGACACCTTAGCCAGAGAGCAAACTTGCCCGCCACCGACTGACAGCTCATGTTCGTCAGTTTTAAAATGGGGAGAAGACACTCACGGCTCCTTCATAAATTGGTGGGATGTTGCAAGATTACAAAATTAGTTGTGCAACCCGATAGTGGCAAAGGTGAGACAGTTGCCGTTGCCCTGGCTCTGGCACACCTGCGTGGCTGCTCATCCTTTGTGTTTTGTTTTTCGTTTCAGCCAGTAACCGTTCCTCACATGAGATACTGTTTGCTCACAGGAGCTCCTCTTTCCCTTCATTACCAACGGTAAACGAATAAACAATTGAGCACAGCCCCCGAATCAAAACAATAAGTGCATTTAAGCAACGCTCACTGGGTTCCAGCATCAGAGCGGACGTTTGTCTAAAACTGACTGCACTGCATGGCGGGTATTTTAATGGCTTTTCGAAGAAATCATTACGACAGAATTAATCTGATACCATCCTCGTGTTTGTTTAGGCGTACCGTTCAATTCAACCTGGTCTTCCTTTGTGCAAGAAAACATATTTATATCCGGGAGAGATGTAGCCAACCTCAAAACAGACAGCACCAGTCATCCCCAGGTGCCTAAGAATGAACGACGCAGTCCTGCCTGCATTTCACACTTGGAATCTGTCCATCTTTATCTTGTACTGCGGACCGCAGAAACACACAACTGCACATCCCACGTCGCTAAAAGATGCGTTAGAATGAAAATCAAAGCCCTGTGCGCTTCGTGTTCTATTGTTTTAGACAATTACGGATTGGCTCTTTTTATATCTGCTCCTGAAGTTTAGTAAAGGCCTTGATTAAAGTATTCGAAGGCGGGTGAAGGAAATTCAATAAAAAAATATAGTAAAGTAGAAATGCAAATTCCAGACGCCCATTGGAAAAGAGAGAATAGCGCACAGATATAGCAAATATTTGTTCTTAATAAAACAGACAAGCCCACAGCCGACAATATTAATACATGCGCGGGAAATGCCCCCAGAAATTCAGTCTCGCCGCTGCGTCTTCATATAATCTCTCCTACTACAGGTGACCGTTACAAGAATGTGGCTGAAAGTCTTTTCCTAATGCGATGCTTTATGATTTATTATTACATGAGATAATTACAGGTTCCGTTACGACCGCTCTTGAGCTGCAATTAAAGCACGGCCTTGAGTCACGCAGTTTGTGGGCTGCCTAATGCACTCTAAATGAATGTCATAAAAGTTTCAAAATAGGTGTGAATTACAAAGGCAAGCGTGCATTTTATTTTCTGCACTGCCGCCTTGCTGATTTATGCAGCTTTATCTGAAAGTGCCTTTTGTCTTCTTCTTTTTTTTGACTGGGATGTTCCCAGCAGGTTTTCGTGTCGGGTCACAATAAGGTGCTGTTAGAAAACAGAGATACAGAGATTCAGTGCACATGGGCATGTTCATTGTTGTGTTGCATGTGTTTAGGACGTCCCAAATTGGCACAGTGCTTTCTTTTCCAAAGCCCACTTTGCAGAGGTTGTATCTCAGACAAGTTGCTACAGGAGAGGATGCTCCTCAAGGCCTGCAGAGATCCATCCTTCTTCATTATGTGTGCTTTGCAGGGACATACTGCCTCTGCAGCAAAAAAAAAAAAAAATGTGCTTGGCTCAGAATCATCCCTGCATCGGTTCTAGTGAACACTGTGGTTCTACTGACATTTTGCAAAATTTTAATCCTGTGGACAAATTAATTGGGAAACCAGGAGAGATATTTTTACTTGGTCACCCTACTGTAAAGTCTAGGAAAGCTAACAACCACAAAGCAAGCGGAGCCCACAATACTAATATTATTCTTCATGAATATGTTATTAAAGAGAAGCCTGGACCTCAAAGTATAGTCCTAACATTAAGGAATAAAAGGACAACATAAAAAAATCTGTGAAATAGTTACACTCATTCAAAAGGAGCACCTCACCAGAAATGAAAACCCATAGTCAGAACAGAGCAGCCACAATATCAAATTGCACATAAAATAAAAGAGAAAACCAGGGTAGCCATGCCTTTACTTGTCAATTCAACTATCCATGCTCAGAATCTGTTTTCTCCATTATAGGGTCACAGAGGGCATGGGACCTTTTCTGGCAGCCTCAGAGGTAAGGCAGGAAGATCTGTAAATGAGACATCAGACAGCACACATGCACCCACTTTCATCCATCCATTTCCAAATTTCTGAGCTGGTTTTCTCAGAGTAATGACCAGTCAGCCATAAATAAACAAGTGGCTCTTCACGGTGATGCCTTAGGCCAACTATTTTCAGTTCCAAAAAGAACCAACCACAATAGGATTCTACAGAAGGATCCTTTATTTATTTAGATCCATAACAGGCTCTACAAAAAAATGGAAAGACTATAGGTTTCCTGATTTTTAAAGGATTGTCACTGCATACGATCACCTAGGCTCAGTTTGGGTTTTGTTGCTCTTGTTTGTATCTCACTAAGTAGCCTGCTAGACATGAAAGATTTCTGTTTTGTCCACATTTTAGGATTCTTTTCAAAGAATTGATTTAATATGCAAAAAAAGTGTCCAAAACAAAATGGTTCTCATAGTGAAACAATAGTTCAACAAGAAACCACACAACCCCACTACAGTTTAGAACTAGTGTTTTTAAGGGTGTGGGATGAGATTGCCTGTCTATTACAGGACATCCACATACAAGGACAATTTAGAGACACCATCTAAACAAACATTAACATCTTTGGGGTGAAAGTTAAGAGAAAGTAGAGAGAGAGAAAGAGAAAAAGAAAGAAGAACTGAGCCAGGAATTACACTTGGGTCCAGCTAGCAGCATTGCAGTACATCATCATACCAGCCATGTCTGTACTTGTGTGCTTCACAATTAAAATTACACAACTGCTTTTTAATTACCCCACTGTTTATTAAAAATAAATCAGTCATGCATGGAGATGATAGAAATATACTAATATGGTGTAATATGCCCACTATAAAAAACCATACAGGACGTGAATCATCATTCTGTACATACTTATTGAATTGATGTGCAAAAATGTTGCATCTTGAGAAGATCTCTTTGTGGAATCAGTCAACATTTTTGACCTGTGTTTTTCACGGTGACTCATCCTGATTCCAGTTTAACGTAAAACGTCAAATCTACGCTCTTTGTCTGAATCAGCTACAAACTGAAGAAAATGAGGGGTCTGTGTCGAGAATTGGCTAAACGAGGGCTTGCAAAATAAATGAACCAAAGATCCTCGTTACTTTGTGCACGTTTTTTTTCTTTCCTACAGCCTAGTGGTTAAAAGCTGCAAGTACCAGGTGGTCCTTTTTGACCCCCAACCCCAAATAGGCTACAACGTTAACTTTAGTCGACAACCCCAGAGAAAATCCCCGCGCCCCGCCACCAGGAGGCGGCAGTGTCTACTACTGATAATTTCCCTCATTCCCGTTCAGAAGTCTGCCACCTCCGCCCCACGTCCTCGCGTGTCTTTAAACGCGTCCCTATGGTGACGGAATCGCCATCTTTAACTATGAGATCCGCATCGCCTCCGCGCACTACTCGCCGTCTTGTTTTGTGAAGCAGCTGAATGGTTGACAAAAGTTGACGCAGAGGAATAGTTGTTGTTCATTGTCCTCTGCCAGACTTCTAGCGGTGAGAGATAATGTCCCTGTGATTGAAGTCGGAATGTTTCAACCTCGGACACACACACAAAAAAACACAAACTTAAAATTCTGTGACTGGCGTGAAAAGCGCTCATGCGGGGCATTGAGGGACTTGCCACTTTCTAAGACACCACTCCACTCCTTCAAAAATAATGCAATCCTGGAGACAAATAAACGGTAATTCTAACGAGGAGGTACAAATAAACTAAAAAGCGAACTAAAGCTAGGCAGTTTGCTTATGTGTTTATCAGTATCTGAAATACACAGCCATTAAATCAATACGTGTACGAATTAATAATTAGGTTTGGTTTTATTATCAGCAGGACTTAACAACGATAATGGTATGATTTTAAAGTGTGTGAAGATAATAGGGACAATGATCAGTACACCCACACACTCGGTGACGATTTACAACTAGGCGGTTATATTTAAAAAAAAAAAGCACGTATTGCTCTGCCAATGCCTTATGTTTCAAGCGCACTCCGCACTTTTGAAATGTCTTCGTTTTCTTTCATAATGCAAAATCACTGAGCTTTGTCGAGGATACTGTGCCTTGTAATTAAATCCAATTAAAGCCAATGCCAAACACACACACGGAATGGGCAAATGGATTTTTCCTCGAGGTATAAATTCTGGAAATAAAGAAAGACCTAGATACGAAAATGAAGCGTCGAGTAGTCAGGGAAGTTTCACAAAAAGGTCAGGCGGCACACAGAACCAAATAAATACACCCAATTATAACAGACTGCTGCGCACAATAGCTCAGCGCACATACAACACCTGAGTAACCAAACTATACATTTTGACGCGTATTAAAAAAAAAAAAAAACAAGATTTAACGATACACAGAAAATACATCTTTGTGTAATTACAGTGAGGCGATTTTCTTAAAACGCCACGCGCATGGATTTGGGATAAATTACCCAAAGTGAAAGCACACATAGCTTCACACCAACAGATAGAAAGTGAAACGTGCGAACTGTTTGTTTTATCCGTGACCTGACTCACTTGAACCTATGAATGTTCTGCACAGCATTTCCATTTTAAGCCTGCGCATCCATAAAATGCAATACAAATCCAATCATTTCAGTTAATAATACAAGCAGGCTTTTTAAACAGTACTAGATTTCAAAATTAATGAGGAAACGGTTTAATTGTAAAAGCAGATTGCAATTTTGTTAATGCCGCAATTAGACTGAGTAGTGAACCTGGTTATCATGCTGGTTTATACGTTGTTTCTTCTTTCAAGCCTATCTGTATCAGTCCTAACATTGGGTCTTTTTATTCTAATTGCAATGCATAGCCTTTTCTAATTTTTTTTTTTTTTTTTTTTTTTGCTGCACAGAAAAGTGCTAATAAATTTGTGATTTGCATTACAACAAGAATTTTACAAACTGTAGACAACGAATGTCACCGCTATTCTTTGTTCCTCACGCTGCTATTCTCGCCCATTCCAAACCCGTGCCATCACGATCAGGGTGGACTGGTCACTTTTCGGCATCGTCAACGCAAAGCATTTTAGTGAGCAACACAGAAGCCTCTCACAGGGCATACCACCCGATCAACTAGTGCGAAGTGAAGGGCGTCATTCACGAAAGGCAGTGAAGCGGCTCCGCAATTCTCTGTAGTGCTGTGTTGTTATCTGCTGCTGCTGTTGCGATTCTTAGCATTCACATCGCCGCATCTCATGATACACAATCAAGACATTTACACATCTCATTGATTGTGCTCATTATTACATTTAAGTAATCCACAGCATGAAACCTGCTTCAAGTATGAAGAAAATGGTAAGATATATTTTGTATATAAGATCAATTACACAGACACACACCCGTATGTATGTATGTATGTGTGCGTAAACCCCGATTCTGCTCAGGATGCGCGTGATTTAAAATGATATAGTGTTAAATTAAATGAACTCTTATATTATAAACCCTTAAAAAATATGTACGGAAAGAACACGTAACATGTTAAATCTTTCGAGTTTGTTGCGTGAATTCAATTGGCAATGTTTAACTTATGCATCTATACATAATAATAATGTTGACATGAAAAGTAATATATCACTTAGGAAACTAAAATTATATCTGATACAATCCACTGTAACAATGTATAATGAAATGCTCTGAAACACATACAAAGAATATTTAAAGTCCGAACATCTCACCAGTCCATTACGTTTTCTTCGACGGAGCTCTGATTTAAATGAATGTGTCTTTGTGCTTAAGATAATACATTGTGCGTTTTAAAGTATAATTGAATTTCACATGTATAATTATTCTATCGCTTCCTTTGCGTTACACGTATAGTGAATAGGAAAACAAAAAAAAATCAACAATATTGGGACGTCTGCGTATGCGCTGAATAGTCATCGTTTACTTTATTTTAGAAGGTACACGTTCTTCGGTATTGACATTTTTTTAATTGAATGGTATCCTTTAATGAGCATGGAAAATAAATTACAGGTATTATCTGTATAAAGCGCTTTGAGTGTTTAGAAAAGCACTATATAAATGTAACTATGTACGAAGTGAATGTGATCAGGTTTTATTCGCGTGGTAACAGAGAGACGATTTAAAGTTTGAATATTTATAATAAGGTATAGTAGAAATCAATTTATTATCGACTGTATTTGTATATATAACAACAGTCCCACGTACACTTTACACATAAAATTGTGAATAAATATAAAAATGTAGTATGCGTCTTTTCAGACACAGAAATGCGACCCAATAACGCCCTGTAGTTTGTAACGTACTTCATTGAAACGTTTAAGGGCGTTGGTGTGATAAACTAGCAATATCAGTTTAATTCGTGGCATTTAATATCATCCCAGATATTTGGACGGAGTGCAGGCAAATGACGAGAATAGCATCACAATACTAATTAAAGATTCCATGAGTGCGGGAGTAACACTTTTTATTTGCACGAGAAACAACAAAAACCCCGACCAAGACCCCGGCCCCAGAGCCAGATCCCCAGGTGCACACATGCTAGGTAAAGGAAAGCCCCTGGAGGGCAGCGCTTACTGCTGGTAGTCCTGTTTGCAGTAGAGTTTCCTGTCCCGGAAGTAGCAGCTGGTGGTGAGCGGCTGTTGACACACTCCGCACTGCAAACACTCCTCATGCCAGGAGGACTCGTTCACTCTCATCAAGAAGCGGTCCGCGATCGGCCGCTGGCAGCCCTCACAAACGGCCGGGTGATGGCAGTCGGACCCTGTGGGCACCAAGACACAGACACGAATTTAGAAAGAGTTTCCCCAAACTGGAATCAGAACAAAAACAATAACAATATTTTAAGTCATACACTGATTGGAGCAGGACATTATCCCCAATCGCTCAGCGTTGATTTATTTGGGTAAAGATTTATTAGTAAAGATAGCCGTGTGGAATTCGAGCTGAGTTTCGGATACCTATGAGAATGTCGAAAGTAAAACAAGAATAAAAGCCCTCTCTTTTAACTTTGTCACGTTTGTTACATTTTAAATTCAAGCCACAAGCTAATTCACTTAAGTCATTGATATATGAAACAAGCTAGACTTTTGTGTGTATTAAACAAGTAAAACGACTCGCAAAATAAATAGTTACGTCGATACAATGTTAGTAAATTCAAGTATATTCTAAGGTTATTTGGAAGATCGTATTGTCCATTAAAGATGGAGAAATAGATAGATATTCTTATGTCTTTCTAATGGCTCTGTATCGTGAATGCATTTAATAAAGTGGAGAGCACAGCTAGATTCACTTTATTAATTTTTACAATATTTAAATGACGCGTATTTATATTTAAGTGTAAGTAGCTATCATGCTAACAGGATATTACCCAACGTTTAGGTCTGCATTGTTCACCCAAGCTTTTCCATTTACGTAAATACTTTTAAATGTTAGGTTTAATTTCTTGTGAAAACATTATTATTATTATTATTATTATTATTATTATTATTATTATTATTATTAATAGTAGTATTAGCAGTAAAAGTATTGTGGTGTGCAGTTTTTTTTTTTATCCAAATATTTTTGACAAATAATACAATATTTCTGTGTCGTCTTTAAAGCTCTACTTTACAATAAAAATGAACACATATATTGAAAAGTATGTAGGACTGCTTCATTAAAGTTGTTGAAATTGTAATATTTAATTATTTACTCCTTAGTTTAATACAACAGTGATATTTTAAATAATACATAATAATGCATTCTCGATCCCAATCAGTGTGGAATCAAATTAAGTTTAAAATGTTCCTGCTGAAGCATTAATAGATAAAACACTTTTAAAAACTTTCTCCTCAATTTGATTGATAAAGGTATTTAGCATATTCAAATCCAAACTAATTACAGTAACGGTAGCTTATCTCTGGAAAGACAGTTTTTTAAAAGTCAGGTCACGGTGGATTGCTTTTAATCTATTCAAATGTCATAAAAAGCAGTATAATTTGAAAAAAAAAAATATGGATTTAAAGCACCGTGGTGATGATTTGAATGTAACGTTCTGCATCACAAAGAAACCTTTAAAAACACTGCCAGCCAAATCGTATAAGCCGGTCAAACAAGCAAAATTGTCACATTCGAATGTATTATGTTATTAAAACGCTGCCTTGCTTTGAATAAAAGTGGCCACATTCCAGGTGTCCTAACTTGTGTTTTTAACACCTGGCTTCTTATGACATTAAATTGAAAAAATACGTAAACTGTTAAATATATCATTTTAAAAATCGAACGCTGTTAAACGATATAAAAATAATCCTGTTTTCTCATTATAATAATTATATCAACCATCTTTATCAAAATGATGGAAAAAACAATTTCTAACAGTAACTTATAAAAGCAAAAGTGCAAAAGCTGTCCTGCTTTTAAAAAAAATATTTATATATAAATTATCACTTACACTGGTATAGTGTACAATAACAAATTATTACGAGTAAGTGCAGCTGCCTTTCACTCAAAAAACAAAATCCAGATTAAGAAATGTTATTGCATCATAATTTTAGAATAAATACAAATGAATTGGAAGAGGCATAAAGAAAGAAAAAAAAAAAAGCCTTTATAGCTGAACAATAATTTATGGACCAAGTAGAGGTTGTCAGTTTTAGGAACCACTTTAGAAAAACTACAAGATACGTGGTGTAGTAAGACACTCAAAATTGAAGGGCATTGGAAAAATGACTTTTTTTTATTATAATTTTTCTTTACATAATGCAAAACATACCATCCATAATGTAGACTTATTTAAAAGTGTGTATTGCTACAGAAGAAAAACTAAAGGGGACAACTGGGAGAGAGTGTAGGGTGAAACATTCCGGAAACTGTACAGTGATGTGTGCACCCTGAGGTAAAGAGAAAATCAAATTAACGCGCAAAAATTGTTTTGGAAGAAAATGACTTGTAAAAACCTTGGAAGGAAGCACTTGAGGCAAAATAATGGCCACAAAGAAGTGATATGAATTAAATAAATAATCAAATAATTAATTAAATAAATAAATAAAATGCATAAAATGGTTGATCTACAAATGCGTTTGAAAACACTGAAAGTGAATGAAGGAGCGTGCGAGGAAAGTGTTCACAACACGCGAGGAAAGTGCTCGACAACGCAATAAAGTCTTCTAAAAATGCAAATTTCGTAAAATGTGGTTGTGGTGTCACAAAAGTGTATTCTGAAAAGATGTGTGCTCTGCTTTTAGTTACAGAAGCCATGTAGAACTGAGCATAAAGTATCACAGAAACTCACCAAGCAGCACTCCAAAAGTAGGTGGTCCTGAACGGAGAGGGTGATCTTCCAGTTTAATTCCGTCCAGCATCTTGGAGCAGTCGGACTGGGTTCTGTTGGCGAAGCACCTTCCCAGTGACTCGGGACCTGTTGCGACATCCATATCAATGAAATCAGTCACAGGCAGGTCTCCAAAATTTTACTTGCAGATCGAAATCTTGGCACTTCACACAACTACTAAAACACAGGCAGACGGCACTCATGCAGCGAGGCAGGGTCTCCTTAAAAAACAAAATACAAGAAGGAGGAAAAGAAAAACGGTGCCCCAGCAGATACACCGAGAAGCGATGGCTAAGAGCCGGTGAGACACCACAACATTCACAACATGAGCACACTGTCACCTGTTCAAACTTTTCGGTTCTTTTTCTTTCTCTTTCTTTACTCGCTCAAAGTGTGACGGTCCTAAGATAAGCCGCGTTTCTCCAAAGTGCACAGACACCACCACTCGTGAAGTCCACCGCCTGACCGACAGTCGACTGAGAGGTATGTGCAAGTAAATCCAGGAGGGGCGATCCGAGGGGTCCCAAATCTGCGTGGAGGAGCCACTAAGTGCCATCAAGCGCCCTGCGCTCCGCTCCCACTTCACAGCCGAGATTGCGGCGCAAGAATACGCGCTGACGTTTCACCCTATGCTGGTGTTCTTACGCCGCACGACGTTCCGCCTCCAAAATGTCAACTAGTGCGGAGAAGAGGCTTCGCAGTGTAAAGTCGATCAGACACTCATAGAGACGTTTAAAGAACACAACAAGGGGGTCTAACACGCGCAGGTCTTCCCTTATCCCGACAAAAAGGAAATATAACCGAATCAAATAAATAAATAATAACTAAGCGTGTGAGCCGATGTGAAAGTGATTTTAAAAACGGTGTGAAAAAATAACGTAGGCGAAAAGTTTGATACTGAATTAAATTGTGCAAGTGTTATTTATTTTCAAGTGTGTAGAAAATTGACATTAATTTACTTTTATTGCAATGTACAATACATTCAAAATGAATACTGTATGTGTTTAGTTGTTTGAATATATTTGCCCCATCGAATGTGTATACGCATATACTTAGGTAATGTATTGGCCATTAAAATGCGGTGGTGTTAGACATAAGACTAAGATAATATTTTAATCACAAAAATACCAATAATCTAATTTCATACTTTTGGTTTTAGTCAAAATAAAACTAACAGTAGCTCGTGTTAAATAGAAATATTTCAATTTAAAACATATATTTTTCCATTCATTTTATATGTCCTTCAACGAACGAATCCCCTTTAACAATCCAATGACATTCTCGTTTTACTGTTGCCACTCTAATTCATATTTGTCTACCATCCGATTTATTTACAAACGCTTATTTGAGTATTTCGACGGTAGTCAGTGATCAAGTTTTGCCGTAAAATTCACAGAACATTTTAGTTAAAATCCTTTCTTGGTTCTTCTTGTGGAAAAAGGCGTTTTGTGAATGCGCGTGTATATTTATTATATCGTTCAAACACAACGAGAATAGCTCATTTATCTTTGACGGCCTCTTTTGCCATTCAGAGTTACTTTATTTATTAAATAGAGGTAAGTCACCTGTGTGTCCGAGATTATTACCCAAGGCATGGGATATTTGTGAAAAGCAAGTCGATATTATATTTATTATTTTGCCTCGACTTTGCATGGGCGTCAGTGAGAGTGCTGGGCACACAGAGGCACAAGTCGGTGACAGAAGCGTAGATGAAGAGAACAAAGGCATTTGTCGTTTTAGGTTTTTTCCCTTTCTTTCATTTTTTATTTTGTTTCGTTTTAATATTTATGTTTCTATTATTTATGCTATGTTAATTCGAAATAAACACGAGTATTAATAAGTCAACTGAAAAAATAGATGGACAAATAAAGTTAGTTCTGGACCGCTGAGGTAAGTTTGAGGTATTCAAATGCGTCTTTAGATTTCGTTCACGAAGTTGTGCCTTTTGACGCAAAGAAGCGACTAGACAGCGTCAAAGCTACTCACAGCTTTTATTTTTGGAGCCTTTAAAATGATCTGGAACTTTCTAGACGTTAGTACAGTAAGCGTTATTACTGCATATGCTCTTTTAAAATAATATCATTTTTCAATGCAGATTAATAAATTCGATATAATTTGAGACCGTTCCGCGTCTTTCTTTCTTTCTTTCTTTCTTTCTTTCTTTCTTTCTTTCTTTCTTTCTTTACATATTATATATATAGAACAGAATTTGTTAAAACACATTTGGAGATTTTGCTGTTTTTGATATTGTACCTATCAGAATAGTCTTTTATGCCTCCCTGTATTTTTGTCATCATGTTTATTAGAGCATTTTATTTGCAGTTTCACATTATGTTGACGGGTTATACAAAATTCAATTTGAGTTTTAATTTACCGTCGTCTGTCACTTTCTAAATTTCTGTATACATATGAATATATTGTTCTATGTTGATATTTACGCACGTTATTTGTTTAACTGAAAAAAGAAAATGACATAGATTGTATTTTTATACATACAAAGTACGGCATTAACTGTGCCATTTCTTAAATCGTGTACAAAGCGTCAGTGCCCAGATGAAGATGAAATTACAGTTGATGTAATCCGACTGTGACTTTATTGTGAAATGTAAGACCCCCTATTCACACACATGCACACACACACACTCTTGGGTACTGGGGAAGCTGGCATAAGACTAGAAAGAATGGGGATTAGTATTTTAGAAGATGAGGTTCTGTTAAATCATTCGAAATAGCGCAGTATTAGAGCCACAAAAAAGACATCAATCCGCCAGTGTAGCTTTCATAAACGGTACAGGGATGGTCTGTGATTTGCATGAATGTCGATAATATGACCCGATCCAATGAACTACCCAGCGTGACCCTCGTGAAAGTCTTTCCGCTATGAATATGTGTTTATGAATATGTGTTTATGTTTAATCTGCATCTGGAAGCAGAAAAAAATGTCAGTAATCCGCACCTAGAATTACACGTCGTACAAAGAGGTGTGCTGCTGCAGCAGGTTAACGACTCGACGGCCATCGCACACACTTTCCTTTTGTCAAGCACACACAATAGGCTGCTCTTTAATTAAAGCCGCGGCGAGCCCAGTGGCTTTGCAGAAGGCCTTTGACTGTCTCTTTCTTCATCGCATTGCTATCGTAGTGTATCGGTGACAAAGCGGCGCTCGCTGGCCTCGGCTCTCACTCCCGCACACCTGGCGATGGACAGCGATAATCGCGCAGGGAGGCAGGCAGGCTGGCCAGCCGCTGAGGGATGTCAAGCTCGGCTCTGCTTTCCACTGCGATTGTATCTGTATGCCTGTTAATAAATTCATAGATCAAGTAAAAGACAGCATTGAGTCTAAATTAAACAATTCATCATTCTTCTCTTCTTTTTACAATGATATCTCTGCCACTATTTGAGGCTTGGATATTAGAAATTCTAAACATTTCCCCCACCTTACTGTCAATTCTTGCCGAGAGATATCAGATCGTTGGTACCGAATCTATCAGGCTGGTTCAATCTCTTCCCATATGATTACAGTGCATGGTTAACCGTAATAAGGGAAAAAAATCAATTTGGGCTTTTAAAAAATGGCCAAATGTAACTGGGATATGGTTTAGTCTATTTAAATGGCAATGAAAGTAAAGCTGAATAGCACAAGACCTTAATAACAAACTTTAACAGTCCCTTGCCGTACTACACACTCGCAGGCCTTTCCAACATGTAATCCGTGGAATACCCAGCGCCAATCTGGCGCACCTCAACGGAAACCTCCGTTTTTTATTAATCAAAAGACAGCCACGTTCTGATCACTTTCCGAGGCTATAGAAACTAAGAGGAGAAATACGCTCGGACCCGAGTGCTGCAACTTTTATAAGGTTTTCGAGTCTCTTTGATCTTTTTTTTTATTTTTTAATTACACGTGTCCAGGGCTATTGGTGAGCATTCCAGTAACGGTTTCCCTTATTGAAGAAGGGGCAACTGCGTTCAAAGGAGAAAATTAAAATGACAGAAACGTTCTCAGGGGATTTTTCCTTTTCGCTTCTTAAGGTGGATTGTCATTGTTTTTGGCCGTATAATGACGTGTAGTTTTAATGTTATGAACGATATTTATTTTAATGATTTTTCATATAGTTTTATATTTATTAGTAGTAGTGGTAGTAGTAGTAGTAGCTGGAGAGGCAGCTGGAAATCCAATGCCAAAGCAAAGAGTTATTTTTTTTTTCTATTTCTGTAAACTATTTTTGTACTGTTACTAGTTTCTCAAAAATGTAAGGGAAAGTGGTGAGTAAAATATAGGTTATATTTAGCATGCGTTGAATAACTTATAAAATCTTATGGTGATTATTATTAAATACGTATGGTCCTAGGTAAGATTTGTAATTGTGAAAAAACAAAACTGCATAATAATAATAATAATAATAATAATAATAATAATAATAATCGCCACCTGGAGAGAGCGTGAGGGATGCCCACTGAGACAATCTGCGACTGCCCTGCGTCTCTCCAAACCCTTGGATTCATTTCTATCATTAGCGCCGCTTTGCTTTTTAAGTTTGGCTTCGGCACTCGACCCCCTTGCATTTCCAAAACGCCTTTGTGCTTTTCGGAGTGCCCGTTATTGCATACTTGTGCAGTGTGTGATTTAGATGGGAAACTCGTCAGCATGAACTCAGCAGGAAAAGGCCTTAAGGAAATAAATCCTCTGTCATGGAGGCTACTTTGGATTTCCGAACGTAAATAATCTCTCCGATAAACGCACGTCCACCTTGGGGAAGAGAGTCATCATTAAATCACAAATTTAAAATTTTATGGAAGAGAAACGAATGGAAGCTTGGAACAAGTTAAACGTCTCGCGGGACTAACGAGCTAACTGTCCGCTGACGAGTGGCCCTTTCAGGTGTCACTTGCCGTTTAAAATGTCCCAGTTTACATAAAAAGAATGAAGGAACTTTCTCAAGATTTTGATCTGCACAGCCACCGTCCTCTAACAGCGCGTAGACTTGAGATTCGATTGTTATTTTCTTAATTATAATTGTATTAATTTCAGGTTACTTTAAGAGTACATTTTTGAAAAGAGTGTTTCTAAACCAAATACATCCTGTTGACTATGCTGGTGTAGTTAATATTCCAAAAATAAATATCCACGCTGCAGTGTAGAGCACTTTAATATTGAAAAACGCATGACAGTAATCTGCATACTACAGGCGTGCAACAGAATCAGGAAGAATTCCCACCCGTGTTAATCAGCCCTGCGTGTACGTGCACTTGGACAGTGTGTGCATAAATCCGCGATGATTTATAGACTACATGCATTGAAACTGGTAAAAATGTTCTCTTTTTCATTAAAATAACACAACTGAATACATTTTCAACATTCGGTTATGATTTTATGGCATTGCCATCTTTGTGCGTCTGCTCTCCCTTTGACTGCCCGATAGAAAACTCACGGAATTCTTATGCAAAAACAATCGCAAATTTTTAATCGCGAATATGTCTGGATGAGGTTGGAGGTAAAGGCAATGAATACTCTGCTTCTAAAAAGAAACTTACGATGGGCGTTGTTCTAATTTACCAGACTGGACTTGGCAGAAGGAAACTTAAATTGTTTTAATCGTCGTAATTAAAAAAAAGAAAAACTTGCTTTTATTTGAAAGTACAGAACAACACATCGATCGATCTGATGCCTAAATTCATACGTGTTTGTTGCGTAGGCTATGGCGTCTTGACCTCCCCCCAAACACCAATCCAAATGCACTCGTTTCCTTTTTTCTTTCTTTTTCGTTTTTTTCCACGCTCAGTCACAACACATTTAAAGGTGAAAACGCCGACGGTGACAAAAGTATAATTTCTGCATAGCTTCGGGAGGATGGTGCGGCTCCAAGTCGTTTTGATAAATGGTGGAAGTAAGGCTGTATACACGGTATTTGCAAACATTTAACAGTACAGTACATTTTCATGGCAATAAAGCACTCGATTTCAAATGCATCCTTTTCATCATAAAAAACGAAATTAAATTAAGGCGCCTTGTACATTTGATATATTAAATTGTAACGCAGTCATACAGATATTTTCATAAAAGTTTCACGCAGTTATGTTAACCGTCACGTCGCCGAGCTAAATGAGAAAATCAATGAGCTCTTATTTTAAGAATCGTGCGCACTATTCTCAAATGATCGAAGTGAGTTTACCAAAAATTGCCTTCTTTAGTTTGCCTAATACCTGTCAATATGAATTGTCCCCGAATAACAAAACAATCTATAGCTCATCTCCATATATATATATATATATATATGTGTGTGTGTGTGTGTATGTATGGATATGTATTTTCTGTAAGTTATGTATAGCAACACAAAGTTGGTGCGCTGGAATATGGTACAGTGAAATTGAGGTAAAATAAACCCTGCTTTTAGATATTATAAACATGACCAAGCTACAAAACCTCTAAGAGCAGAAACGAAGCGACATAACACATACCTCCAAATATTAAGAGACATGCCGCGAAAACCTGAGAGGCGAACAGCCCTCCATCAAATGAATTATTCTCAGCCTGGGATCAAAAGAGAGCAACAAACTAGAAAGGCAACCGCAATTAACAAAAAAAAGTTTGTGTAGTTCGATATTGACTGCGTTTGGCAGGTTTGCCGGACCAGATGTCTAAACTTGGGCTCGTGCAGATAAATAAGAAGTTCGATTGGAACATTAACGAATGGATTATATATATATATATATATATATATATATATATATATATATATATATATATATATATATATATATATATATATATATATATATATATACTTTTCTTTACCGTGTAGTCCTGACTGCTTTTAAGACTCTCCGTGATTCACAATCGATTTTTTGGTAAACGCGTCTCCTTGGCGCTCAGAGCATAAAGAGCTGTTCGTTGTGTGTGGACTGCCCTCTCCTGGCATTCAAAGGTATTGTGAAACATTTGCTTGACAGTATTTTCTGTTACTTTCCTTGAAGATACCGCACTGCACAAGAGGACAGTTTTTATAGACATTTACAAATAATTAACGTTAACCATATTACCGCGTTTAGTTAACATTTACTTTTATTTCCAGTGCTCTCTTTACAGAACTAAAGCCAGATTTCCCACCCCTGGGACACATAAAGTTCTACTTAACATAGGCTTTGATTATTAAGTTGACTCTTTGTATTCCACTGCAAATGAAATCTACTGAGCATTCTCTAATATTTACTATAACTATGTCAAAAAGATAAAAATGAATGGCATTTTTTGCCAGGCAAATTTGACATAAACAAGATCACCAATATTAAAAAGCAATTTTTCATAAAATTCAATTGTATACGATCTTGACTACTGATAAGATGCGTAGCAGTCGAGTATTTATTAAAGTTATGGATAAATGACACTGATTTTTTTTTTCTTTTTGGAATACTATTTTTGTTTTAAGGACCTTTATTATCACTTTGTGGGGCCACGCAGGCCAACCTGTTGAGACCAATTCATATCTGCCCTCCATCCAGAACCTAAAATACATTCTACCCAAAGAATATATACCTGAACGACTGCTGATGTTATCTGTTTTTTTTTTTTTTTCTCAAATTAGTTATTCAGGACGGCAGCCCACTGCAAGGCGCTTTCAGATGCCATTCATTTTTTCATCATTTCACCCGACATGCACATCTCTTAGAAAAGCCAATACAGACATAGAGAGAATGTGCTAACTCTTAAAATAGTGCTTCTTTGATATCACTTTTGAGAAGGGTTCCTTTGGCATGAAGCTTTTTTTTTTTTTTGGTTTTGGGAAGGTATCTAATATGTGGACTAAACAGAAATCATTAATGTCTAGTATAGGCTACATAACAAGATACAAACAGATCACAAAACAATGTAGCCTGTGTGCTACGCATGGAGAGTCCTTTTCATTTCACTAGCCATTTCACAAATCTGTTATCATCTGTGCATGATTATTTATGGACCTGTTGTGAATCTAAATAAATAAAGGGTCTCTCTGGAACCTTCATATGGGTGGTTCTCCTGGGAAGCAAAATTATTTCCGTATGGCACTGCTTTGAAAAACTCTGGCACCTTGGTTTTTAAGGGCTTATGAAGCAGTAGTTTTAACCACTCAGCCACTGCATTGTGCATTTACTTCATTATCGTAACTTGAAATGGACTACTACAGTTAAAGCTTTGATGTCTTCAATCTGTCATGGTGGTTACATTTCAAATTTGGAAATAGTAAATAATTTTTATTATTAGGCTGTATACAGCATTCCGCAAAGCAGCAGCTTTGAAAAGCCCTGAGGAACACACATTAAAAAAGAAAAGTCAATGGAGCGCTGACTCGAGTCCATACTGAAGTGGACAGTGCAGTAATGCTGGCCGAGGAGACTCAATGGCCGAGGCAGGAAGAATCTGCCTATGCAGTCCAATTACACAGACATGTGCTTAGGCTACTGGGCAGACAGTACTCACTTAGCCTATACTAAAGATTTATAAATTTAACGTTTTCTGTTTGTACAGCGATGCATTTTACCAAAATAGTGTCTCAGAACTGCAGCAATTGGCCTTTGCTAAATGGCATTGATATCAAAATCTGTTCCATAGCTAATCTAAATTATACTCGTATTTTAGACGTTTGTTGTGTACCTTCTGTACCTTATTTTTTGTGTTCAATACATGCTAACATCACACGGCTTGGACGAGAAGACTGTATTAACAACTCATCAAAAGACAATTCAGATTCCAGTAGTGCAGCTTCGGTAAAAGTTCAGGTATTCACTGAGTCAGGCCGCACTGGAGAGAACACTCGTGTCACTGGAAATCCTGGGGGTCTTCTTTTCTATTGACTGCAGGCATTTACTAATATGTGAAGAATCAAGGGGCTTCTAAATTCTTAAAACTGTGGATGTAAATGGCAATCAGAAGCTACTCTATAATTTCACACTTAGTAAATCTGCTGACATATTAATACACAATTATTTTTGTGTATAAAAGGTGATAGTGAGCCATTATTAATTGAATTACAGGCTATATTGCTGTATGCCATATTACTAATAATTAATAATAATACTGATAAAGGGTACAGAGGAATGAATGGACTGATTGACAATCTGTCTACAGTATCTATTATATAGTGCCTTTCATATCTATCTATCTATCTATCTATCTATCTATCTATCTATCTATCTATCTATCTATCTATCTATCTATCTTTCAAATCATTATTGATGTTGTTGGTTTTCTTAGTGTCAGTTATGGGATGAGCACTTTGTAAACAAAAAAGGAGATTCTTGCAACACATTTATGTTTCTTCTTTAAGTGAAAAGCAGAAGATGGCAGCAAAGAGTACAGCTGATTCTAGTGAGTTTTAAAACCACTAACATTTAATCATCTTGATTGTTATTTACAGTTGACGTAAACTGCCTGAGATGCCATCAGCACTCACACTGTTTTGATCAATTAGGGTTGCCAAGGTAGGGTATGATTGTGCATGGCTGATACCAGTAATGGACTGGCATTCCATCCGAGAATTGGTTCTTGTGTGGGTTTCCGTAAAGGTTTATGCTGATGAAAAGAGCTTTATTTTGGCATAGAACATAGCACATCTTCTCACTGGCATGGCTCAATCCACATGAAAGTTCTAGAAGGAGTCTATGCAGTAGGTCTATAATGAATAACCACAAGTAGATGATAACAGGTTTATGAAATACCAATGAGCTGTGACTTTAAAAGGTCTCTTGCTGCATACAATCACGTATTGTAAGTTCAGGTCTCTTGATCTCTTTGTATCTGCTCTGTTTTGTACACATGTACATAAAAAGCCTAAAGAAGCAAACTTCACATGCAAAGAAGCTTTCACAGATTTTTTTTTTTTTTTTGTCAAGCACAAATTCCTATGAGAAACCATGGAACCCATTAAAGAACCAGGAATGCACATGGCAAAAATACACAGTACAGTACTTACTATTTAATTCCCCTTAAAAATAACTTCAGTCATAAAATGTAGTTTACAAATTTTGAAACTACCCAATATGCATGACATTATGGGCAACTTTTGCATTTTATGCAACTTTCTTTCACCAACTATAAGACAAATAAAAGACTCTCATGACATCCGCGTGTTCAAAGGTTTAATTCAGCAATTATTCCAGTCCTTGGATTGGACATTAGTCGAAGGCTGGGCACTCGTATGAAAACACACTCACTGACGATGATTAAAACGTGGTTGGTGCTTCGCAAATGTCAGCTGGTTTATGTTGACAGCAAAGGGTAACAACAGGAGTAATGTAAATGTGTTTAAGACCTTCATCAAAATGAGTGGCACACGTGCTGTGAACAGTTACTGCTCACCTAGGTATGTGTGCCCACGGGGGCAACTTGAGACAGAATCCTCTCTTGACTGGGCATAGTGCTACTACTGAATAATAATAATAATAATAATAATAATAATAATAATAATAATAATAATAATAATAATAATAATAGTGATGTTTACTTTTTTGCCAGATAGATAGATAGATAGATAGATAGATATGAAAGGCACTATATAATAGATAGATAGATAGATAGATAGATAGATAGATAGATAGATACCAACAATAGCTTGTTATATTCTACCTATTCATCCATTTGTTAAAATCCTTAGTTTTTGGTCACAACATTATTATTATTATTATTATTATTATTATTATTATTATTATTGTTGTTGTTGTTGTTGTTGTTGTTATTTTCTTAACCCATGTATCCAGAGCAGGCTCATCTGAGCCATCAGGCTTATTGGGTGGAAGGCAAGAACAACATCTGAATGGGGCACCAGTCCATCACAAGGTGAACACACACAGACACACCTACACACAGACACACCCACACACACAGAGACACACCCACACACAGAGACACACCCACACACACACAGACACACCCACCCCCCACACACAGACACACCCACACAGAGACACACACACACACCCACACACACGCTAGGACCATTTTGGCATCACCAACTCATCTAACCTGCATGTCATTGAATAGCTGGATGAAACCATGGAGAGCATTTGATACAACAACAACAACAACTTTTATTTCTATTAGCACGTTTTCATACAAATGATGTAACTCAAAGTGCTTTACAAGACGAAGAAAGAAAAAAAGAAAAAATATATATAAAAATTAGGCAATATTAATTGACAAAGAATAAAGCAAGGTCAGATGGCCAAGAAGGAAAGAAAAAAAAACAAAATACCAAAACTCCAGAGGGATGGAGAAGAAAACAAAATCTGCAGGGGTTCCAAGGCCATGAGACCACCCAGCCCCGACATCAATGATCTCAATCAGTCCTCATGGCTTTCAGGCTTCACAGGAAGTATTAGACAATGATGGTCATGTCCCCCTCAATGTAGGGACTGCATGGTGCTTTGATCAGGTGGTGGTGGTGCCACCACAGAAAGCCAGAAAGAGTAGCGGTAAGTAAGGATACGAGCAACAATATTTTTCTTTTGCTGTTTAAAGATATGTAGCTCAAAGTGCTTTGCAACAAGTTAAAACAAGTACAAAGGATAAATAACTAAATTAATTGCAGTTTTTATGGTCTATTGTGTCAATCTTGACCGTAGAAAACAAGAGACTGCAATGCTCAGGTGGGTCGTTTTAACCACTGGAGACCGTCCGGCATCCACAGTTGGCCATTGAGAGGACATACAAGGCTACTGTAACGTTAATTCTGATGCCCCAAATACCACACAGTGATCAGCCTTTAACTTACTTAGCAGGCAGAGACAAAATGTACGCAAGTAACACCCCTGCTGCCAAGAACAAAGAAGCAAGGGTTATAAAAATGGCCTTTCAGAAGGACATAGTGAGAAATAAGTGGTTTTCCTAAGTTAATGGCTTTAACATTGTGTCAGCTGACTTTGACAGGAACCAGAGTGGGCTAAAGAAGGCATCCCGCCGCGTCGAGTGCGCTGCACGCTCTGTCTGTGTGCCTGTCCACGGAGTCACATTTGTCTGTCAGGACGTCTCTGCGCATATCGTGTCTGTTTATGAATGTGTGGCTCCACAGGCGCGACTCTTTTGTTTCACTCATGTGAAGTGATTCCTGCGAGTGTTTTATTCCTAATCTTTAAATTAAAATAAGGGAGAATGTCTGAGAAATAACAGCTTACCAAGCTGAGAATGTGGAGTCTGGCATCTGATTTTTTTTAGAAGGAGCTAAAGCACAAAACGCTTCATGAAGATGTGCCAGAGTCAAATCATCAGCAGAGGAAAGTGAGAGTTAATGAGACGTCCACACATGTGCAGTGAATCAAACATACGTGTGCGCGTGTGGTGCTAGTTGACAGAACTTCCTCATGTGGCTTCTTTCATGTGTCACCGTCTGAGAAATTTATGTTTCTTTGTCTGTGGAAGATTGTGTACAAAATGTAATTTATTGCTAGTTTTTTTCATTGACCAGAACCTTAAAAGGTAAAGGCTGACAGAAAACACCACACTCACGGCACTACACCTGGAACGGGCACAGGAAGTTAGCTGGGTCTTTTATGTTAGAACAGAAGAAATGTGAAAAACGAGAGGAAGCCGTTCAGCTCATTTGTCGCTGGTTTGTTTAGCTCATAGCTAAGCTGTCCCCAAAATCTGCTCCAGATCCTTCTTAAAGGTTGTCAAGGTTTCTGCTTCACCTCCATGTCTCAGTAGTTTGGCCCTGAGTCCCACAACTCTTTGAGTAATGAAGTGCCTCCTGGCTTCAGTCTTAAATGCTCTTCCCCTTCATTTCCACCACTGTCCTTGAGCATGTGATTCACCATTAAGCTGATCAAATTCTGATATTAATGTCAAAATGTGTGTTCTAGTTCTTGCATATTTTAGCGCTCATGGATGCAGCATCCTGGGCTTGTCCAGGTCCAGTCTGCAGGTTCTCCATGTGTGTGCGGGGGGATTTTCCTCTCACATCCCCAAAGAATTGCAAGTTAGTTTAATGATCTATTATGGAGCTGTGGGTCCTGACCCGGGCTGACTCCTGCCTTGCACTCTTTGCGACTGGGACAGTCTCCTGTCCCCACCGTGACCATGACTGAAGTTAAGCAGATCTGAGAGTGGAATGTCGTGGCCTTAGCAGATCCACTTTGAGATGACCAGTTAAAGAAAATGAAAGGAGTGGATTTGTTAAAAACAAATAAGTAACCAGATACGTCAAAGAATGACCACCATGAAGCTGAGTCTGAATGAGCCGTGCCTGCAGTTTATCTGTTCCGGTGGAGGAGAAGATTATCTGTGGGCACAGGTTCATACCAAACAGCCATGGCTTTGAGGTCTTGCTGTGTACAGATCTAGTTTTAATAAATGCCGCCGTGCAAAGGGTCTGCAGCACCGTTGTTTCAGTCATCATGTGGTAATAATTAAAAAGTCGAAAGGACCCTCATCCACCAACGACAAAGGAGAGAAACTGAATTTTTTTTTTTTGGATTTACAGGTGTGGATATAATTGCCTCCTAAATGAGGAAGCTAATAACATTTTTTTCATTTTCAAGTTTTGCAGTGGCTATGATTCATTTACTCCCAATTTGACAGTCGTAATTAGACAAAAACATTCAAAGGCTTTATTGTGTCTTATTAGCATTTAAATGGTTTGTTTCACTGACTGCTACATTATGTTGGAATGCTGCAGTGGAGAAAGAAAGAAAGAAAGAAAGAAAGAAAGAAAGAAAGAATAAAAGAAAGAAAGAAAGAAAGAAAGTGTTCTTGTAAGCCATTTTCCACATACATCGATCAGAGTGAGCCTAAATGATGCAGATGGCCGGGGGGACACACAGTAAAACTCCAGGTCAGGGGTCTCCAACTCTGATCCTGGGGAGCTGCAGTGTCTGCAGGTTTCCTACCTGCAACTGTCTTCATTTCTGCTGTTAACTGACCTTTTCTTTAAGACTCAGACCCCTTAACCCAGAGGTGTTTGGCTCCAGTCCTGGCTGTAAGTTTTCATTCTAACCCTTTTCTCAATTAGTGACCACTTTTACTGCTAATTAACTTTTTCATTTTAATTGATTTGCTATCGAAGACTCGGACAATTCCCAAATTGTTGGTTTCTTCCTTAATTAGCAGTAAAACAATAATGAGACACAAAACAAGCCAACGCATGACCAGCAACCAGTGTCCATCATACAATACTGTGTAAGATATGGCCGGCCATGTACCCCGGCCAATGCCCCCAGGCCACCAGATGGAGCCCTCCTTGAAGCATAGAGGTGCCCCGACCACCAGCAGGGAATTATGGACAATGGACTTTTAGTGCACAGCCCTGCTGGATACCGTGGGGGCCACCAGAAGTCACTGCAGGGAGGCTCAGAGACTATTTGCATTACGCCCAGGAAGTATGTCAGAGTCACGTGGACAAAGGGAACGATGTGCTTCCTGGGTGAAGAAAAGAAGGATTTTGACCTGACCCGGAAGTGATAGAAAGTCACATGGACTGAGGGACAAACACTTCCCGGTCACGGACTATAAAGGACTCTGGGAAATCCCATACGGGCGAGCTGAGTTGGGAGGCAGGGTGGCTAAGCGTCTGGGAAAGGAGGATTGTGATTTGGGTTATTGTTTTATTGATTTGATTTATATAAGAATTGTGGAGAGGAGAGTGTTTTGTGCACTTTATTATTATAATAAATAATTATTGGACTTTTGTCTGGTGTCTGACGTGGTTTCTGAGGGTTCAAGGGAGTGAGAAAGCCCTTAATCTGTCACAACTGAAAATAAAGATAGGAGAAGTTCACGATGATGTTGATCTGCTCAGGTCCACAAAGCATTTTGATGGTGGTCTTAGAAAAAAGAAAATCAACTGGTTTGGAAAAGTCTGGTGTGGCAGAATGAGAGCAGCAACAGGCCATGGAGTTAAAGAACAGGTTTAATTAATTAACTTCAACATCTTCTAATTAAGAAAATGGTTGGAGTTTAAGTCCCCAACTTAGCTGGTCTTCTGTTATCTTACTAATCCACATGTCATTTCTGCTTGGTTGCGATTTAACAAAAAAAAAAAAAAAGCAATTCAGAAGACTGTGTCTTAAAAAAAATAGTATAGAGTAAAGTATAGAGAAAGGAAGTTAATTAGCAGCAGAAATTGGTCACCAATGAAAAACATTACAGGATGGACATGTCCGTCTTAACTGGTTCTTTTCTCCTTAAATGGCAGCCAGATGCAAGTGAATCAACAGATGACCAGCAAACTCGGAACCTCAAACTCCAACAAATTCCACTCCAGCCAGTTTCTAAATCAGAAGCTGACACTTGTAATTAATTAATCCCGTTACTTAACACCGGGGCTTGTTGGTGCTCTCATTCTGCCACAGACGATTACAGAGGTCACTGTTAAAATGTTTTGTGGACCTTAGCAGACTGAAATTTCTCTGACATTCACCGTTCTTTATTTTTTGATATTGTATGATGGACTTGTACTTCACACATCAGGGCCCTATATAACCAAACGTTCTGCTAGCCTTCCTAACAGCTTCTGAACACTTCCTGGAAGTCAATAGCATCAAGTTCACTACGACTCCTGAATCTTTCTAATAAGGTGTACTTTCAATCATCAGACCTCCCATTGTATATTCAAACCTCACATTTTTAATTCCTGTTTGTAATTCTTTACATTTACTGGCATTAAATTTCATCTAGCACAAAGCTGCCCAAGCCTGCATGCTGTCCAAATCCTTCAGTAATGATTTAATAGATTCCAAATTATCATCCAGTCCACCTGTCTTGTCATCTGCAAATGTAACCAGCTTGTTGTTTATATTCCTATCCAAATCATTTATGAATATTAAAAATAGCAGTGGCTTCAGCACTGACTCCTGCTGGACATCACTCTTCTGCCAATTCTGATCAGCGTCTTTGCTGATGTTAAGATGGGCTGTGATGTGAACGGCAAAGTTCTCTATAGCATGACTGGTTAGTCTTACAGGTCAGCTCCTTTTATGGTTTAACATTTGAATGTATTTTAATTTTCACCAGTCAGCATACAGGTAAATGGTACATACTGAGTAACACCCTTATAGATAGATAGATAGATAGATAGATAGATAGATAGATAGATAGATAGATAGATAGATAGATAGATAGATAGATAGATAGATATGAAAGGAACTATATGATTGATAGATAGATAGATAGATAGATAGATAGATAGATAGATACTTTATTAATCCCAAGGGGAAATTATTGCCATTATTTATTATGTAAAGTCCCCACGTTGCAAATTATTAAGAGTTGTGGGTTAATACCTGGTTTATAGAAATATGACGTCTTCTATTTACATGGTTTTCAGAGAACAACATTTAAAGCTAAATGATGTATGTGTGCCCTGCGGTGGGCTGGCGCCCTGCCCGGGGTTTGTTTCCTGCCTTGCGCCCTGTGTTGGCTGGTATTGGCTCCAGCAGACCCCCGTGACCCTGTAGTTAGGATATAGCCGGTTGGATAATGGATGGATTTATGATGTATGTGAGTTTAATTTTCTAATGCTGTATAAATGTGCTGGTACAAATGAATTCGGGATGTCCCAGTTACACAGGCAGGCAGTTTCAAGTACATTTTTCTCTTACAGATGCAACTCTGTGTGCTAGGACAGTTATGCTTCAAATGTTTGATTTCTTTAAATCTCTATTTTTTTCTGTGTCAAGAACATTACACTCAGTATTTTATAACTTAATATTGTTAGGCTATGAAAGTTGAAGCAGTCTGAAAACTGACTTACTGAAATTTATAGCATACTCAGATATTTTAAGGAAATTGACAGCGTTTTCTTACTTAAAGAATGTCACAGACAGCCGGGGTCCTTGTCCAGCCGGCACGCCTCTTCACTGTATGGACCGGGGCAGCACCTCCTCCAGAACGCTAGATGACAGCTCCCTGGGTTGCAGTGGTGCCTAGAACTCCTGCAGGAGGAGTTGGAGTTTGGTGCAGCCCAGTTGGGATACGTGGTGCTGTTGCTGCTGCTGAGCCCTACAGAGCAGCTCTTCTGCCACACCTGGAAGCACTGGCAGAAATAAGTCAACAAACACCCGGAGCACTTCTGGGTGTGTTACAAAAGGAGCCAGCAGCCAGAGGAGTGGAGGAGAAAGAAATAGAAAGTATTGTGAGTGTGAATGCGATGTTTGTGCTTAGTAGGACTGTGCTGTGCCTGTGGGAACAAGGAAGGCGTTGACCACAGGTGAAGAAAAGAAAATTAAAGCTTGTGTTTTTATAAGTGTGCCTCCCGTGTCTGTCTGTGTCGGGTTAAGCGCTGTTATAGCGCCATCTATTGTCACAAGAACCACAACAAGAATCCCATTAACTCAAATAGTTTCATTATTTCCCTAATCTGAAGTTTTTTGTTTTGTTTCCTCCACTATATATTTGGTAGATTATCTAATAAGAATGACCCTGAATAGGGTCTGCTCCTCATCCAAGAAAGCGCAGGGCACAAGGCAGAAAGAAGCCCAGGACAGGGCGCCAGTCCATCACAGGGTGAGCACGCACACCCACACACCAAGCACACTCACTAGAGCCAATCTAGCACCACCAGTTCACCTAACCTGCAAGTCTTTGGACTGTGGGAGGAGACACAAAGAGACACAGGGAGAACATGCAGACTCCACGCCGGGATGACCCGGGACACAAACTCTGAGGGAGCAGCCCTACCACTGCACCACTGTGCCGCCCTAATAAAAATATATTTCAGACAAAAATACTGATCATGCATGAAGCAGTAGAGAAGTTTAACCAAGCCTTACATCTTTAGGGAAGGCCTGTGAGTACACGAACACGCAACAAGGTGCTTTCAGTCGCGTGTTCAGAGTCTGGCAAACTGTAACTTGCACGTGCTCATCAACATACAACACGTCACTGCTCTCTGGCACTATCATTAGTGAGTAGAAATTCTTTACTCGAAATGTCTGTCTCCCTTACCTGAGAAATCAGAGAAAATGTAATAAGTTAGAGGAATACATCTAAAAAAAGCATTATGACCTACAAAATCGAAGGGCGGAATTTGATCACACAGAATATGCATGTAATGTTAACGCTGGTGGCTACTACTGGATATGAACAAGGGAGCTGCCAAAGAAGTACAAGCTTGCAACGCTTATAAAATTAGCTTTTATAAACGAATACCCATCCATCCATCTGTCTGTCTGTCTGTCTTCCAAACCCACTTATCGAGGTTGGGGTGTGCAGAAGCTGGAGCCTATCCCATCAACTATTGGGTGCAAGGCAGGAGCAAATCCTGGACAAAGATCCAGCCCATGGCGGGGTAAACACGCAGACTTCAGGGCCCAACTCAGCATCATCAGTCCACCAACCTGCATGTCTTTGGACGGTGGGAGGAAACTTCAGCAGCTGGTGGGAACCCAGGCAGACATGGAGAGAACTTGCAGAAACCATACAGTGAGCATCCGGGGCTTGAACCCCAGTCTTCTTGTTGCTAGCACTGCGCCTACATGCTGCCTTTTTGTAGGACTAGGCGCTCCAATTCGCTGTTTCTAAGAAGCTGCTGGCATGAAGTTACTGTGCACGTCTCGAAGAATCCTGAGGCGCCATTGATGGAGACATACAACCTAACGTGTGATGCTGTGGTGGTGTAATGCCTAAATGTTCAAACAACAACTTTAACAGGGATATTTTACAGTAAATAAGCAAACATTTTCTACTCATCCACGTGTGTCAGAAACATGCTGATGCAGTGTCCATCACCTAACATCTTGTGCAACACAACATGCCCTTCATTGCCTTTGATGTTACAACATTTTTTCTTTTAATTCCACCTACGGGTGCTGGACAATTAAATAATAGCACTGCACGTGAACAATTTCATTTAGCCTGTCGTTATTTTAATCCATACACCGCCATGTAAAGTAAACTGTTCCAGTCACCGTGTTCTCTGCGTATCTGTTTGGAAACACGGCCATTAAATGTCTGATGGAGCTCCCACTGGTCTTTCTGCTTTAGAAGCTCCATCTTTAGACATTGTGGCCATCTAGAGCTGCAGGCTGCCAGCCCTGTCTTGTAATCCTGTGAAACTCCGCATACATCTTCAAAAGTACGTATTAGGACAAAATAGGACAGTCAGGGTAAATCTCGTAGTGTCACCACCGAAGTTTTAATGTAAACCTCTGATGAACTAATAGGCTGAATAATAAGCAGCAACTCGCTGGGATGCTAATCTAATCGGACCCACGCTCTGACAAATTAAAGTGCCACAGTGGCTCCTCAGAGCGATGCCACAGAGGCTTCAAAAAGAATCATCCACATGAAAGTTCTAGAAAGAGCCTTCCTTTATTTAGACCATAAATAAGCACGAATAGATGATGAAAGATTTGTGAAGTGCTGCTGAGTTCATCATTAAAAGATCTCTTGTTGCAGACAATAACACAGAATAAGTTCACTTCTTCTTGATCTTTCAGTATCCTGCTAGGAGTCCTAAACACATCGAAGACTTCTGTGTTGTCCACATATTAGGAACCTCAGGAAGGCCAAAGGACCAGTTTCACATGCAAGAAAGTGAAATGGCTCTTCATCAAGCACTGGCTCTATGAGGAAGCATTCCACTCAGTTAAGTGCCATTTTAGAATCAATGTTTTAAAGTATGTACCCATGAGGTCTTTCACAGGAGGGCTACTGGTGACGATTTCCTGTCTTTGAAGTGCGAAGGTCACCATGTGTATTTCAATGAAGATGTGGCCTTTGTCTCATTTCTGCAACAAGTTGGGGACAGTTTGTCAAAAGGTTGACTTGCTCACATGCTGGTGTTTTAATGTCAGAATGTGATGGGATCTGAGCTGTACTTACCTTTTTCCTCATCATTTACGAGAACTTCCTGGCAACCCGCCCTTGTTAATTTAGTTTTGTAATTTTCCATTTTCAAGTTGATCCTGTCCCTCCAAACCAAATAACATAAATCAATATTAGAAGAGACTGCACGAGAAGAGGCCATTCAGCCCAACAAAGCTCACCAGTCCTATCCACTTAATTCTTCTAAAATAACATAAAGTCAAGTTCTGAAGGTCCTTCAAGTCCTACTGTCTACCACACTACTGTACTTGGTCACTTATTCCATGTGTCTGTGGTCCTAATGTTTGTGTGACATTTCCCCTTCACAAGTTTCCAACTGTGTCCCCGTGTTCTTGATGAACTCATTTTAAAATACAAGTCTTGATTCACTGTACTAATTCCCTTCATCATTTTAAACACTTCAGTCAGGTCTCCTGTTAATTGTGTCAGCTTTTTTACTTTTTCTTATAACTCATCTGCTGCAGCCATGGATTCAGCCTAGTCACTCTTCTCTAGACCTTCTCTAGTGCTGCTATGTCCTTTTTGTAGCCTGGAGACCCAAACTGCACCCAAGACTCCAGACGAAGCCTCACCAGTGTGTTATAAAGCTGAGCAGAACCTCCATGGACTTGTGCTCCACACATCAAGGCGCTATATAACCTGGCATTCTGTTAGCCTTCTTAATGGCTTCTTAACACTGTCTGGCAGTTGATAGCTTAGAGTCCACTGTGACTCCTAAATCCTTCACATGAGGTGCACCTTCAATTTTCTGATCTTCCATTTCACGTTTTTAATTCTTACATGTAATACTTCACGTTTACTGATGTTACATTTGATCGTCCACAAATCTGCCCAAGCCCCGTATCCTGTCCAAGTCCCTTGTGATAATCTGCCAATCCAACCAGCTTGGTATCATCCACAAAATGAACCAGCTTGTAACTTATATTTCTATCTAAATAGGCATATGCAGATCCAGGTCCTCTCAAGCGGGGATGTTCAGACATTAGAGCTCCTCCATCACTTAGATAAGCTATATACTGTGTTGGGAGGTTTCTCCACAGCGTCCGCCTGTTGATCCTTGGCCAAATCCTGTTTTTTCCATCTTTTCTGTATCTTTTATTCCCATAGTTTAAACTCCAGGCTGAAGATCTGTATCTTATGGGGATGTACAGTGCATCCGGAAAGTATTCACAGCGCATCACTTTTTCCACATTTCGTTATGTCACAGCCTTATTCCAAAATTGATTAAATTCATTTTTTTCCTCAGAATTCTACACACAACACCCCATAATGACAACGTGAAAAAAGTTTACTTGAGGTTTTTGCAAATTTATTAAAAATAAAAAAACTGAGAAATCCCATGTCCATAAGTATTCCCAGCCTTTGCTCAATACTTTGTCGATGCACCTTTGGCAGCAATTCCAGCCTCAAGTCTTTTTGAACATGATGCCACAAGCTTGGCACACCTATCCTTGGCCAGTTTCGCCCATTCCTCTTTGCAGCACCTCTCAAGCTCCATCAGGTTGGATGGGAAGCGTCGGTGCACAGCCATTTTAAGATCTCTCCAGAGATGTTCAATCAGATTCAAGGCTGGGCCACTCGAGGACATTCACAGAGTTGTCCTGAAGCCACTCCTTTGATATCTTGGCTGTGTGCTTAGGGTCGTTGTCCTGTTGAAAGATGAACCGTCGCCCAGTCTGAGGTCAAGAGCGCTCTGGAGCAGGTTTTCATCCAGGATGTCTCTGTACATTGCTGCAGTCATCTTTCCCTTTATCCTGACTTGTCTCCCAGTTCCATGCTGCCACCACCATGCTTCACTGTAGGGATGGTATTGGCCTGGTGATGAGCGGTGCCTGGTTTCCTCCAAACGTTTCGCCTGGCGTTCACACCAAAGAGTTCAATCTTTGTCTCATCAGACCAGAGAAGTTTGTTTCTCATGATCTGAGAGTCCTTCAGGTGCCTTTTGGCAAACTCCAGGCGGGCTGCCATGTGCCTTTTACTAAGGAGTGGCTTCCGTCTGGCCACTCTACCATACAGGCCTGATTGATGGATTGCTGCAGAGATGGTTGTCCTTCTGGAAGGTTCTCCTCTCTCCACAGAGGACCTCTGGAGCTCTGACAGAGTGACCATCGGGTTCTTGGTCACCTCCCTGACTAAGGCCCTTGTCACCCGATCGCTCAGTTTAGATGGCCGGTCAGCTCTAGGAAGAGTCCTGGTGGTTTTGAACTTCTTCCACTTACGGATGATGGAGGCCACTGTGCTCAATGGGACCTTCAAAACAGCAGACATTTTTCTGTAACCTTCCCCAGATTTATGCCTCGAGACAATCCTGTTTTGGAGGTCTACAGACAATTCCTTTGACTTCATGCTTGGTTTGTGCTCTGAGATGAACTGTCAACTGTGGGACCTTCTATAGACAGGTGTGTGCCTTTCAAATCATGTCCAGTCAACTGAATTTACCACAGGTGGACTCCAATTAAACTTCTCAAGGATGATCAGGGGAAACAGGATGAGCTTCATGGCAAAGGCTGTGAATACTGATGGACATGTGATTTCTCAGTTTTTTATTTTTAATAAATTTGCAAAAACCTCAAGTAAACTTTTTTCACGTTGTCATTATGGGGTGTTGTGTGTAGAATTCTGAGGAAAAAAATGAATTTAATCCATTTTGGAATAAGGCTGTGACATAAAATGTGGAGAAAGTGATGCGCTGGGAATACTTTCCGGATGCACTGTAGATGAGCCAGCTTCTGGCCCGTGTAAATTAAAGAAACTTTAACAGTTGATTTCGTTTTGCAGATCTTCCATAGCACAGGGTGAACAGAGTTGCCCATTAAGATCGGAGTCCTCATACTGCATGCTGAAATCAAAATGTTCAGAATGTTCTGCCGTTCCACAGATTCAGGTTGAGATTCAGTAATAACTGCACTGATGGTGACTCTGACGTTACGCTTTTGACTGGAGGCCGCCATTACAACAAGAAAACCTGCAGTCAGCCTGATTTGGTCAATGTAAGAGCTTTGTTAATTGTTAGGGTTTCAGCAGCCGATGGAGTCACATTCAAATCTGAGCATGCCAGGTCTCGTCCTATAATTGGCTTACATCTCCACACACATCATGCACACAATACTCGGAGCTATTAACCCTTTATACTTCCGTGAATTATACAGAGGAGTTCCACAAAGCTGTGGGAGCCCATCACTGCCACGCGCCACAGTATGAACGTCAGCGTCACTGTGGCTGCATGAAATGTTTGAGTGCCAACAGCGGTTGGCTTTTAATCTGATATGCAGAGGAGGGGAGAAAACCATGAAAGCTGTTTTCATTTTGACCGAATGGGCCTTTCTGTTGATGACAGTTCATAAATGCACAGATGCTCATCATAAAATGCATCAAAGTGCTCACAAAGAAAAGCAAAATTGCTCCTAGTAAGGCAAATGTATAAAGTCTCAAGGGCTGGCTCAGTCTCCCACTCCTTACCAGTTTTACAGTCTGTACTGACACTTTGGAGGGTCTGTATGCCATCTTACTACTGGGCATACACTTGAGCAGCTCCAGGCAATGGAGGAAGCAGAGAACTTTGGGCCTGTGTCATAGGATATGAAGGCTCACTGAGGTGGAACGCTGGGGTTTTCTGATGCCAGTGCTTTCAAAATGTGTTTTTTTTTTAAATCTGGTGTATTGTGAACAACTGACAATTATATTGTTCAAAGCTCCTTGGTCTAAAGGTGTCAAAGTTGTCCAAAGCCCTAATAAGAGCTGGATGGCATTCTATGTGGTGCTGTGCTGGCCGCAGTTTGAATTAAGGAAAAGTGTCTTGTAAAATCTGTTTATGGCTGCTGATTTTACAATTCAAGGATTCCGTTGTTTCCTCGGAAAACATAGGCGCCAAGCACAACTCCACCGCGTGTTACAAATCCACTAGGACCTCCCATGTTTTGGCTCCTTCTAGAAGTCAGAAGCATTTGGAGCAAGGAAGGCATTCCCTCCGACAGCCCCCTTGACTTGCAAAGGTTTCTGGGATTGCGTGAGGTTTGTCAGCTTTGTCTGAGGTTTGATACGCAAAAAGCCATCACTCTCCTGTTGAAGTCATCGGAAGAAAAACTTTGAAGACAAATCAAGTGCTTCAGGCAAAGTGTGACTTCTGCTGACGCAATGCCATCAAGAAGGTGACGCCATTTATCAAACTGCGATTGAGTCAAAATGCTGCAGCCTTTCATGAAAGTCACGCCAGACTCCCTCTGTGGGACATTCTCATCATGAAGACCCTGACACGACTGCCGTTTATTCTCGTAACACAACCACCTGTCCACCTCCTTCAGACCCAAGTTCCTCTCTAGTAGTTGTGCGGAACCTTCCATATATACAAGGCCTGTAAAAATCTTGGACATTTTCACTTTTTCTTGTTATAAAACACTGAAACACGGTGGCCTTTTTGACATTAATCATCAGAAAAAGACTCCTTAATGTCAAAGTGATTCAGAATAATTACTGATAAAAGCACGCAGGATAACTGATCTCACCCTCTCGATGTATCCTGTCATTTTCTAACACTCTTAGTCCTGTGCAGGGTCACGCTAGGTGCTGGAGCCTCTCCCTGCTAGCATAGGGCACAAGGCAGGAACAGACCCTGGACAGGGTGCCAGCCCCCCTTAATTATGACACCCCCTGGTGCAGCCCCCTGGTTTTAGGCGTCCCATCATTAGTTCAATGGAGACCACCTGTCTGGGCTTTCAGTTGATTGTATGTGGAAGGATCTGCTTCTTCTGAGTCAGTATGGTGGCCTAACCTACACAATGAAGACAATGAAACACAACAAGCGACTCAGGTTAGGGGATGGAGACAGGAAGATGTCCAAGTGACTGAATATCCAATTAAATCAACCATTAAAATATGGAAGGAGCACAGGACAGCTGGAAATCTGCTAGAACAGGCCATATAAAAAAAACTGAAAAAGATGAGTGAGGGAGACCACCAAGAGCCCTCTGAGAACTGAGGAGGAGTCACGACAAACATTGGAGAGACTGTGAAGATAATTGGGTCACCAGTCGCAGTGTTATGGGGGTGACAAAGAGAAAGAAACACGCCGGACATCTCCGCAGAAGACAAATAGGGGACTTTGAAGTCAGCTTGAAGAAGGTCCTGTGGTCTGATGAGACCGAAATTGAGCTTTGTGGCCATCAGACTAACCGCTGTCTTGCACTGCACATCATCAAAAACTCACCATCACCACCGTGAAGCAGGGAGGTGGCGTCATCAGGCTATGGGGATGCTTCTCTGCAGCAGGCTCTGGGAGGCTTGTGAGGGTAGAAAGTCAAATAAGCAAATGTTGGAAAACCTGCGGCACCTCAAAGCACAAAACCAAAAGTACCTCAAAACAACACCGTGAATATCGTGGAGAGGTCGAGTCCGTGTGCAGATGTCAATCCAGCTGGGAATCTGAGCCTGGACTTGACGGAGGCTCCACACTCACAACCACCATGACACCTGACAGAACCAAAGAAGAATGAAGAGACCTGGCAGAGCTGATAGAGGGAGACCTCATGGCTGCCGTCTGCTAAATACTGACTTGAGTGAGGGTGGTGAGCTCTTACAAGATCATTTATTTTATCTTTGATTAATTCGGACCACTTGGCAGAGATCAGCATCAAAAAAAGTCAAATTCACTCCATTGGGATTTCATGTTGAATGACAGTGCAATGTGAAGTGAAGACGTTGTACAGACACTTCGGCGTTCATTCTGTGAATGGGCACACAAAACCTGCTGAGCCATTTGTTGCAAGATTATCAAGGACAAGAGAAGGACGCCTCCTTGGACACAGCAGCCTGAGGATTTGATCAAAACTCCACGCACATCAGGAGTTCTCACGTCCGGTAACAACGGCTCAAAAACACCAGCACAGTAAATGTTTTTAGCTCATTCATTTGACACAAAGACAATGTACATTCATATGAGACATGTCCAAGAAACCAAAAGACTACATTTAACTTTTGAATCTTTCTGGAATTAGAGTAAGCTTCACAGCCAGTGAAGTAACATCACTCATTTTGTTTGACGTTAAGAGTCTTGCTGACGGGACACTTTTAGATGTTCTCCACAATATCAGTGCGTTTAAAAACAAGCACACTCTTAAAAATCTATCGGCCATCATTGACCAGGCAGCACTGCATTCTGGGAAGGGCTCTCTTGGCTCTTTGTGCTTTGAAAAACTTACTGATATGTAGAAGGACACTGAAATCTTTCATTTAGAAATACAAGTGCCAGAGTTGCCCTTCAGGCCCATCCACGTGAAGGGTCCAGAATGAATCTTTTATTTATTTTGACCTCTAACAGGCTCCATTCAGTGAATAACCACAAAGGGATGGAAACATTTTTGAAATATCAATGGGTGATGACTGTAAAAGGATTCTTGTTGCATACCGTAACACGGGCTAAGCTGAGGTTCTCTTGTTCTCTTAGTATCCTGCTAGGCAGTCCGCCCTACTTTCAATTTTTCAGTTATTCCACATATTAAAAAGTTTTTCATACCACAAAGAACCAACTTCATATGCAAAGAACCCTTCCCAGAATGCAATGGTGCTATAAGGAACCACACAACCCAATCAAGAACTACAAAATGCAGTTCTTAAGAGTGTATGGTGGGTCCTTTTAAAATCGGCAGCCACTGCGATTTCACAGATCCCTTCCCATCTCGTTCCTGGTTATTGACTGTCACAGAGCTAAATAAATAAAAAGTTCCTTTCTGGAACCTTCATGTGGAGGGGTCTTTTGGGATCCAAACGTGGTTCCCCAGTGGCTCCTGCTTTCTAAGAGTATAGATTTGGAGGTGTGCCCTTTCGTCCCAGACGTCCCTATCGCTTACTCTTCTGGCATCGCCACAGGGAAGTTCCTCTCAACCCGCGTTTGTGGGAAGAAAAGAAGTCATGAGAGGCTGCAGTTTATCATTTTATTTAGTGAAACCTTTAATAAAAATCTGAAGTAACTAATGTCGGTTATGAAAAGTGTGCGAAAGGCAGAGTTGCGTCAGATGTATTTTCTTCATTGTTTTATTCATGGACAATTGTTACGGTTTATTGTGCACTTTTCACTCTTTGTCTCCTTTACTTCTTAGAGAAGTTAGCTGCATCACTGCAGGAAACCGAACACTCACTTCATTTCTATGGACCTCAGGTGGGCCAGGGACTTCCATCTGTGGCATCCTGAAACAGTAGAGCCAGATGGCTTCTTTGTCAAACATTCCAGACAAAGGCCTTGCTAGGATGAGGTGTTGTCTTTGTTGTGCCTTATAGAATTACGTGCGTCCACACCACGATCAACGTAGAAAGGGTGATGACGGCATCTCTGGGGCTCCTTCTACTCTCAGTCATTTGCCAACCATGGTAGCTCAAACAGTACTCTGTTACTTACACACTGAACATTTCAAACCAGCGATCAGTTAAACCCTCCAAATAAGATACTGACAATCTGAACTCCTCAGACACACCTCCACAGTATGCTGTACTTTAATATTTTACTGTGGAAGTCCTCATGAGATCCTCTGATCCTTCACATCCTCTCATGTCTGCTAGTGAACTGCACCTGATGGTGCCACCTCTATAACTGGCATCAATCTTTGTCATGTCATTTTCTAAGCTGCTTAATCCAGACCAGGGTCACTGGGGGTGCTGGAGTCTACTCCAGCTAGCATGGGGCGCAAGGCAGAAACAAACCTTGGACTGGGTGCCAGTCCATCAAATGGTGAAGACAAACACAGACACAGTGTAAGAGGTTTTGGCTGGCATCTCAACTCGGCCGGGACGCCCCGAGAAGGGAAGAATGGGGGAAGGCAACTACGTTTAGACACTGCCTCCCCCAAGACGCTAGATGGGGACTTCCCTGCAGCATAGCAGTGCCCTGGATTCCAACAGGGCACTATGGGATTTGGAGTTTGGCTTCACAGCCCTGCTGGCTGCCATGGGTGCCGCCATGGGTGCCACCAGGAGAACCTGGGGAGTTGTGCTTCCGTCATAGCCCAGAAGTACTAGTGAGACACGAGGACGGAAATCCAGAGGTACTTCCGGGCTGAAGAAAACGCAACTTCTCCATCTGACCCGGAAATGCTGGCAAGTCACATGGACAGAAGAACAGAAGCACTTCCCGGTCGGACACAATATAATGGATTGCTGTGACTGTCAGGAGGCAGAGGACGGAGCTTGTGGGAGAGGAGTGGAGGCAGCGGAGAAGAAGAAAAGACAAAGAGAAGGACAAAGAGGGAAAAGGACTAAGCAATAGTGCTGGTGGTTTGTGCACTGTGTGTGTTTGGGAAAAATAAAACGTGTGTTTTGGGACTTGTGTGTGTCCTGTGTCTGTCTGTAGCCGGGCTAATTCCACAACACATACATACTAAACCCACACACACACACTAGGGCCACCGGACCTGCATGTCTTTGGACAGTGGGAGGAAACCACGCAGGCATAGGAAGAACACGCAAACGTAACTGCATGTAAGGAGGACCTGGGGTGCGGACCCTGGTCTATTGTGCAACGTGGTGTGCGGATTATGCAATTTGAGTAATGTGGGATTTTGTTCATGAACGTTTTCATATCTTTTGTTGTAGTCAACATGCGCCTGTGTTATTATCACAAACGTCATCTTTGTTCTCCATAAAAATAACAGGGTAATTTATTATTATTATTATTTGTTTACTAGTAAGGGGTAAATAACATTTATGACAATTATATATACTGTAATATATATTTTATATATTTAAAAATTTATAAACATATATATGTATATATTTGACATAACATTTTATATATATATATATACGCACACACACGTACCTTTAACTGTGACCCGACATTTGCGCGCCGTCAAAATCGCGCCGACAAAATCGCGAAAGTTTCATTAAATAGGAATTACTAGTTTAAAGCATATATAATAATGTTTATTTTAGAAGTCAATATTATGAGACGCGTCATGCCATCAGCACGGCACGCAGATAGTCCTTAAGATCACGCCCTGCATATGTAGGATTTGCAGCAAGGGAGTCCCACTTTCTTAGCTTCTCTCGCGGTTTTGTCGGGGCGCATATGTCTATCGCGCTTTGTCGGTGAACCCATTTAAATATACACAATATATATATATATATATATATATATATATATATATATATATATATATATATATATATATATATATATATATATATATATAGTCACACACGCGCATGGGAGGCAGCTAAAGGGCTTGAGTGAAGGCAGTTCGAGGCATGCCGGGTGTGGCAGAGTGCACTGACTCTTTTCTCCCTTGCCTGTAGACCATCCCCGGGATTTCACCTGGATCACCTGACATCACTTCCGGACTGAGCCAATGGAAGTCGGCCACACCAGCTCCAGTCCCTCTGATGTCACCTCCGCTCTGAGCCAATGGTGGAAGACCACGTGCGGATCCATACGACCTCACTTCCTGTCTCCCCTTTAAAACCTGCCCCTTTTCCTTTGTTTCTTCAGTCTTGTTTTGGACTCGGTTGTGTGCACTTCAGTGCTCTGTATTTTGTTAAAGAAAACGACTTTTGCAGCCAGGATACCACAATATACGGGTGGCTGCCCCAACTCTTTATCTGTCAATGTCTCGTTCTTGTGACAGTGGCGTAGTCGGCAGGATGGAGAAGTCCCGAGGAGAAGGGGACAGGACCTGCAATATACCCAGGTGGGAGCGTACCGGGGCCGAGTATTCAGGCGGGAGGGTGCCCCGTGGTTCGGCGTGACCGTGCGGGCTCCGCTCCCGCACTCATAACTAGCCCATCTGGAGTGGCCAGGGAGTGTGCGGGTGGGGCTCACAGAATTGGGCTGCCCTGGAGGGAGGCAAAGGGACTCAGTATGCTCTCTTGGGGGAGAGTGCCTGCCTCCCTGCGAAACCAAAGCCCCATTTACCACCTAGGGGTGCCCCAGACTGGCAGGTGAATAAAAAAAAAAATGGAGGTTGGACCCTGAGCGGCCAACCAACAAACAAGCCTGGTCCTTATGGGCAATGGTAGGGCATTGGCTACGCCATTTGAAAACACGCCCTACCAAATAATAGAGCAGGTAGCTTGCTATCTGCTCCTGGAAGCGCTTCCCCGTGGCTTCACCCAGCCGGTTTGGGGCGAGCGGTTTAAGAACATGTCTGAGCTCATAGAGCTTATGGAGACGCAGAGGGCGGCCTCACACTCTGGGGAGCAGAACCGCCCTCATCAAACTCAGCCGGGTATGCCCAAGACCTAGCCCCACCCTGTACAATCCGGAGCCGTATGGCGTCCGCGGGGCCGCGGGCGCGCAAACCGCTTGGAGGCAAGGAGGAATGCAGGTGGAGGGTGAGGAGGGGTTGGTGTGCTCTGGCTAATCCGCTGGCGGTCCCACATACTGGCGTGGTGATCGCCAACGGACACAAGACCACAGGTTTGTTCGACCGCAGCAACATTTCATTGTTGCCCGCCGCTTTGTGCAACCGCAACAGTGGCTAAATTTAAGACCGGTATAACCTGTGTCCACGGAGACATCCGCTGGTACAGGTCCGCCGCTGTGTCATCAGTTACGGAGGGTCAGTTCGTAAGCTCACCGTAGCGTCCTACCTGATCCTCCACACCCGGTGATACTAGGGCGGACTGGTCTAAAATCAAAAGCGGTGAGACACATACCACTCCCGGGGTTAATTTGGGCCTCGTTATGGACGGAGATAACCCGTCTCAAGCTGCCTCCACGCCGTGTAATCAGCCGGCAGAGAGAGACGCAGTCGCCCTGACTGACGTGGCAACTCCCGGGCCGTCGCGGGCTAACACGTCATCCACCAACGCCGCGGCGGAGCGGGAGGAAACCACGCCCATTGAGGTCGACGCTGACCCTCTCTCCGTGTTGCGGTTCCAATTTAAAGAAACGCCGGCTTCTTTTAGAAGGGAGCAATGGAATGATGACTCCCTGAAGTTTGTAAAAAATGCAGTGGTCCTTGTCAATGGCCAGCGCACTAATCAGTCGATGCCACAGGGCCCCTACTTTGTGCTAGATAATGACCTCCTTTACCGTGTAGCAATGCATGACGGGCAGGAGACGAGGCTGCTGCTAGTGCCGCGTACCTTCCGCGGCAGGTCTGTGAGCTAGCACACGCCCACCTCCTAGGTGGCCACCTGGGCACCGAAAAACTCTGGAGCGGATCAAGCTCCGTTTCTACTGGCCAGGAATTAATGAGGAGGTTAGCTTTTGGCGCTTCCTGCCCGGAGTGTCAACTGCGACAAATTCCTAGGAGGGACCGTGCTCCTCTCATTCCTATTCCACTGATTGACGTTCCCTTCCACAGAATCGGGGTCGACCTGGTGGGACCCCTGGAGCCCTCAGCCCGAGGACACAAGTACATTTTAGTCCTCGTGGATTACGCTACACGATACCCGAAGCTGTTCCGTTGCGCCAGCTACCTCTAAAGCCATCGCACGGGAATTACTAGGGGTATTCGCGCGCGTGGGGATCCCCAAAGAAGTCTTGACAGACCAGGGGACCCCCTTCACCTCGGAAACGTTCAAGGAGACTGCCAGATTACTGAAAATAAAGCATTTAAAGACCTCGTGTATCATCCTCAAACCGACGGATTAGTAGAGAGGTTTAATCAAACTCTCAAGCAAATGCTGCGTAAGGTGGTCAGCGAGGATGGAAGGAACTGGGATCAGCTCCTCCCCCTCGTCCTTTTGCCTATCGGAAGTCCCACAAGCCTCCACGGGTTCTCCCCTTTGAACTACTATACGGCGACAACCTCGGGCATATTAGATATTTTGAAAGAAGGCTGGGAAGAAGAGGCTCTTCCCTCCACAAACATACTGGAGTATATCGCAGTTACGCGATAGATTTGGAAAAATTCGCCTGTCCTTAAAAGTCACATGGAGGAGGCTCAAGCAGCACAGGCCCGGTACTACAACCGCGGCACGTCTCTTCGGGAGTTCCGCCCGGGAGATCGGGTCATGGTCCTAGTGCCTACCTCCCACTCTAAATTGCTTGCCCACTGGCAGGGCCCCTACGGTTAAGGAGAGGAAGGGACTGGTCGACTATTTGGTGAGTCAACCCAATCGCCGGCCAAAGGAGCGGTTTATCATGTGAACCTGCTGAAACCGTGGAAGGACAGGGACCCCGATCCCTCCTCCGCCAGCCCCGCCACTCTTCGCTCACACACACGACCTTAACTTCGCACGGACTTAAGTCCCAGACAGCGGCAGGAGCTGGAAACAGTTATCCGGACCGCTCGGGAGGTAGTCAGTGAGAACCCGGAAGGACCTCTCTGATTGAGCACAACATCGTGACAGAGCCCGGGGTTGTTGTCCGAGAACGCCCGTATCGTCTTCCCGAGGCAAAAAAGGCTGAAGTGGAGCTTGAGATCAAGCGCATGCTGGAGCTAGGTGTGATTGAGGAAAGTTATAGTCCCTGGTCCAGCCCCATTGTGCTCGTCGGTAAGCCTGGCGGAAGTTGGAGGTTCTGCAATGACTTCCGTCGGCTTAATCAAGTCTCCCAATTTGATGCTTATCCAATGCCACGCGTGGGCGACCTCCTCGAGAGGCTTGGACAGGCTCAATACCTGACCACACTTGACATGACGAAAGGGTACTGGCAGGTTCCTTTAACGGACTCCGAAGGAAAAACGCGTTTAGTACCCCTAGCGGACACTGGCAGTATCGTGTCCTTCCATTTGGGTTACACGGGCTCCAGCAACCTTTCAGCGTCTGGTGGACAAAGTGCTTCGGCCTCATAACTCATACAGTGCTGCCTACCTGGATGACGTGGTCATCTATTCCAGCACATGGAAGGAACACCTACAGCATGTCCAAGCGGTATTACGGACACTTGGTGAGGCGGGCTCGGATTAATCCCAAGAAATGCTTCTTGGATTAAGCGAGCCAAATATTTAGGCTACCTGGTGGGTGGGTACCGTAAGGCCACAGTGCTCCAAAATTGATGCCATTCTGAAATGGCCCGTCCATGAACCAAGCGGCAGGTCCAAGCCTTTCGGTTAGCGGGTACTACCGCCGGTTTGTACCCGGTTTTGGAGAGAGCGGCGCCTTGACTGATTTAACAAAGAAGAGGGCCCGAGCATTGTGGTATGGACTGAAAAAACAGGCGCTGCATTTGGTGACTTAAAGCAGGCCCTTACGTCCACACCTGTTTTGATGGCACCTAACTTTTCTTTGCCTTTCATCCTCCAGACGGACGCTTCGGACACAGGCCTGGGCGCCGTGCTGAGCCAAAGCGTCGATGGTGTGGAGCACCCCATCATGTTCCTGAGCGGAAACTGTTGGACCGGAGACCAGGTATGCTGCGGTGGAGAGGGAGGCTCTGGCGATTAAATGGGCGATTACTCAGCTGAGGTACTACCTGTTGGGCCGGGAATTCACCCTTGTCACGGACCATGCACCCCTACAGTGGATGGCCCTCCACAAGGAGTCGAATCCGCGGTCACCCGGTGGTTTCTTGACCTGCAGCCGTACAAGTTTTCGCTCGTTCATCGTCGGGCTCTCCACGCCAACGCTGATGCTTTCGGGTTCACGACCTCTCGGTTAGGTCGCCCGACCCGTCGGGTCTGGGCTAAGGGGGCCTTGTCACACACCGCATGGGAGGCAGCTAAAGGGCTTGAGTGAAGGCAGTTCGAGGCATGCGGGGTGTGGCAGAGTGCACTGACTCTTTTTCTCCCTTGCCTGTAGACCATCCCCGGGGGATTTCACCTGGATCACCTGACATCACTTCCGGGACTGAGCCAATGGAAGTCGGCCACACCAGCTCCAGTCCCTCTGATGTCACCTCCGCTACTGAGCCAATGGTGGAAGACCACGTGCCGGATCCATACGACCTCACTTCCTGTCTCCCCCTTTAAAACCTGCCCCTTTTCCTTTGTTTCTTCAGTCTTGTTTTGGACTCGGTTGTGTGCACTTCAGTGCTCTGTATTTTGTTAAAAGAAAACGACTTTTGCAGCCAGGATACCACAATATACGGGTGGCTGCCCCAACTCTTTATCTGTCAATGTCTCGTTCTTGTGACAATATATATATATATTTACACACAAATTATATGGAGTTGGACTTAAGGACAGCCAACATGAGCTGCGGATGTCGTTTTCATGATATTATAAGATATGAGACGCATCTGTTTTATGTATAAACTTGTGTGCAATGTTAACAACAACTCGTCAAACAAAGCAAACGGCTTCAGTGATCGCGGCGTTTACAGAACTCTAAAAGGACGAAGCTGTGTAAAATTAGATAACAACGACAAAACAGGCAGTTTTAAAGTCTTACTTCATTTCTTGCTGGAAAGTGACAAGTGACCAAATAAAAGCTCAGTGCCGTGCCCATACAATAACATGTCATCTGTCTGCTCGCAGCACGTCATCCGTGTTCCTGTCAAGCGCAGTCTACGTGTCTTTGCTGTTCTTTGTGCGCACACTTTAAATTTTGCTCTTCTCGCCATAACTCTGTTTTTTTAAGTACAACGTTTCGCTGCTGTAAATTTCAAGTATGAAAAATGTAAATGTTATGTTTAAACTAAATGAGCTTGGCAATGCCAATTACGAGATGTGAATACGCTGTGGTTTTTAAGCACGCGCGCTCCAAGCCCGGGCGGCCCCGCTTCTTCGAGTCGCAAACTGACTTATGGAGACTCAAAGATCTGTGTGGCAAATCTGAAGTGTGTGGATTGTGTACATACAGTATATAAGAATAGATTTCGAGATACATTAGTTGAATCAAGCAAGTTTACAGTCCTTAATGTTTATATCTATTTAATTAAAGATCGTAATTATCTTTTTTCCTTTACATCCTTCCATTTTCTCCTCTCCTTCTCTTCTCTCTCAGTCTCTTACTTCAAGGTATATATAGAGCCACGCAGTTTAGTTGCCACCACAAATGTTGTCACACTCATAAAAATAACGTTTCTTTAAAGGCTTCCTCGTACTCTCTTAAAAACGAAGGTGCCAGAGTGGTTCTTTTGAGCGACGCCATAGGGGAATCACTTTTGGTTCCCAAAATAGCCATCCACATGAAAGTTCTATTAAAACGTTTTGTCCCCAACAGGTTTCAACAGTAACTACGAACAGATGATAACAGCTTTGTAAAATGTTCCTGATTTGAAGAAGACTCCAACTTCGTATAATGACACGGCTAACATAACGCAGGTTTTCTTGTTCGGTTGTGCCCTTATAGCCTATGCATATGTTAAAGATTTCTGTTGTGTCCACATATTAGCGACTATTTCAAAGCCCAGAGAACCAGTTTTGTATGCAAAGAATGAAACGGATCTTTGTCAAGCGATGTTTCGACGAGGACCACAGAGACCATGAAGTGCCCTTTTAGAAGTCGCAGTTTTAAGAGTATTGCTCGACAAAGCACCGTTTCATTCTGGTAAGAGTTCTTTGCACATGAGTTGTTTTTAGGCTTTGAAAAGCTTTCATATATATATATGGACAAAACTGAAATGTTTAGTGTCTTGAAGGCTACCTAGGATACAAAAGATCAAGAAAACGTGCCTTGTGTACAGCGAGGGTCCTTTTAAATCCCGTTAAATCCCATTTAAGTCCTGTCCTATTAGTCCTTTTAAATCTTTTTTCTTTTCCTGTAACTTTCTCTGTGACATCTTTGATCTCCATTGTTTGCATGAATTGTGCAATATTAATAAATGTTGCTGTTATTGTAAAGTTAAGATCCCGTTGGTATTTCATAAATCTGATATCATCTATTCGTGGTTATGTAGGGCGCCGATAACTAAATACAGAAAACTGGAACCTTTATGTGGAGTGTCGCGCCATGCAGGTCATCGCTCACAAGAACGACTTTGTCTCCTTCATTTTAAAAAGCGCAGTCTAAACTGTGAAACGTCATTTTCTGCTGGCTTGCGAAACAAACTCCACGGTGATCTCCCCAAAAATCAAAAGTAATTTATTGACATCCCAAACTCCCCAAAATGTATCGTGGCAAACATTAAAGGTGTCGCTCCTAACGAGACCATAACCTTCTAAGCTGTTATAAAGATGACCCAAAAGTGCAAAGTTCAGAAAGTCCGATAAATTTAACTTCACACTAAATAAGTCACGACGAAGATATTAAAATCAAAAGATAAAACTCACATCGGAACAAATTTTGCCTGACTAAATAATTCTGATGAAATGTGCACGCCGGTGACATGACAAACGTAACTAATTTTATCGAATTCTTTGTTTGTCACTAAACGTTACAATTGGAGTTCGCTTCCAGCCACGTAAACGAAAACTCAACACAGTAATCAACAGCATTGGGAGCATTTCGAGTAAAATAATACATTTAAAAAGACCCCAGATGTACGGCGCACGCATATTTTAGTAAACGGGGAAATATTACTAAGTTAAAAGAAAATAAAAACGTTTTGTTCCTATGATTCTTGCGTAATTTCATGCCATAGTTAGTTCTTTAGTTCCTTTGATAATAAACTCTGTGTAACTTTGCTAACGACTCCTGAAGCAGTTCTGAACGTATCCAATTTTTGAATCGGCATATAAAAGTAGGTTTGTAGAAGAAAAAAAAAAATAAAACCAAAAAATAAAATAAAGTATACGTCCTGTTGATACCCAATGTCCCAAAACGTCGTTTCTTTTGGATAAAGTTTAACGTTATGGACTCGGTGCGCAGTTGTTATTGCGGGGCTGTCGTGTCGTCCGCTTCTGAAGAGCGCACTTCTGAAAATGTCGAAGGCGGTAAGGAGCCTGGCGCCCAGTTTGCGAGTTCTGCACAAGCCCATGGGTGCCATCATCCACCTCGAAAGGCAGGTGCGCCATGGCGTGTCAAAACGGCCGCCGCCTGTTCAGTCGCACCTCATCGCGCCGACTTTTGTTAATAGCGAGAGCAGAGCGGAGGAAAATCAGAGCAGAATATAAAGAAGTGGTCTGAGCATCTCGTCCGAGCAGCAAGGGAGGGTCGTCGGGGGACGTTCGGCTTTATGGTAAGCAACTCGAGTCCGTTTACCACTTGTAGCCCCTTTCATTGTCTCTGAAACAAATATTAAAATGTCAGACTCGGATCACCTTTTTTAGTTTCAGCACATGTTCGGGACTTCAAAGGGGGCCTTCTGTCAGCTCATCTGAAGAACTGGGGGGCTGCGGCGGCCAAAAGTTTTAATTGTTCTTCAGCCTTCATTTGTGAGCTGCAGGCGCTTCGCTTCATTTTTCTGCAATGAACCACCAAAGGACCACCAACTGCCCGTCACAGTTTCAAAGGAGCAGACAAATACACGGCGGCATACATTAAAATACAAATAAAGTAAAATAAATCACAATTAATATGCCATCCAAATTAAAATAAAGGAAAAGTCAAAGAGCCAACGAGCTCTGCTGGGCTCGGCCGCCTCGACTGAAGCTTCACCTGAAGCCCCTACAGTCTCGATAAGCCGTTTTGCGTTATGGACAAATAAAAGATTCTTCACCCGCACCACTTAGTGATGCCTTTAAAATGTCAGTTCACATGTGTATTGTATAAGAAGAAACGACAAAGAAACAATACAACTCAATCAACCCGACATGCAAAAGAAATAAATGTATAGCGCCTTATTAAACTGCTTTGAAAAACAGTTTGGACTTTTTAGCGCGACGAAAACCTTCCAGTGACAAACCATTGTTATGCTTTTAGATTGATATTCAGATTGGCGCCTTAAGATTTGCCTGCCGCCATCATCGGACTCTCTTAACAAACTTTCCATTTTCATTTTTAGCGTGAAAAGGCTTGGGTGCAGAAAAAATAAATGTTAGAAATGCGAGCGTTACTGTGAGATAAAGAGCACATAGTGTGTAAAAACTGGCATGACATGAGATGAGATGAGACCCTCGAAACCGCTTACGCCAAGTCGGGGGACGTGGGGGACCGGAGCCTCCGCCGTTTATCGATTCAAAGAACACTTAATAGCAATAACCGAATACAACTACAAGAACGGCAATCAAACAATAATGATTTTTTAATAATAATAATAATAATAATAAGTTATCGTATTAAATGTCTCTTCTACAGGTTAACTGAAGTTGCCTTGACGCACAGAAATTGATGCGTGTCTTAATCCAGCTACAGAATAATTTTAAAGTAGGAATGACTCCGCTGTTTATTCTTTTCTTGTTCTCTGTTGCTTTTATGCTTGTCGTCTCAAGCAGCGTAACTTGCCTTGTAAGTCGCCATGGATAAAGTCGTCGGCTAAGTCAATAATAATAATAATAATAATAATAATAACCACCTGTCACTATTATTGTTATTATTACTATTATTATTATCATCCATGCATGCAAGCATGAACGATGATGATGATAATAATTACCGTACAATGATCATATTAATAGTAAAATATTTGAAAACTATTATTTCTGTCGTTACTTTTTCTTGAAGAAATGCATTCAAATATTTTAAAATAATCTGACAAATTTTTAAACAACATTTTAGAAGTAAATTACAATATTACAATATTAGAAGTAATTCATATCTTTCGTTTCATTTCACTGTCGCGGTAAAATCGCACTTTTGTTTTCTTTTGATTTTTTTTTTTCCCGTTACTTACAACCTGGTGATGCTAATTCCTCAAATAGATTTATTATGAGAGTCTCTTATTTAACCCATTCATTTTTATAAATGGTTAAGATTATTTTTTAAATTAAAAGGTTTTTACAACGTATTTGTCATAAATGTTTCTAATGTTAATATAAAAAATGCCGTTGATTTTATAATTTATTCTAGTGTTCTATCGTTATTTCAAGCGTTGAATTTCAATTTATTTTTTATCAAATGAAATCTCTTATTATCAGGAGGTTTGTTTTTTTTTTCGTTTTTCTGTGTGAGATGTTTCTATTCTTCTATTCTGCTTAAATTGCACTTTTATTTTACACGAGACCCTCACCATAACTTAAAGCCCACTCTTAACGTTACATTTTTTTAAATTATGTTTACGGATTTTCTAAAAAAAAAATCTAAAACGATTGTATCAAGACGGTGAACTTCTTTTAAAATACATTTTATTGTTCCTATATGTTTTCGATTTCAAAATTCAGTCCTAAAAAGGAATATATTCGGACAAAAAAACTTATTTAAAAGACTCGTTTTAATTATATAACACAGTCACGGCATTCGTTTAATATGAACAATACTTTTGTAGGTGAAAATAATAGCGGCGAGGACACGTGCAAAAGAATCATTTCAAAATGTTAAATTATTGTGGACAGCCAGCAGGAGACACACCGGCTCTACCGATGAAGGGGCCGCGCTTTGAGGAGGACTCGGCGGCTGATTGTGGACGCTGATAAGCTCGTTAGGTTTAATCGGCCACAAATTGCAGGAACGTAAATTTTAAAACCTGGACAGGCAAAGTATTTCCACTTGCAGGTTTTCTATTAAATGGGGATTTATTTATGTAAGTAGGTAAGTAAGTAAGTAAGTAAGTAACTAAGTAAGTAAGTATGTATTTATGTATTTATGTATGAATATGTTCAACATGTCTGGAGAGTGTGGATATGTCGGGCTCGTAGATGATTCACATTCCGATACGCGCATTGTTTTTCTTATTCGCTTTCACTTTATTACGACATTCCCAATATTAGAAACTGTGAAACTGTAGTCAACATAGAGGCCTACAAGATAAAATGTTTGCTGAATTTGTTTACACCAACCACACACACGCAATAAAAGCAAATATGGAAGTGTATGAGTGTGAATCCACTAAAAAAATGTGTTAAAACTGAATATTCAGAGCGACGCCTGCATGAGAAACCATTTTTTGGTTCTCAAAAGAAAATTCACACGAATGTTACAGAAAAAAATAAAAAAGAGAAAAAAGTATTTAGATCCGTAACAGGTTCCATAAATAGCCACGAGGAGAAACTAACAGATTTGTGAAATCCCAGTGGGTTCCTGATTTTTAAAAGGACTCTCGCCGCACACAATAACGCAGCCCGAGTTCTGGTTTCCCCGATCTTTTGAATCCTGCTAAGCAGCCTGCCAGACATTAAAGGTTTTTGTTTTGCCCACAAATTAGGAACAATTTTAAAGCCCGGAGGACCAACTTTATATGCAAAGAACGAAAAGTTATTTTCCAAGCAAACGAAGAACCACACAACAAGGAAAGTCCCATTAAAGTACCAGGATTTTAAAGAGTGCAGTATAAACATGTGCTCGATTTGAATAGAGTTACTGTAATATAGTTTTATAATGAATTAAAAGCATAATATGTAGTTGTGTGTTGAAGTTTATTGCCATCAGGTTTTAAGCAGAATCGACTGAACTGATGTGACGTGTGTGCCTCAGTTCCTCGCCAATAAGGGGGAAGCATGACGCAAAATTATTATTATTAATAATAATAACAAATTGCTACATCGATAGTGTTAATAATATGTTTAATATCGATTTAGCAATTTGTTATTCATAACAACAACAACAATAATAATAATAATAATAATAATAATAATAATAATAATAATAATAATAATAATAATAATAATTCCTTCAACATTTCCTGTTATAGTTTGATAAACAGAAAATACTTTATACAAAACTGGAAATAATGAATATACCTGCACGATTAGCAGAAAGAAAGAAAGAAAGAAAGAAAGAAAGAAAGAAAGAAAGAAAGAAAGAAAGAAAGAAAGAAAGAAAGAAAGAAAGATTGATTTGTGGCCTAAGCAAATTAATTAAAAATTTCAAAAAGCGTATATATAAAGTGAAAGAAACAAATAACTCACTGTAAAGATGTATTATATTGTCTATGTTAATCAATTCAAGATTAAAATGATGTTAGAAAGAAAGAAAGAAAGAAAGAAAGAAAGAAAGAAAGAAAGAAAGAAAGCCAAGCGCGCGCGACGGCTGTTGGGTGTCCCGAGTCACCTGTGGTCGCCGACCCCCCGCCATCCTTTCATCCTCCCACCTGGCAACATGAAAATGAAACGCGAAGGAGCGGCTTGAAGGTGTTTCCTATCTGCTGATACACTTGGCCACTTTTTATCTGAGTGATAAATAAACCGATGCCACTGCTACTGCGTAAGCTCCCCCTTTGTTAGACGTGATGGCTCCCCAGCCCCAAGGGTGAAACTTTGCAAGTTCATCAGGACAGGAAAAAAGTTGGGTTGGAAATGTGCAGTTTTCTGCTCAGGCCAACGTTGCACCAGGCCGCGGTCAAAAGACAAAACACGCCAGCTACAAACAGTTTCATTCTACTGTACTCTAGAAACAATGGTCATTACATGCAAACATGGCCCCGTGTCCTCTCCTCTCTTCTCCTCGGCCTGCTTGTCTTCTTTATTGATGGAGAGTAACAAGGCGCCTTATTGACCCACCCTGACAGCCCACTTCATGTGCTCTTTGTTCTTTTTTTCTGGTGTGTGTAAATTGCAGTGACTTTTAAACACGCGAAAAATGCTGCGGCCTGAGGACTGACGGTACTTACAGGTAATCCTCCCGACACGACACGGAATGTCTGGAAGTGTTAAGTGTTGCCACTTCAAGAGCTGCTTGACAGGAGCTGAAGACGCTGCCCTGTGATTGCCGTCTTGTCAAAGCCGAGCGGCAGAAAAGGTCAAATTCTTAACGAGCTGCTGCACCTGAAGCGCCTCAGCTCGACGTGTCCGCCTTCTCATCCGAGACCTGCGAGTCCGATCGGCTCCTCCTGGATGTTAATTGTCGCCGTCAACCGACGCGGAGCACAACGCCGAGAGTGAAACTGCGCCATCCACTTGGACACTGCACTCCAGAGCGAAGGGCCAACATGGGACCACCGTCACTTGATTTCCACCAATCCACCAATCTGAAGGCACAAACGCATCTCATTCTTCCATATAAAACAGTAGCTGCGAAATCAATCAAAGACAAACGTCAGGTCTTGTATCTTTTCATTAGCCAGGTTGGGAGCCTTCACTTTAAAAAAAAAAATACGGTATGGCCCTAAAATGACACTTTACTGGCTTGTGCGATTTCCCGAAGATCCATTGTTTGAGAAAGAGCTACTGCATTGTGGGCAGGTGTGCTCGGCCTGTGAAATTGGTTCTTTGGGCTTTGAAAAGATTCTTAAGGTGTGGACAAAATTAAAATATCTACTGCCTGAGAGGCAGTTTGACAGCTCGAGAAAACCCCAACTTAGCCTGAGTTATGGCGGGCGGCGACAGACCTTTGAAAATCGAAAACGCACTGGGACTTCACAAATCTGTCACCACCTGTGGTTGTTTGTGGAGCCTGTTGTGGCACTTAGATAGATAGACGAAAGGCGCTATATAGATAGATAGATAGATAGATAGATAGACGAAAGGCGCTAGATAGATAGATAGATAGATAGATAGATAGATAGATAGATAGACGAAAGGCGATAGATAGATAGATAGATAGATAGATAGATAGATAGATAGATAGATAGATAGACGAAAGGCGCTAGATAGATAGATAGATAGATAGATAGATAGATAGATAGATAGATAGACGAAAGGCGCTATACAACTAATAGATAGACGAAAGGCGCTATACAACTAATAGATAGACGAAAGGCGCTATATAACTAATTGATAGATAGATGTATAACAACAATTTTCATAATCCTAAGTATGTTAACAATTACTTATCAGCTACGATTTCACAGACATTGGCCCTGTTGCCGGCACTGTATATTGTGCATAGATAGTGTAATTAATTGGACGAGTCTGCCTTTTAATGTATGGGACCACCGCTAACATCACTGATGTGTTGCCAGGGGTTTGTGGACACGCAGTCCCTCAAATCAATTACAGCAGTCTTAGCCTTTTACTCAAAGTCACCTAAGCAAGGTGTTGAGCCAACGCTGCACCTATGCAGGCTGGGCTATCAATTCATTATACATGATACAAGAAATAACTTTATCTGTTGATTTGCACGATATTAATGAAAATATTTATATCGATTCGTTTATCGATTTTAGGTTTTAGGAGACGTGAGCGGATCCTCAGATCTTTACAGCGCAGGTTCTTAAAGGTTTAGCTCGTTGTAAGACCCGCACGTTGACGCACACACGCTCTTATATGCAGCTCGTAAATTGTGCGGGGAGCTCGAAGTCCCCGGATGAAACGCAAACGAATCTCAAGGAGAACCCGTGATGGCCACCTAAGCGGCACCCAAACCTGAGCGGCTCTTAGCTCTGCTCGCTGCGTCCGTCTGGCCCGCATACTGAAACGATAACGCCTGATTTCAAACAGAGAAGTGGAAATGCCATCCACAAATGGATTTATGTGTAAAGTGCAGGACGTTTTAATTTTCTGGAGAGAGGCCGGCAGTTTTAGACCTGTGCGCCGATCCCATTAAGCGAATAAGGTATAACGCTTTAGTCCTCCAGCAGCCAACGGTTTTGGGAGAAAGCGACGTTAAGTGGCAACGTCTGGCACAGCGAATGAACAACAACTGGCAAACAAACATCTGCAGCCTGTGGACAAACCAGAGACCCACCAGACTTCAAAATGTCTGTTTGTGGTTTGAAGAGGCGCGAGGACCTTCGTGAGGTTTTGGGGGAGTGTGAGTCAATCCCACCATATAGTCTTAAACATTAAAATGATCAACAGGCTATTCAGAGCGATGCCAGAGAGGAAACATTTTAGGTTCCCAAAAGAACACACGAAGATTCCCTGTTATCCGTGAGAAGTTTCATAAACAACCATGAACAGATGATAACAGATCTGCGGGGTACCAGAGCAGGACTCCCGCTGCATACAACCACTAGGGGGCGCCACTTTTCTGCATCCTGTGCGTGCGCACTCTTTAAAAACGAAGCTGGCGACGCTACAGTTCCCAAAAGGTCCATCCACATGAAGGATCCAGAAGGCCCAATTTTTTTTATCGAGATCCAAAACAAGCGCCATACAGTATAACCATAAAGAGACAGGGACAGACTTGTGAAATTCCAATGTCTCTGACCTGTTGGTGTCCTACTAGGTACTCTGTTATGCATTTAGGAATTTTTTTTTACACATTTGGACGTTTTTCCAAGCACAAAGAACCAACTTCACATGCAAGGACCTCCTCTCAGAATGAAATGTTTTTTGGTCAAGTTGCTCAAGCAATGGGGTGGCACGGTGGCGCAGTGGGTAGCGCTGCTGCTTCGCAGTTAGGCGACCCATCTGGGTTTGCTTCCCGGGTCCTCCCTGCGTGGAGTTTGCATGTTCTCCCCGTGTCTGCGTGGGTTTCCTCCCACAGTCCAGAGACATGCAGGTTAGGTGGATTGGTGATTCTAAATTAGCCCTATAGTGTGTGCTTGGTGTGTGTGTGTGTCCTGTGGTGGGTTGGCATCCTGTCCAGGATTGGTTCCTGCCTTGTGCCCTGTGTTGGCTGGGATTGACTCCAGCAGACCCCCGTGACCCTGTGTTTGGATTCAGCGGGTTGGAAAATGGATGGATGGATGCTCAAGCAATGGAGCTACTAGGAGCCACACAAACCATAAAATGCCATTAAATAAGCAGCATTTAGAAGAATGAGGCTATTTAATAAAGGAAAAAAAGATTCCTCTGAGGTCTTATGGTGCCAAGAAAACTCCTGCTCTTTGATTTCATGGAAGTCTAAAATATCTGTACAGATTTGTGCCGTTCTGGGACTGAAATTCTGGTCATCTTGGTCAGCAATAAATCAGGCTTGCATGGTTCAGCTAATAGACATTAAAGATTTCTGTCCACATATTAAAAATCTTTTGAAAGCCTCAGGAACTAATTTTTTATAAAAAAAAAAAAAAAAATCCTTCCTAGAATGAAAAGGATCTTTGTCAAGCGATGGTTGAACGACGAACCATACAACCCAGTAAAGTGATATTTTTTACTGGTGTTGTTATTACCTAGCATTACTTCTTACTGATATCTGGCTGACGCCTTTATCCAGTGCAGTTTCTTCTGTGATGCAATTGCTTTCATTTCTTTAGTTTTTCCAATAGAAGCTCAGGCAGGTGAAGTGACCTGCTCAGGGACACACAGGTGTCAGAGTGGGATTTGAACCTCCAAAGCCGTAACCACTACACTACAGCACGCCTTTCCTCTTCAGTTTTGTAGTCGTGGTATAGCAGCGCATTATTGACATCAGTAATACGTTTTATTTCTATATAGCGCCTTTCCCATGAGCACAGCGCTTTTTTATTATTGGTTGTGTGAAGTTTTCTTGCTCGCGGGTTTTTTTTCTCTGTGCAAACCACCCTTGTCAGGTTTTTTTTTTCTTTCATCCAAATTGTGATGGACTGCTGCTTCGGTCAGAGTTCAGCCGGCGACGCTTTAATGGAAAGTCGCGTTGAGAAAAAAACACTGGATGGGTAAACGAACACCGCGTGAGCAAGCAAACGTACGCATTATGAAAAGAAAATGACTGTAGTTAACTCTCTGTGATTCGCTCCATTTTTTCTGTAATTAAAGGAAACGTATTTAAGAAAAGGCTAACCGGCTTACCATATATTTAGAGAATTTAGCTGTACTTATTTTATGACATTTTAATAATGATAATAATAATAATAATAATAATAATAATAATAATAATGATTTAAGGGTTCGTATCGGCGCAGAGCAAAAATGAACGCAATTAAACATTTCCTTACGTGGCTTTTTATAACCGAACGCTCTTTGATGGCCCAGCCGGATCCTCACCAAACAAATCCCAAATCTAAGTACATTCACAGCTGATTCAAACTCATTCGTTTCATCAGAAATGCCCCCGATATTCGCTCTAATTAAATCATGCCGACCGTTGACATATAACCTCCAGCCTGGCGGTCAGTAAACTCCGAGTCGCAGGACTAGATGGGGCCTCCCGTTGTTTGCAGTCCTGGGATCAAACGTCAGTCGAGGGCTGCAGTCTCCCACCATGCTGCCAGGACTGAATCCGCGACCATAAAGTTTGCGTGTTCTCCCCGTGTCTTGAGGCGCCCAGCCGGGGTTTGGTGAATCGGTGATGCTAAATTGCCCTGATGTGTGCGCACGCGCGCGCGTTCGTGTCCTCACTCAGAGATGAACTGGCGTCCAGTCCAGGTATTGTTCCTGCCCGATGATTGGTGGGTGGGTTCCAACTGCCCCGCGACCCTATAGTCAAGATAGGCGGGTTAAGAAAAGGCATGGGATATGGATGGATGAAAAATGTCATGTTATTTATATAATGAGGTCTAAGAGCTGTCCAGTGCTGCTGAGATGGAGGAGCACAAACGTCTCTGCTATAAGAGCGGAACCCGCCGCCTCTCATTTCAGCTGACCTGTACAGCGGCGGCCTTGTGCTTCACTGCCCACCTAGCAGGGCACTCGCAGTGAACGTTTTGCCTCAGATTGGATTTAAATTAGTGGGAGCAATGGGGCGGGGGGTCGGGGAGACATCCGGAATGTTCTCCAATCTGGACAGTTTAAATAACGTATCAAGATTGAAAGTGAAAAAAGCTGCTCTTAGAATATAAAGATATAAAGAGAATTTATAGAATTTATACATTGATTTGCCCAGAGTCCGCTGCTATATAAGCTGTACATATTTACATGTACGTAAAACGCCCCTCAAGAGACCCCCAAGTGAGCCGGCGGCATTCGGCCGCGCGCGCCGCTCCTTGTTCAGACCTGGCGAGGCTGCGTGCACATTAGCTTGGCACATCAGCTCAGGACATGTTTCTGCTAACCATCGTACATTTTTTCCTAGTAAATTGCACTGTTTGCAGACGATTGGGAACTTTTTTGGGGGGTGGGTGGGACGTGGGTAGTTAGGACAAATAATTTTGTCATAAAGTAAAATAAGACATTTCCGTGATATGATCGTAATATAAATTACAAAATATATATACAGTAAAATGATACTTTTTTCTGAGCTAAATAATTTTTGTACGATAAGAAATGACCGTGTTTGCCTACTCACTTTAGTTTAATTGCAGATTTTGTTTTAATGCACAATGAACTGCAGATTTTCAGTTACTTTATTTAAAAATCGTACCAATGCGAGTTGTTTTCTTCCTTTTCTAAAAAGTCCAACTTCGAAGCACGTGTGCCGGCGCTGATCGTGCAACACCTCCACCTGCTGGTAGATTCGTGCAATGCACCACTGCACTGTCTCGAGAGCTGCGCGGCGCCGGACGTTTAGTCCGAAGAAAAGGCGATGAGCGCTGGGGTAGAATTGGAGCTCGACATCCAGAAAGACGTTTACTGAATTCAAGCCTTCATCTCCATGTAACCTGGGGCTGCCATGAGAATTCGGCTCAGGATGAGAAGTATCCGAATGGCAAGCTGTGTTGCTGCCATGCCCTCAAAAATGGAATAAAGATTGTGTTTTCAAATGACTATGAATATAAAATTAAAAAATAATCATAAACTCAAATGATCAGTCTGTAGTGTGACGCAATACCCTACTGACCCTGGCATTGTTTGGGCTCACAGCCCTGAGACAGGCTCAGTTTTCACATTCATCACATCAGTAAATAATTCCATTTATTTTCCAAATCCACTTATGCTGAGCAGACTCATAGAGAAGTTTGTGCCTCTCAACACGAGGCCAGGGTGCCAGTCCATCACAGGGTGAACACACACACGGACACCCGGGGCCAACCAAGTCACCTAACCTGTGTATCTTTGGACTGTTTGAAGATCGCCACACAAACACGGGAAGAACAGCTGCTACTTGAAGCCCACTTTCCTTGTTGCAAGGCAGCAGCACGACCACCACACCGCCGTGCCTCCCACCATTAAATACAGCAGAGCTTAATGTATATAGTGCTGACCTGTAGTTAGCGCACACCCCAGGCTTGTGATTAACACTTTTTAGGTTTCGTCAGTGGGAGCACCGACATGTTCGGGTTCGGGTCTGGGCGAGTGACATTGCGACTTTGTAGAGCGCCTATCAGTGGTGAACACCCAAGTGCAGAGCCACTGATCTTCTGTAACAACATTGTGAGTGCCACCAGGTGAAGACCCTCACAGTCATAGAGCACACAATGGTGATTTATTTATATATATAGTGCCTTACATCAGTGAAGACAACAGCAAACTCTCTTCAGAGTTCATTAGAATCGTCACATTTGTGCAGTTGGTGAAGTGGCTCGCTATTGGAGGTTCAATTGACAGACCTCTGGAGTGGGACCTCTCTGCGGGGGGTAGGTGGGGTGGGGTGTCTGAGTGTTTAACCCAAACCCCACTGACCTGTAAGTTTAACGTCTGTCTTAACTCTGCGCTACAGTAGGGGGCGCCAATTCCTGATGAAGAATAGCATTACTAAATAAACACACATTGGACGCCATACCTTCCTCATACACAATCACTCAGACATCACACAGTAAGTGGGCATTACTGAATATGGGAGGGGTCTGATAAACCATGACCCCGCCCCATCCCATGTAGGGCAGAGGGAGGATTACTGTATATGGGAGGAGTCTTGAATCCAACTCCACCCACACCATTCCCCGCCCCATCCCATGATGTGGGGCGAGAGAATAACTGAATGCAGGAGGAGATTTGACATCTGACTCCGCCCACATCATTCCCCGCCCCATCCCATGTTCTGTAGCGTGGGGGGATTACTGAATGTAGCTGTCATGTCTCCGCTGGGGATCCTCCACTTGGCTTGATGTTTTGTTAATCTCTGATTCATGTTGTTTATCTGCGGTGGGCTGGCGCCCTGCCCGGGGTTTGTTTCCTGCCTCGCGCCCTGTGTCGGCTGGGATTGGCTCCACCGGACCACCGGGGCCCTGTAGTTAGGATATAGCGGGTTGGATAATGGATGGATGTTGTTTGTGTAGTTTTGGTTTGTATTTAAGATGCCTGTGTTATACTCCATGTGTTTGGTGGGTGGGTGGTTCCTCAGGAGCTGGAGTCCTCCGCCCCATAACTCTGGAGGGTCTCCCGCAGTTCTAATGGAGTTGGCGAGGTTCCTTATGCCTTTCTCTGAGACTGTTGTGAATTACTGGCCTGAATTTGTGACCCGTTTGCTTTGTTTGTGGACCCTGCCTTTGGAATCCGTTATTGGGACTTGTCTGATTTGGACGGCCTTCGTGTTTCTGGCAATTCCGTTTTACCTTTGTGCTTGTAAGGACCTGCACTGAAGAAATATGGAAGCATATAGGAGTCTCTTAGGCTATAGTTCACTATGAAAGGCGCTATATAAAACCCACCCGCTTACTTCTCTGACTGCGACCACAGAAACACAGAAGCAAACATTCTGCACATGTAAAGGGCTTCAGATCAGTGCTCACTGTGAAAGGCGCTATATAAAAACATTGCTTGATTTGAAAGGCACTATATAACACACATTAGACATAAGTACCATATAAAATATCACAGATAAACAGATTGCTAGACAGATAAGGGAGTGAAAGACACTAATAGATAAAACAAGTCTTCTTTACATGTAAAGTGTGCACTGTGAAAGGCACTATATAAAGGTCACATGTGTCCCGGGATGAGTTACTTTACCTGCTAGGGCTACCGTTGTTGAAATACAGAAACAAGTTTCTTGGGATGGTGTGTGCTGTGAAAGGCGCTATATAAAAGTCACGATGTTCAATTCCTGACAGAGTGACACTGAGCAAGTCCCTCCACTTGTACTGTAAGGGTCCACAAATTAGAAATAAGGAAACTATTCACTATGAAAGGCACTCTATGAAATCACAAGAAGGTAACCCGAGCGCAGACTCATAGCGTGACCCTGAGGGAGTCACTTCACCTGCTAGGGCTGACATTGTATAAAGATAGTGTGCAATGTGAAAGGCGCTATATGAACTGACAGGGACCAGCACAAACACAGACTGCCATAGAGTCACCGCACTTCCCAGGGCGCCCCTTGTACACGTGTGGACATCATTGTTGTGTAATAACAGAGTATCAAAACACCATTAATCAGCTTTAATGGGCTCAGTGCCACGCTGCCACTCTGTCCTCCACCAGCCTGTCTTTCTGGCTGCACTCCCTCCCTGCCAGTCAGCCCACCATGATGAACTGATGATGTTACTGGTTATGCCCAGGATCAGGGGTGTCCCCTCAATGCCCTGCACTCTTCTCCACAGACCCCCTGCTGCCTTCCTGAGCCTCCATTTATATTTCAAGTTTTGGGCACACTTGGCACCTCCCGTTATAAGCCACAAGGGCAGGTCTGTTCTCTTTGCTGCCACCTGCTGGCTGTCTGTCTGTAATCCTCACATCACTCCTCTCTAATAACTTACTTGGCAGTTTTTAAATAACCCTGGCATTGCACAGTTATTGAAGGAGCCCTCCAAAACCCTGGACCCTCTTACCTTTCACTCTTTTGCACACTCCAGCTTTGATTGTCCCACTAAATGGGCAGCCTGTCACCATCTGTCTACACAGCCTGAGGGTCAGGTGTGACTGTGTGGGTGAAGAGGAGCTCATCTGGTCAGCCTGGAGGACACATGCAGCCAAACGCAAGGCGGGGCAGTTAGGTGGGCACTCACAGCTCATCATGGCTGTGTCCAGGTGTTGGGATCAGTCAGCCCACCTGCCACAAGCCACCTGACCTGTCCTGACCAATTACCACAAAACAGGTATGAGAACCAGCAAATCACGCGCAGAGCAAAGCGTCACGGCCACCGAGTCTGCACGGTCACTGGACACACGTCACTGGACAATCAGGACACCGTCCACTCATCACAGCCGCAGAACTGAGGGTCCTCAGGTGGGCTGTCAACTCCCCCCCATCCAGTGCCCTCAGTGCTGGTGCACGGGCATCAGTGCCAAACACTGGGATCTGACAGGAGTCACTAAAGACAACAAAGTGGAGGTGTTTGGAGAGAAAAGGCGCTTTATAGATAGAGGATACAGAGGGCTATGAGAGGCGCTATATAATAAATAAGAGACGTAAAAGGCAGAATATAAGAGATAGATATGACAGATGGCATGAAATTAAAGGGGATTGACGCAGACAGCCATGTGTATAAAATACATTACAGACAGATATGAAAGGCACTATATAACAGACAGAAGAGGAACTGCATACAATATTATAGAGTGATATTACTGGCAATATATAATGAATGTACAGATATGAAACTGATACATACAGGTAGATATGAAATAAACTATGCAATTGATATGTAGACATGGCACTATATAATTGGTATATAAATATAAAAGGCACTATATAAAAATAATAGATATTAAAGGCATTAAATAACTGATATGTAGATATAAAAGGCACTGTGTAAAAAGATAAATGACAAGAAAAGCAACATATAATTAAAACAGAGATGTGAAAGACACCATATCAGTGATATTTAGGTTTGAAAGACGCTATATACAAATGCCTAGTCAGGCAGACAGACATGAAAGGCGCTATATAACTGATAAAGATATGAAAGGTCCTACGTGACATATCTGAGTACTTCTGTTGCTGTCAAAGCAGATGGACGCTCCGTAGCTCAGCTCTCCATGGCGGTGATTTTGTGACTTGCTGGGGTCTGAAGCTGCACCTGTGGTCCCAAAGTGCCCCGCAGCTCTCTGGTGGTCCCCGTTTGTTTGCATCTGACATGGCATCTGGACTCATCTCATTAGAGACAGTAAAAGTGGAGTTCCTGAACTGAGGGTCTTCAGATGGGCAGTCCCCCTCATCCTCCCTCCCCATCCAGCATTCTCAGTGTTGGTGCCCCCCACTTTTGCAGACCGCCCTGCTCAGCTCATGTGTCACACGCCATTGCTGCATTCCCACCTGAAGGAGAGTCGGATTTCTGCTCATCTGGAGGCCTGCCAGCGCCACAGGGTGAAGATAAACATCTGGACAGATGATGAGCGGGTTGGCGCCACACCCTGCCCAGCAGAGCGCCGTGTGCTGCACATCAGGTGGTTTTCAGCCTCGCTCACCGTTGAGGTGGGATTGCCCACCTGCTGTTGATCAACAGCCTGTTTGCTCTCAGGATGGCCAGCTGGTGTGTTCTTAACACTGAGCGGTTGCCCCATGGCATTTACTTTCACTTCTCGTTGACCCACCGCAGACTTCTAAGACATCAGTGTTGAAGTGTGTGTGTGTGGACATGCAGGTCTGTGTAAACGTGGCCATGTGAGGATGTGTGTGTGTGTGAAGAGCTCAGGACACACATGTGATTGGACACAACGTGCATGTAAGACACGCTGGGGATCAGGTGCCTTTGACTCTCACGTATGTTCAATATGCAGATGAGTATGCAGATGAGTATGCAGATAATCTTCAACCTGACTTGCCTACCTGAACACAACACACGCCTGCTTCTGTGACCTCAAGAGGAATATGGAAATGAAAATCAAAGAAGGTGTGAAAACCCGGAGCAGATGGTGAGTGTGTGAGTGTGTGTGAATGTGAGTGTGTGAATGTGAGTGAGTGTGTGTGTGTGTATGTGTGAGTGGGCGTGTGTATGCATGTGTGTGTGAGTGTGTGTGCGTGAGTGAGCGTGTGTGTGTGTGTGAATGTGAGTGTGCGTGGTTCGTGTGTGTGAGTGTGACATGGCTGACCACGAGCTTCATTCGAGTCTCGCTCTCCGACACACGTTGAGGTCTCCTAATGCTTAGTGGCTGACAAACGCCATTCTAAATATGCTAATGAACATGGCTGTGATCAAGTCGTCATCATCATCATTATCATCATCATCATCATCATGCACTCACCACTTCCTTGTCTCCTGCCCCTTCTCTGTGGTCTTTCCTGCATTTACCTTAAGGCCGTCCACTTCACCTTCTGCCTTCACTGCCCACAGGACCTCCCATGACAAGCCATCACGCACATCAGGGGTCACGAGAATCAGCCCACCTTCACCTCCCGGCTCTCACTGTTATCATTTGCTGTCCAGATCACCACTGGGGCTTCTTCATGCAACCTTATTTTCTTAGTGCCCCCACACCACCTGTCATGGCACCCTGGCAAACGCCTTCTCCAGATCTACAAATATAGCGCCTTTCCCTTCACCCGATGTGATTCCGTTACTCTCTGGAGTTTCAACAAAGCTTTTTAACTCTGATTTCTGGGTTTTGCTTTTGCATTTGCATATATTTACATTTATTTGCATAACAGACAACTTACAAAAGAGATGAACGTAACGAAGTAAACATCAGTCTGTGGGATCAAAAGTGACCTTTACAAGTGAAGAGCACAGAACAAAATGTCAACCAGTCACACTGCCTTACTTATTATTATTAATAATAATAATAATAATAATAACTCCTTACATGTACAGAGTGCTTTACACAGAGGGGAGAACCCCCCACGAATGTGCAGCACCCACCTGAATGATATGATGGCCGCCATTTGGCACCAGTATGTTCACCACACGTGAGCCGTTAGGTGGTGTGAGACACTTAGGGGATGATTGGGGGGGCCAGAATGACCAGGCTATGGTGGGCAATTTAGCGAGGACATCAGGATGCCCCCGACTCTTTACAAAGGATGCCCAGGCGTCTTTAATGACCACAGAGAGCCAGGACATCAGGTTTACATCTCATCCAAATTACAGCACTAGTTTTTACAGCACAGTATCCCACCCGTCACTGCACTGGGGACCCTCACACAGACCCCTGCTGGCCTCACCAACACCTCTTCCAGCATCAACCCAAGCTTTTCCTGGCCGGGCTGCACAGGCGTAGCTTCAGGTGGGCGTCCTGTTCTGAAGTGCCGGTGCTTTGGCCGCTGGTTACAAGAAATTCAAGATGGGTGCAGCTGCAGACCTCCGCGATTGAGGACCTCCACTGGACAGCCAATTGGATTGCAGGTTTCTGTCACCTGGTTTACTGACCCTCACCCAGGTGTTATCAGCGACGTATAATGTAAAGTGACCGCCTCCTCGAGGGAGTGCAGCTCTGGGGGTCCGCAGGGAGTCCATTGTGAAATTCACCGCTTCTGCAATGCATTGAGAGGGTCAGAAGTTCAAAGGGAGGTGGACAGCTCATTCCACCAGCCTGGAGCTGCACGTGAAGAGTCTGGATTGAGATCTGATGGCACACAGGGTGGCACCAGTGGACCCCATTCATCGGCAGACCTGAGATATGCGTAGAGGTAGCAGAGGAGACCAGAGGAGTGAAATGGGTGGTAGAGAATTGTGGTCTGTGGTCCATGGTCCATCTGTACAGTACAATGGGATGACAGCTGCATTTGTGGGGATGAAGTTCGGTGACCAATGCCAAGCTGGACGTTTACCAGCTTTGTGGGGTTGCGATAGGCTGAGCGAGGGCAAAAGAGAAATGATGTGAGGAGGAAGAGGACCATCCTGGTGGATGTTCAGGACCCCAAGGATTAGAAGGGGGCTGCCACTGTCCAGAAAGGAGGAGGGCAGCACGTCCAGCTCGCCTGGGAAGTTCTTTAGCAGACCTGAAGGGCGCTCACAAGCAACGCTCTTTACATTTCCATCTGAGCGACTTACAGCACAGCAGAGGTGAACACAAAGGAGTGAAGAGCAGCCTGGGGACGGTTTGGGAACAAGTGGAACAGGACAAGGTGACAAAACTGACCACCACAAGTGAGAAGCTCAGAATGGACCAAGGCTGAAGCTGCACACCCAGTCTTCCATCCCAGCTCACTACCACTACGTGATGCCCACCTCTAGGACTTGCCATCTATGCCAGTTTTCCAGGCTTCCCTCCCTACTCTTCTGTTCACACTTTCATGCAGACCCCCGAACGCCTCCACGGGTCTAAAGATGCCACCGGGCGTCTGTCACCAACATGTTCCCGGCTGCGGTTCGCTCATAATTTTCCTCAAATAAAGCGCCCCACACACACGCCCTCGTACAAGGCTGAGACAATTAAAACAAATTGGAGAAAGTCGTGTGAGCCGCCGGGCGACCAATGGCAGCAACATGTTGGAGACGCAAACTTTATGATTCCGGCAGAAATGAAAGTGTCCCCCCGAGCGACTGTGTTGTCATCTTGGTTGGGGGTCCTAATAAATGTATATTTATGAGTTTACAGGAACAGAAGGGCACATGATGGTGGTGCCACAGCCCCACAGGCGCCAACGGCCAAGCGCTGCCACACGGTAGCACATCCGGTGTCTCCAAATGAAACCCGGCATGAGGCTGGCAGGCCTCAAAGAGGGTAGGGGTGGGGGGGGGCATCATTCATGCCTGTGAGGCCTGTGGGTCTAAAGCACACCGCTTACCCCCAAGAAGCCACCACGTCGTCTGTGGGACCCTGCAGCACTGCCACCAAAATGAAGAATCGGTCAGGCGTTCTAATCTACGAGCCGGGCTCATCGTGACACGTGGCACAGGGGGACCATCATGGAATTGTGGACACCAGGAGGGGTAAGAGAAACCAGTGAGACGGTGACAGACCAAGTGCTGAGAGGACAAATCAAACAATTAGTCCTTTTATATAGCGCCTTTCACTGAGAGCATCTTTAGAAGATGAAGTGCACGTGTTCAGCAGTGGGCTCAGCATCACAGAGATGACAAGGACACATCAACACCGGCATCAGCCTGTCACACCCAAGGGGGGCACTTCACGTGCCTGAATAGGACGAAGATTAAGGTGACGACGAGTAGGAGTAAGTGGCATACGCTGCAAATAACAATACAAGCAAACCTCAGTGACACCCAGATGGAGGGCTCCTAGTTATGGTGGTCTACTCACTAATCATCGAGACCGACAAGGGGACAGCATGCTGCGTGTCCTATTAGCAGATGGAAGAAGAATTTCACTGGACATGTGACAATGAAGAGTCTATGTAAACCTGTTATATAGCGCCTTTCGCATCTATCAGTCATTTATATAGCACCTTTCACTCCCATCTTTCAGTCGTTTATATAGCACCTTTCACTCCCATCTGTCTATCTATCTATCCTTCATATATTGCCTTTCATATCTGTCTTCCACTGCTAGCTGTGTATTATATAGCGCCTTTCCTATCTATCAATCACTAATTATGCCCCCTCTAGAGCGGTGACGTGTCACATAAGCACACAAATTTAGAATTTCACACCACATTACATGGACTTTTGAAAAGAGAGACGGACTTCAAGAAATCCGACATGGTCAACATGCACCCAGTGTCCACAACCTGAAAGTGACCCGCTCTTTCATCAACCCCAGCATCTGCCACCCAAAGTCGACTCCCAAGTGCTGGCACTGACTGAGTTGTGGATCCGTCCAGGAAATACGGCAGCGGCACCAACCGCCCTTTTCTCCAGAATCCACATTCCCTCCCCCCCCCATGTCAGTCCCACTGGAGAGGCTAGCGGGTCCAGTATGCAGGTCTCCAAGAACTGGTGAGTGCCAACAGACATGACCACCCCAGTTCTGAGTACCACACACCTGTCGTCTTCTAACCTTTTAACATTAACACATCCGCAGGATCTGGTGGCGTATGTGGCACAGCTCCTGGTCCCGTCACTACTCCACTGCCGTGTGTCACCAGGCTGCAGCAGCTCATACCAAATGCCACGCTATGTCTGGTGTTCACACAGCCGAGGTGGGCACACGTCTCTCATCCCTTCAGATCACTACAGTGGATTCCTGATGCTCACAGACAGAGTGGTCAATGGCTGGGCCCCCACATATTGGGGGCACCTATGAGGTCCTCGACAGCTTCTCGACCACTGGGGTCTGCTGAGTCCTGACTCTTCATGTGTAGCTCCTAGCTGGTGGATGGAGCTGCCCACCTGTGTTTAAGAAGTGTTTGAAGACCCCCTTGTTTATGTTATTAGCCATGAGATTTCTTTTAGCCTAAACCTCTCTGGCAGCAGTGCCAGGTGGGCACAATTTCAATTTTCTACCCTGGTGGATGTTCAGGTTCTCTTGGCCTTTCTCTGGATGCTGACTAACATGAAGTCATTGCCAGCGTTGGCCCACTTGGCTCAGCCAAGCTGCAGTCAGATTGCCCCCCGATGCCTAAATACAGGCACATTCAGCCCAGCAGTCACTCGAGGGGCTTAGAGGGCAGAGGGGGCTCTGCGTCTGCTCCATCAGCCCCTCACTATGTTTAATCTCACTGCTCGAGGCACCCTGTTGCCTTTTCTGTGCCACATCACATAAGGCGCTATATAATTGGCATTGGTCAGATTCCTTCAGGTTCCCCCCGGCACTATTGGTGGTCTGACCACTCAGAGCCTTAGAGTCATTCAGCTACATGAAGTGACACAGGAGAAGTGGGCTCTGCTGCTGCACTGAAGCCACATGGGGTGGTCTTAGCGCCACCAGGAGAGAGAATGGCAGAGCAGCAGCAGGCAGCTAAAGTGATCTGAGTCATGGCTTCCATTTGCCTCTTTACATCAGTGGGCAAGTAGTGAACGCCAGTCCCACTTTTTTATATAGCACCTTGCAGGGTGATCACCATTAGGAGGTGACCCACACTGCAGACAGGGAGGGGTGGAGCACGGTGGGGGCGGGGGTCTCGTCTCCCTGACTGATGGACCTTCATGTCAATTGTAATTCTATTTGTAATTGTAATTGTAATTGACTGTAATTCTGGGACATGTGCCATCCATAACTGACATCTGGAAATAACGTTTGAAATGATATCCGGTGGGCACAGCAGGCAGGAGCCCAGCGCTGCCATCTCTCCACTGCGGTCCTCAAGCAGAGCAACCAGGCTGAGGTCCAAAATATCCCGGCTGGGAAAAATAAATCAACACGGGACAATTTGTGGCATCGCGCAGAGCCTTTAATTAGTGCAGTGCAGAGGGTGGACAGGAGGGCCTGCCACTTCCTGGCATGAGGGGGCAGAAGGAGGAGGAGAACATGTGGGCAGCCACTACAGCAGGTGAGCAGCTGTGCCCTTCAGCCCGTAAAGATCACACAGACCCCCAAACGAAAGCCACAAGTGCCATGCTGGGCGGAGCTGCGCCTCCTCACTGGGGAAAGTGTGGCATCGAAGCAGCTAAACACACACACACACACACACACACACAGGGCCAAAAGGAGCTTTATGGGCTTTCAAAAACAAGGACACGGGTTCAAATCCAAGCACTGACCCCCCGCAATGAGAAGCTGAGTGAGTCACCGGTCAGCCCTCCATTTAGAGGAACTGTGTGTGTGTTAGGGTACAAAAGGAGCTATAAATAATAAAGTGCGCCCTGCAGGGATCCTGAGACCATCAGCAAGTGACCCATGTGTTTATAGGTGCTGGGGTCTTGAAAACAAAAACTGGTAAAGGACCCTCAGTCAGTCGGTCACTTCACTTGACAAACCAGCAATATAATTTTATTCAGTGTGACATAACAAAACAGGACATAATGTGACATGACATTACAGGAAATGGCAGTGAGATGTGACATTATGTCATGTCGCTTCAATTCTGACTGTCCAATCATGTTGCATTGTCACATGACATCTGACTGCCATGTCATGTTTTATTTCACGTGTCAATCCAATGTGACATGGCATAATATCACATGACAATCAGATGTGACATGAGGTGACATGACATAACATTTCATGGCAATCAGATTAGAAGACACGCCTCCACTACACGGAGTTGCATGTTGTTACTCCGCCTCCTTATAGCCCTGAACAAAACTCCGCCTTTCAGGCTGTAACTCCACCCCTTCAGTTCCAAGTATGATCCACTCAATGACCCCTGTTCATTGTGACTCCGCCTCCTCAGCCCCTTGGCCCGACTCCAGTGAACATTCGGTCCTCTCGCAGTGCTAAAGACAGCAAGCACCTCTACTGCCACATTCACTGATAAATGCACATGTGAAATGAAAACCCGCCCATCAAAAACTGTAACAATGACAAGAAGGGAAGTCCTGAAAAACATAAATGCCCTCCAGCAGGTTTCAAAAGCCCAGGTGGGCATATCCAAAGATGGCACAGAGTGCCAGTAAGCCGTCCATCCAATAGGTGGCATTGAATTGCCTGCTCAATAAACACTTCAGCTTTTTCCAGTTCTGTCTCCATACTGCACGTCTGCCTGCTCACTGCTGCCCCCTTTAGGACATTTTGAGGACAGCCATTAGGTGCTGAGACAAAAGGATGAATGAAAGGAAAGAAAGAAGAAGCCCTGCCATGGACTGGCGTCCTGTCCAGGTGTTGTTTGGGAGACCCTCCAGCTGTCCTGAGCTCCTACCCTGGCTGGGGAGAAGGCAGCCTTGGCATACAGCAAGTGCCCAACAGCGTCCCCCTCTGGAATTCCTTGTGCCTGATGGTTACTCCTGACGTTCAGATTTTGATGGACATGGTGGCTCACTTGTCGATGTGCTGCTCTCCCTGCTCTCCTCCCTGTCCTGTTTCTGCTTTTTCAGGTGTTTATCAAAAGTCATGCAATGTGCCCAGTGGATTACCGCCTGGCAGACATGGCGCTGAAGACTTTATATCAAAGAAACGCAGCAAGGTGCCACAAAACAAATGAAACTGTAAGTGGGCTGTTCTACGATTGACACGTAAGGTGCTATATAACATGTAGACTACCGGGACGGACGAGTCCAGGGGTTTAAGGTGCTGTACAACCTTGAATGGCTGAAAGGGGAATTGCTTCAACTGTGATGAGTCAGAACTTGGCAAGAAAGGCGCTATATAAAACAAAATTTGACTGCAATATAAACCAATATGCTTGCTGTATCAGAATTTTCTAGAAAAAGATGCCATAAAAACAAAGAATTCCAAGTGTGTGGGTGTGGCTGATGTGAAAGGAGCAAAGACAGAGGAGAGTGAAGGACCGAAGGTGAAAGTGTGGAGTGGCAGAATCGGCGGCAAAGGCGCCATATAAGAAGGATAATGCTGACTGTAATAACGTGCATAGGTTTAAGGTTAACTGCTATGAAAGGCGCTATAAAAATACTGAATAACGACTATATGGACTTCAACGTGTTTGTTATAAAACTCAGTGTCTGGAAGGCGAGTTGTAGCAAGTGTGGCAAGTGAAAGGCGCTATATAACAATAAAATGTGACTGGAACCTAAATTACCAGATATGTGCTGTATCAGAGATTTCTGTGAAAGGCGCTATATAACAAAAGATGCTCAGCGAGTGTGTGGAGAGGGTATTGGTGTAAGTACACTGTGAGGAGCTATAAAGGAGTCGTAATGACTGAAGGTGAATTGTTTACAGTGCTGGAAAGGCGCTATATAACACGCAAATCACCGACTGGAAGGTCGGCATGAGAGTTTGCTATGAATGGAACCCTAATCAGATTGAGTCACAATTAAGAGTGAAAGGCGCTATATTACAACAATGTGCGATCGATGAATAAAGTGCCATAAGGCTGTCCTATCAGAATTTCCTGGACAGGCTGCCATATAAGAAGAGGAAGAATTCGACTTTCAAGAAATTTGGCACAGGCAGAGTGTGCCTGTGTTGGCTGTGACAGGCGCTATACAGGACATGGCAGGGCGAGGTCCTCTAATGCCTGCGAGTTTGCTATGAAAGGAGCTATAAAACATAAATGATCGCCATGTGACTCAAGTACAGCCTGCCTGAAATGGCATTGATAGGCGCAATATAATAAATCGAGGATACTTTGAGATAATGCAAAATGTGTGTCACAGCGGCTATGGTGTCACCTGCCCAGTCTGGCTTTGTCACTACATGTCCCCTTGTCCTAACCTGCATTGTGACCGTTGAGGAGGTCCCCATATGAAAAGGCGCTATATAAAAGAAAACTTGAACATGTGAAAGCAATGCCCCTGATAGAAGCCAAATCAGCACAGGGGTAGCCATGGGACCGCTGGCATCAAAGAGGCACTCGTTGACCGGTGGGCATTTTAAAAAGGTGGACATCAGGTGAGGGGTCTGTCTGAGCGCTCAGACGGCTTGAGAATTGGACCACCTGAAATACATCGAGTCTAAGGCACCAAGGGGGGAAAGGCGGTGGGGTGGCTGGGTATATGGCATGTCAGTGCCAGGCTGAGGTGGGTGACACGTACTTGGGCACCTCACAGACCCTCGGGGTCTGCACATGCTGCCATCGTCATGCCGCTGCTGCTTCCACCTGGTGAGGTGCCCTCCATCGGCGTAGCGTGCCCGCACTCGCGTAATTAGGTAATAAAAGTAATTAAATCGATGTAACACAAGGAGACATTAAATTATAGGAGATGGGAGGGACGCTTGTATCCAGATTTACGACTTTGTGCTCTCCGGCAACTTTCTCGATCTGACAAGTCGCGCTTTTTGAAGTCGGGTGTCGAGATTGATGGATTTGGGCGGAGCTGCCCCCCCCGGACCGCCGCAAATGAACTGCGAGAAACGAGTCATCAGAGCCGAGTGTCAGCGGGCATCCTGTCGAGGAGGGGCAGGTGGGCATTTCACTGGGATTAACCCTTGGAGGCCCACCCTTTAAGCCCACCTCAAATCCTCACATCACACGACCTTCTCTTTTTCATTCACATAACCTCGGCGAGTCGGGGGTATCAACCGATTTGGGGGCGATTGGGAGGCCATCAGTCATGCAGCCCGACAACCCCAGCGAGTCACTCAGACTGAGACTGGACTGAACGTTCGGAATTGTCTTGAGTTGTAGGGACGGCTCTGAACACGTGAGGGCAGACAACCAATGAGCACAATGCGTAGAATGAGACCACGAGGAATAAGAAACACGCGTGTTATGGACCCCGCAAACACGGAATCGGAAAAAGATAAAATAGAATAAAGAAAGGGCTTTTTACGGATGGCCACGAAATATTGGGACGTGCAGACAGCTGCTGACTGATAGACAAGATAGATAATCTGTCAATCATATAGTGCCTTCACATCTTTAAATATTATATAGTGCCTTTCACATCTAGCAATTTATTTTATAGTGCCATATATATGGATCTATAAACCATGATAGACATAATCTGTCAATCATATAGTGCCTTTCACATCTATACATTTCATAGTGCCTTTCATATCTATCACTCTATCGTTCATATAGTGCCATCACATCTCTCTGTATTATATAGTGCCTTGCATATCTGTCAATTTATTATATAGTGCCTTATATGTATGAATCGATCAATCCTATGATAGACAATCTGTCAATTGTACAGCGTCTTTCACATACAGTATCTGTCTAGTGCCTTTGCATCTTAATATATTAATATAGTGCCTTTCATTATTTATCTATTATAGCGCTTTTCACATATCTGTCTAGTGCCGTCGATCTCTCTGTCGTTCATATAGTGCCTTTCATATCTATAACTCTGTCTGTTATATAGAGCCTTCATTCATCAATCTGTGTAGCGTGTAGTGGTGGATCCCAAAGGAGCAGAGAGGGTGGTGCAGGTACGTGAGGGGGCTTTGAGAAAGGGGGGGGTCACAGCAGTTAGGACACGAGTGGCAGGAGGAGGGTTAGAAAAGGAAGCAGCAGATGACAGACTGATAGGCACAGGGGGCTCTCTTCTGTTGTCTTGGTGGACAGACCACCGTCTAGTGCGGACCCCAGACTCGAGGTGAACCTTTGGAATTCTGCTGCCTTAGGGTGTGTTTCCATTTTCTTACGCTGGTCTCTACAGCACCGGAGCGCCCCCCGCCCCCCCATGTGCCCTCTACCCCATTTATTTGGCTCTCCTGGTAGCTTGCTGGCTGTACATGAGAGTCTGGACACGGGTTCAAACATGGGGGAGTGCTGCCTCAGTTGGCATGGAAGTCGGTCATTCGGGTCCTGGGTAATCTAGACACACAGACAGTGGCACAGCACTATATAGAAGAGAGGCTGATCCCCCCGACCCCCTCAAGGCTGTGCCCCACCTGCAGCTCAGGTGGCAGCGATGCGTCTCTCCAGAGGCCTCGGGCTGCAGACAGCTGGCCTGAATTACTGCCGAGCTGGACGGGGTCTGGTCAGCGTCAGAGAAGAGCAGTAAACTCTAATGAGCGCAGTAAGGGTCACTCAAAGAGGAGCCCACTTAGTGGAGCCCACCTGTCCTTCGACTTTGGCTTTGAACGAGCGTCGAGCGAGAGGTCAAGTGCTGCTCCTCGTCTTCTGTCTCTCAGGCTTCCATCTGCTCATAAGCAGCGTGGCGGAGCAGCCCAGGTGACCCCCGAGTGACCCCCTTAATCCACGGCTGGCGTGTGTTGCCTTCCCTCATCGCTTCGCCCCCCACCTTCAATCGTGAAAGCCGTCCGCATTAACACAAGACGTCCTGAATCATCCACACCCCCTGACCCGTTTACTTCATATAGCGCCTTTCGTGGACCCCTTGAGGTTCACCGGCTACTCTCAGACTTCCAGGCCCTCAGCTTAAGGTCTGGTGTGATGTGTGCCACTGAGTGGAGTCAAGTCCCCTTCACACTGAAGTCCACCCACTTCTACGGTGCCCCCCCCACCCCCCCGGTCCCTCAGCTTTGGCACATCTTGAACTGCATGTTTCTTGAACCCGCGTTTTGGCGCCACTTTGACGATTAACTAGTGTGTGTGCTTTTTTGGGTCAGATCTGCCGCCACACTACTAGATGCCACCTTCAGTGCCCCGTAGCAGATTCTGCCGATTCCCCAAAAGGTACCCAGTGTCACGAGACCTCCATAACAAGCCACCGCTGATGAAGCCCACAGTGCTCCGTGTTGCTTTATTTGGCGTGGGGGTCTCAGGTGGTGACCATTTAACCCCCTGCCCTCATTTTATAGGGAGCGGTTTGTGCTCAGTGAGGGTGGCACACATGCCTCTCACCTTTTAACGCACGGCCAAACTCACTTCAGAATGGCTGGCAGGCAGGGCCTGGCCACGGGGGATCGGGTGCGAGGCAGGAGCCCACCATGGGTGGCTGACCGGTCCTTCCTCGCTTTCATCAATTAACTTCACACACCATACAGACAGAGGGAGGACATGCAGTGGTCCATGGTGGTGAGGAGACACCTGATGGGCCAACAGACACCCCCTGTGGCTCTCAACTAGCTAAGATGGTCCCCTTCCGTCCTGTTATGGCTGTTCTGTGAAGGGGTCTCTGATACACAAGGGTCTCCTGGAACCCTGGACAGTGAACGTGCAATCCTGCAGCCCAGGCACAGGCAGATGGCCTCAGCCTTCGTCACCCTAGCGTACCAGGATGCGCTTGTGGACTTCCTGATCCTTGCCGATGTCCTTCACTTTTACTCAACTTTGAGGATCTGCTGCTGAATCAACTTTTACATTGAGATGGGACTGTGGGTCCTTCTGAGGTCTTCTCCGGTCTCCTTGATGACTTCACCAAGTCTGAAGGCTGCGTGTCTTAGATGGACTTGATGGTCCTCTGCCACCACTGCAGGACGGGCGGTCGACAGCTGAACCATAACGGGCCTTACCTCCCAGTTCATTGGTCTTTATGGACGCCTCGGGCTTCCTTTGGGTTTTATCGTCTTCTGACATCTGCAGTGCCAGCTTCTAAAAAGGGCGATGGCAGGACTCACTGCTATAGATTCAGGACACGTCCTCTGTGTGACATTTTGAGACCGTCACCAGAGCACAGCCCACCGTCCCAATCGCCGTTCTTGGCGCACGTTTTTTATATTCTTTCTGTCACTCGCGCACAAGACGGTCGAAGGTCAGTGCCTGATCCATGCCATCGACGGGCCCCATGCGGCATTGTAGGCCACCTCAGCACAAGGCCTGGCGACTTCTCCGACATGAACGTTGACAGTCACTGCTCTGTGAGTGGTCCTAAGGGGGGCTGACGCTGTTCTCCTTGCTCCATTTGATTGCAATCAGCTTAACCTTTCGGCCACGCGACCAAATTCACCAGGCGTATCACAGTAGTTCACTCGTCCAGAGTCTGATGACCATTTCATATCATCATCAGATGACCATTTCATATCATCATCATCACCATCACCACCACAAATTGTTGGATCCAACTGATGGTTCATTTTCAGTTTGTTCTAAAACTGGCTTTAAGTTTTGTTCATTTCCACTCCATTGTGTTTTGGTTGAAGTCCCCGCCCACTTCATGATTTTTTTGTGGCATGATGTCATTTTATCCACAAGATGGCAGCACAACACACACCACTGTCCTCCACACACACACACCTCATTGAAATCGCTTGGCACGGCTCAGGATGAACCGCATTTGTGCAGAACTCGGAGGCCGAGTGATGCTCAGCGTTAACACCAAGCGGTTAAAATTGAAATTTAAAATCTTGGTGATGTACGCTGACATTGTAAAGCGGTAGGGAGTGATGATGTCACAGGACCCAACGTCCTCTTGTCACGGGGTGCCAACTGTTTCCTAGCAACAGCACAAATAAACACTGTTAACAGTCAGGGAAAGCCCTCCGTAAAGCAACTACACAGAGGTGTCATTGTGCTTGAGATGGCCGTCTATAGGGGGCGCTATAAAGCAGCAGCGTATATTTAGCATTGATCAGCTGTAACAGTGCAGCGTAGGCAACGTAGACAACAGATTCCCAGAGTGCCCAAACTTGACATAAAGCACAGACATTTCCAGACGCCCCGTTGTCGTGCGGCTCTTAAACTCCGCCGTGTCCTTCGGTTCACTTTTGACCCACCGTTGACAACGGTGGATTTTACTCTCCTTTTAGGTTAACCGCGTCTTCCCAAGTGAGGTCCTGATGTTCTGAAATTTGAGGACATCACCACTACAGGCTAATCAATAAAAAAAAAAAAAAGTTTTGGGGTGAAATTTCTGTTGCCCAGGGTGCCAAAAAAAATGGGAGGAGCCACAATGGAGTGCCAAAAGGACCCTCGTGTCTCCCGCCAAGCCCACCGCTATAATCCGTCTTTCCGGAATGCTGGATGGCCGTCAGTGCTGCTAAATGAGTGCCCCCCCCCAGGCACTTTAAGGCAGCGCCATCGCCCACAGCCTCTTACCGTGTAAACCCACGGGCACCACATGCCATCTGACAGCGATGGCCCTCCATAAGTGGCCTCGGCGCAGCAGGAGTTTGAAACGCGTTTGTTGTCTTCGACCCCCCCACAAAGCCCCGGACTGATAAGGCCGCCTTTTATCACTCCACAACTTGTTAACGTCCTCCCTCTGGACCACTTTATTTATCATAAGCATCCTACCCAAAAGCGTCCCTCGAGAGTTGCCATTAATTTCCTCCGAAAGCCCCCACACGCGTAATCATTTTTATTGAACGCAGGCGTTCTGCTAAAAAGCGCCGACCAATAAAGATGGGCTAACAAGTCGACGGCCAGCGGCCCACCTGTCTGAAGTGAAACTGAACCAAGCGGAGCGCTCGGGGGGGTGGGTAAGGGGTCACTCGTCTACTTTAATGACGCCAGGGGTCTGCAGAAGGCCACTGGAGTCTTGTATTTGGCACGTTTTCCAGTGGGGCCACTAAGCAGGGACAGCAAGTGTCCCAGTTGTCAACAGAAGGTGAATCTGCCACAAGGGTGCCCAGTCCAAGTGCCATTCACTGCCCTTTGGGCAGCTGATCCTCTCAAGCTTCACCAGACTGGACGGGAAGCCATCATCAGGTCTCGCCACAGACTTTGGAGGGGTTTAAGTCAGGGATGGGGGTCCCTAAAGTCCGTCCAGCGTCGTCTTGTCAGTGCACTTCAGGTGCACCGATGTCCCAGTCTGAGGTGGTGGGCTCCATTGAGCAGGTCTTCTCCAAGGACCCCTCTTTATGTGGTGGGATTCATCCCTCAATTCTAACCAGTCTGCCTGTCCCTGCACCCCCACAGCATACTTCATCACAGGGGTGGTACGCAGTGCCAGTGCCCCCTTTTCACCAGTCATAGTTGCTCCTCAAGCTGTCAGAGTCCAAGTGGGCTGTCACATGCCCGACTCGAGAGTGACGTCACTCTACCATTGGCACTGCCACACCATTAAGGAGACTTTAGTGGCCCAAATGAGTGGGATCATCTGCCGGCCCAGGGGCTGCACTGGTGGGTATCACCGTCTCTCTTTCCTCCTCTGCAGACCACCAGAAGGAGGTCCGACCTGCCACACGCGACCTCACTTTCTCCCAAGATCACATCGAGATGCCATTTTGTTAACCTCACCTCAGTTCTGTAAGGGGCTCCGTCTGAAAAGACGTCATTGACTCCTCATCGTTTGAGAATTGTCAGGTATACTTGGCTGGGGGGCTGGAGACCCCAAACCTTCCTCGAGGTTTTTGTGGTTTCTTCCAAACACCCAACTGATGGAGTGCTGATGAGAGAGGAAGCCCCCCTTTCAGCAGACTGTCATGGCGGCCATTGGGTTCTTGATCAACTGTCTGGCCGAGGCCCTTCTCGCCTGGTTACTCAATTTGGCCAACTCTGGGCAGAGGCCACCACAGTGGTCCTGGGCGCAGCCAAAAGTGTCACAAGTGGTTTGACCCCCTCGCCCCGAGGTCTGCCTCACCACAGTTTGGAGCTTGTGTGTGAATTGTGGGACCCTTGAAACACGGCGAGAGGCGTCAACCCCTAAATGGCGTCCACTCAGTTCAGCTTCTCACTGCAGTCAACTTGTAACTGTGGAAAACTGAAAAGGAGAATCAAAGACAACGAATCCAAATAGAAAATGGGGGGCGCTGAACGGGAAAGAGAGGCTTCAGGTTTGGATCTTTAATAAATTTGGGATATCGAGTGGAGGTTGATGGGCAAAATATGATCCTACAACACGATAAAGGGGGCAGCAAATGAGGGGGTCTCAGGAATCCACTGGAGGTGCAAGGGCCGCCAGAACCACCAAAGGAGCAAGAAAAGCCATCAAATCCTGACGTCTGATCTGTGAAGGCCCACTCAGGGTCACCGCGGTGGGGGGGACGTTTATTTTTGGGGGTTTTCAGATTGTTTTGTTATTAAATTTTCATGTTTCGTGAATTCTGTTTTTTTTTCGGTTCTCTTTAATTATGCAATTTGTGAATATTCTGTTTCTATGACGTCATCCTCGTGCTTTGTGGGCGGGGCCTCATGACATCAGTGCTCCTCCAGCTACTTAAGACACGGGTGTCGAACTCTGGGCCTGGTGGGCCGCAGGTCTTCATCCTAACCATCGTCTTCATTAGTGACCAGTTTCTGTTTTAGTTTTAATTCAATCGGAAGGTTGTCGGTTCGAATCCCATAAATGCCAATGGGGACTCTGCTCTGTTGGGCCCTTAACCTGCCATTGCTGAGCGCTTTGAGTTGTGAAAAAGGCGCTATATAAATACAAAGAATTATTATTATTATTTCTTAATTAGCAGCCAAACAAAAACGAGACACAAAACAAGCCGCCGCCACTTGAGCAGCTCACCTGTGCCCGTCACACAATATCTGAAAGTAAAGAAAGGTGAAGGCCACAGTAAGGCTGATCTGCTCAGGTCACCAAAACATCTCGACGGGCGACACTGAAAAAACAGAAAAAAAAAAATCGACAGTTTAGGAAACGTGTGCTGTGACCGAACGAGAGCAACAACAAGCCGTGAAATTCAACGACGGCTTTAATTAACAGCAAGAATCGGCTTCTCACGAAGAGACTGGCTGGAGTTTGAAATCCCAGTTCTGCTGCCCGCTCATCTGTCGGCTCGTTTCACGTCTCATGTCTGATTGGCTGTCATTTAATGAAGCAACAAATCAATTCAGAGGACTGAATCTTTAAGAACGAGGCGATTAAACTGAAGGGAAAAGGAGTTCGTTAGCAGAGAAAACTGATCAGGAAAAGGGTGAGAAAGAAAACCAGCAGCCGCTGCGGCCCACCAGGACACCCCGATTTAAGAGCTCAGGAATGGCAAACGGGAGTCTTGTGGGGTTGTCCCGTCGCTTTTCTCGCTTCTTTGACTGGTCTGGACCTTCCTTTGGCTCGGCGCCTTGGTGTTTGGGACTTGCGCTCTTAGAACTGCCATTCAGGTAACTCCTTTTGTTGTATTTTTCTACGTTAATAAATATTTTCACTTATAAAGATTACTTGGTGGTCCGTCTTCTGCAGTTTTTGACACACTGACGGCGTAGGCTGAAGCAGGCCAGCAGAGTTGGGGTGAGGCCTATTCAAGTAAGCAGGACTTGCAGCTCAGCGCACGTTCAGACAGAAATGGATGAAATTGTAAAGGACTCCCAAACCTCGCATCACCGCTGAATTTGAAGGTTTGCTTTACCAAGAAATGAAGAGTCTCTCATTGTGATGGTCGTTTCATTTTAATGGAGAGAGACAGAATATCAGGGTGGCGCAGTGGGTGGCGCTGCTGCCTCACAGTAAGGAGACCCATCTGGGTTTGCCTCCCTGTGTGGAGTTTGCATGTTCTCCCCGTGTCTCCAGTTTCCTCCCACAGTCCAAAGACATGCAGGTTAGGTGGACTGGCGATCCTAAATTTGTCCCTGGTGTGTGTGCCCTGCAGTGGGCTGGCACCCTGCCCGGGGTTTGTTTCCTGCTTTGCGCCCTGTGGTAGCTGGATATAGCGTGTTGGATAATGGATGGATGGATGGATGGAGACGGAATATCAAGGAAAAATCCAGAAAAAAATACATAAACGTTATAAATTGATTTGCATGTCACGGAGAGAAATAAGAATTTGATCCTCAAGCAAAACTCGACTTGCTATTTGGTGGAGAAACAGGCACAGCGGGTGAGACGGCGACGACGACAACACCATTTATTTCTGTCACACGTTTGTAAATAAATGGCGTCGCTCAAAGTAAAAAAAAAAAGAATAATATAAAAATAAGAGGAGGCAATGCTAAGTGACAAAGAATAACGTGAGGTCTGACAGTCAGGAGGACAGAAAAATCTAAAATCTGCAGGGGTCCCAAGGCCACGAGACCACCCAGCCACCCCCCAGGCTTCACATCGAAGACGTTTCTTGCGGGTGGTCGCCAGGTCTGCTCACATCTCAGGTGGGATTCTGGCCAACTCCTCTTCACAGATCTTCTACAGGACTGAGGTCTGGCGACTGGCTGGACCCCCTCCGTGACCTTCATGTGCTTCTTCAAAAGCCACTCCTCTGTTGCCTTGGCGATGTGTTTGGGGTCATTGTCATGCTGGAAGACCCCTCCACGACCCATCATCAGTGTTCTGGCTGAGGGGAGGAGGTTCTCGTGCCCGATTTTACAGTAGGTGTTGCCGTCCAGTGGCCCATCAATGCACCCTTAGCAGGAGAACAGCCCCAGAGTGTGACGTGTCCACCTCCATGCTGGACTGTGGGGATGGTGTGGTGTTCTTTAGGTCCTACTCAGCGTTTCTCTTCCTCTAAACACGGTGGGTCGAGTTGATGCCAAAGAGCTCCATTTTGGTTTCATCGGACCACCGCACTCTCTCTCTCCCAGGCCTTCTCTGAATCATTTAGAGGTTCACTGGACCTGTGCCTTTTTGAGCAGGGGGACCTCGCTGTCGCTGCAAGATGTTAAATTCATTATGGTGTAGTGTGTTACCAAAGGTGTTCTTGGTGACTGTGGTGGTCCCAACTGCCTTCAGGTCATTAACAAACTCCTCAGTCTTGGGCTGATCCCTCATCTTTCTCATCATCATCATCACCACCACCCTATTAGGTCAGATCTTGCATGGAGCTCCAGACCGAGGGCGATCGATGGATATTTTATATTTTTCTTCCCTTTTCTGAATAATCGCATCAACAGTCGTCGCCTTCTCACCAAGCTTCCTGCTGGTGGTCTTGTAGCCCACATGTCCTTTGACGACTCTTTGGTGGGGTGGACAGGTTGGAATGGAAGAAATGGAATCTGTGGGCAGGTGGGCTTTATACACGTCACGAGCTGAGATCAGGGGTATCTGGCATTGACTGATTGATTATAATTGGTGGGAGTCAGAATTCTGGTTGGGTTGTAGGGGATCAGATTCTTATTTCACTCCATGACATGCAAATCCGTTTTTAACTTTGATGTAATTGGTGTTGTCCTTGATATTCCATCTCTCTCCATTACAAGGAGAGACTCTTCATTTCCATGTGAGTGATTCAGCAGGGGATCCGATCCTAACCCCCCACCAAACCCCCCCAATGAATGACCCTCCCTTACTGAGCGTCTGCTCCCAGTAAAACAATAAAGTCGATAACAACAGACGAACCTCGCCTTCAAGAAGTGTGTAGGGTCTCCGTAACCCGCAATACAATTGTCAGGCATCGGGGGTCTCTGCGTTTGAACACCTCTACCAAACTCTCGCACGTTCAGCAATTTCACGGCCGAGCTTCCTTGGGGCTTGTGGGGGTCCTGACCAGACGCGTTCCTGACCGATGCCTTTATAAATCGGTGACACGTGCTGCCAGCTGCGTAAGACTCCGCTTTGTCACTTTTTTTCCCTCTCCAGACAGGATAATTAGGTTCTGCAAATGTCTTGAAAGAGGAAGACGGACCTTTGATCTCACAAGAAAGGAGTTCAGAAGCTGGCATTGAGGTCCATACATCTTTAAACGTCGAGGAAGAGGTTAGTATCTTAAAAAAAAAAAAATAATCAAGTAACGCCTTCCTCCATCACAGCTTCATTATCTTAATGGCTTTCATATGCCCAGGACCTTTTCACAACAAGGACGGCCAATAAAAAGCGCCGAGCTGTACACTTGGATACGACCGACTCCGTGCGCCATTTGCCCAGGCCTGGCATGAGGTTTTCTTGTATTTGCAACTCAGAAATGCATTTACAGCTCATTTGAAACGAGAGCTGGCGAGGAGAACACGCAGTCCAAGTGAGGCTGATGCTTCTGGGGGCTACTGGCCATACCCCTGAGGCACGTCTTGTGGGGCAGTGCCAAGGCGGTGAAAGCCAACCTCACAGGGCTCACCGAAAAAGAAACAAAAAAATGAAAAAAGATGAAGCTCTTCTGATATCTGGAGGGCACGACGTCAAACGCTGGTCCTGACACCCACCTTTTAGCTGCTGTGGCGTCGGGGCTAATCCATCTACTTCTATATAGCGCCTTTCATAGCAAGAACTATAACACTTGTCCTGTCTGCTGCTGTGGCGTTGGGGCTAATGCAATTTATTTGTGTGTGTAGCCCAAAATCACACAAGGAGGGCCGTGATGGGCTTTAACGGAGCCTGCCTCTTGACAGCCCCCCAGCCTTGACTCTCTAAGAAGACGAGAACCCCCCCAAAAAAAAACCCCTTGTAGGGAAAAAATGGAAGAAACCTCCGGAAACGCATTTCAAAGAGAGACCCCTGTCCAGATAGGTTGGGCGTGCAGTGGGAGTCAAAAAGAAAAAGGGGGTCAATACAATACAATACAATACAAGACAACACACAGAACAGAACAAATCTCAATACAGTATAAAAATAAACATTTTACAAGTACGGACCAGAATTCAATAGTAGACGATATCACATAAGAGGATTCTGATTTGTCCAGAGTCCTGGAGACCTCGGCCATCAAGCTGCCTCCCCCATTTGGCCAGTGCTGGGCCAGCCAATCCAATGAGAGGACCCCTCTACCCAATGATTCCTGCGATCCTCCATCAGGGATGACTTTACCTTAGGCAGGCAGAACAACATGGCAGGTGGGCTGCGGGCACCGAGTGGCACATTTGAGTACCAAGAAGAGAAACAGAATAGGTGAGGGTTATTATCAAATTCTAATTATCATGTTCCTTATGTTTTAGTGCTAATGACTGACAACAGAGATGCAGTCTGTACAGTTAATCAGCAGCTCTAGTCAGGGTGTGCTAAACTGAAGTTGTGAGTCTTCAGCCTGAGACCGAAGGGGCATCTCTTATTGTACTCCACAGTTTAGGGGGTCCTGTAACTAAAAGCTCGACCTCCCACTGTTACTTTATTAATCCTTGGAATCACAAGCAGACTTTCATCTTGAGATCTTAATGTGCGCTCTGGTTTGTAAGCCATGATAAGTTCAGACAAGTAAGCCGGACCTCGGCCATTTAATGCTTTATATGTTAAAAGGAGGATTTTGAAATCTGCCCTAAACTTAACCGGGCGGCAGTGTAAGGATTTAAGAACTGGAGTTATGTGTTCGTATTTTCTTGTTCTTGTAATAATTCTTGCAGCAGCATTTCGCATTACCTGTCAGCTGAATAAAGAACAGTTTGAACATCCAGTGAACACTGCATTGCAGTAGTCAGTCCTAATAGTAATAAATGCACAAAATCATTTCTCAGAATCCTATTTATTTAGAAAGCACCTTAATCCATCTACTTCTATATAGCGCCTTTCACAGCATGAACCAGAACGCTTGTCCTGTTAGCTGCTGTGGTGTCGGGGCTAATCCATCTACTTCTATATAGCGCCTTTCTGACAAAGAGATTTAAACATTAAAATAACGATGGACACTCGCAGGGTGCTAACCAATGGCCACCAATTCACACAAGCCTGCGATATACAAAGGCACTGAGGCTGACGCCCGTGCCCCCCTAACTGGTGCCAAAGCCAACGGTCTGGGCGCACACACAGCTACCCGGGCAGACTCCACTTGAAGGCCGAATGCGGGCCTTCCTCCTGATTTATCGCCAATGTGTTTCCTTCATCAACCCGTCAGACGTTCAGCTAGCGCCGCGTTGCTTAATGGTCTCCTCCGACTAATTTACATGAGGAACACTGAAGCGCAGCGGATCAAATAAAAGAAATCGCAGACGTGCTTCTCACAGGCAGCAGAATTAATGGTCTTCTGCGCTCCTTCAAAATATTGGAAGCAGATGAGTTTATCAGTAATTTAGAAAATCTGTCGTTCCTGACCAGCTTTTCACTAATGGTGCCAATTTCTGCTGCGAGTTTATAAATCGTATAATTGAAGAAGAAATACAAGAAATTAACAAAACAAAATGGGACAGTCGTCAAACTCCTCAAATCTGGGAAATGTGGGGGGTCAAAGTAGGCTTCCACCATTAAAAAATAATCAAAAAAAAAAAACAAAAAAAACAAATCAGCAAAATTTATATTTTAATAATTGTCAATTTTGGCAAATTCTGAAAAAAACTATTAAAGGCTTTGATTGGAGTATAAAGTGGTCTTTGCCAGTTTTTACATCTTTCAAAAAAAGTATCTAGAAAAGTAAAACCATCTGAGGGGGCTTTTGGAAAAAGAAAAACCGAAATGCGGCCCGGAAAGAAGACAAAGCTCTTCTGACATCTGGAGGGCACGACGTCACACGCTGGTCCTGACACCCACCTTCTATATAGCGCCTTTCATAGCAAGAACCATAACAGAGAGACTTAAACAATGAAATAATGATGGACACTTACAGGGTGCTAAGCACTTCATGTACAGGACCTGCCATACTGTCTGGGACAGTTTAACCTCAAACTCTCATCCATTGTTAAAAAATACAAATTAAAAATGTCCGACGTGTGATTAAAGTGCACATCGCAGACTCTCATTTCAGGGGGTCTGCACTCATTTCGGTCACACGACACTTTATCTCAGTCCCCCCATGTCTGGGCACAGCAATGGCAGGTCTGCTATTTAGTTCTTTGTCGCTTGTCCTTGACATGCAATGGCTGCTTGAAGTCTGCGATTCACAGACACCACCAGGTGCTGAGGGTCTTCTCTGGTGATGCTCTGCCAAGCCTCTAGTGCTGCCATCTTCTGCTCCTGCTTGTTTCGGGGGTCTTGTCCCCTTAAAGTTTCTCTTCAGCATATGGAAGCCCTGCTCAGTTGGATTTCAATCGGGTGACTGGCTTGGCCATTCAAGAATTTCCCATTTCTCTTTACCGTTGATGAACTCCTGTGTGCCCTCAGCAGTCTGTTTGGCTCTCTCTCTTGTAGGACGAATCGCCACCTGATGAGTTTGGTGACATTTACCAGAGTCTGAGCAAATCAGACGTTTCTACACACCTCATACTTCATTGTGCATCTGCCATCAACAGTTCCATCATCAGTGAAGAGAAGTGTGCCAGGACCTGTGCCAGCCATACATGCCCAAGCCATAACACCCCCAGCACCGCCATGTTGAACAGATGAGGTGGTCTGCTTTGCAGTTCCTTCTCGTCTCCACACTTTGCTCTTGCCGTCACTCTGATGAGGTTTATCTTCATCTCGTTGGTCCACAAGACCTTGTCCCAGAATTCTGCAGGCTCTCTGAAGTCCTTTGTCACAAAACTGTAATCTGCCATCCTCTGTATTTTGTGTTCATGAAGTCCTCTGCTGATAGTCGTCTCTGACACACACATATCGGCCCCCTGAAGTCTGTTTCTGATCTGTCAGGCAGGTGTGTTTGGGGGGCTTTTTTCTTGACCATAGTGAGGATTCTTCTGTCATCAGCAGTGGGGGGTCTTCCTAGGTCCACCAGTCCCTTTGTGATTGTTGAGGCCACCAGTGTGTTCTTTCTTCTTCATGATATTCCAGACTGTTGATTTTGGTCATCCTGAGGTGTCACTGATGTCCCCAATGGTTTTATTCTTTTTTTTTTCAGCCTCATGATGGCTTCTTTGACTTTCATTGGCACAGCTCCTGTCCTCATGTTGAACAGTGGCAGCTACAGACTCCAACTGGGAGAAACAAACCGAGGAGGTGTCTTATAAATCCATGAAACCCACCTGAGGAAATACAAACACCTGTGACGTAAAATGTCACAAACGTTATTTGGGGACTGTGTAGAAAAAGTGTGGTGTGACCGAAATGTCTGCAAATCCCCTTAAATGAGAGTCTGTAATGTGCACTTTACATTTACTTATTTGGCTGACATCTTTATCCAAGGTGACATACATTTAAGATACAATTGGTTACTGTGTTCTTTTGGTTTTCCAGTTGGAGCACAAGCAGTCACTCAGGTGTCAGTAGCAGGATTTGAACCCAAAACCTCGGGGTTTGAAGTCCAAAACCTTAACCGCTACAACCACTACTGCCTGCCACACTTGAATCACAATGTCTGAATGGATTGTTGGCAATTTTAAACTGTGGAACAGAGGGGGACAGGAAGGAAACAATAGGTCTTTGTCTCAAATAGTATGGAGGGCACAGACAGACAGAGTGAAAGACACTATAAGATAGATAGATAGATAGATAGATAGATAGATAGATAGATAGATAGATAGATAGATAGATAGATAGATAGATAGATAGATAGATAGATAGATAGATAGATAGAGTGAAAGGCACTATATAAAAGATTTATAGATAGATAGATAGATCGATCTACAGTTCATCCGGAAAGTATTCCCAGCGCATCACTTTCTCCACATTTTCTTATGTTACAGCCTTTTTCCAAAATGGATAAAATTCATTTTTTTTCCTCAGAATTCTACACACAACACCCCATAATGACAACGTAAAAAAAGTTTACTTGAGGTTTTTGCAAATTTATTAAAAATATAAAAACTGAGGAGAAATCCCATGTCCATAAGTATTCACAGCCTTTGTTCAATACTTTGTCGATGCACCTATGGCAGCAATTCCAGCCTCAAGTCTTTTTGAACATGATGCCACAAGCTTGGCACACCTATCCTTGGCCAGTCTCGCCCATTCCTCTTTGCAGCACCTCTCAAGCTCCATCAGGTTGATGGGAAGCGTCGGTGCACAGCCATTTTAAGATCTCTCCAGAGATGTTCAATCAGATTCAAGTCTAAGCTCTGCTCTGGCTGGGCCACTCAAGGACATTCACAGAGTTGTCCTGAAGCCACTCCTTTGATATCTTGGCTGTGTGCTTAGGGTCGTTGTCCTGCTGAAAGATGAACCGTCGCCCCAGTCTGAGGTCAAGATCGCTCTGGAGCAGGTTTTCATCCAGGATGTCTCTGTACATTGCTGCAGTCATCTTTCCCTTTATCCTGACTAGTCTCCCAGTTCCTGATGCTGCCACCACCATGCTTCACTGTAGGGATGGTATTGGCCTGGTGATGAGCGGTGCCTGGTTTCCTCCAAACGTGATGCCTGGCATTCACACCAAAGAGTTCAATCTTTGTCTCATCAGACCAGAGAATTTTGTTTCTCATGGTCTGAGAGTCCTTCAGGTGCCTTTTGGCAAACTCCAGGCGGGCTGCCATGTGCCTTTTACTAAGGAGTGGCTTCCGTCTGGCCACTCTACCATACAGGCCTGATTGATGGATTGCTGCAGAGATGGTTGTCCTTCTGGAAGGTTCTCCTCTCTCACAGAGGACCTCTGAGCTCTGACAGAGTGACCATCGAGTTCTTGGTCACCTCCCTGAATAAGGCCCTTCTCCCCCGATTGCTCAGTTTAGTTGGCCGGCCAGCTCTAGGAAGAGTCCTGGTGGTTTTGAACTTCTTCCACTTACGGATGATGGAGGCCACTGTGCTCATTGGGACCTTCAAATCAGCAGACATTTTTCTGTAACCTTCCCCAGATTTGTGCCTGGAGACAATCCTGTCTCTGAGATCTACAGACAATTCCTTTGACTTCATGCTTGGTTTGTGCTCTGACATGAACTGTCAACAGTGGGACCTTCTATAGACAGGTGTGTGCCTTTCCAAATCATGTCACATCAACTGAATTTACCACAGGTGGACTCCAATGAAGCTGCAGAAACATCTCAAGGATGATCAGGGGATACAGGATGAGCTTCATGGCAAAGGCTGTGAATACTTATGGACATGTGCTTTCTCAATTTTTTTATTTTTAATAAATTTGCAAAAATCTCAAGTAAACGTTTTTCTTGTTGTCATTATGGGGTGTTGTGTGTAGAATTTGGAGGAAAAAAAAATGAATTTAATCCATTTTGGAATAAGGCTGTAACATAAGAAAATGTGGAAAAAGTGTTGCGCTGGGATTACTTTCCGGATGGTCGGTCGGTCGGTCGATAGATAGATAGAGAGTGAAAGGCACTATATGATAGATATGATATATGATAGTATAGTAGGCAGGATAAATATTAATTTCAGTACAGACAGACAGTGAATGGTCTGACTTATCAGATAGTCTGTCAGCATTCCCAGGTAATTTGCGTCAAATCTTCTTCTTATCTAAACAGTCCTTCCCCGTTACAAGTCGCACTTAAAGTGTCAAAGCCCACGTGTTACCTCTCTGGTGGCGCTGCTGTCGCTGCTCTGCGCTGTGTCCACGAGTGGCGTTGGCGGTCCGCTGATGTGCAGACGCTCGTTTATCCGCCTGACGGTGACGCTCTTCTCGATTCTCACGCTGGACTCACAGATCAGAACCACCAACACCATATAAATATCACTAAAGGCAAACTTCGTTAAAACAGGTTTTATTCCAATCACTTTAATACACACTAAGAATTACACTTTGAGATAACCTTTCTGTAAAGTAAGAAAATTAAATAAATATAAAAAGGTACAATACCTACAAGTTCATACTGACAAACCTTTCATGAACTGCAAAAACTTTCAACATGGCAAAAAAAAAAAAATTAGTAGAGAAGTTTTACTTTCAGACAGCCATTTAGGAATTGTGCAAACTGTTGTCTTTTTTATTGTTTTTTTTTTTTGTTCCGGTTCAGAGTTAGTAGCAGCCAAGTGTAACGCTGCCTCCATAGTGGTTTTAAAGTTAGTCCTTAGAAAAGTAAAAACCCTTATAAAAGAAATGCGAGCGAGTGCATCATTTGTGAAGTCTGTGCAGAGGCAGAAGGTTGGCTGTGATTTGCAAAGAGCAGGAGAGGCCGACCTGCCAGACGGCGGCGCAGTGGTGGTCCCTGTCACCAGCCAGGCCACAATCGACAGACCACCTGCGGCTTTAGCTCACCTTGTGAGTCGATGCCCTCTCAACTCCTGGCACCTAAATTGTGTTACAGAGAGAGAGACCCGCTGGTGGGACCGGAGAGTCTGTGCAGACAGACAGACAGACAGACAGACAGCGCAGTGCTGCACACGTCTAGACAATGAAAACAAAACAATCAGAAATTTGAAACTGAAATATCACAAGCTGTGTCTCTACATATACAGAGTCCACGTGCATGTGAAGGTGGGCATCCTTACAAATACTTTAATTAGGAAGCACACTTTTTTTTTTTTTGTTTAATATGAATTAAAAATTCAAGGCAGACACACTTGCATAAATTAGCAGCTTTCTGCCTTCAACGAGTACAGAGATCTTGAAATGGCTTTTGTTTTTTCCATTTTCAGGCTTTTTAATGCTTATGAATGGCAGCCACACACGCGCACACACACACAGACAGACACACGCACGCACGCACGCGCGTTTTGGATACAGAAGCATCTGCTTTCTTAATACACATTTTAAAAATACATGCAAGTTAGTCAGAAGAACTTTCAACATAAAATATTCCACAGATGCTTAGCACATTTAAAGTCGGGTTTAAGGAAAGATTTTTTTTTTCCAGGAAATTAAAAAAAACGCGATATTAGCTTTAATCTAAACATTGGAAAGGACTGATAAGAGGAATCTGAGGAAAATGGCTTTTCATACTTCGGCTAAGCAAACGTAATAAAATGCAATAATAAAAAATGTGGTTAATTGAAGGGCTACACAGAAATATAACTGATTTGAGGCAATGCTTGAACACAAGAGGGCACTGAATTAATAAAGAACTGTTAAAAGTTTAATTTATATATATATATATGTATGTATGTATTGAGAGAGAGTAATATAAACACACACACACCTTACACATCGAGATGGGGACACAGATGAGACTCGGCTGTACACCAATGATCTCGACACACACAAGTAAATCGAAAGCAAATCCAGAGGACTGGAAGGGTCTCTCGTTCACAGTCTGAAAAGGCGCAGAACATCAAAGTGTTTCAGATTTGATTCCAACTAAATAAAATAACATACAAGAAACGAAACCAACGTCTGACTGAGGAGTTCAATGCCACACTTGGCATGCGATACGCTGGAAACATTCACAGTGGAATGAAAAGCAGCTATGACAGGGGTCCGTGCGTCGGGGTAAAAGAAATCACCTGACTGATCGATAAAGTCAGTTCACATGCACAAGACCCATGTGGCTCCTTCATATGAGTGCCACACGGGCGGCCATTTTGACATTTGGGCAAACAGAGGAGGTGCCGCCCGTCCACTTAGCGGGGTGGCGTGGGGGTCTCCTGGCTCTGGCGGGTCATTTTTGCTTGCCACTCTACCAGACAAGACCAATAGGATGAATGGGCCACAAGTGTCTGTAAAATGTGTGCAAAATAAAATGAAAAAGTTGGAGAAGGCTGTCCAGAAATGTGCAAACGTTCACAGATGGCCTCAAAGGGACACCAGATGTGACAGTCTGCCGCCGTCACCAAGTGACTGGCTGTGGTCAACGTCCACCAAAACACACACACAAAAAAAAAAAGAATCTCAACAAAGAGCAGTGCATATGAATGACCTACAGGGGGGGATCAAGAAGATGGCACTGCATTCGTCTCTCAAGGTTCACTGAATAAGCAAAACCCCACTTGAGAAGAAGAAAGAACAATAATGAGATAGAGTTAAATAAAAAGAACACAACTGGCAGAAATAATACTGGCTTAATAAAGAGAAACATAAAAACGAATCAACAAGAGCAGCAGAACTTGAAGTCACCGAAGGCCTTAGGGGGTGCGTGATATTCTGCCGGTGGACATTCACCTGCGGGCCTAAATATCAGCAGGCAGAGCAGCGACGCAAGCAGACGAGCCGCCCTCAAACCGCTCACATTGTGCACACGACTCTTCTTGGACACAAATGTAACATAACACAACCACAATGAAATCAAGATAAACTGTAGCACTGTTGAATTTGCATAGGCTCAAAGCAGTGTCTCCAAGACGCGGAGGCAAACTGAGTGGTTTACATTTGATTACGTGTTGTACATCAGGCTCACACACACACGCTCTCTTACACACACACACACACACACACTCACTCACGGCCGTGGGCTCGTCAGTAGAAGCAGGTAACAGCAAACAACAGGAAAACAAAACTCTGCACGCAGGGCTCGCTGCTTCACCACACCGCTTGCCGTGGTGCCTAATGGCGGACCATAATCAGCGTGGTGGTCCGTCGTGACGATCCAGTCCCGACACCGGAGACAAGCGTCACATCCATGGTGTGAGACAAAGCGCTGAGCACGGAGGGAGGCCTCTGCACCCCTTTAAGGAGTTCAGAAGAGTCCTCTCGTGTCAAGTCCGAGTCCTAGAGAAGAAGAAGTCCTGCGTCGTCATCCGTCCATAAAATTTCACAGGCCCCAAAAACGTGGGGGGGAAAAAATAAAAATAAAAGCACCTTTCATGGCTTGGCTCTCGTACCTGAGTCTCCCAAGAGTCTGAAGTGGCTTAACAAAGGATGACGTTTTGTTTGTTCCTCCACGTGGATGTAAAGAAAGGTCCGCAAAAAACTTCACACAACTGGCTGCGACTTCCTTCAAATGCAGGCAGCGGCGTCCACAGCACTCAACTGAGTAAAATACAACACTCGAGCTAAAAAGATGAAAATGTTACCACCACAATAATCACACAATGTTATAGTGAGCCTTATCATTTACAAATAAGGACAGGCAAAAAAAAAAAAAAAAAGTATTCAAATCCCAATAAAGAAAGACAATGGATGAAACAAAAAGGCAGCTTTGTTAGATGAGGAGTTATTCAAAAAACGGAAAGGAAAGAAACGCAGATTACGCCCAGCAATGCAGCGCCAACGGGGCAGAATTCAGTAGTAACATCCCTTTTGCTCTTTAAGGAAAGCCGCTGTTCTTCCTCAAGAGTCCGGATTCTCCTGCAGCCTGGTGGGACTCGGTGGGAGGCGGGCAGCTGCACTTTGCTCCGTCCGGAAACTGTAGTCGTACTGCAATGAGAGAAGACGGGGCAGAAAAATCAGAAGAGGCCAGAAATACGCAGGAAAGCAAAGCCCAATTGGGCAGCATTTTATCATTTTTTTTTTTTCTCATAATTATTCTTGTCATAGACAAAATCTTTAAGTTAAGGTTCAATTTCATGCAGTTAGGGTTGATCTGAATGGAGGGCAGGCTTCACAGAGATAAGCAGAGACGCGGCGCACCCACCATGAGAACGTCCTGAGACTGCGCTGTGAGAGCCTGAGAGGCCTTTTTGACTCTCTGTTTTACTTTGCTTTTAATTTTATTAAAATCAAATAACATTTCATACAAATAACTTAAGTTTTACAAAAAAAAAAAAAAAAGGTCTAAAACAAATCAACCCCCCACCCCTGAGAAACAGAGCTAGTCCAGTAGTGTAAAACATCATGCTGGTAAAGATAAGTAAACAGACACATTAATAAATGAATAAAGATAAATGGAGTAAAAGAGGGGAGAGAACCCGCTTTCTCAATTTAAATGCTTATTCTGAAATGTTATCGATCAGATCCTGCCAGGTTTTGAAAACGTTTTGCCCAGATCCTCCGAGTGCAAATTAGATTTTTTCCAATTTCAGATCATACATAACACCAGTAACGGCGCACTGGAATCACTTGACTTGAGCATTCCTGGTCTTCCTCCTCTTTCTTTCTCTGTACGTTTATCATTCGTTTGCTCAGATGTTGATGCACTTGCTGTTTCCTGAGCAGCTCTTCTTTTCTTCCACCCTAGCAGCCCGCTTCTTCTCTTCTTCCGTTGGCATCTTTTCGCATCAAAACTGATGAAGTCCGTGTTTGTGTTGCAATTACTTTGTACGTTTTCTTAATTTTTCACTTAAGCTTCAATCTACTTCAAGAATGATTTAAGATCTGAAGACGTATAGGAAGAGACGGTTAAGGTGGCAGGGATGAGAATGGCGCCCGTATGCATGTGCCACACTGCTGAGAGTTGATTCTACAGGGTGGTCCAGATCGCCTGTATGACTGATTTATGCGGGGACGATTCCAGTTCGGCGCGAAGACGATTCTTCATGTCGTCAGTTCACACACTTCTCAATGGCCCAGGATTTTTCGGGTGATTTTCTATGTAATAAACTTAATAAGTTATAGCGTAATTAAAATTGCATAATTAGATCTGGACCACCCTGTACAATAAAATAAAATATATATAAAAAGAGGAATAACCTTGGAGGTCAATCATCATCACCCTGAAAGCGGACAGTAGACGTCATGTAGTATATGTGTAGCAAATTTCAGGAGTGACAGGTGATTTAAAGCCACGGTGGCGTATTATATATAAAGATCAGTTAGCCAGTGACTGAGAAGAGGAGAGTTAGGATTCTTCCAGTGGAGCGAGATAAGCCTACGTGCCAGTAGTGAAGTAAAGGCCATTAGTTTGTTTGTCCTTCTCCATCACTTCCTGGGTCCTCCCTGCGTGGAGTTTGCATGTTCTCCCCATCTAGGCGTGGGTTTCCTCCGGGCGCTCCAGTTTCCTCCCACAATCCAAAGACATGCAGGTTAGGTGGATTGGCAATTCTAAGTTGGCCCTGGTGTGTGCTTGGTGTGTGGGTGTGTTTGTGTGTGTCCTGCGGTGGGTTGGCACCTTGCTCAGGATTGGTTCCTGCCTTGTGCCCTGTGTTGGCTGGGTTTGGCTCCAGCAGACCCCCGTGACCCTGTATTCGGATTCAGCGGGTTAGAGAATGGATGGATGGATGGATGGATGTTCTTCTCCACACACAGTTGTTAAGGGGTTAGGAGGGACTGGGACCCCCAGGCTCTCTGAGAGACATTTAAAGACTTTGGTCCAGAATGATGTTAATTTGGCGCAGGCCCAAAACACGTGACCCAGTGAGGCTGGAGCTCGATTGCAACATTCACAGGTTGGCTCTCGCCCCGGAATCATTTTGGACAGTTTTAAATGCGAGTGACGCGCTCGATATATCATTTTAAGTTGAATAATTGTATGCTTTGTGCATATGGAGCTCGAGTGAATTCTGTGCATGACTGCCTTCCACTCCTTTCCTGAGATGCTGAGTGAGAGATCCTTTCCCCACTGTACTCTGGGATCTTTGAAAGGGAAGGACTGTAAAATATTTTTAAATATTACGGAGATGTTGTCTGAGACTCATCAATATTTTTTCTGGCATAGAGGGAGGTGGGAGGTGAGGAAAATCGGGCAGGTTCTGTTTAACAAAATTTTGAATTTGAAAGTAGTGAAAGAAATGTGTAGCTGGAAAGTTAAATCTGGAGTGTAATTATTCGTAGGATGCAACAACGTCGTCTATGTGCAGATCTCTTAGTGATTTCATCATGAATGTTTTCCAGGTATTAAAAACTGAGTACGTTTGAGAGGGTGGGATAAGATGATTAACGTGCAGAGGTGCCACAGATAAGAGCTTCTCTACCTCAAAATACTTCCTATTCTGAGTGAGTGAAGCACAATTGGGTTGCTGGTGTGTGTTTTACTGTTCACGCGGTCTTGAAGGGAGTGAACCTGGACACTCGAGCCCTAAACACAACTTCACAGTCCTGGACTTCTTTTCTGTCTGTTATGATAAACTTCCTTCATTATCATAGGTTGAACCGTTTACTTTAAATTTCACTAAAACTTTTAGAAACAAAGACACCTGGACAACAACTACTTCTTCTGTATCTCGATGTTTTAGACCTCCCTGACTTTCTCGTATACGAAGTATAGGGAAAAGTATTGGAATCCACCAAAAATTCAATTTCGAGATTTTGATGAAATGTCGACATTTCAGATCTCCCCGAGTCTAAAAATACCATTGTTGGAATTATGTCTGTGTGTGTGTCTGTGTAAACACAATAACTTGAGGACGCTTTCACTTTGGTCAACCAAATTGTTCATATAAGTATTTGGTACAAAACGTCGATTTCTCTCAACTTCTGGGCTATTTCTGCTAACCGGAAGTGGTGCTTTACCTTTTTATTCATGCAGCTGCAGAGTCCAATTTATTCAACTTTACTTTTATAATAATTTTTCAACATGTTATTAACTAGCCATCCCCTGTGGCTCTGCCCACGTAGTAGTGAAACAGAACAAACTTTAAAAATCAATAAACACACAGGTATCGTTCAAGAAAATTCTAGAGAAAAAAAAAACCTCAATCTAAATCTGTTAAGTAGTTCTCTCGTTCGCTAGCTGAGTGGCTGCAAGATATGTCCTGAAGCCACCCCCCCCTCCACCCCAACCATAGTCTCTCTCTCTCTCTCTCGGATTCACACAAATAAATTGGTACCGCAAGTGAATTACGATACTTAGCGTGATGACAGAGGTTGCAAAATCAACCGGAAAGTTCAAGCAAATTAAAGAAAACAACACAAAAATGATCTAAATCTGTTAAGTTGATTTGATTTTGATGTACATAACATAAAAATAAAATCATTGTCTTGTGCTTTTCTCCACAAATATCCATCCCATATCCGAACATACGAGAAAGTTGATTTTTACACGGGGTCACTCGACTTCTCCAGTATTGGGAATTTTATGGCCGGTTGCTTTTCCTGACGCTGGAATGACTTTCTGGTAGCTGCATTTTGAACTCATTTTGTCTTAATGTAAGTTTCTATTAGTTATTTATTTTTTTGTATACTATTTATGCAATATTTTTCTTATCTATTTTTAATTTGTTTTTCTTGGAGTGTAATAACTTTTACTTGACACCTCGTAAAGTACTTTGAGCTCCCGTCATTTGCATGAAAACGTGCAGTGGAAACACGTGTTGTTGTTTTGAACTATTTGGAGACCCTCGACAAAGGCAGCTGTGATCCTATTGACTTTGAGGGGACATTTCATAGGTTACAGGGACCGATACAACAGCTTACTCAGATCAGATCCCTCAACCTGTCTCACCTGGAGGGCAGCGGAAAAGAAAAGTTCAACATGAAGACATGCGCTACACGCGCTGAAAGGTTAGCAAAGCTTCATTCACCACGTTCAGTTAACAGATGGCTGCCAGACTAAAAGACAGTGGAACCTCTGCTGTACCGTCCCTTAATCCCCTGAAAATAAGAGCACGACATTAGACATCTGATGTCATCGTATTCAAGGTCTTCCTAATCCTTTGCCTTGCACTTCCATGACACTCCACGCTCCTCTGCTCTTTATTGCTCTTGGCCAGTTGTTGTTCATGCAGTTCCAGAGCTTCTCGGCAGCTAAACCTTCAGCTTGTTGTAGGCGCTGTTTAAATACGCTACTTTTCCAGGGTCGAAGGTCCAGGTACCCTCTCTCTGTCCCTTAATTCCTTTGATCTGAGGGCACTACGTGTTTTCTTGCCAATGCCTGCAATAGCAGCCCTCCAAATCACAGTCTCACACACATGAAGGATGACAACATTCGGTACACCATCACGAGTTTGTTTATGCCGCGTTCTACTTGGAGATAGTGGAGGTAGTTGAGGAGTACAAGTATCTAGGGGTGCATACGAGCAATAAGCTGGACTGGTCCAGCAACTCGCTGGCCATATACAAGAAGGGTCAAAGTAGGCTGTATTTCCTAGGCAAGCTCAGATCTTTTAGTGTCAGCAGCACCATGCTGCGGATGTTCTATGACAGCGTGGTGGCCAGTGCCATTTTCTTCACTGTGGCATGCTGGGGGAGCAGCATGAAAGTGGCAGACATCAGGAGACTAAACAAACTAATTCAGAAGGCGTCCTCTGTGGTAGGAGAGAAACTGGACAGCTTGGAAACTGTGGCAGATCAGAGAATGTTGTCTAGGCTTCGATCTGTTATTGAAAATGCCAGTCAGCCACTTCATAGTGCTGTGGTTGGACAGACGAGCGTCTTCAGCAGTAGACTGACCAGCATCAAGTGCTCCACTGAACGTCACAGCCATCAGACTCGAGAACTCCTGTTCCGGTTACTCGCCCACACTTTAAGGCAGTGGTTCTCAAAACTGTGGGGCGCAAAGTAACTAAAAGGGGGGCACGAAGATGTGAAAAAAAGAAAACAAGAATCAAAAATATGAAAAATACATCTATTGAAACCAAAACAAATGAACTTTGACTACATTCTGATACTAGAAAAATAAATAGAGAGCTAGATAAATGTCGATAAAAGCTAAGTAGGTATAATAAAATATGCATCTATGATATATCATTAATTAAAAAAAGAACAAATTGGTATTAGTGTGCTCCTTTAAAAAAGAAAAAAACGTCAGGGGGACGCGATTAAAACTGTTATGAAAACTCGGGTCGCAAATACGTAAAGGTTGAGAAACGTGGCTCTAAGTTATTACCCTCTTTCTTTACTGGATATCCAGGTACATTTTCTCAAGTACTTGAAATGCGCAACATATTATCTGATCTTGTGCAATAAATTGTCTGCTCTTCACAGGAGAATAACCCGATTTGTTCTCAGAATGTGCGACACTCTGCACTCTAGTTTGATTCTTACATTCATTATACTTTATTTTTATTTCCATGATTACTTTATACTTGCTCTTAGTGTAACATGTCCCTTGTCTCTTATTAAGTTGTAACATAAGTAATTTCCTTCGGGATTAGTAAAGTTTTCTGATTCTGATTTGAACTGGGCAGTTGGAATTTTCAATTGGAAAGCCTCCACATGTTGGATGTCCTACTGGTCTGTGAAGTCCGGGTTTGTCCATCTGCAGATTACGACGTCAATCCAAAATGGCAACACACACCACAAACTTTACTCAAGGCTGCAGGATTATACTGTTTAATAGCACTTTTTGTGACTTACTAAAACTGGCACACACAGTACTGTCCAACCTCTACCTGTGCACATGCTGCTCTGGTGTTTGGATACGCAAAATGCCAAGTAACGCTTTACCATCACCTGGCATTTACTTTGAAAAAGCAGCACAGCAAAGCTTTTACTGGAGGAGTCCATGTTTGCTTTCTGAATGTTTTACTAGAACACAACTGCGACGTGACGTGACATCATTCCTGGATCAGCAGAACAAACAGGCCACTAATTTAATAAAAGGGTTAAGAATGCAAACCAACAGCCATGGTGGGCTTCTGGACCAGAGTTAAGGACCCCTACATTAGACCACCACAGCCCCACACACCTGCTGACGAGGTGTCCAGTCTGTTTTTTTTCTCTCTGCCGCTACGACTGGCGACGCACCCAGGCACGGTGGTCGTGTGCAGAGTCTCTGCAGCTTGGGACTCCTTCGGAGTTCTCAGAGGTCTCTTGGTGGTCTCCCTCGCTCATCATCTTCAGCGTTTATATGGATGGCCTGCTCTAGGGTGCTGTCCTCTCTCCATTTAACGACCGATTTGAATGGATATTCAGTGTCTCGGGCAGTTCCTTGATTCCTGACTTGTGCTTTTCAATCGCCTTCCCTCACAGAGTTCTGTTGTCTTCATTGTGAAGGTTACACCACAACTTGGGCTTTTAGAGTGCAATCAACTGGAACGCAGACTAATGAAGGAACTTCTAAAAGCTACTGGGTGCCCAAGTTGGCAGATACTCACATCACTAATTATTTGTGCGTTTAACATTTGTATTTAATTTGGACCACACTGCAGTGACTTCTTATCACTTTGACAGTCTGTCGATCAATGTTTGAAAAGCCAAATGAACTCCATGGTGATTCAATATTATATAGCAATAAAATATGAACGATTCCAATTGTACTTTTTATAGGCCGTGTTGTAAGGCTGGAGTGTGCTGAATGATTTGCAGAGGGTCACACAGTGAAGAACATCAAGTCGGTTGGTTACAAACCCTTAAGCACTTCTATGTTAACATCACTTCAGCACTGTCATATACCAAACGAGGACTGATTACTGAGTAAATATGTGAAGAACTGATTCACGTCACTCCTCACATTGACCGTAACAGATCACTTTCTAGGGGATTCCTCTGCCTTGTTTGGTAAAAGCACACTAAACAAAAAGATTCATCACTTTTTTTAATGCACTGTAAATCTTCTTTTCTTAATCTCACAGTTTCAAATCTCGATGTATCCACTAAGTTGTTTTATGCTGCCATCTAATGTTTGTGTACGCATTGTGTTTTTTTGGGGGCTTACCATTAAAGCTCATTTTTGTGTAAATGCTGCCCTTCTGTGGTAATTGATGGTACTACATGACAAAACTCCTTAAAGTAGCCGGACACCAGCAGCATCTCTTCTTCTTCTTTTAGCTGCTCCTGTTAGGGGTTGCCACAGCGGATCATCATCTTTTCATATCTTCCTGACCTCTCCATCTTGTTCTGTTACACTCATCACCTGCATGTCCTCTCTCACCACATCCATAAACCTTCTCTTAGGCCTGTCTCTTCTCCTCTATCCTTAATTTCCTTCTCCCAATATATCCAGCATCTCTCATCGGCACATGTCCAGACCAACACAATCTCGTCTCTATGACTTTGTCTCCAAACCGTCCAACCTGAGCTGACCCTCTAATGTCCTCATTTCTAATCCTGTCCATCCTCGTCACCCCCAACATCTTTAACTCTGCCACTTCCAGCTCTGGCTCCTGTGCCACCGTCTCCAGCCCATATAACACAGCTGGTCTCACTACCATCCTGTAGACCTTCCCTGTCACTCTTTCTGATACCCGTCTGTCACCAATCACTCACTCCTGACACTCTTCTCCACCCTGCCTGCACTCTCTTTTCACTTCTCTTCCACGATCCCTGTTAAATTCCCTTTATTCTTATTAGGCACATGTCCACTAAATAGGGTGTGGTTAACAGACTAACAACTGATTTAAAGGAATATCACTTTAGATTTACATATTTCAGCAAATATCAAAAAAACAAAGACTTCATTTTTTCGAGAGAACAAGCTGCTATCTAAAATGCAACACTGATAAAAGTACAGAGAGATTCGCTTGAGAGGCCACGAATATTCTGTAATGACTCTCGCTATCTGAACAAAACAATGTGCTCCTCGGTATACGGAGCTTCAAACAAGCCGGGATGTCCCCGCATCGGAGCGATAAGATAGGCACCAGAAAGCCATCATGACGTTTAACCTCCATTTGCAACAGCTGGGTGCCTACCACCTGCCCGCACCCCTTCACTCAGTTACTCGACTTCTCAGCAGGATGGTGGTGTACAGTGTCGAGCAGAGAGTCTTCATGGTGCCAACCTATCGGGTCACCAGTTCGTGTAAGTGATGTCAGAATCGACTGGATGATCGCGAGTTAACAGAAGGTTACTAACAGCAAGATGGAGCCAAGTGTCATACATTGGCAGAAATTGAGGCATCCTTGGGCAACAGGGTCACTTCAAAGGGGCTTTGGCCACCACGGTCACCAGATCAGACACATCCGGACTTCTTCCTTTTGGGGGGTCTGCTCAAAGGAAAAGTCTATCAGAACAACGGATAAATCTGAAGGAAAACATCCAATGTGAAACAGCGATACGTTCAGGAACACGGAGAGCCGTGTCGTGATGTGTGCGTCAGAAAACGGAAACCACTTCCAGCATCGCATGTAATGGAATCGATTCCACAGACGTCAAGGTATAGAGAGGATTTGTTTGGTTCAGATTGCTTCATCCTAATGGGAGTTACAACAGAATATTTGGGGCCTCTTTTGAGTGAATCTCCCAGTTTTAAATTGCTTCTTCAAAATGGATTCAGGTTTTTAAGTTGAGAACAACCTGTGCTCTGGTCTTGACAGTGTTCTGGCTGGACGTGGCCTTGTGCTCACCGTGATGGTCGATTATAAATTACAACGTCTTCGGTCTCACAGTGCATTGAAACAGACTAACTGTCAGCTAACCACACAGACGTCACCTAAAGTCTGTCAAGGGTTTGGGAGTCCCGAGACGCCCCCTTGAGGCTACAACTCCTGAAGTTTCTGGAATTTCAGACAAACAGCCACTGCATTAGAATGAAATTCATTGGACGGTACAGACTGATAGGCCTTAAGAAAGTAATTGTCACTCCGACATCACATGTAATGAAGACCATAGAGTGGCTGCTGCTTCACCATCTGAGGCCACAGGTCTGCCGTGCCCTCGACCCTCTGCAGTTCACATACCAGGAGAAGGTGGGAGTGTTGGATGCCATCATCTGTATGCTACACCGATCCCTCTCCACGTGGACAGAGGCAGTGGTGCTGTAAGAATTATGTTTCTGGACTTCTCTAGCGCCTTCAACACCAACCAACCTCTGCTCCTTAGGGACAAGCTGACAGAGATGAGAGTAGATTCACACCTGGTGCCATGGATTGTGGACTATCTTACAGACAGACCTCAGTATGTGCGTCTTGGGAACTGCAGGTCTGACATTGTGGTCAGCAGCACAGGAGCACCGCAGGGGACTGGACTTACTCTGGTCCTGTTCAGCCAACATACATCAGACTTCTAATACAACTCAGAGTCCTGCCACGTGCAAAAGTTCACTGACGACACTGCTATGGTGGGCTGCATCAGGAGTGGGCAGGAGGAGGAGTACAGGAACCTAATCAAGGACTTTGTTAAATGGTGCGACTCAAACCACCTACAACTGAACACCAGCAAGACCAAGGAGCTGGTGCTGGATTTTAGGAGGACCAGGCCCCTCATGGACCCCGTGATCATCAGAGGTGACTGTGCAGAGGGTGCAGACCTTTAAATACTGGGAGTGCAGCTGGATGATAAATTGGACTGGACTGCCAACACTGATGATCTGTGCAAGAGAGGACAGAGCCGACTATACTTCATTATACTTCATTTATATCGGAATGCCTGACACGTTATATTCCAAATCGTAGCCTTAGATCTTCAAATGAGTGTCTCCTTATAATTCCAAAGGCTAAACTTAAAAGAAGTGGTGAGGCGGCCTTCTGCTGTTATGCACCTAAAATCTGGAATAGCCAGCCAATAGGAATTCGCCAGGCTAATACAGTAGAGCACTTTAAAACACTGCTGAAAACACATTACTTTAACATGGCCTTCTGATAACTTCACTTTAACTTAATCCTGATACTCTGTATGTTCAATTCATCATAATAACTATTCATAGTGGCTCCAAAATCCGTACTGACCCCTACTCTCTCTTCTGTTTCTTTTTCCGGTTTCTTTGTGGTGGCGGCCTGCCACCACCACCTACTCAAAGCATCATGATGCACCAACATTGATGGACTGAAAGCCAGAAGTCTACGTGACCATCATCATCAGGTCCTTCGATGAAAACGCTAAATACAAAGAGGACTGTTTGATTTATGTTAGGTAGATTGCCCAGAGGGGACTGGGCGGTCTCTTGGTCTGGAACCCCTACAGATTTTATTTTTTTCTCCAGCCTTTGGAGTTTTTTGTTTTTCTGTCCACCCTGGCCATCGGACCTTACTCTTATTCTATGTTAATTAATGTTGACTTATGTTTATTTTTTATTGTGTCTTCTATTTTTCTATTCATTTTGTAAAGCACTTTGAGCTACATTTTTTGTATGAATATGTGCTATATAAATAAATGTTGATTGAATGTTGATTAGAAGGCTGGTGTCCTTCAACATCTGCAATAAGATGCTGCAGATGTTCTATCAGACGGTTGTGGCGAGCGCCCTCTTCTACACGGTGGTGTGCTGGGGAGGCAGCATAAAGAAGAGGGACGCCTCACGCCTGGACAAACTGGTGAGGAAGGCAGGCTCTATTGTAGGCACGGAGCTGGACAGTTTGACATGCGCGGCAGAGCGACGGGCGCTGAGCAGACTCCTGTCAATCATAGAGAATCCACTGAACAGGATCATCTCCAGACAGAGGAGCAGCTTCAGCAACAGACTGCTGTCACTATCCTGCTCCACTGACAGACTGAGGAGACCCCACACTATGAGACTCTTCAGTTCCACCAGGGGGGTAAACGTTAACATTATACAAAGTTATTGTCTGTTATACTGCATTGTTATCACTCTTTAATTTAATATTGTTATTATCAGTATGCTGCTGGTGGAGTATGGGAATTTCCCCTTGGAATTAATAAAGTATCTATCTATCTATTATATAGTGTCTTTCACTCTATCTATCGAAACAAAACCACCAGTCAGAGTGGACCCTCAAGGACTACATGCAGTACACCCAATCAGGGGCTACAAAGATCCAGATATTAAAAGTTGTGTCACAATATGTCCATAAAGTGTCCAATACTACAATGACTTACTCTGAACTGCACTCTTGTATGCTTAGTAAAGGACTTTGTGATTCTGTGTTTTACAAAACAAGACAGACTGACTGACCGATAAGAGGAGACCAAAGCAGCACGTCTTACTGACCCCACAGCTCCAGGGTTCAAATGTGCGTCCCAAACTACCCGTTTCTAGTAAACACGTCCTCCCCGCATGTGTCTGTGTATTTGTATCTGGGAACTCAAGCTTTCCATCGACATCCACAAGGTGTGCGTCATTAGGTTTGCTGATACTTGTACATCTGGCCCTATGTGAGTGTACGCATGTCAGGGTCCTTCAGTGGAATGGCTCTCCACTCAGAATTGGTTCCTTACTGTTCAGGCCTCCTGCAGCCCTGCTTCAGATTAGGCAGATTTGAGGATTTCACAAAGGTTTCCCATTCCACCTTATATTCACATCTCAAAGAGGGGCTCTGGCAAATTCAAAATGAAGGTAGGTGTGAACGAGTGTGTGTTATGTTGCAGGATACTCGTCGATAGCTGCCGGGGCCAAGTGCTTGTAGCATCAGCTCCAGCTCCCAGTGGCAGTTGATAGAATAAGCAGAGCTGGATGGACAGACAGATAGACAGACAGGCAGATGACGAAGGTACTCTTTTAGTTTATTCCAACTATGTAAGCAAGTCATTGTAATCCTCATCATGTTGTTTCAGGAATGTCCAATGAAGGCAAAATCATGATAAATCCATTAAGATAACTTCTAAATGTATCAGAAACTGGCAGCATAACTGTCATATGGAAATTGGGGTAAGGAGAAATCAGGGAAGGGGGATTTGTGCCTTCTTTTAAATAATTTACTCTTGTGTTTATCATTGTACTAGAGCAGGGGTCCTCAATCACAGTCCTGGAGGGCAGCAGTGGCTGCAGGTTTTTGTTCTAACTCGGTTGCTTAATTAGAAAGCAATTCTTGCCAATAATTTAATTTCATAGCTTGTTGGTGCTTTAACTCTGCTATGTCAGGTCATTCTCAGATCTTCGATTTTCTTCCCCTTTAAGGATATCATATAAATGGTTTGAAGGCTAAAATTGAGGAGTAATTCACAGTCCTTCACTTTTTTCTCTTCACTTTCCTTCCAACTATTTAATTTAACCCAATAGTGCATGATAAACACACACAGGTGTCAATGGTAACAAGCTAAATGGAGAAATGCAGGTCTCTTTTGTCATTTTCATGTTATTGCTAATTAGGAGCCATTTAAAAACCAAGAATACGGCTGTTTAAGACTAAAATAAGCAATAACGGTTCAAAATCTTAATGAGCGAGACAACTAAAGTGAAGCAGAAGTGTTACTTGAGCAATAAGTGCTTCTGATTAAACAACTGGGTTGGAGCAAAAACCTAGAGCCACTGCGGCCCTCCAGGACCGTGACTGAGGACCCCTGTACTAGAGAATGGCAATGTGTTGTAGGTAAGAATGCTGCTACAGTACCATTACTACAAAGTAGTGCCAGTTTCCCAGGCTCCTAAAATGTGTCTCTAAAGATCGAATTCCTAACACCATCCAATAACTTATTATATCACATTATTAAAAACACCTGTACCCTGCTTATCTGTGCAATTATCTAATCAACCAATCATGTAGCAGCAGCATAATGTATAAACGCATGCAGACACAGGTCAGGAAGTTCAGTTAATGTTCACATTAAACACCAGAATAGGGTCGAGGGCTACAACAACAGAAGACCATCCTGTCAGCCAAGAATAGAAAGCTGCGGCTGCAGTGGGCACAGGCTCACCAAAACTGGACAGCTGAAGACCAGTAAAACACAGCCTGGTCTGATGAGTCACAATTTGGCACCATCAGTATGAATTCACGCATCTCACCTGCCTTATGTCAACAGTCCTAGCTGCTGCTGCTGGTGGTGGTGGTGGTCTAATGGTTTTCTAAGCATACTCTGTGCCCATTAATACCAATCATGCAAGCGAACTATGATACTTGGCGTGATGAGAGAAGTCACAAAATCACCCAAAATCTTCAAATTATACAACATCCAAAAATCAAATCAAAAATCCTGAAGAATTGATGGACAAAAATATAAAAAAAGATATTGCAATTGTACAATAGACCCGAAAACATACAAGTCAGAAAATGAACACACAACAATTAAGAAAAGCATCTAATAATTAATGCTGGAAGAAAGATAACAGGGGGACTGTGTGCAAATGAGCGGGTTGGCATCAAACTAAAAGAAGTGGGGATTCTGGGTGTGGTGTGTCGATGGGTGCAAATTGGCTCAAACACAGGAAGTGACGGATGACGGTGCGAGGAACCTTATCAGAATTGGGTGATGTTAAAAGTGAAGTCCCACAGGGGCCAGTGCTGTTTTTAACATACAAAACTGATCCGGACGGGAATATGAAGAACAAGCTGGTTAAGTCTGCGGATGATGCCAAACTTCAGCCTCACTACAAACCAAGAGTGAAGGCGCTACCTACAACCACACGCTCATTCAGGAAGTGGTCCCCTGAGGCAGAGAAGGCTCTGAGTGACTGCTTTGGAACCACTGACTGGGATATCCTGCAGGGGTCACATAGTGAGAATATTGAAGAGGCTGTTGACTGCACAACTGATTACATCAACTTCTGTATGGACATTGTAGTTCCAGTAAGAACAGACGTTGTTATGCTAACAACAAGCCATGGATTACAAGTGACATCAAAGGCCTTTTGAACCAGCAGAAAAGGGCTTTTAAAGGCGGTGATCAGCATGAGGTCAAGCACGTGCAGAAGGAACTCCGAGTCCAGCTCAGGGCGGCAAAGGAACAGTACAGGAGAAAGCTGGAGCAGAAGTTGCAGAATAACAGCAAGAAGGAAGTGTGGGATGGGATGAAGATTATAACTGGCTGCAGCTCGAAGCGGGGTGCCACCATCGAGAGAGACATGGAGAGAGCAAACCAGATGAACAACTTCTTTAATAGGCTTGACCAGCCTAACCCACTCTCACCTCGGAGTACTGCATCTTCCAACCATCCTTCTGCTGATACCATCATAGGAGAGACATCCCCACCCACAATCACAGCAGCCCATGTGATAGAGAGCTGATGAGACTTCATGCCAGCAAAGCAGCGGGTCCAGATGGAGTATCATCACGACTGCTGAAGGCCTGTGCGCTGGAGCTGGGGAGTCCTGTACAGCGCATCTTTAACCTGAGCCTGGAACAGGGGAGAGTCTCGAGGCTTTGGAAAACATCTTATATCACCCCAGTCCCAAAGGTATCAAGTCCTAGTGAGCTGAATGACTTCCGGCCTGACGCTTTGACATCACATGTGATGAAGACCATGGAGCGGCTGCTTCTTCACCACCTGAGGCCACAGGTCCGCCACGCCCTCGACCCTCTGCAGTTCGCATACCAGAAGAAGGTGGGAGTGGAGGATGCCATCATCTGTATGCTACACCGATCCCTCTCCCACTTGGACAGAGGCAGTGGTGCTGTTAGAATTATGTTCCTAGACTTCTCTAGCACCTTCAACACCATCCAACCTCTGCTCCTTAGGGACAAGCTGACAGAGATGGGAGTAGATTCACACCTGGTGCCATGGATCGTGGACTATCTTACAGACAGACCTCAGTATGTGCGTCTCAGGAACTGCAGGTCTAACATTGTGGTCAGCAGCACAGGAGCGCCGCAGAGGACTGGACTTTCTCCGGTCCTATTCAGCCAACATACATCAGACTTCCAATATGACTCGGATTCCTGCCACGTACAAAAGTTTGCTGACGACACTGGAGTGGGCAGGAGGAGGAGTACAGGAACCTAATCAAAGACTTTGTTAAATGGTGCAACCATTTAACCAAACCAACCAAGCCAACCAAACCACCTACAACTGAACACCAGCAAAACCAAGGAGCTGGTGGTGGATTTTAGGAGGCCCAGGCCCCTCATGGACCCTGTGATCATCAGAGGTTACTGTGCAGAGGGTACAGACCTATAAATACCTGGGAGTGCAGCTGGGTGATAAATTGGACTGGACTGCCAATACTGATGCTCTGTGTAAGAGAGGACAGAGCCGACTATACTTCATTAGAAGGTTGGCATCCTTCAACATCTGCAATAAGATGCTGCAGATGTTCTATCAGACAGTTGTGGTGAGCGCCCTCTTCTACACGGTGGTGTGCTGGGGAGGCAGCATAAAGAAGAGGGACGCCTCACGTCTGGACAAACTGGTGAGGAAGGCAGGCTCTATTGTAGGCACGGAGCTGGACAGTTTGACATCTGTGGCAGAGCGACGGGCGCTCAGCAGACTCCTGTCAATCATGGAGAATCCACTACATCCACTGAACAGGATCATCTCCAGACAGAGGAGCAGCTTCAGCGACAGACTGCTGTCACCGTCCTGCTCCACTGACAGACTGAGGAGACCCCACACTATGAGACTCTTCAATTCCACCTGGGGGGGTAAACGTTAACATTATACAAAGTCATTGTCTTTACCTGCATTTTTATTACTCTTTAATTTACTTTTGTTTTTTTGTATCAGTATACTGCTGCTGGATTATGTGAATTTCCCCTTGGGATTAATAAAGTATCTATCTAAACTACAGAGAGGTGGAATGGCAGATAATCAGGAATCAACCCCATCACTCCAGAGTGGCTTGGATAGCACGCAGGCTTGGGCTGCTACGAGGCAGATGACACTTAACGTCAGTAAGTGTAGGGAACTGCAAGTACAAAGTAAAAATGTTAGATCTGAACACACAGTGGGAGGTCTGAGACCTCATAAGAAGGACCCCCAGTCAAATTGTCAACATTAGCAGGGTAGGCCGAAGCTATCAAGGCAGCACAGCACAGAGCTACGTGCAGTACTAGTTAAGGGAGGTTACACTTTATAATACACTACTGGGGTCTCACCTGGAGTGCTGTGTGCCGTTTTTGGGGTCTCACCTGGAGTGCTGTATGCAGTTTTTGGGGTCTCACCTGGAGTGCTGTGTGCCGTTTTTGGGGATCCAGGTTTCAAAAAAAGACACAGCAGTGCTAGAGAAAGCCGTGCGATTAGCCTGTTTCGGGACAGACATGTGATACAAGGAGAAGTTAAAAGGGTTAAGTCAACAGAGATAAAGAGGTGACATGATTCAAGGAATTAACAAAGTGGATCAAGCCTGTTGCTTTAAAAGGGGTTTCAACAAGCACACAAGACACAGCTGGAACTCTGTTAAGGGCAAGTTTCACACAAACGTTACAACGGCTTTCTTGACACACTGAATATGCGACCACATCATGTGGTCAACAGCAAGACAGGGAGCTTTAAAACTCGACCTGATGTTATTTTGGAGAAGTGAGGTGAATAGGGTTGGGCTAAATGGCCTGTTCGCAACAAAAATGTTTCTAATGTTCAAAAGAAAAGCAGAAACAAATGCACTGCGCCATTTTTTTTTTTTACCCATCTCCTGATCTACCTGTTCTGGGTATGGATGCCGCCTGATGAGTTCATGCAGGTTCATCTTCTCTTAAACTACATCAGCTGTTGTTTGAAGTTATCCTTTACGTTTGTGAAGCTGGTGAACACTCTCCTGCCTAGGAGTGCAGAGTTGTCTCATTTAGCCTCCTTAACTCTCCTAACTGGCCACGGGCATCCACCCGCACTGCAACACCACCTCAAAAGAGTCTCAGAGGAATCCAAATGGACACCATGGGGAAAACAATGGGTTTAATAAAAGTCTTCAACTTACGTGAAGGCCCCAAATGTTGCCTGCTAGAAGCATCGTAACTTCATGGGCAGGCGAACTGCCCACCTTAAAAGCAAGACAACCTCCACTTTGTAGTCAGTTCTGTTTCGGACTCAACTTGGCACACAACTGTGCAACATACTTGCCCTCTGCAGCCAGGATTTAAGTATATGGGTGGCTGCCCCAAACCTTTTTTGTGTGTCAAGGCTATTCATTTCACAACACATACATACATACTGTGAAAGGATTCAGACAACACAGCAAAATGTTTGGGGGCAGCTGCCCGTATACCTGAAGTTTGGCTGCCAAAGATGAAGGTTTGGTTCATATCAAACTGGTCTTAACAAATCTCAGTCCTAAAAAACGAAGAAACAGAGAGGGAAACATGGCAGCTTTATAGTTAGGCAGGGGAAGTGATGTCATTGGGACCTGAAACCGGAAGTGACATCATCAAATCCAGGCCGCCAAATTTCCTGTGGTCGGTCTGCCGATGAAGAGAAAGGGTTAGCGCACCCTGCCATCCCCTGGTCTGGCATGGAATTAACTTCAGTTGAGCCCTTTAGTTGCCTCCCATGTGCACGTGTGTGCCATTACATACATACATACTGTACATACATAAATGATTAAATAAATGAAAATGCAGGTCAGCCCTTGAGATTCATGAATCCACCTTGTTGCAGGTTGGTCTTCAATAATTAAATGGATATAATTTTGCGAGTTTCGTTGAAAACCGCAGGCGACTCTCTAGCACTGCTACTTAAATGGACTCCAAATCCCAGCAACCCGGGAAGTGCTGCATAATTAGGCATCTTCATGGGGTGGACAAATGGAAATACCGCGCTTAAAACACCCTTCAAAGCAGCGCGTATTTACCGTAGGGGCAGGCCAGAAGTAACCAGCAAGGCCTGTTTCACTTCTTTCATAAATTCAGTAAAAACGTGTCTTTCATACACCTCATTTATTCATGAAGCCTTGAACCTACCAGGATAATAATTCCAAGAATTTAGTGGGACTTGCCAATTCAGCCCGATGTGGATGACCTGTTCATTTTCAGGGCCGACAGCATTCACACATCATTGTTCTCTAAAAGGTTGCAAATCACTGGTGTCACATTTGTTTTTACCTGAGAGAAAGACGTCTGGTGAGCAGCAGAGGTCAAGTGCTGTTTATTCTAGGACTACAAATTTTCCAGATCAATGCAGATTTTCTTTTTTTTGCACTATGGACTCGAAATAAGAAATAAAAAATAAAAATCCATGGATGAAAAGCTGGGGCAGCAGAGATAAATACAAAGCAGCAAAGACGCACACTAATGTATTCGGTACTCCCTTCAGATCTTCCATAAAGCCAGATTGCTACACAATGAATCCACTCATTTTTTTGCGAGTTCAGAATGTCCATTGCTTTTTGTAAATGTCTGCTGTAATTCTATGCAAACACATGGAAGAGACTGTCAAGTTGGGACAATGCTGACCGTATTCTGCAGTAGCTGCTGCACGTAAGTCGAGAAGCTTTCTTAGTTCATAGTCCGTGATACTGCAAGTCATCGTTCAAACAGCTAACCTTGCAAAACAAACTTATGTCCGAACTTGTGACACACGCCTAAGTATGGCACAAGTCCAAACAGTTAAATACGATTCTTGTGGAAACAGTAGAAAACTACCAACGAGCAACACACCATCGTATATCAAAGATCGCATCGGCGGGTTGGCGTGAATCGGGTAATGTCACGTGCTGATGTCCAGAGGAGGTGGACTTTTATTAACGTCATCGCTTCTTACACAACGCTCTCTAAACTTGTGTACGCTTAATCCTGCAATTCTATGGTCTTTTTCAGTGATGAGATGAGACAATGGATTCCTATAAAACCTACAAGGTGGTCTTCACTTTGGAAACCACAGGGTCAATTTTGCAAGTATAACCAATCTGACGTTTGTTTGTAAAAGTGGTCAACCTGGCAATACGCTGGTACATTCTGGAGCTGTACAGGACTTGGCAAAAAATAAGCTGAACTCCAAAAAAAAAAAAAGAGGAAACCTAATTTTAAAGAGCTTCTGCAATTCAGTCAGTCAGTCATTTTCCAACCTGCTATATCCTAACACAGCGTCATGTCTCTGCTGGAGCCAATCCCAGTCAGCACAGGACACAAGGGAGGAATAAACCCCAGGGCAGGGCAACAGCCCACAGCAGGGCACACACACACACACACACTAAAGATAATTTAGGATCACCAATGCACCTAACCTGCATGTCTTTGGACTGTGGGATGACATGCAAACTCCACGCAGGGAGGACCCGGGAAGCGAACCCAGACGGGTCACCTAACTGCGAGGCACCTTCTGCATTCAAAGAAGAGTCAATTTTAAAACGAGTTTCCACTGAGCTTACTGTGTTCTTTTTCTCCTGTAATTCTAAGCTATTAATGCTGATCTTCTTTGACTTACAGAAATGTCTTCCTGCCTCAGACTGACATTCAGCCCACTGCACTCTCATCTGCTGAGCCCCATACCGTTGGTGTCCCCTCTTAATTGAACTCCAGACGACTTGGAGCAGATCTGTCCTTGTAGCACTGGACACCAAACAAGCACCATCCAGGCGCGGGGGGCCTAGTCCATCACGGAGCCCACTCATTCATGCACACTTGAGCCATTCAAAGTCACAAATGGACCCAAATTACACAACTTTAGGATGAAGGAGGAAAACTGGAAGTGCGGGGAGAAATAACACCCAGAGTGTTCATCTTCATTCTGTGTTTGACTGCTGCCTTAATCCAAGGTGACTGAGCACAACAGGGTGTGTCAGCTCTCTTTATGGGTACTTCTAAAAGGTGAACTGCTGAAGGGCAGACAGTAAGTCGGAGGTGCAGGTTGCTCCAGATGAGCCTATGAGCCGACTGATTGATGGCGTTGTCAGCTCTGTTTTCAGATTTTTATCAGTAATGAAGATGGAAGTTGAGGTTCGGGGTGTTGCACTCACTGGACCTGGTGCTGAGGAGTGGCGGCTTGGTGCAGGGTGATTCGCACGTACAGGTAAGAATTTCACTTGCACTCTGTACACGAGACAAAAATCACCTTACAAACCGACACATTTTTGACATACGTCACTTGTTAACAACGAGGTAGAATGCTCTGTCGGGGCAGGATGGGCTTTTGCCCCTCAACTTGAGTCCCTGCAGATTTAGTTTTGTTTTTTCTGCCCTCCTGGCCATCAGATCTGGTCACTGGACTCACAGAGACGTGCATTATGATATTGTACAGTGTCACAGATGTCTGGGGTTCTTACCCGGCCTGGAAGGACTGGAAGGTTGCATTAATAACTTCCGGGCCACGAGGGGGCAACCGCCCTGGACTAAGAGAGGACCACGGGAGAGGAACAAAGAGGTTCTGGCCTGTTGGGACTCGTGGCCACCACCAGGGGGAGCCTCAAGCCTCGTGGGACCCGGAGAACTGTTACTTCCGCCACACCAGGCAAGATGGCGGATGAACCTGCCAGGGACGCCCGGAGTGATTCCGGTGCAAAGGGTAGCATTTCCGCCACACCAGGAAGTGCTTCCAGAAGGTCGTCATCAGCCACCTGGAGCACATCCGGGTGGGAATACAAGGGGGGAGCTTCATACAATTGGGGAGCTTGAGTCGGGAGTGGAAGGAGACAGGCGGCCGAGGACTGAGAGAGAGAAGCCCTTATAGTGGTGATATTTGCTGTGTGCATTGTGTGTGATGTTCGGGACTGTGAACCTGTGTTTATTAGATGATTAATAAACGTGTGAATTTTATAAAGATGTGGTCTCACAACAGGTGCATCTCAATAAATTAGAATATCATTGAAAACTTATTTGATTAATTCAATTCAAAAAGTGAAACTGCTTTACTCTATAGATTCATTACACACAGAGTGATATATTTCAAGTGTTTCTTTTCTTTTTGCCAATTATGGCCTACAGGTAATGAAAACCCAAAATTTAGTATCTCAGAAAATATTGCGAAACAGCTCCATATTGTAGACTCCTGGTGTGACACTCCACTCAGCTAATTAACCCAAAACATCTGCAAAGGGGTCCTGAGCCTTGACATTGTCTCTCAGTCTGTTTCAGTAGGCTACACCATCATGGGGAAGACCACTGACTTGCCAGTTGTCCAGAAGACAGACACCGAGACCATCCACAAGGAGGCTAAGCCACAAAAGACTCATTGCTAAAGAAGATGGCTGTTCACAGCGTGCTGTATCCAAGCATATTAATGGAAAGTGGAGTGGAAGTAAAAAATGTGACAGCAGAAAAGGGCGCACAAGCAACAGGGAGAGCATTGTGAAGAATTTGGGGGAGATTCCCAAGGAGTGGTCTGCGGCATGAGCCACCACACACAGACGTATCGGGGACATGGGCTACAACTGTCACAGCATTCCTTGTGTCGAGCCACTCCTGAAGCAGAGACCTCAGAAGTGTCTTACCTGGGCTAAGGAGAAAACGGACTGGGCTGCTGCTCAGAGGTCCAAAGTCCTCTTTTCAGATGAAACTCAATTTGCAAAAGGTCCCAGAATCTGGCGGAAGAGTGGAGTGGCACAGAATCCAAGTTGCTTGAATGTCCAATGTGAAGTTTCTGCAGTCAGTGATGATTTGGGGAGCCATGTCATCTGCTGGTGTTGGTCCAAAGTCAGCACAGCCAGACATCTACCAGGGCATTTTACAGCACTTCATGCTTCCCACTGCTGACAAAGCTTTATGGAGATGCTAATTTAATTTTCCAGCAGGACTTGGCACCTGCCCACACTGCCAAAAGTACCAATACCTGGTTTAATGACCATGGGATCACTGGGCTTGATTGGCCAGCAAACTCACCTGACCTAAACCACACCATATGGAACCTATCAAGAGGAAGATGAGAGACACCAGAGCCAACAGTGAAGACGAGCTGAAGGCTCCTGGGCTTCCATAACACCTCAGCAGTGCCACAGGGCTGATTGCCTCCATGCCACGCCGCACTGATGCAGTCATTCCAGCAAAAGGAGCCCCGACCAAGTCATGAGTGTCTACATGGACAGACTTTTCAGTAGGCCAACATTTCTGTATTAAAAATCTTTTTTTTTTAATTGGTCTTATGTAATATTGTAATGTTCTGAGATACTGAAATTTGAGTTTATTACCTGTAGGCCATAATCAACAAAATGAAAAGAAATAAACAATTGAAATATATCACCTCAGCCAGCTTCTTTAGCAATGACTTCTTGTGGCTTCCCCATGACGGTGCAGCCTACTGAAGCAGACTGAGAGACCATTTCAAGGCTCAGGACCCTTCGCAGGTGTTTCGGGTTCATCAGCTGAGTGGAGTGGGACAGCAGGAGGAGCAGCAGGAGTCTACAATATTGAACTTTATCACAATGTTCTAATTTTTGGAATTTTGTGTTTTCGTGAGCTATAAGCTAAAATCAGCAAAATGAAAAGAAATAAAAGCTTGAAAAAAATCACTCTGTGTGTAATCAATCTGTGCTATTCAGTTTTTAAATTGAATTACTGAAATAAATTAACTTTTCAATGACATTCTAACTTATTGAGATGCACCTGTATATAAGGACACTGCCCTCCTACTAACGATATAGCTGTTTTATAAAATCATATGGATTTATTTGTTACTTATTCACTAATATTCTTGCCTAATCTGGTAACTTTAACATTTTGTAAAGCACTTTGAACTACATTCTCTTTATGAAAGTGTGCTATAGAAAAAAATGTTGTTTTAAAATGGCAACAAAGAGAAAAGTGACTCCGTTTTTCTGCACATTAATTTGCTAATTTTGTATTTGAATTTCTTTCAAAAGAAAAATTTAAAAGTAGCAGCGTGAAAGTGACGATGCAGAATCAGCTCCCTTTCAGGACCTCTCACAAAAACAGTGAAATATTGTGTGTTATGAAAATGTAAACACAAATTAAAACTGCTTTATGTGTAGAGAGTTGGCCAAGAGGAGTGCGATGCTGGCTTGGGTGGATCTGCTTCAGACGACACAGCTGGAAAAACAAGTGCCAGGTAATTAAAAACTAGCAGCCAGTTTTTCTTGATCTTTTCTTTTTATTTGAATTAACTGGATAGATGCCGGACGGGACTCTTCTATGCAGCGAGGCACAGAACAAGCGTAGTTTTAACTGTCAACGGGTTGGAACCCGAGCCCATTTTATTACTTGTGAGAGGTGAGCTACAGCCACCATTTTGGCGTCGTGACCCCCTTTTTCCAAGTAAGTGCCTTCAGTTTCCCTTGGTGAATCGAGTATTAACATCACACGCCGTGACGCACTACCATTATAAAAAACAGCAACTCGCAGCCCACGACCCAGTGGGCTAAATGAAGCACTGAAAGATAAACCACAAGACTGTCAGTAACATACAGAAACACACATACCTTACACATGCATACACACACACATATATATTTATTTATTTTACACTTTATATTTATACATATGTATATATACAGTAGGCAGCACAGTGGTAGCGCTGCTGCCTCGCAGTTAGGAGACCCGTCTGGGTTCGCTTCCTGGGTCCTCCCTGCGTGGAGTTTGCATGTTCTCCCCGTGTCTGCGTGGGTTTCCTCCCACAGTCCAAAGACATGCAGGTTAGGTACATTGGCGATCCTAAATTATCCCTAATTTGTGCTTGGTGTGTCTGTGTGCCCTGTGGTGGGCTGGTGTCCGGCCCAGGGTTTGTTTCCTGACTAGCGCCCTGTGTTGGCTGGGATTGGCTCCATCCAGCAGTCCCCCATGACCCTGTAGTTAGGATATAGCGGGCTGGATAATGGATTGATGGATATATACAGTAAACACAGTATATTGATACCGTGCATAATGTCTATGAATGTTCATCCCAAGACCCGCGGTTTACAATAAGGCATCTCTCCTTATTTATTGTGTTAACAAAAGTAAGCGACAGGAAGTTCATCTGACTGTATAAATGTATGCACCTTCACCCCATTTGAGAGGTGACCCCACATAGCAGACAGACAGACAGCATATCATATCAACGTACAATGGACCTTCAAGTGCATTCTATTGTGCTGACTTAGTTAAGAGGCCAAGGTTAGCTCCTGTGTACTAAGTTGGGTGAATCAGTTTTCCATCATTTGTGGCTTATTGTATTGTGTTACTTATTTCTAAAAAAAAATTAACATGGATGACCAAAAAAAAAAAAAACACGCATTTTTATGGTATTGTTAAATTTTTAAAGCTACATTCAGAAACGCAATCATCAGTTATGTTCAAAACATGAGAGCTTCAGAATTTCATCAGGACAGGATGCTCCTTGCAGATAAGCCAAGGTCTGGCCACCCTTCGACATCAACAGTAGAAAACGCTGCCTCTGTGGAGCAGACTGTAATGGAGAATCCAGGAGTGATGGTGCCTGAGAAAGCAGACACTATAGGGATTACTTAGGGGTCAGTAGATTCCACTCGTTGTGAACAATTAAACTTGAGCGAGGTCTGTGAATATTGAGTGACTCCTGAAATGAAGCGTCGCTTTATCCAGGGTGAATTGCGAGCTACAGAATTCAGCCTGGGAAGAACTTAAGGAGCGTTTTAATAAATGGGGATGAAACTTGGATATTATCACCGTGACCCTGAGCTCAGACAACAACACAAATAATGGAGGCTGCTTGTCTCTGATATCAAAGGACTACATTCAAGGTGGAGCAAGATCATGCGTACAATTTTTATTTTTTTCATTATTTTCACAGTGTAGCTTATTTCGATTACATAATCGGTCAGTATTGGGCTCATTTGTTTTGCTATTTAAAAGAATACAAACCTACATATAAACACCTGTAACACTGACATGTGCGTCTGCGACTTCATGTAAACCGACTGTCTCATTGGTTAGAATCTGCCATCCATTTCCTGCACTCATTCTTTCCATTACAAGTAAACAGCAGCAACGAGCACAAAACAGAAACAGCCTTGGATGGAACGCCAGTGTGTCCTGGAATGTAACAGTCGCATATAAAAACAAAGGTGCGTACACCTGACGAGCCCCAATTAGGGCGAAACAACAGGTGCTAACCCTCTGCATTATTTGGCAGCTATTGTATCACAAACAATTATACATTTATAACTTTGTTTGAAAAGCACACCTCCCTCTCAGTACACGCCAAACTCGTAACTGCTTCCTATGCAAGTGTTGACAAAGTGTGTACGCTGATGACACCCAGTTCTACCTCACTAGCAAACCTACTGTTTCCTTTCCATCCTCCTCACTTACTGATTGCATAGCAGAAATCAAATCCTGGTTTTCTTTGAATTTTCTTCAATTAAATAACAGGTGAAAAAACTGAGGTTCTCCTCACTGGTACAAAATCAACATCATCCAAAACTGATCACTTTGTTATTGATAATTCCTCTGTCTCCCCTTCTCCACAGGTGTCATCCTTGTCAGATCTTTATTATTTCAATAACATCTCCCAGACTCCTTATTTCCACCTGCGTAACTTTAATCGTATTCGCCCCCCATCCCTCACTCCCCACACCACTGCTATCCTCGTTCATAGCCTCGTCACTTCTCGTCTGGATTATTGCAATTCCCTTTTCTTTGGTCTTTCTCGCAAATTTCTTTATAAGCTTCAGCTGGTCCAGAATTCAGCTGCCCACCCGCATCATTACTAGAACCCCCTCATATTCACCACATCACTCCCGTCCTGCAGCAGCTTCATTGGCTTCCAGTTCAGTTTCTGAATTCAATTCAAAATTCTCCTACTAACTTTTAAGGCTCTCCACAGCCTCACCCCTCCATATCTGTCTGACCTCCTCCATGTTGCCATTCCCTCCCACACCCTTAGATCCTCTTCCTCCATCCACTTGACTGTCCCCTTTGCCCGTCTTACCACCATGAGTAGAGCTCTGGAACTCACTACCATCTGAGCTTAGAAATATTGAATCATTTTCACTTTTCAAATTTGTTTAAGACTGCCTTTTCTCTTTGACTACAATTGTTCTGTCTGATTTTAAATTTTGTATTTTAGTTTGGTTTATAATTTGTGTTTCATCTATTGTTCAGTGTCCTTGAGTGTTTAGAAAGGCACCTAGGAATAAATAAAATGTATTATTATTATTATTATAAAGTTAAGAAATGACTTGTGTCAGGTGAGCTGCAGCTTATATCATTTGTGATAAGATGTTAAGCAAAATGACACCTCTGATTGGCTATTGTAATCTTTCTAGTTAGCCAATCAAAGGTGTCATTTTGCTTAACTTCTAACACAGTACAACACCCTAATACTATACTCATTTCTGATGGCATTCATTCCCTTCCACATTTGTAACACTAGGTGGTGCTACAACACAGACAATGTCGCTCTCTGGCTCGGAGAGCCCACAGGCCACAGCGGCTCATGGACCACTTCGGCTACACAGAGAGAAATGCTTCATATATGAGGCATTCATTCACCTGTGGGGACATCACCAGTTGTACAAACAGTTGTCAAAAATGTCAGTTTCTTCTTCTTTTTTTTTTTTTTTAAAGAAGATGAAAGGCCCACAACATGGTGGAAAATAGTTGCATGGATACAAAAAAAAGGCATCTGTGTGTACTAACATACAGGAAAGTGACAAGACCTTAAAATATTAAAAAAAAGACAAAACCCCGGAGCTAGTAGGGCTGGTTGCTCTGAAATGCTTCATTTCCTGGTCCTGAAAACCTGACATGCTGTGTCTTTATTAATCCTTCCTCACACATCCTGGTGTCAAATACAGGCACGTCTATCAGCTCCAGGCGCAGCAAGCAACAAGGCTCATTTTTCAAAATACAAATACATAAAGATGTCACTTTGAATTGTTTACTAATTAACACTAAAAAGACGCAAATTAGATATGCGTGGCTAAGAGCAATTATAATCTAGATGAGGTTTTTGTGATTCACTGGGGAGCAACAAGCACATTCAACACTGCTTACAAGACTGATACCACTGCGCTCCAGACGAGTTTATTTTTACTCAGGATTCCACACAGTCTTTCTTTCACCTTCACTTTTGATTGAGAACAATCAAACAGAAAGAAATAAAACAAACTGTGACGAATCACTTCAAAAGGCAGTAGGGGTTTCACGTGGCAAGGTACAGATCCGAAATAAAAAACAAGAGCTCTCCATCTTGGGCAGCACAGGAGGTGAACGCAAATGAGGTGCCAAAATCGGACCCTGCAGTCTTTCACATGTGCAGTTAATGACCACACAGCTCTAAAGGCTTAATCTCAATCTGACAGCAGGAACCAACTTCTTCACGTCAGAACCAAAACATGCTGAAGAGTGTGAGATGACCGAAACCTACTAAACTGCAAAGTTGTGTCTCAACCTGACAGTACGTGAACAGCCAGCACCAGTCTGAGAAAACCCCCATTAGAACCCTCGCAGTAACCCCAGGGTACCAGCACTGGCGGCTGGCGATATGCCATTTCTCTTCAAACCGTTTGCTCAAGAATTCAGTTAAAAAACCAGAAAGAGCACAATGCAAAACCAAATCTGAAAAGAGAAAACGACACGAGACGACTAACAAGCACCTCAATCGAACAAGCCCTGCTCCCCCTCGCTGTGATTCTCCCACAATCGTCACACGTAATCGAAGCTTCTGTGCTAAAGGTGGGCGAGCAAGACATGGAAAGGAAGAGAAAAGTTTCAAATAGGACATCCTTGTAAGTTTACTTCAAAATTGACCACAATCCATATTTGCACTGCAGAAAACTGCCAAAAGTAACCATGGAGACAGTTCAAACGGCTGCTTTCTTTCTGCGTTTGCCTCTCCTTATTCAATACATTTAGTGTGTGTGTGACGATTAAATGAAAACTTGAGTTGAAACGTAATATTTTTGAGATTTGACTCGTGTGCAAGAGCATGTGAGGCTATTTAGTGTTAACCTGTGGATTCGTTTTTCTACGCTGAAAACCAAAAAACAAACGGGGGGGAAAAAAAAGAGCCGACTATTAGAAGGTCACCCGCCTGATTATGCAGCAATGCCAAAAGAAAATCCGTCATCACCTTACATTCAGGCCTGTGTGCCGAGTAATCTGGGAGGCTGTGTCAGCTGTGAAGGTATGGGGTCTTTATATAACTTAGAAAGCACGGAAATTCCCCACCATTTCATTATCTGTGCATATATATATATATATATATATATATATATATATATATATATATATATATATATATATATATATATATATAAAATACAACGTCTGTCTTTCTGCTTTTCATGAGAGAACTACTAATCGGGTTTTTTTTCTTTAATTTGCTTGAACATTCCGGTTGATTCTGCGACTTCTCTCATCACGCCAAGTATTGTACTCTGTGGTACCGATTTATTTGAGTGAATCCAAGAGACATGCAGCGAGGTGAGGACCTCCTCACTGACTGACGCACGCACCAGCCTCGGGGGGTGCCTTACCACCGCTTAGCTAGTGAACGAGAGAACTACTTAACAAATTTAAATTGGGTCTTTATCTAGAATTTGCTTGAACATTCTGGTTAATTTTCCGACTTCTCTCATTGTGCTAAGTATCACAGTTCGCTTGTAGTATTAATTTATTTGCACAAATCCGAGAGACATGCAGCAGGGAGGGGACCTCTTCACTCACGCACGCGCCAGCCTCAGGGGGTACCTTACCTCCGCTTAGCTAGCGAACGAGTGAACTACTTAACAGATTAACAAATTGGGTCTTTTTCTAGAATTTGCTTGAACATTCCAGTTGATTTTGCAGCTTCTCTCATCGTGCTAAGTTTGCTTAGAGGAGCGATATATTCGTGCTAATCCGAGGGAGAGACTACGGGCCGAGGGGAGGAGGACACGTGACGTCAGGAGTAAGGAGTCGGGAGCCAGGCGGGGTCCTCCTCACTCATGCGCCAGCCTCCATTCCAGTTCGTCTAACCTCTGTTTTGAAGTGTACTTTGCCAGTGCTTAGCTAGTGATACCCGTTTGTTTATTGATTTTTAAAGTTTGCCCTGTTTCATTACTACATGGGCGAAGCCGCAGGGGATGGCTAGTTTTCAATAAAGATACCTTCCCATAAATCGGTGCGTCAAGTGAGATCCCCACTTGTGTCGACTGGACATGACTAAAGGTGCATTTACTACACACAAGTCTAGGACTGCAGGTCGTAAATGACTGTATTAACATATCTGAAATGGCACAAAAACAAAACCTTAATCTAGCACATGGGACTGGCATCCACTCAGCACTGAAGTTCACTGTCGGTCAGACGACAGATGTGGTTCTTTAGACATAATGTCATACTTTGTAAAAAGGTTGTGGAAGTCTCTGTGAGATATCCAGCCAGTGTCAAACACACCTGAAGGAACGCAGCTTCACAAGGAATACAACAGGCAGGCCGGAATCTCGCAGTTTCACAGAAAATCAATTGGGGGGGCTGAACGAGTTCAAAAGAAGAGTGGGGGTGAAAAACGACAACAGGCAAAGATGCAGAGGGTCTTGTTATCTTTAGAAGTATACAAGTCGAAAAGATAGAGACAGAGTCAGACGCTGTACTAGACAGCACATCCACTGCCATGGATATCACTAGACAATGTGTGGCCTTATTTGAAGATTATTTCAGATTTCACTTGGAAACAAAATGTGCAAACCGTTAATACGAGTGTTAAAACCCCGGGCCAAACTACAAATGCAATACACCAGTTTAAAAGAAAAAAAAAAAAAAAAGACAACAAAAACACATCAAAATGTCCAAAATAAATCAGAAGAATAAGCCCCTTTTTCATAAGCAAGGCAATCTGAAGTGCCAGGTAATTATGAAACAAGCATGTGACTTCATTCCCAATCTCCATTCCAAGTTCATTAATCTTCTGTAGCCACTAGTTCACTAAATCCAGCACATTACCGTGCCTTACATTTACTTAATCATCTACAGCACATCTATAATTAATGATACTCTGGGTGCTTTTCTAGCCCTTGTTACTTCCTTCTGCTAATCAGTCTTTGTAAAGAGAGCATTATGGTATCAGTCCTCTAGAGCAGCCAATGGGAAACCCAGAGACAAAAGATGGCCCTGCTCTTCTCTCTGCTACCACGCAGAAAGGACGACTCCACATGCACGTTTACAGCCGGTCTACCTGGATATCGGGAAAAGAGGGGACAACCACTTCAACTCAAGGATGGCATATGTCACATCAGTATTAAAAAAAAAACACGCGTAACGGGCTTTACGACAGCGCCGTGCTTTTGTTTCTCCCCATCTGCATTCAGCTTAAAGCAACGGCGGTCCTAGGGAAATAGCAAAAGGTGCTTCTTGAAACAAATCAAATTTTATTCAAAAGGATCTCCATAAAACGTGATAGTGACGGTCACTGACCTCTTGGAAGACAAAGTATAAAGGCCTTCTGTGAACTCTGCCTTAGGGCACAACCTTGAGTGCCTGCGTTAATGTAATTCATCTTAAAATGCTTGTAATTATCAAATTAGCAATGTGATCGCAAGAAAACAAATGTCAAAATGCTTTGGGAAACTGGAAAGCTTTTCCTCGTCATCATCACCATCACCACTTTAACAGACCAATTTCAGATTTTCCTAGGTCACCCAAATCTTTCTGCTTGACTCTTTGCCGTCCTCGCCATCCTTGTAGGTGACAGCCACTCATTTTGTTTATGAGACACAGTGTCTCTAACGAGGCGTCCTTTGGTGTCACACTAATACTGCCTTTGTTATAAACTGGAAAAAAAACAACATTCAAATACATACACATACTGAACATCATGTCTATGCCGTATACCTGGGGCGTTCGAGGTCTGGTTGGATCGTGTTTTGTTTTCTGTTGTATCATTTTAAGTTTTTCACCAAATTTGTCCTCTGAAAGGTGCTTGATTGTTTAGCCCCTAGTTTTGATGAAAGCGTTCCCAAATCATTTCATATCCATTCAAGAAGCTTTCATATTAACAGAACTGACGTAAATATACAGTTAAGGACGTCTTCCCCCCCACAGTATTAATAGTGTGCTCATTTGCTATTTAGTTTCATTTCTCATTACCATTGTCATCCTAATGCAGAGCAAAATCCATTAGTGCTTTTATAATTACAGTTGACCCTCTGCTTAACATGACAGCAGCCAACACAGATGTGATACGGGATGATCGAGGAATATTCAGATAGCAAAAGTAAAGAGCAAGTCATCCACCAAATGAAGAGCAACACTTAACACAAATGTGCAGAAACAGGCAGAAGTTCAAGAACCGCTGTCCTCTGGAGTGTCTTATGAGCAGGGATGAAGTGTTGGCTAAAGTGAGTGCCAGGTGTGGGCGTTGTTATTGAGCATTAAAAAGGTTAAAAACTATTAAAACATGCATGCATCCATTCCTAAACTTAAACTCTAATATTAACCACATATATTTAAATACTCCATGAATTTAAAAATGTATTTATTCAGATCCTAGGCAATATCAAGGTCAATTGTCTCATTTGGCTGGTTTGACCTCCACTTTCACTATTCTCTTTTTTCCCCAACCCAAGGGACGTGACGAAACAGGAAGTGCAAGTGTGAGACAACGCACGAGGAAGAGTGAAGGCGTAGGGGGTACATTGAGAGAGGAGGTCAGCAATGTGCCTCTGACATAATGACAGAGTCTGAGAAGTAGGCTTCATGGGAATGTGCACAAAAGAGGGCGCAGCTGTTAAGAGAGCTTCAGGGTCCCAACCCAAGGATGAATTTCATTATATTAGAAAGAAAGGAGCAAGTTCATGTTGTTATTTTTTTAAATTGTTATTCCCTTTTATCTAAAGCTAGTCTTGTCTGGGATTTTATACTCTATATATCTATAAAAGCCAAATACCACTGACTCACTCGTCATGAAATCTCCGAACCATGAGGACTTGAAATTTGCAATGTAGGTTACCCTTCAGCCCATAGGTGCTCGCTAAGTAATGGTTTTAAAAAGTTTGTGGTCCAAGCGCGAAATTTCATATAGTTTTTTTAGACCCGTTTGTATGTCTATCCGCTTTTCACGAGAGAAGTACTTAGCGGATTTAGATCGCGTTCGTTTCTATATTTTGCTTGAACATTCCGTCCGACAGAGACTCACTCATGCGTCTGCCTCGTGGCGTAACCTTAACTCCGCTTAGTTAGCGAACGAGAGCAGTACTTAACAGATTTATATCTTTTTTTTTCTATAATTTGCTTGGACATTCCAGTTGATTTTGCGACTTCTTTCGCTGCTGTAAGAATCAGAGTTCGCTTGCTGGAGCGATATATATACGCTAATCCGAGACTGCGGGCCGAGGGGACGCGACGAAACAGGAAGTGCAAGTGTGAGACAACGCACGAGGAAGAGTGAAGGCGTAGGGGGTACACTGAGAGAGGAGGTCAGCAATGTGCCTCGGACATAATGACAGAGTCTGAGAAGTAGGCTTCATGGGAATGTGCACAAAAGAGGGCGCAGCTGTTAAGAGAGCTTCAGACACGCACGGGTTCAGACGGAAAGCCCTTAATTGAATTGAATCCATTGATGGATTAAAAGCCAGAAGTCTACATGATCATCATCATCAAGTCCTTCCAAGAGAACCCTAAATACGATGAGGACTGATCATTTATGTTAGGTAGAATGCCTAGAAGGTGCTGGGCGGTCTCGTGGTCCCCTGCAGATTTTATTTTTTCTCTCTAGCCGTCTGGAGTTTTTTTTTTTGTTTTTTCTGTCCTCCCTGGCCATCAGACCTTATTTTTATTCTATGTTAATTAGTGTTGTCGTGTTTTAATTCTTACTCTTTTCTTCATCATGTAAAGCACTTTGAGCTACATTATTTGTATGAAAGCGTGCTACATAAATAAATGTTGTTGTAAATTACATGTACCAATTTTTAAAAATGCACTCTCTTACCGGTCTCTGACAGGTACTGTGGCTTGTCCTACACAATCTCACAAGTAGGTATTTACTGTTGCTTTTAGTGGGATGTGCTTAACAATGTATAAATCTCTTTGTAAAAATAACACAGACAGAAACTTTAGTTTAATAGTAAATGCATCACAAAGATAAAAACTGCTCTTCAGCAATCCCTTGCTTTTTCCTCTGCCTTCCATGTTGTGACTGACAAAAAGCTTGAAGAGTTAAAATGGGTTTAAAGACGATTGCACACAAAGTCAGAAAACTGCATTTCATCAAACACTTCTCCACAGTCTATGCCGTTACTTCTCAGCTGTATCATGACAGTCTATCTAGCGCCTTACGGACATGAATCTTGCATCTGTACATTAAACCAAGTTTAGGGGGGTCATTTATGCTTTGAAATTTGGATTAGTTACCTCTGCATTACTGAGCTTCCTCCCACCAAATACACAAATGTTTTTCCACATGAGTGATATAATCGCTGTAATCCTAAGAACAATATTTTACACTAGCTGTGTAAGGCCGTGCTGTAAAAAGCCCGGGGTCCTAGAAACTATTGAAATCGTCAGAGAGAAAAAAAAAAAACTGAAATGTAGAGATGTCAGGTAATTGAAAAGAATGACTTTGGGCGTCTCTTTCTTAGGAGGATTCGTTTTGCCGACATGCTTGCCTCGCTTGTGCATTAGCGGCAGGAGGAAAAGTAAAAGAGATACCGAGGTTAGCGGCTGAGTGACTTTGTCTTTCTTCGGAGGTTTTGCTTTGTTGACGTGCTCGCCTCGCTTATGTTATTAGCGGCTCTTTTTCCTTGGAGCTGGAACCCCATACCCTGACTCTACCTCTTACTTCCGGGCTGGATAGACAGACACACACACACACTTCCACACATAGACGTTTATATATAAAAAAAGTTAAACTAGAACAGTAGACAAAGAGCAAACGGATGGTCACGAGGTGAACTCGCAAGCTTGGCGATGCCAGAACAAAAAGGAAAGACCAAGCACCAGCTGCCACCAACATGCTTCCATACATACAGGTGGTGACCAGAGAGCCAGAAAACAACAGGGTGCAACTTTAATATAAAAAATATCAATAGACTACATATATAAATAAATAAATTAAATAAAATGTTAGAAAGGTGAATCTTTTTAGAAAATTGAAAAATTAACTTTGAACGCTAACTTTAAAATGTTTTTAATGTATACATGCATTGTTATATTATTTTTTCAAACTTATTCTCCATACATGCGACATTACTGTTCACATAATCTATTTTGTACTTATAATTGGGCTCGGCGATAAAACAAGGAAAGGTAATTATCGTGAAAATAACTTTTCCCCAATAGAAACATAAGACATGGTCGATAGAAAGTCGATATAACTCATTCCATCCATGTTTTGACAGACAACATGAAAAGCCAATGATAATGAGAGTAGTGTCAGGCTGAACCAATCATGTGGCTGGAATAGAATTACAGCAGACACACACAGAATGGAGCTGGCAGCCACATACGTGCTGATGTTTGGGTTGCTGTAGCCGCAAACGTCAGTACAACAGGAGTGGGAGAGAAAAGGACAACAGAAAATGTTAACAAAAACTCCAACAGATACAACCCAAGGCTCTAAAGATGAGGACACTGTTGAAATGAAGGGTTTGAGGAATTCGGCAGTATGGAGGGATGTTGGCTATTTAAAGTCCAACAAGAAGCAGAGTAGTGGAGTGCACGGCAAATTGTGCCGATTGGAAGGCTCCCACAAACACAGGTAACACCTTTACAGTCCCAGACCCAAGTGCCGCACTAATGGAGATTTCCTGTCTTATGAGTATAAGTGGAGCACAACTGAGTCAATATGTCAACTTGGTTTCTGTTCCCCTTCATTTACATTTGAGGATACATACAGAATGATTGTTGTCCGCTTATTTGTGGGTTTGTTTCCCAAACATTTAAAACAGTTTGAATCTATACAATGTAAAGAATAAGAGTATGGAGGCAGCTGTTTCGAGATTGTATTTTGTAATAATTTCTACTTTATTTATTTGGAACTGACCAAAGGATTTATTTTTTTTGTGTTCTCCTGTAAAACTTGACAGCTTTATGATTTTAGTTTTAGATTTAAGATTTTAAACTGCAGATTTTATTTATGTGGAGTTAACCAACAAATTTAGTATGATCTCCTGTAAAATTTGAAAGCTTTTGACTGGTCAGAATTGATACTTTTTTTATTTTGTATTACATATTTTATTTATTTGGAATTGACTGAAGGATTTAGTCGTGCATTTTTTTGTGTTCTCCTGTAACACCTGAAGCTTACGACTGGTCAAAATTAAGATTTTAGTTTATTATATACAGTGGTACCTCGGTATACGTCCTTAATCCGTTCCAGATCCTTTGACTTATACCAAATAGGATGTATACCAAATGAATTTTTCCCATAAGAAATAATGGGAAAATGATTAATCCGTTCCCATGAAAAAAAATCCTATTGTTATTGGCATATTATACATTGATGGGGTTGTACAAAATAATTTAAACACTGCTTAATATTAAAATACATAAATACAAAAGCAATTAGACAAAATAAATGAAAATTTAACCTCACTTTACTTTTTAATAACAACTTTGTTTTTCACAATCGTAGATACCGTTGTTCTCGGCATACGGTATGCAGCAGCCAAGTCCCGGATATGCATGCCACCTCCATACTTTTCAACAATCAATTCAAATTTACGAGAAAAAACACAAAATCACGTGAAAATTCACAGAGAGTTATAGCACGTACTGACGCTCGTGGGCAGTCGTGGCTTTGTCTCAAGAGAGGTAAACAAGGGTAGCTAGCGTGTGGTGTTTTAGCACACGAGTCGTATTCCAAACAAAATTTTTCATGTCCAAACAGGACGTATACCAAGTCGGATTTATTCCAAAGCAGACGTATACCGAGGTACCACTGTACATGTATTTTATCTATTTGAAATACAGTTGTATAAGGGATGTTCAAAAAGTTTCCACACTTTTTTTTATCTCTATTTATTAAGAATTTTAATAACAAATGACATCACTTTTCTACATAATCGCCATCCTTTGCGATGCAATTTTCCCAGTCACATGACACTCTCATACACGACCAATCACTACTCCTCCCTCCCGCCTTCACCGTTTCCAACAAAAATATAGATGTGCGGAAACTTTCTGAATGTCTCTTGTATAATGTCCTACAGTACATTTGTCATATTCAGCTTCTGACACAAAATAAATATTATTTAAACCAAAACTAACCTTATGATATCTTCACATCTCACTTAGGAGTAAAAAGCTTGACAGAAACAGTGATCTGATTTACACTGTGATATACTTTCAGATCGACTGAGATGAAAAAAAAAATGATTGCGGTAAAATGTTTTTTTCCATATTGCCCTGTTCTAAGTTACAGGCAATGAAATTAGCATTAAATCTCTCACAAAATACTGAGAAAAACGAGTTTTAGGATATCTTATAACAATTTTCCTATAATAATGCTATAATGTTTGGATGCTTGTGTTCACTGCATCCTAGTAAAGAAAGGCCCTTGTTGGGTTCACCTAAATTAATAACCCTACAATATCAAGGTGTCAGAAAAAAAAATTAAGGTACGTATTTGCCACTTCCAAATATACTAATGAGCCAGTTTAAGATTACTTTCTATTTTGTGACTTAATATTCAGCCTTCACCGTAGCTTAAAGGTATGGCTACAGAGTCCTAAACCTACCACACAGTTAGAGAGTTTGATTTGAAATGAACAATTGAAGCACTGATTAGACTGGAATTACTGCATTCAGGGAAGAACAAATGGAGTGAGCCCATGATATGGGCAGTGGGGGTAGTGAAATGTAGGCTTTTATTTGTCTACATAAAAAGGCTTCCATATAAACAGAAAAAGAAAATTATTGGAAAAAATGACAAATGTTCCTCTTATTTTAGCCGCTGTCCATTTCAGAACAATATCTATTTTGCCTTAAAGAAAATGAGGGATATTTGTCTTGGCTCTTGCAATTTTTCAGCAAAGCAGCACACTTTCCTAAAATGTTGGAAAAGAAAAAAAAAATCTCAAATCCATAGGGAATAAAGAGAGAGGGGCAATTCGTCCAATTTAAAAATTGAGACAAATATTCCTCTCGTAGGAATTCTATGTGCAAACGTGACATAATTCTGTGCATAAAAATAGCTTTGAAAAGCCACGCTTCGAACATGAGAACAAACAGATGACCAATGAAAGCAGCTGTTTGGTTGGGAATTTAGCAGAAGGAATCTAGATGCAAAAATCTCCAAAGAAAAAGTACATTTGAAGAGGCGATAAAACAGTACGTTTGTGAACTACCTCAAATTAAAAGGCTAAAAGAATGAATAATTATGAAAGGAGGAGCCGTGCCTACGTACTGTAGCTGCTGCTGCCGCCTGTCTCGTTCAATAAAGCCAAGCTTTTCTTCTCAGTTCTACTTTTCGTCTTGGAAAAATTAAAATTGCCTTCTGATTAGCACACAAAGAATTAAACAAATTACCATCTATCACCACATAAATATGTATAAAAAAGAAAAAGGGTGAAGTAACAAAAATACACATAAATATAGTGAAAGACGATTGGAGCTGCGGGGAACACAGAGCTAACTGGCAGCTCTACTCCTTGGGATAAACATTTCATAAACAGATAAACAGTTTAGGCGATAATTACATTTTTTGTTTTTATTTTCTCCTCTTGCAAATATTTTAATTAAAACATTTGCCAAATAAACATTTTTGTTCCTGCATTGATTTTTTTTATAGCACTTCCATTTAGGAAAATGCATATCTGTTGTAGCATATAACATACAAGTTTAATACAAAACTACACCAAAATAACCTCATCCACCCCTCCATCCATCCATCTACTCATTTTGGCCACCACTTAATCCACTTCTAGGCTGCACAGGGTTTGAGCCGATCCTACTGGATTCAAACAGGAACCAATCGTGGATGGAGTGTCTGATATTGAAGGCCAAACTGGTGCGCTCAATCACAAACATTCATGTCGGGAAATGTCTGTTTTATATTAAGCCGAGCACAGGAGTGTCTGGAGAAAACCTACACAGACACGTAAAAATGCAAAACAGGACTGAGAATTTTCAAGCTTCAAATGACTAATAATACTGAATCAAGCATGTGAATCATGTTAATGTGTCTTAGGATAAAGATACGATAAATCGTACTGGAAGGGACATTGATTTGTGATAAAAATTCAGAATGGAAAACTAAGGGATAGGGGACCGTCAGACTTTATGTGTAGGTGTGTGCGTGTCTGTGCGTATCCAACCAACTTACCCATTTTCCTTAATCTGCTATGTATACCGTGTATATATATATATACACAGACACACACACACACTATATTGCCAAATGTATTGGGACAACACGGAGTTGCAACCACTTCCATGGCCACAGGCAAATTAAATCAAACACCTCGGCATGCAGATGGTTTCTACAAACATTTATGAAAGAATGTGTCGCTTTCTCTCAGGAGCTCAGGGGATTCAAGTGTGGTAGCACTGTGATAAAATGCCACCTGTGCAGTAAGTCCATTCGTGAAACTTCCTGGCTACTAAATATTCCACGGTCAACTGTTAGTGATATTATAGCAAAGTGGAAGCCATTGGGAACAACAGCAACTCAGCCACCAAGTGGTAGGCCACGTCAAATCACAGAGCGGGGACGGAGCATGCAGAGGTGTACAGAAGTCGCCAACTTTCTGCAGAGTCCATAGCTACAGACCTCCAAACTTCATGTGGCCTCCAGATTAGCTCAAGAACAGTGCGTGGAGAGCTTCATGGAATGGGGTCTCCATGGCCGAGCAGCTGCATCAAAGCCTGACATCACCAAGTGCAATTCAGAGCGCCAGATGCAGGGGTGTACAGCCCACAGGACGCCACTGGACTCCAGAACAGTGCAGACATGTCCTCTGGAGTGACGAATCACGCAATCCGATGGACGAGTCTGGCCAGGAGAACGAGACTCGCCTGACTGCACTGTGCCAAGTGGAAAGTTTGGATTATGGTGTGAGGTTGGGCTTGGCTCCCTTAGTTCCAGTAGAAGGAACTCTTAATGCTTCAGCATACAAAGCCATTTTGGACAATTTCATGCTCCCAATTTTTGGGAACAGTTTGGGGATGGCAACAAGACTGCCCACGCACCAGTGGGAACAGCAAGGTGAATAGAGAAGTGGATGAATGAGTTTGGTGTGGAGGAACTGCACAGAGACCTGACCTCAACTTTGCGATGAATTTGAGCGGAGACTGTGAGCGAGCCAGGCCTTCCCGCCCAACATCAGTACCTGACCTCACAAATGATGTCCTGGTCACAAATTCCCATAAACACAAATTTCACATATGGTCCAAACACATATATATACTGTCTTTATATATGTATGTTTATACCAACACACTCTCTCACAAAGTAGCCTCATATCAAATTGGCCGTTCATTGTTATAACAAGACTCAGATCTTTGTGAAGTTCACCAGTGTGCCATACAACTGCTACATCACTAGACACCTAACGTTACAGTTTTGATAACTGTCTGACTACTGAGGACCAGTCTAACATCCCAGTGTTAATACTGGCCTTAATTCCCATTTGGCGCTTCTTTTTTAACGTGTCAATGATCGGGTTTCACACTTCAGAAGAGCTAAGTGAAACATATGTTGACAAAGCAATTACATGTGCATTTTTAGTTCACATTTAAAATGAAGAGACATGGTGCCAAAAACACAGGGTACGGATATCTCATGCTAGCCAAATGTGATGTCATGGTCACACAGGAGAATTTCATTATGCCCAAAAATAAATCTCCCACATGAGTTGACACCCCCTTAATCTGATGAAGTTTTAGAATTCAGCAAAGCTGTCTAAACAGATTACAGGATCCTGGAAGCATGTCCTGCTGTGGCTTTGTGGGTGTAAGTTTGAGGAGCGGCGTCTGTACTGTAAAACACAGTAGTATGGCTCAGAATAAAAGAAGCTCTGTAAAAAACTGATGATGCATCGTCAAGTTACTCACTTCTTTCTCAATTTCTTCCAGGGATTTGATTGTAATTCCCATTAAATTGAGCTGCTGCATCTGAAATGAAACACAGATAATCAATTTTCTTTTGACATCAACAGTATAAAACACTAATAAGTACAGCAGTGTGGGTTCATCACCGAGAGAATCAACACATGGAGACGCACGACATCCTCGGACAAAACCACTCCTGTCAAACCCTTTCTATTGAATACGGTCACCCAGTCATGACAGCCAACTGCTATTGCTCTCTAACAGAGGGGTCTTCTACCAAACATTAAAAACACACTAAATGATGATTGGCCCCATTAAATCAGATCTCACTCCTGATTTGCGTACAGAATGGGAGCTCAGTTATAAATGTAGAGGCCGAGTTTCAATCAGTTATTTCACCATAATAGATGGACTGCGGTTTATTTATGTGTAACTTTGACCCGTGACACTTTCATGATACTGGTTATTTGAGTTGCATTAAAAAAAAACAGCCATTTTTTTTCTTTAATCTGTTAACAGCTAATTAAGACGCAACACGTCCCAAAAGGTTAAGTAGCTGTTTGACATTTAAGTATCTGAATGCAAAGCATTTATTCATTTATTTAATTTTTCACAAGCTGAAACAAAACACTTCATGATTTAGTAGCTTTCCTTTGCTCCTGCTATTGAAATGCAGAAACACACATTAATAATGTATTTTGTCTAAATGGCTAATCAACAAAGTAAATACTCATTTCTCATGTCCACGGCAAGAGGGAAAAAATCTGCAGCGAGTCTGATAGCCAGCAGAGATGTCCACCCGGCCTCTCGATGCTACACAGTTAGCCACGCTGGACGGCGTATAAGGAGGAGCGCAGGTCAGACCCGCCTGACTTCATATGCGCAGCGAGCACCCTGAACGCTTTTATTTTGTGGCCCCCTCACCCACCCACTTCCTGATGAAGTTTAGCTATTACTCTATGAACAATTCAGAGTGCCTCGTGAAAGTTTAAAACACTTGTTTTCTTTTCCAAGTAAAGATATAAGAACAATAATAAAGACGCTGATTAAAACCAGACTTTAATTGCGTTCAGGCATGAACAGATCACTGTTCCAAAACTGCCGTACGTGAGTAATGGGCAATGATTTACATCTTTTTACTTTACAACACAATGCACTGTACGTTAGTTACTCTACGGCTTAGCGTGTCATTTAATATGTGCTACACACTCACACGGAAAAAAGAGCAGATCATGCAAATAAAAAAGAAAGGCTCCTTACATCATTTGAGGCAAATGCAAACTTCTCCGAAATCATAAAAGGCACGCCATCCATTGCTAAAAGACAAGGGAGAGAAAAAAAAAATCCATCTGCGTCAAAATTGTCATTTTTTTTTTTTTAAAACCACAAATGCACTTTTGTAATAAATAACAATAAATACCTAGATGAATGTTCAGGAGACACTGGAAAAATAGGAAAATTAATAATCACAGATACCCTGGAAAAAAATGTGCTTCTATATAGACACAAGATCCTAGGGGAAGACGCATGCCACATCATTTTTGGAGAAAAAAAATGGCCCACTCTTGAGGTGATAAATAGAGCAGCAGTGAAGAGCTTTAGCACATTTGTGAGAGAGGAGCCCTCGATATGCACACACCAGTGCTCCTCCAGCGGTTAGGATGGCAGCAACTGGTGGAAAACATGGCAGGCAATGACCAACGTAAACCCGGACAAACAGAGGAGATGGCTTAGAACAGGGGTCGCCAACTCCAGTCCCGGAGGACCACCGTGGCTGCAGGTTTTCATTCTAACCCTTTTCTTAAGGAGTGCCCTGTTTGTGCTGCTAATTAACGTCTTGTGAATTCATTTTAATTGACTTCTCTTTTAAGATTTGCTCCCCTGAATTTCTTCATCGTTCCTCTGAGTTGCTTCATTTCTTTCCTTAAATGGCACCCAAACAGAAATGAAATGTGAAGTGAGGGAGACAACAGAAGGCCAACTAAGTCAGGGCCTGAAACACCAAACAATTTCATTCCAACCAGTTGCTCAATGAGGCGCCGATTCTTGTCGTTAATTAAACCCGTTCTTAAATGCCGTGGCTTGTTGCTGCTCTCATTGTGCATTAGCAGACATTTCTGAAACTGTTGATTTTCTCTTCTCTGAGAACACACTGCTAAAAATGTTTGTGGAGCTGAGCAGATCGACATTCCTGAGACCTTCATCTGTCTTTATTTTCAGATATTGTGTGATGGACATCAGTAGTTTTGGCTCATTTTGGATCTCATTATTGTTTGGCTGCTAATTAAAGAAAAAGAAACAATTAAGGGGTCTGAGTCTTCAAGAGCAAGTCAATTAAAATGAATTCAAAAGAAGTTAATTAGCAGCACAAACAGGACACTCATTAAGAAAAGGGTGAGAATGAAAACCTGCAGCCACGGTGGTCCCCTTCAGGACCGGAGTTGGCGACCCCTGGTTTAGAAAGTGTGAGACGAACTCTCAACTCATGCCTAATCAGTTGTAAAATGTGACATTAATATAAAATGAACTGTCACAATGTTTAGGAGTTTAAATGCGTATATTTATGTTACTTGTAGAAAGAAGAAAAAGCAAAGAGTGTGTCGATCCTGTGCCAGACAGCATCTATCTATGCCACAATGCTGCACCCTTCAAAAAGAAGAAGAAGAAGATGACCTTATGGATCCTCATGCTTTACATTCACAGGCACTGACAGAATCTCTTTGACCCCAAAGTCGGATTGCTTCTGTTGGGGGTGAAAAAAGGCAACCCGTTTGATTTAGCGGTGAGACATTGGGGGTAATTAAGCCAGCGTCTTTAATGCATCTTTAAAAAGAAAACTTTATTTCACACACTGTAGGCGAGTTTCTAAATAGATTAAAATAGTTCAAATGCAGCTACCGGAAAGGCACTGCGGACATAGTATGACCCCTTGTACATAAATACTCTACAGTCCTCGTGAAATTCAAATTCATAATACATACAAAAAGGGGAACTTCTTGTGTGTGGTGTTCCACTTGAGGGTTACATTTCTTAAGGCCTTCATGTTATCTCATTCACTGCACATACAGTACGTCCATAATGGTCAGGACACTCTGTGCCCTTAATGTCTTGATGTCTGACAGTTTGTGTTTCTTTCAAGCCGTCTAATTTAAATCACACTCCGTTACCTTCAACTTACACAGGGTGGAGCTATCAATGGTAAAGCTACATTACATTCAATTTCAAAGTAAGCAAAAACAAAGGTAAATCTACCATTAACAGTAACTGAAATGATTTGGCTCATACGCACCATTCAATGGGACTTTACAAATAAAGAGAAATAACAGATTAAAATAAGTCAAAGGCAGCTACCAGAGAGGCACTGCAGCTGTAATATGACTCGGCATACAGATATCTTAACAGTCCAAGTGTCTTTGAAATTCAAAGCAAGTTGTTCACACAAAATAAGGGGAAAAAAAAGTTGATAATACACATAAAAAAGGCGAACTTCTGGTCTGTGGTATTCCACATTTTGAGGCAACTTGGACCATTTTGTGGCAAACTGCCTGAAGAAGGGGACTGAGATGCCTTGAAAGCTCGCATAATGTAATCTGTTCAGTTAGCCAATTCAATGGGTCACTTTGCTTGACTTCTCGTTGCATCCATAACGGCTAACACGGTACAACACCCTACCAGTAGGTGATATTTCTTAAGGTTTTTATGTTTATTCACCACAAATACATACATAATGCTCAGAATACTTGATGCCCTTAATGCCAGTCTGACTAACAGTTCATGTTAGGCATCTCCCTAGCATTAATCTAATGCCACTCAAAGCTAACCTTAAGAACATTCAATTACCATTAACCAATATGGGATGGAACCGAATATTCCATTATCTATGGTAAAGCTCCATTATATATTGAAGTTCAAACTAAGCTAAAACTAAGGTGAATTTACCATTCACATTAACGTGAAGGATTCCAGGGCACCTTATGAATAGTCCGATACTTCTTGCCCTATTTCTACAGCCAGCACCAGTGATCTAAAGTGCTTTTACAATGGAAGTTAACTTTTTTATCTTAAAGGTGGTAAAATGACTTCAAACAAGTCTGCTTTTAAATGACACCGTACCCCAGTATTATGAGCATTCTCAAATGCCCACTGGCAGCTCACCTTTAACTCTATGATAACGTATGTAAGTATTTATTGGAGTTTTGAATCACGCAGAACATCAGGTAGCAGCTGATCTGTCATCTAACCACAGCACTGGGTCACTGACTGTCACTGCATACCACGGCAGGACTGCATGTAAGCTTTTAAGAAACAATGGCGGCTGAGATACCAGACCATGAATGTACTGTATATCCTCACATGTGCACAACCTCTTCTACACATTCAATCGGGGTCAAGGTTGTGTCACCACTAAAACAAAGAGGTTTAGACTATGGAAGATGCCAAGGAAGAACATGTAGAATTATCACAGAACACATCTTGAGAGTACATCACCAGTCAGCCTTCCTACATAAGACACCCAAATGTCCTGCTCCCTCACTGGGTCCATATATGGACTGATTCATAGCACATTTTGTATAAAGGACAGCACAATGGTGATATATTTTGTGTCACTGCTACAAATCTGTGCACAGTTTCTGGCCAAGTCACTCTGTGCTTGAGGTCTACGTGTTCTCCTCATGTCTGGTTTCTTTCCACACCCTACAGACTTGTCATTTTGGTCAAATGGCAGCTCTTAGTCTCCAAGTTGGCCAAATTCAACCACCTACAGTTGAGTAACCTGCTTTGCTCCTCACAGTCCTATAATGGAAAAACTTGCATTCAGAAAATGACCGATGTGTGCAAGTTTACAGCAAACGTTTATTTAGAGATCTTGAAATCCAACCTTCAAGGTCTCCGGATATTCTACTTGCCTGTAAACAAACTAAACAAGCCCAATATCTAAGATTCTCTAACCTCTGGCATTGTGTTTCTCTCTTGGCACATTTTCTCCTCCTTCCTCTCATGTCCTGACACTTGTACTGTTGTGGAAATTACTTTCAGACTAAAGTGTGGCCTCTGTGTTAGTTTTTCTTAACGGACTTCTCTTACTGGGTTGTCTCCTTTTTCTAGGTTCTCTGGGCAAAAGTTTGTGTGTCTCTTGTTATTTACAGTCAAGTACAGACCTGTCTAGCAAAGTGAAAGGTGGCATTGGATACAGAATTAAATAATTACATAAAGGTATATATACACATACACATACACATACATTATATATATATAAATATATACAGTATATATATATATATATACAGTATACACAGTATATATATATATATATACATACATACATATATACAATGCCTGAACTTGAATTATTTTGCCGAGTGTTCTCCTATAAATGAGGTACAGCCAGGCTCTTTATAGGATATAACAAAAGAAAAATATTCACTCGATGTTCTTTTGCCTGAAAATGAACCACTCTTGCCGTCTCATTGAGAGGAAAGCACTGAAGATGTGCCAAGAGCTCAGTAGTATAATTAGCATTCTCCCAAACAAACGAGCTTCAACAGAGCTGTAATTAAGCAGGCCTGTAATTAAGTATATGCCCTTTATCATAATGATCATGGTTAAAAATGGTGTGACGTGTGGAACTGGGTTATTAATGCTGTAACCTTATGCTGAAGTGAGCCTACATACAAATCAGAGCATCAAGAATGTCAGGTTTAACCACTTGCCTTTGTTTATAAAAAATACAGAAAAATAAATTACTGATTCTTGATCAGAAAACAAAAAAGCTCATTCATCTCCTCTGCCTTCTAACCAGCCCAAAGGCTTGAGTCACAATAAGAATCGCAACCGTTATTCATTTTCCGGACAAAACAAACTGAACAGGAGAAGCCCAAGTGGCTGGTCTGCACCTGTACTACCTGACGTGAACGGGCCAAGAAAAATGGCTGTAGTCGAAAGAGAAAAGGAGATAGATAGACAGATAGATAGATAAAGGCACTATATAATAAATAGATAGATAGATAAAGGCACTATATAATAAAGGCACTATATAATAGATAGATAGATAGATAGATAGATAGATAGAGAGTGAAAGGCACTATATAATACATAAAGATAGATAGATAGATAGAGAGAGAGAGATGGATGAAGATGCAGACTTCACCAGTTTCCTCAGCATCCTTATAAGCTGTACATTGAGAGTGAACGCCACACGCACTTTTAATATGTCAGGTCTCAGGAAGAGTAGCATATGCTTTTCTTTTTAAGGCAGTGATATGGAGAGTGTATTTACCACCGATTGTTAAGACACATAACTGAGTTATCACAGCAAATTTTTTAAGCTCAAGTCTAAAGGCCATCAAAGAATACAGTGAAAAGAAAATGTGCATTACGAAATGCAAGACAGGAGAATCTGATGTTAAATCAATGGAAGATATAATGCCTTTTAAAACAATTAAAGTAAACAAATTAATCTTGAAATAAAGTAAAACCAACTGATAGATATACATCTTCTTATATAATACGCTACTGCGGCTGTTCACTTGTCTGTCCAGGATTTTAAATCACCTGTGGCTCGCAAACCGTTTCACAAGTTGACTTGAAATTTGGTACACATATACTACGTGAAGTCTACTATCCACTTTCGGGGTGATGATTTTTATTATTGTTTTATTTTTATTTATTTTATTGTAGAATCAACTCACTGCAGCGTGCAGCAGGGCGGGCGTGCAGCGCATGCATAGAGGCGCTGTTTTCATTCCCTACCACCTTCGCTAATCATTCTTGAGGCAGATTGAAGACTTAAGTGCCAGCTTAAATGAAAAATTAAAACGTACAAAGTAATCGCAACACAAAAACTAACTTAATCAGTTTTAACGCAAAAAGTTGCAGACAAAAGAAGACAAACAGCGGGCCGGCTAGGGTGGAGAAAAGAAGAGCTGATCAGGAAACAGCAAGCACATCAACCTCTGAGCAAACGAATGATAAACGTACAGAAAAAGAGGATGAGAACTAGGAACGTTCAAGTCAAGAGTATTCACTGCACGTTATTATGCAGTAGGCCGTTACTGGTATCTAATATTAGACAATCAGTTTTCTCATTTCTTGATCGCTCTGTCACAAACGTGTTAGTTGTAGTAGTGTTGTCATGTGTACAGAGTTCAGTGCTTTGACGTGTTTTTATCCAAATCTATCAAGATCATGTAAAGATCAATAAGCACACAGGTGCACAACAGTCTGGTTCTGTTCATTTAGCCGCTAGCCACATACAGCATGAACTTCTATAGAAGAAAGCTAAGATACCCTCAGAAGGAGCTGACCTCCAGATGACGCTGTGACCACTCTACAGAGCTTTGACTTGCTGTATGCCAATCAGGTTATAAAACACAAAACCAAACAAGTTGTTATTTCTATAAATGTAAACCAATATCTTGCCTGCACCAACATTAAAACTGGCCCTAATGTGTAATCACCTTGCGATGAACTGGTGCCCTGTCCAGTGTTTGTTTCTGCGTTGCACCCTTCGCTGCGATGGGGTAGGCACCAGCACCCTCGTAACCCTGTTCAGAACAACGCACCGGTTTGAAGAGAAATGTTGCCCACACTGGTGCTTTACATTGCAGTGAATGCAGGCATGGAGGAAAACTTTAAAAAAATACATCCAATTTTCAAGCCAAGGCAGCTGTCGAGAATTGATCCACGTCTTGCGATTGCACACACTCATTGTCAAACAGTTTCTACTTCATTTTTTTTTTATCAAAACAAAAATAAAGATGACTAGCAGTGCGACAGCTCATCACTTAGTCTCATCACTGCACGACAACACCTTTCACCTCTCTAGGGGTGTGGTCTCCTCCTGACCAATCAAATCACAGTAAACTTTCTGTGCCATGTGGTTGGCTTCGTTTTGATTTACTTCTGTATTCACGTGAGAACTCCCACGAGCTAACAGAAAACGTATCCTTAACACAAGAAAAATAGTGGTAGGAATACGCGATCAAATGATTATCTGCAGATCCCAAATCTACGTTGGAAACACGGAAGGCGCAGGTCAATTCTCCGCTTTTCATGAGTGGGCTTTCAACACAAACACTAAGGACAAAGAACTGATTAACAGACGGAGGGCAGTCTGCCATCCCAGCTCAATTTCAGATACTTTTCTTCAACAAGCAACTCTGCTTACAATGGGACTGGTGAGCAGAACAATTCCAACTATTGTTAATTGCTCATTATCACTGTACGTTAGACAAGCTCCCTGAAACGCTGTTTGCAAATCATTACAATAAGGCCACATGTAACTGCACTGGAAATGAGAAAGCTGATCAGCAAATTTCTAATTAGCAGATACTGGTGTGAACGATAAAATAATTAACAGTTGTCACTCACCCCGGTGTCCTGTCATCAAAGAAGATAAAGTTTGATCTGCCAAGTTCTTTACACTTAGGAACAGACATAGCAGTTAACAGAATAAGATATGAGAAGCCGTCACAGGCCCAGAGGAGCTGCTGACTGACCTGTAAGGCCGCAGTAACTGCAGGATTTTGTAGAAGCCAAATTGGCGGATCTTTCTTTTTCCCCACTCTTGTTTTAACACGTCTCCCCAAGGAAAAATGATCGATCTAATGGATGCTTTTAATATTTGCCTTTTATTTTGACTGCCTGCCTTGTGAAATATGCTTTATATTCCGTATTGCAATCTGCTGTTGATGTTGCACTTGAACTGCTATTTAGTTATTTACTGTGAAAGGTTGTGATGTAAAATGTTATAGAAAATAAAATGCAAACTAAATAGAATAAAAATATGAGGCAAAGTCAGTGGCCAGTTATCTGACTTACATGACTGAACATCACTCACCAAGTCGCACACTCAGGACAGGCACATGCAGGTCTTCGCTTTGTCCCCCCCTGTCTGATTTAAGGTTTTGCTTTTTCTGCTCCTTCTCATTGCAGTTTAATGTCAGGGGAAGACAAAACCTCTTTGTATTTAGAGGAGTTCAGAGGGAGCGAACAACAGGAAGTTTATCTTTAATTCATAAAGAAAGCGTCTCAAGATGCTAAACTGTGTAGATGGGCTCTGTATAAAGAATCAGTTTATATGCCACCCTAATACAGAAAAAAAAAACCTTCATAAAATAACAAAAAGTAAAACTTCCACTTTCACTAATGAAAACTGTTGGTTTTATGTCTTTCTGATTTTTAAGACATTAAAATCAAAACCGACCTGAAGGGGCCCTGAATTTCTGGTTAGTTACCGACGTAACGGTACAATACAATACAATTTATTTATGTATAGCCCAAAATCACACAAGGAGGGCCACTATGGGCTTTAGCAGGCCCTGCCTTTTGACAGCCCCCCTACCCAGCCTTGATTCTCTAAGATGACAAGAAAAGACCCTTATAGGAAAACAAAAATTAGAAGAAACATTGGGAATAGCAATTCAAAGAGATATTGGGCGTGCAGTGGGTGTCAAAAAAATACAATACACAGAACAGAACACGTTATCCTCAATACAATACAATACAAGAGTACAATAGAAATAGAGCAGAATTCAACAATAGATGACATCACATAGTGCTCTGCCCGGGTTTGTTTCCTGCCTTGCGCACTGTGTTGGCTGGGATTGGCTCCAGGAGACCCCCCTGACCCTGTAGTTAGGATATAGCAGGTTGGATAATGGATGGATGACATCACATAATAGGATTTAGATTTGCTCTGAAGTCTGTTTTCTCTGACGTTTCTGCTACAAGTTTGCTTCAACTAGCAGTTTTATTGGGTGTCTAGCGGACTGCACATCAGTAGGACCCTTTTGGCATCGTCAGTTCCACTGTGTTCTGCAGCTCATGATTTATAAAAACTGCTCAATACTCTGCTTATAAAATATGGAGGGGCCCGTGGAGTGGTAAATTTGTTCAATTAATCAAATAATTAAACTAATTAAGTAAATGATAGCTGGATTGGAACAGAAATGTAGAAGATGCAGCACCTCTCAAGATTCTCCTTGTGATAAAAGGAGTTCCCTGCACTAAATAAACGGAACATTTTAAAAAATGATAAAATAGGTGACTTCCCCAAAAGTGATCAAGGACAGGCTGTCTGGAGCAGTGGGCAGTTCGTTGGCAGCTGACATTACTTTTTTGCTCCTGCTGTACATAACAGTTAAGGAATGGCCACACATTACAGCACCAGGCAGACAGGCACTCTATAAAGGAGCTCTGGCCTGTAAATGCCAATCAGAAATGATAATGCAGAGGGACATACAGAAGAGATGAAGAGGCGTAACGCACTGGCAAGTCTTGCTGAGCTGAGAGTGAACCGTTTTTTAAAAGTGGGTGGGAACCATCAGATGGCTCACCAAGTGTCGCATTTCTAAACCAATCCAACGCCTTGTAAAGGTGGCGCTCAGAGTCGCGGTGGTGATACTGAAATGGAATGATCAGAGGTGCTTCTCATTAACCTGGTCCAACAGACAGCAAGCTTCTGATTACGATAAACTCTACAGGAGAAAAGTCTCCAAAGACGACTCCCATTAACTCTTTCAGTGCTGATGTCAACTTCTGTCAAAAGGAGGAGTTGATTATGGTAATCAACTGTAAACTGTGACAAAACCAACTGTTATGTTTTAGTTGGACTCTCGTTGCATTTCATTGGTTTTGACTGAGATTTCCTGCTCGCCTGTGAGAATCAAGGCACAAACAATACCAAAAATGGCACTGACATCTGGTGAGAGAGAAGTGGATGCGTAAAGCAACATACTTTGTGGACGACGTTTTGCCTATTCTCTCTGAACTGGACTATGACTTGTTGATACAAGCAATCGAAAATGAATGCGAGGTTCCAGGTTCAGCTGAGTGAAGTCCCCAGCTAATAATGGTGCTGAACAGGTTTATGTAGCTGACACGCCTGTGGCAATGTTTGCTTGGGAGGACTGCCACTTAATCAGATTGCAATGCACTGTGACGGTGACTACTGCTGCTGCCCCAGCCAAGCGAAGACAGCCTGGCAACATGCCTGCCGCATGTTCTTGGCAAACTGGAAGACACCGCATGCAGCAGCAGACGTTTTATGTTGATTTCTGTGTGAAGCCATTGCTTTTCAGAAAACTATGTTTTCTGGAATACACATTCAGCCCTCAAAGAGTTAAACCTGAGTGTTTCATATGCAGACAGCCCATTGCGTGTGTTACAAATGAAAAGTAGCCTGTTGCAAGGGAAAAACCTTTCTGCAGATCGGCATTTGAAGAGATCAAACATAAATGATACTCATGTGCCGTGTGTGCTCTCTTTTGTTCAGCGTTGGGTCGACAGTGTAGGGGGAGATGTACACTTCCCAGAACCGGAAGCTTTGTTTGTGAAAATATGAATCGCTAAATATGCATTTGAAGTAAACAACGTGTCGTGCCTCGTCAAATGGACTGCTGTTAATAGAGCTGATAACAAAGAGCCAGAGGAGATGCAGAATTCAGTACTCAACACACCCGAATCAAGAAATGTGCCTAATGACTTCAGCAGAAGAATGGCAAGGCTGGAGAGCATCCACCTTCTGACTGCACGTCTAAACGAGTAACTAAGAGAGATGAACATACAAACACACCATGGCAGCATTTTAACATGTAGTGTTTAGACCGCAATGCTTATCTAGACTTGTTAAAGTCAAAATGACTGAAAGATACCAGAAGCACGTCTCAAATACATACCGCCAAGTAGCTCTCTCTTCTGTCGCAGAGCTCACTACAATCTACAAATGAATTATTATGAACACATAACTCCAGTTCTTAAATCCTTACACTGGCAGATTTCAAAATCCTTCTTTTAACATATAAAGCATTAAATGGCCAAGGTCCAGCTTACTTGTCTGAACTTATCATGACTTACAAACCTGAGCGCACATTAAGATTTCAAGATGCTGGTCTGCTTAGGATTCCAAGGATTAATAAAATAACAGTGGGAGGTCGAGCTTTTAGTTACAGGGCCCCTAAATTGTGGAGTGGTCTTCCTGCTTCCATAAGAGATGCCCCCTCGGTCTCAAGCCTTTAAATCTCGGCTGAAGACTCACTACTTCAGTTTAGCATATCCTGACTAGAGCTGCTGATTAACTGTACAGACTGCATCTCTGTTGTCAGTCATTAGCACTAAAACATAAGTAACATGATTGTTATAATTGAATACTAACCCTCACCTATTCTGTTTCTGTTCTCGGTACTCAAATGTGGCACTCGGTGCCACGGCCCACCTGCCAAGTTGTTTGCCTGGTTATGGTAAAGTCATCCCTGATGGAGGATCACAGGAATCATGGGAAAGAGGGGTCCTTTCATCGGATTGGCTGGCCAAGCAACGTTTCAGCCGTGGAATGGCCAAATGGGGAGGCAGCTTGATGGATGAGGTCTCCAGGACTCTAAAAATATCCAAATCTTATTATGTGATATCATTTACAGTTAAATTCTGCTTCGTGCTTCTAAAATTTGTATTATTATGCTGTATTAAGGATTTGTTCTGTTCTGTGTATTGTATTGTATTGACCCCCTTCTTTTGACACCCACTGCACGTCCAACCTACCTGGAAAGGGGTCTCTCTTTGAACTGCCTTTCCCGGGGTTTCTTCCATTTTTCCATACAAGGTTTTTTTTGGGGAGTTTTTCCTTGTCTTCTCAGAGAGTCAAGGCTGGGGGGCTGTCAAGAGGCACTTCCTGTGTGATTTTGGGCTATACAAAAATAAACTGTATTGCATTGTATTGTAAGCTTCAATTGCCTTGTGCTACTGAGCTACCAAATGGGTAACAGCGATTTTAGCTTTTTTTAATTCTCTTTCCATGTCAAGTCTTTTGTTCAGTATCCTTTTGCTGTCTCACTGTCTTCCTGAAACCCCAGCGACAGTTAAAAAATGCACTGACTGGAGAAACTGGGGACGGGTGTTCTAGAAAGGTGTAGCCTCTGCAGCTGCAGATTTTGCTGTTCTTCACTACAAACTTTTTAATGGGTTGTCCTCAGATATGGATATTCTCATTTGAGAATCACGTCTGGCCACTGACATAAAATTACCGCGTACCTCAGTCAATAAAATGGGTGACCCGTTTATGGCTGGTTGTAGAACGTCTAAAACTGGCATCTAGACTTTTACCCTGGTAATGCACCATCACCATCAGAAAAGGGGGAAAAAGAATTACAAAGAACTGCGTGCTGAGGCAGACTCATTTGCCAGAACAAAGGTACCTCTAAGTAGGGTGACACACTCAAACAGATCAAGGATTGTATGAAGAGGTGTAAACAGGACTGAAAGCTCCGTAAATGAATGTCGGTACACAAACATCTCTACTCTAAAGATGATGATGATGGTAATAATTTTTTACATTTATAAAGTGCTTTTCTCATTACTCAAAGCACTTTACATAGTAAGTGGGGAGACACTTCAACCGCCACCAATGTGCAGCATCCACCTGGATGATGTTGACAGCAGCCATTTATGTGCCAGTACACTCACCACACATATTAGCTGCTAGGTGGTGAAGGGCTGAGACATACTGTAGTTAGCCAGTTAGAGACAGGGGGCCAGAATGACTAGGCCATGGTGGGAAATTTTAGCCAGGACATCAGGAAACACCCTGCTCTTTATGAAAAATGCCCAGGGATCTTTAATAACTACAGAGAGCTACAGAGAGTCAGAACCTCGTCTGTCTGTCTGTCTGTTACTGCAATGGGATCCACTTTCAGTGCACCCTACTGGCCTCACCAACTCCCCCAGCAGCCTCCCAAGCTTTTTCCGGTGGATCTCCCATCCAAGTACTGACCAGGTCCAAACAGGCTTAGCGTCAGGTGGAGGACTTGTTCTGAAGTGCATCCGGCCAATGATCCTGTATGACTTCTTTCATGTGAAGATTCTCCCCAATCCCTGCCTATAATACTGATGGACTAAATGATCTCCCCCACTGGTAACGGGCAGAGTCAAAAGCAGCAAAATTAAGGTTTAAGTTTATAAAATAAAAAAAAAAAAAAAGCAACAGAAAGCGGGGCAATTTGAGAAAGGCAAGACACACACACACACACACAAACATACAAAAAGTTGAACTGTTCAGCAGTAACTCAGTTTTCACATCCATAGAGTGAGAGTGCAATAGACAGGAGAAACCAGATTTATGAAGATAATTAATTACCCACACACCTAAGTAGTTGTTTGTCATGGCACATTAATGACTTGATAGAAACCTATGAACTAAAAAACAGCGCAAAGCCCAGTGTTTTTATCGTCATTTAATTTCAGAATGATCCCGTGTGAAATTATCTAGTCGTGAGTGATGGAAGTATAAAGAACAGACTCAGCAAAGCTCCTTTTGGATCATTGCTTTATTAATGGTAACGTCAGGGAAATGAAAAATGCTAACATTGTCATATTTAGCTCCTGGGTATAGACGAATGGCTGTTTCAAGACTCTGAGGGCTCTGCTCGCACACTGCAGTGAGTGCTAATCCTTCACACCTCCACTGTTGGTTGCACTGCTGTCTAGCGCTAAGACACCGTCCAGGGGAAAGGCTTCACTTGATGCTACGCCTTCCCTTTTCTGACATGGTCTGCTGGCTGTTCTTAGGTGTGTACCCTTAGAGAAGACATTAAGTCACCCCTCATGGTCACACTGGCTGTCAAAAGCATTGCACACACTTGTTCCCCAAACACTCGGAATTCACTCATGTGTACTGCGGAAGAAATTGCTAAGCACATCTGCAAAACATTTTTCCTTGCATACAAATTTGTTTTACTCTTGTCACACAAACCTCTCTTTATCACGCAGAGTTTTTAAACCGTGATTATTTGATGATTGCGACATTTTTCGCCCTCCAGGCTTTACGTGACCAGCTCTGTACATTTTTCTTCAACTTACCACAGCAATTTAAAGTTATTTCAGAAAAGCAATAAATGTGCCCATCTCTGCGAGTCCTGCGGTTTTCCATCTTTCAGACCAGGCGGCTTCCTACGGCCAGTGCACAGTAGCACTTAAAGCGTGCAAGCCCAGCATGCAGTGATGATCACTGGGCAGGAGGAGGCAATGAAGCTCAGCAACACTCTCGCGATACAACAACACTTATTTCATAAGCCCGAAAGAAAGAAAGAAAGAAAGAAAGAAAGAAAGAAAGAAAGAAAGAAAGAAAGAAAGAAAGAAAGAAAGAAAGAAAGAAAGAAAGAAAGAAAGAAAGAAAGAAAGAAAGAAAGAAAGAAAGAAAGAAAGAAAGAAAGAAAGAAAGAAAGAAAGAAAGAAAGAAAGAAAGAAAGAAAGAAAGAAAAGAAAAGACCTTGTGATCTTCTGAATTGTTGCACTTGGCAGAGTGACAGCTCCAAAAACACTCTGCAGCTGAAGATGATGCAGGATTAATATCATTTATATTTAGTGTTAATGAACTGCTTCAACAATGAAACTTGTTTGAACTGAACAACTGGCATTTCCACTGTCATTAGAGCATGTCTGGCAGTAATGCAGTCTAGACAAGGCACAAGTGACAAGTGAGAATAATAAAAAAGGACCAAAGAACAAAAATCATGACATCCTAATCTGAAGATCTACGATTTCTTTTAATTTACAACAAAGGCCCTTGTCAACAGAAGAAATGTAACAATATTTAAGTATGCAAACATCATACTGACATATATGCATAAAAGAAAATTTCATATGATCCCATTTAGAGTTAGTAATCGAGAGATAACATTTTCAAACCTGCTTAATGCAGTTTTTAGGGCTATGCCGGATAACAGCCCACCATTGAAGCACAGGATGTCCCATTACCTTCCTATTCAAGGTCAGTTTACCTATTTATTTAATTTTGTGATCCTGCTGACTGTACAAAAATATCTATCTATCTATCCATCATCCAACCATCATCCAACCCGCTATATCCTAACTACAGGGTCACGGGAGTCTGGTGGAACCAATCCCAGCCAACACAGGGCACAAGGCAGGAAACAAACCCCGGTCAGGTCGCCAGCCCACCGCAGGGCGTCTATCTATCCATCCATCCATCCATCCATCTATCTTATTAATCCCTGAGGGGAAATAGTATTTTTGCATGACCTTGGAGGTCAGCCACTGTACAGAACCAATTTTCTGTTTAAAGGCCTTACTTAAGGGCCAACTCAAGCTCACTCGTCCAAAACATGGACTGCCTTCCCATGTAAAAATGAGTGCTGTGTTATAATGATTAGGGACATGCTGCTTTTAGTTTATGACATTCTATACCATGAACGTGTATTTTCATGGCACTTTTGCAGAGGTAAAGCTAATATGGTTGTGCTTAGAGATTAACACAAGCTCAGCAATATAATGAGGACTGGCCACACTGCTGTTGTAGCTGGCTGCCTGCAGACACTAGAAGCTGTAGGCCACATGCTGTAACAATATCAGTATAAACTATGAGAAGGACTCACACACACCCTCCTCATCAAACCTTCTTACACCTTCTACAAACAGACCAGCTGCCATTAGTATATGTTAAGGGTTTGATTTATACACATCTATATACTTCATATGCATACATACATGGAAATGTATAAACATTAGTGTTCAGCAATCGTCATGTGAACTGTAAAACGACGCTACACACAAAGAGACTGCAGGAAATAAAGAATATACCATTTATGTAAAAATACAAATATGGATGCTTAGGAGACCCGGGTTCGCGTCCTGGGTCCTCCCTGTGTGGAGTTTGCATGTTCTCCCCGTGTCTGCGTGGGTTTCCTCCCACAGTCCAAAGACATGCAGGTTAGGTGTGGTGATCCTAAATTGTCCCTCTAGTGTGTGCCCTACAGTGGGCTGGCGCCCTGCCCAGGGTTTGTTTCCTGCCTTGCACCCTGTGTTGGCTAGGATTGGCTCCAGCAGACCCCCATGACCCTGTAGTTAGGATATAGCGGGGTGGATAATGGATGGATACAAATATGTAGACTAAAAAAAAAAACTAAAGAGAGTGAAAACAAAATGTTCATTTGCTGCAACCTCTTTAGGTATGTGGTGGAGCTCACTTTCTTGTGCACGTGTTATTGTCACTCATGTGGTGAGGCTTTTATTTTTTAAGCTCCTCGTTCCTTTTTAGCGTTCCTTTCTAAAAGTTCGACTTTCAAAAATCTTGACTCGTCTCACATTGCAGTCTCATATCATGGCTATTACCAAAAGGGCATTTTTTTCATCATGGTAATATTGCAAACATCTGATCTATTCAATCTTTGCATGATGCTGAACCACTATTACATGCATTTGTTAAATAATAATATTTCTTCTAGACTTGATTGTTCTAATGCCATATTTATCTTCTAGTTGTGCTACTAGAAGTCTTCAGCTTGTTCAGAATGCTGCAGCTAGAATACTAACAAACCATGACCCATTCTGGCTTCTCTTCACTGGTTACCAGTTCATGATAGAGCTTATTTTAATAAGGTATAAAGCCTTGCGCCGCTTTACGTAGCTGAGCTCATAACACCATACACTTTGGTACGTTCTCTTGGTGCTCTTAATGTTCATCATTTAAGAAAAAAAGCACTTGGTCATGGAGCATTTGCAATAGCCTTCCGTTATGTGTTAAAGAAGCACACAAGTTGATATTTTTAAATCAAGACTAAAACTTACCTTTACAATCTTTATTACAACCTGCCTTAAATTTTAGCCAGGTATATCATCATGAAACACTTGAATGCTTAAAATATTACTTTTATTATACATTAGAGGGTCAGTTCAAGTTGGACGGCTGGGAGACAAAGTCAGGGAGGCGAGACTGTGTTGGTTTGGACATGTGCAGAGGAGAGAGAAAGGTGCTAAGGATAGAGCTGAGGGGTAAGAGGAGAAGAGGAAGGCCGAAGAGAAGGTTTATGGATGTGGTGAGAGAGGACATGCAGGTGATGGGGGTGACACAGCAAGATGACGAGGACAGGAAGAGATAGAAAAAGATTATCCACTGTGGCGACCCCTAACGGGAGCAGCCAAAAGGAGAAGAAGGTGATTTTGCCTTAACATCTTGGTTTTAATGTCAAATTTTATTGTTGTTCATTGTTTATTTTGTTTCATGAATTCTTCTTATTTATACAGTGTATTACAGTGAGTCTGCACTTTAAATAAAGCTGACTGATTGTCCCATTTGCTCTTCTCCCCTTTCACATTGCTTTCATGATCTGACAGTTAAGACTTTCGAGATGAAGGTCCCTCCATCTGCACGGATTTTAACTGACCTTGCATAAGTGTATAGGGGGGACAAAAAAAAGAAAGAATTACACATATAAGGGATTGTAACACAGAGAAAGACACTTGTGTACTGCTCTTGTAAACATTGTGGTCCTCCCTTTGCCTCATTTCAGGTACCATTAAACACTTTGCTCCGGTTAACGTCAGCTTGAAGAGTCATAAAGTTACATCTATGAAAAGAAGAGAAATAATAATATCTGTTTTCTGCTTTCATTAATACTCACACATGATAAGTCGTTCTGAAAACATCTGATAAAGGTGCCACATGAGATGTTGGGCATCAAACTAAAAGACGTGGCAGTTCAGGGTGTGGTGTGTTTAGATGGGGCAGAATTGGATGAGGCACAGGAAGCAGAGGTTGATGGTGGATCAGAGTTCGTTGAAGTTAAGAGTGAAGTCAAAGTCCAGCAGGGGGCAGTGCTGGGGCTGCTGCTATTTTGAGAATATATATATATATATATATATATATATATATATATATATATATTACAGTATTACAGTATATATATTGTGGACTATGCCCAGCTGTTTATGCCGGTCAAAACCCCCAAGCCGCTAGATGGAGCCCTCCCTGCAATGTGGAGATGCCCCGAATTCCAGCAGGGCATCATGGACTTTGGAGTTGTAGTGCACAGCCCTGCTGGATAATGTTGGGGCCACCAATAGTCGCTCCAGGGAGAACCAGCGAATGCTATTTGCCCTATGCCCCAGGAGTACTTCCAAGTCACATGAGCGGAAGGGATGATGTACTTCCGGGGTGAAAAAAGGACTTTTATCTGACCCGGAAGTGATAAGGAATTATGGACTGAAGGATGAGAAACACTTCCGGGTCAGGAACTATAAAAGGACTATAGGAGCTCCCAGACGGCGAGCTGAGCTGGGTGGTAGGAGGGCAACAAGTCTGGGAGTGGAGGATTGATTATTGTTATTGTATTGTGTTTATTTATGAGTAGTGTGGAGTGGAGGGTGCTTAGTGCACATTATTATAATAAAAATAATTATTGTAGCACTTTTACCTGGTGTTTGGCGTGGTACCTGAGGGTTCAAGGGAGCGAGAGCGCCCCCTACTGCCACAATATATATGTTACCAGCAATGTGTGAAAACCGGCATTCTATAGAATACCTAGGCAATGTATACAATGCCCGAAATAGGAGGTCAAAGTATGAAATACATCACATTTCATACATTTCCTAGGCATTCTATACAATACCTAAACGGCAAACCAGCAGAGTGTAAAATAAGCTTATTCTCGCCACAACATTTCGTCAGTGGCGCCTGGATCTTTGTTCGTCCGTGTGCCACAGCAGAGACTGTTCCATATATTGTGGTGGGTGAAGTACCGCTACAGAAGCTGACCCATATTGCGCTGTGTGAAGATAGGAGAAGAGAATGCAGTGCATGGACAAGAATCACGACATGCTGACATGCGACAACGGTTCTACAAAGAACTATCCCAAATGCGAGCCAACGCTGCTAAAAATTGTGTTTTTCTAACGGAAGCCACCTACGAGAAGTTGGTGAATGATGTAACAAAGGCTAAAACGACTACTAAGAAGGAACCATGGGACTATTGGCTGCTGAAACACTACGATGTGATAATGGTAGAGAACAAAAGCAAGTTGATTTATCCTGTTAAAGAAGGCATCAGTGCTATCCAGTTTTACGTCAGAGATTCTGAATTATTTGACGTACTTCATTTCACACTTGGCGTAAAATAGTACTTGTCATTCTTTATAATGCCTAGGCATTTTATGCAATGCCTAGGAAAAGTATGTAACAACGCAGATATTTCATACATTGCCTAGGTATTCTATACAATACCTGCTTTTCACACATTGCCGGTAACATATATATACACACAGGATTTGGATAGGAACATAAACAACAACCTGGTTTAAGATGATACCAAGCTAGGTGGACTGGCAAAGAATCGAGAATCAGTTGAAACATCACAGAGGGACTGGGACAGCAGACAGGCTCAGGCAGATTTGTGGATGTTGAAATTTAATGTCAGTACATAAAAAGTATTACACATAGGAAGTAAAACAAAATTAGATTTGAAAAAACAGTGGGAGGTCTGAAAAATCAAAAGTACACCTGATGAGAAGGATTTAGGAGTCGTAGTGGACTCAACTGCCCGACAGCGTTCAGAAGCCATTAAGGCAGCTAACAGAACGTCAGGTTATATAGCGCCTTGATGTGAGGAGATACGAGTCACAGGAGGTTCTGCTCACCCTTTATACAGTAACACACTGGTGAGGCCTCATATGGAGTACTGTGTGCAGTTTTGGTCTTCAGGATATAAAAAGGACATAACAGGGCTAGAGAAGGTCCAGAGAAGAGCGACGAGGCCGATTCAGGACTACAGGGGATGAGTTATGAGGGAAGATTAAAAGAGCTGAGCATTTAAAGGAGATGAAGAGTTTAGTCCAGTGGATCGAGACTGTGATTTTAAAATGAGGTCATCAAGAACACAGGGGCACCGTAGGAAACGTGTTAATGGTGAATTTTGAACAAAGATTAAGAAGTTTTTCTTTACCCAGAGAACCACAGACATTTGGAATGAGTGACCAAGTGGTGTGGTAGACAGGACTTTATGGACCTTATTTTGGAAGAATTAAGTGGACAGCACTGGCGGGCATTATTGGGCTGAATGGCCTGTAATGTTCTAGCTCAGGGGTCCTCAATCCCAGTCCTGGAGAGCCGCAGTGGCTGCAGGTTTTTGTTCTGGCCTGGTTGCTTAATTAGAAAGCAATTCTTGCCAATAAAGCACTAACAAGCTATGAAATTAAATTCACTCTGCTATGTCAGGTCATTCTCATATCCTAGATTTTTTCTTTCCCTTTCTATCATGCAAATGATTTGAAGGCTAAAATGGACGAGTAATTCGCAGTCCTTCACTTTTTTCTCTTCATTTTTCTTCCAAGTATTTAATTAAACCCAATAGTGCAGATAAATACACACAGGTGTAAATGTAAATAAGCTAAATGGAGAAATGCTGCTCTCTCTTGTCATTTGCATGTTATTGATAATAAGGAGCAATTAAAATAGCTATTTAAGACAAAATTAAGCAATAAGGGCTCAAAATCACTAAAGTGAAGCAGAAGTGTTACTTTAGCAATAAGTGCTTTTTATTAAGCAACTGGGTTGGAGCAAAAACCTGCAGCCACTGTGGCTCTCCAGGACCGTGATTGAGGACCCCCTGTTCTTGACAGTTCTAACATTCCTTTTAAATCGGCAACACTCTCCACTTAAAATAATAAATACTTATAAGTGAGGCTAACGCAGAGACAGACAAGACAAGCAGCTCACACACGTTTAATAATCACTGGGACACAGCGATTCTACTACTTCTGAGATCCACGGGTACGATATCCGAGTCCCATGCCCAGCTACTATCTGTGTGGCGTTTGTACAGTCTCCCAGTGACTGCACGTTTTGCGATCTTAAACCTGAGTGTGTGTTGAGTTAGTTGACAATTCTAAGTTCTCACAGTCACTGTCCAGAGGAGTTGGTTCAAACACGCACCTAATGCGGCACTTACAGGAATTGCCATACAGCTGAGGAAGCATCACATTTTCAGCCACCACTGCAAACCAGTAGTTAGACTAATGGCTGCAAAACCTCAAGGACTAAATAGAAACTGGTCCTGTACCTACTGCTGGGCAGTCACATTGCCTAGACCAGGACTCCAGCACCACACAGTCAATCTCAAAATGTTTCAGCCAGTCATTGTATATTTTTATCTAACTGCCATCCTGTTACTTCCAGTATTAGAGCTCAGGGAGCTTGTGCCTGTTCAAACAACACTGGCTACAAGGCAGACACAAAGCCAAGACGTAGCGACAGCACAGACCACAGAATTCGACCAAACACTTTACAGAAACCAATAAACTATGATGCTTATCTTTGGGATGTGGAAGCAAACTAGATCTGGCTAAGAAAGCCCATCTGGACAGGGTGAGAACAGGTTCATCATTTAATCTAGTCAAATTCTTCAAAAGCAAAAAAGGGTGTCCACTTCAACACGACACGATCAGATAGTTTCCTCCCATACCATCCATCTTCCCTCTAACAAGGACGTCTTGTTCAGGCGATTCCGTTCCACCATTTGGTTTCCATCTCCGCGTCCTTAACCTATGGAAGTGCCGTTCTAAATTCAGCACTTGCTCCACTGCTATTTTCAGAGGCTCTTAAAGGGTCTTGCATTGAAAAGTGTAGTTGTGTTTAATAGAAGTCTACATGTAGACAGTCCAGTCCAAAGCTGCAAACTCTGCGTTATTTATAACTGTGCCGTAGCTGTGGAGCTTAAGAAGCCCACTGGGCCTATAATTGAATAACATTTGGGAGCACAACTTGGCACTTTGAAGGTTAAAGGCTAATGTGCGACTATGATTTTCCTGTGATTGAAGAACTTGACAATCGCTTGATAGATAGAGGACATTTTTTTGGCCATACCTTTTTATATCACTGCCCGGCCCTCACGAGGTTTAGATGTCAGCGAGCAGGACTAACAGCAGCTGCAAAGCTACGTTTCAGAACATCATTTTAGGGCCTCGTCATTAGGACACGCTGAACCGACACCTAATAAGAGAGACGTATCGGGCCTGCACGGCGTAAGCTTGGATTATAACAAGAGGCTAGGTAAGGGGGGCTCAGGCGCAAAGCAGTCAGGTAAAGGTGAGGGAATTTTTTTTTTTAAAGAATCTGCTTTTGCGGCGATGACATGACAAATGAGCCCTGGCCTGACAACGTCTCGAAGACATATTGCAGTTTATTTTGTCGTTCGGGCTTGCCATCTGTGCCATTCCAATAGAGGCTGTCTTTGCAGGCTGCTCGGAGAGTGTGAGCGGAAGACACTGGGTCCCTGAATAGCTGTGCAGCCGCAGCTAGTCATTAGTCAAATTGCCTAATGAGAGAGAATAAAAATTGCCCCCTACCCTGACAGGAAAAATTTTGGAGGTGTTGGGAGCTCGTGACCCATGCTATGAGAACAGATGACCGTGAGATGCTATTTTCAGATTATTATAATGACTTGGCGGCTCTGTGCAATAATAATATGGTGCCAGTAACACAGTAGTTGTGCCCCCCTCTTTTCTTCTTTTTTTTTTTTTCCCCGTGGGGTAATCAGACACAGTCATCTCTATAGCATGTAATCTACTCCTGAAGCACAAAAGAATAAAATAATTACAGCACTCTACCAAGGATTTTTTTTTTCCCGTTCCCTGCATTGTGTTATCAATGTGGCCCTTGTGATGAAAGGGTAATTTAAGAAAAAAAGACCCCGTCAACATAAATCAATTTTACTGGCGTCATTTACATAAATGACTATCAAGTAATTCAATTCTGGTGATAGATAATTTTACTTTTCTCATTGATTGATACTGAAAAGAAAAATTAATCTTTCTGAAAAATTCACAGCTCGGGGAATGAATACTTTCTTTGATGTAATTGCTGGCTAGGATTATTTAGAACGTGGACCGGCCAAGTGAGTAAATAAATACGCAAAGAGAATTATGCTTAAAGACGGTGGACAGCGAGTACGCCGACACTCCCAGTCGAGTGAGGAAAGATGAAAGCCTTGAGCTTGACCTACTTTCAGTTGCCTTTTGGAAGACTTTAAAGCCAAGTCTTACCAAGTTAAAAACACAAGCAATCGAGGCAAGCGGTGCGCGCTTAACCCTTTGGAAAAGAGGAAACGAAAAACACTTCATGACACCATCGGCTCAAGCTGACACAACATTTTAGGCCATACGAATCATATTAGACAGAGCCCGATTATAGATAGACAATGACAAATTGGAAAAAGACATTAAACTTTGAAAAACATCAAGGCAGTTAAATGACAATTAAACGTCCTAGAAGATGTCCACATTTTGAATTATGGTGATAAAAGTTTAATTTATTGAAGCAAAAACTACTGTATTTACTCGACGATAAAAAAAAATTACAAGCGAAAAATGCAAAGAAAAAATAAATGATAAAAAGAAATGTGTTTTTTTATTAATTTCTAAGGAAGGAAAAAAAATGGCAGTTCAAAACAAAATCCAATTAGTGATCTTTAGTTAACACTACGCTGTCAAAGCCGCGATATACTCTGATTAAGTAGTAACTGCTTAATAGGAAGAAACGACACTTACCTGCCTTACTGAAAGAGGTTTCAGTTTAAATTAAATTTATACAAGAATTAATATTCCGAATGGTCAAGCATTTGGGACATTTTCCTTAAATTAATTGTAATTCAACGATTTGCAACATGTTGTGTGATGATGAAATTATTAGAAAGTTCTTAGCAAAATTCAGGCATGCGGACCCAACTCTAAGACTCTATTCAAGATTCCCAGCTGGCCAGTCTGTGTATCGTAACAGTGCTGGTACAACGGGATGGTCCTGTAGCTACGGGACATGCTGCATGTTGGCAAGGTCAGATCTTTAAAGATGGGTTTATTATCGGGGATTAATCAAGTCTAACTGTATGGACTGTGCCTTTCACAGAACAAAATATAATATCACACTTTCAGTTGGGCCACGAGTACAGAAATAAGCTGTGACCAGGGCACCAGAATTAACAACTCCATTATCGGGACAGCATCCCAACACTCCAAGTGGCAGGAAGATAAAATGAGGGAAAAAGCAAAAAGATCGTTATTATTCAAATTATCTTTTTGAGTTTCCCTTTTCCACTGCTAGTTTCTTTAAAATACTTAACTATACTGACACAGCACAATGGGAAACTGGATGGATGGATGAATAGACAGACAGACAGACAGACAGACAGACAGACAGACAGACAGACAGATAGATAGATAGATAGATAGATAGATAGATAGATAGATAGATAGATAGATAGATAGATAGATAGATAGATAGGATATGTTAAGGGTAACTTTTGCACAAACATTAGGAAGTTTTTCTTCACACTGTGAACTACAGACACTTGGAATACGTGACCGAGTAGTGTGACAGGCAGGAGGACTTCAGGGACCTTCAAAACTTGGCTTGTTGTTATTTAACAAGATTTACGTGGAAAGGACTGGTGTGCTTTGTTGGGCTGAATGGCCTGTCCTCGTCTAACTCTTTCTAAAGTTCTAAATAAATAAATAAGCATAATGAGAATTAGACCAAAACAGCTGATTTTTAAATAACTGTGCCTACCGTATATATGCTCACATATAAGTTGGGTCTTGAAACCTGAAAAATAGATCATAAAATCAGACCCTGACATATACGGCTGTTCAAAAATGCGACAATTAATTTTTTTTTTTTTGGCATCTTCTTGCCTCCTCCTATCTCACATTAGTTTCTCAGACGCATCAAATTTTGCTGCAGCAGCGCACTTACCATTTTCTTTTGCTACTTCAACAGACTTTTAATTTAAAACCAGCTTCATATTTTCTTCTGATCGAATGCACCATCGTAGATAAGGGATGCTCTTACGATAAAGGTGTTGTCTTCTTCTTCTACTTTTGGCTGCTCCCATTAGGGGTTGCCACAGCGGATCATCTTCTTCCATATATGTATGAGGGTGTGAGATACAAAAAACACAAAACAGTGCAAATGTCGCTTTGGAATAGTTTGGGTATTACCGTGTGGTCACGTAGGCACAATCGAGAGAGAGTTAGGAGCACACGTTAATACAGCGCATTGCCACACCCACATACAAAAAAAGGCCATGTGCCCTATGGTTACTCTCTCAGGTGGGCGGGCATTAGCATATCGTAATCTCTTGGACCAATAGCGTGAGTTTTCCACATTCGACTTATACAACCGACATTATAAAACACCAGAAATTATACGATAAAATCAAGTCCCGACTTATCTGCGAGTATACACGGTATGCTAAAAAAAAAAATACATTATCTATAGGTGAAATATTAAACTTTTCAGTCTTTTGCTGTCTTTCTTTGGTCTGAAGAGGACTTTAATAGTTTTTTTAAATAAAATCAATCATGACAGTATATGAGCACAATTATTTAGCAAAATAAGTTAGGTGGCTCCCAAACTCCCAGGGACCCCCTGTAGCTGCAGGATTTTGTTACAACCAAAACTGTTGTAATTTGGCCTCCTGGCCTAAATAAGTGTGAGGTCATTTCCAAGTTTGTGTGTCTTGGGGTCAAGTTACAGAACAACATTTGGTAAATTTTAAAATAAATAAATAAACAAACTAAGCAATTATATGGGGATAATGTTTTTTGTCTCATTGAATAATATTTTCATCCGGAATGTCCTTTTTTATTTAGGTGTTTTTTGATTATTGAATCCATTATATACTATTTAGTGGGTCAGACGCTGAAGTCACTGCAGCCTTTCATCATTCAGTGTTGTCTGCCCAGTGTCGGGGTGGTCTCGTGACCTCAGGACCCCTGCAGATTTTGTGTTTTTTTTCCTTCGGCTGCCTGGAGTTTTTTTTTTTTTTTTTCTGTCCTCCTTATTTTATTCTTTGTTATTTAGCATTGCCTATTCTTATTTTTATATTTTTCTTTCTTCGTCTTGTAAAACACTTTGAGCCCCATCATTTGTATGAAAACATGCAATAGAAATAAATGTTGCTCTGCTTCTTTTTAATTGTCAGTACAAGAATACAAAATATACAGAAAAGTGGCAAAATAAATGGTAAAACAAGAAAAGAGAGGTAAGCATTTAAAACTATAGCAAAAACAGAAATATTTCTCAATGTCTGTTGGAGTGTTATGGAGAAGGCAGACGAGGCAAATTTAGCCCACAGACTGATTATCCTCGAAGCATCGATTTAACTGCTAATGGAGTAAAAAATATCATCACAGAGACACACATGGCATGACCGTCTGTGTGTGTGTTGAAGCTGCTGATCAGTGTGCATTCAGGTTAAAGACAAACTTTGACATTAAAACAAAGTTATGAGGCTGAAAACTAAAACTGTACATAGTGGTAAATGCTCAGTAATTAAAATGGGACAAAAATGATGCTAAAAAAAATAAAAAAGGAATGGTTGTGCAAAGCAATGTGGATTTGAGGGAGCAAGTCTAAGGGCGGAGTGGTGGCTCTGAGGCTAAGGATCTGCGCTGGTATCCCGAAGGTTGCCGGTTTGAATCCCCGTCACTGCCAAAAGAGATCCTACTCTGCTGGGCCCATGAGAAAGGCCCTTTACCTTCAATTGCTCCAGGGGCGCTGTACAATGGCTGACCCTGCGCTCTGTGCCCAAGGGGTATGCGAAAACTAACGAATTTCTAATACGAGAAATTGTGTAAGGTGAAATAAAGAACAAAAAAAAAAAAAATGTTAAGTCAAGTTGAGGAGCCATCACTGGTACAGCGCATTGCCGCACCCACTGCACAATGAAACAACTCGGGATCCTGGTTTGCAACCCCCCGGGCAGACACTCGGTCCAGTCCCACCCTCCGCAAATGACCCTCTATCTAGGTATTACGTGGGCGATCCCCAACAATGAGGATCTTAAGATCCTCTTCTCTTAAGAGAAATTTCTCTTTGTGGAAATGCGCCACATGGCCGTAGTGCCGTAACTGACGCTCCCTCACAATGCAGGTAATGTGCCTTATTCGGGACTCCAACCAACGGTACCCAAGGATTTTCCAGAGAGACACAGTACTGGAGGAGTCCAGTCTTCGTCTCAGGTCACTGGATAGCGTCCATGTCTCGCAACCATATAGCAAGACAGGAAGCGCCAGGACTCTAAAGACTTCGTCCTTTTGCTCAGATATCGGGAGAGTCACACACCCCTTTCCAGTGACCTCATGACCCCCCCATCTACTGACTTCATAGGAAGAGTCACCAGAGACATGACTGTCATTACCAAGGGAGGAAGACTTTCGTAAATACTTACATTGTTAAAAGAGTTTTAAAGTATTGAGATTGACAAATTCCACAGGTTTTGTAGTTTGGCCTTGGATGCTTCCACTTACTACTGTGGGCAAGAATGTCCTACATGCCAAAAGAATTGAAAAGCTCAATTATGGGATGGAGGTGGCAGTTGAGGGAAACTGTGGACCATTTTTGAAAAATGCTGCACGTCTTGTCACTGATTACTTTCAGCCAGAAGTGTGTGGAGAAGCACAACTGGCAATACGCCAGTATAGCGCCTTACTTACCGGGACCACTCTCTGATCAGTGGCCAAGTCAGACATTTTCTTCTTTTTGTGTAATTCTTTGTGTGCATTTGTGTTCTTGCTTGTCTATTATATTTCTTGAGGTTCTGTATATATGTTTAAAGAAAATGCAACATTTCCCTCTTGGGACAAATAATGAACTGTCTTATATATCAAAATGAGAGGGGTGAAAAAAAAATAGCATAAAGTAGAGGCACGTGTTTTTCCTTGGTTGACAGTTTTGTCCATTAGGGAAATTTATGGAGTTTGAGCAATTTTTGATTATTTACCTAAACTCCCAATAATTGCCAGACAATATCAGTTGATGGATTAAAGGCCAGAAGTCCACATGACCGTCATCATCATCAAGTTCTTCCATGAGAATCTTGAATACCATGAGGACTGATTGAGGTCATTGATGTTAAGTAGAATGCCTAGAGGGGGCTGAGTGGTCTTGTGCCCTTAGGGACCCCTGCAGATTTTGTTTTTCTCCAGCTGTCTGGAGTTTTTTTTTTTTCTTCTGCCATCCCTGGCCATTGGACCTTACTTCATTCTATGTTAATTAGTGTTCCCTAAGTTTAATTCTTATTTATTTTGTTTTTTTCTCTTTCTTCATCATGTAAAAGCACTTTGCGTTGCATTATTTGTATCAAAATGTGCTACATAAATAAATGCTGTTGTTGTTGTAGAGAGTTCCTGAAATACTCAAAGTACCCAATAGTGTGGTGGGTACACCATCAAAACCCCAGCTAGTAATTAAAAGGGCAAAGAAGATTATTTGTAAATATAAAAAACCTCTGTACAAAAAAAAAAAAACGCTCTAAAGAGAGTGAAGCTCTGCAGAGCACAAAAAACACAGAATGCCGTTCCTTCAAAAATAGGCAAATCTGCAAAAGCAAACAAAATCCATCCATCCATCTATTTTCCAACCCGCTGAATCTGAACACAGGGTCACGGGGGGTCTGCTGGAGCCAATCCCAGCCAACACAGGCCGCAAGGCAGGAACCAATCCCGGGCAGGGCACCAACCCACCACAGGGCACACACACACAAAAGCGAAAAAAATCCCAATATGAAAATCAAAGAAGGCAGAGCAAAAAGGTCAGAAAATCCAAAAAAAAAATCACAATAATCAAAAAAGAGCAACAGACACAGGAGAACCTACCCACTACAAACAAGTGCAGTCAATGAACCGTAAGGGACCGTGGGCCTTCATAGTGTGGAGGGCAGTCCCCTGTGGTGATGGGCAGGCGGCTCGCAGAGCAGAACATACTTGGAGAAATTGAAACTAAACAATCCACTGAATGATCGTAAAGAAAAACAAACAAAATAAACGTAATTAGAGCATCTGAGCCCCAGCCCGGACAACCCTAAAACACAACAATCAGGGCTGTAACAATAGCTCTAGGAGTACTGCTGACCCCTCGATGACACATCAGACCATTCGAGGTTTGCAACAAACTGCTCTTAAAGTCACGCCTAACGTATAGTGAAAAGAGTGTTAAACAACCGCATTTTAAGAGTGTAACTAAATTAGTTAAACTTCAATTAGAGTGAAATGAATAGATTCTGAACTTTAGCTTTTTTTTTTTTTGAAACACAATTTAATCAGGCCTCTTGCATGCTGTTAAATGTTTTCTATAATTCATCAGAATTCAATTAAAAATGGAAATCAGTCTTAGATCAACAAGTCCCAAGCTGGATACCACATGCAATCTCTGTTTACGTCAACAGCTGCAATTAACTGTAGGTGGACTAAAAAAAGGGATTTTGTGGTGGTGTTGATAAAAGTTATAAAGCCCCAAAAATCCCAGAGCCACCTCACCCTACAGCCAGCTCAGCGGCAGAAATAGCGGGAGTTATAAAATTTTACGCGCCCGCATTATTATGTTGAGAGAGTCCAGGAAGGTCTCTAACTACACAGCAGCAGGCGTTCTGTGTTTGCTGCCGTTATTAAGTTTTCTGTGTTCACAGCACCAGTGAATGTAAACTGGCACCTCACACAGTGACTAATGAGTTTTGCCCGTGCAACAACAGAAGGGCTGACAGCCAGTGAGGCCTACTTGGCAGAATCCAACCAAGGCCTTAACTCATTCATCATCCCCTAAACCAATCCACCAATTCTGCGCCACCATTTGTCATTAATTATGCTAATCAGCATACCATTACTCTCAGATGACACCAGAGCAGTTATTAGCTAGTTATGGGTTTTCAAAAAAAAAAAAAATACATAGCCTATTGTGCATGCAAGTATTGTAAAGCCCTTCAGCCTACAGGGATGAGATGTCCAATTATCAAGAAGAGAAATCCAGCATTTCTCCACCTAATAAACCAATTCAGTAATTATATATACATCTATGTAAAATCCGCCTCCGCAAAACTAAGAGTTCCCATTTATTTATTTATTTTCTTGAGGTGTGCCGAGAACCACGTCGCTTTTAAAGCTAGGGAGCCTCACACTATGAATTAAGAGGAGATGAAGCCAAGTGGAAGAAGAAAAAAGAAAAAAAAAAAAAAGGTTAAAACTCAAATGTGATTTTATTAATTACATACTCATAACAAAAGACACATTAACCATGCAGGGATGTTGAAATCTCGTGGGTCCCAAGTGCTTTATATAAATCATTTTCAAACTGTTCTTGGTCTCACTTGTGCTCAGATGGGTTGCATTTATTAGCGTGTCACTTGAACGTCGTTCTCTCCTGTTCTGACACGGCGCGTTGTTAAAGATGCATGATCCCTGTTGAGATGTGTCATAACTCGGGAAGTGAGAATGCATCAGTTCAATATAATGACACAACGTCATTACATATCTCGGAGGCAAAGCTCGCTCTGTTACAACACACTAGTATTACCCGTGTGAGAGGAGGCTTCATCACTTTTTACTCCCCTCGAGAACAGAAAATGTTTCTTTTATTTCATCCGTGTATCAGTCCAGGCTCTTCACAAAGAGGTTTGTAATCAAAGTAAAATCCTGGAAGGCCCACTAGCTCCTTTTGGTCAAGATTTGTATACTACGGGGGGCCATGGTTGGCTGGCAGGGTCACATGGCATGCAACCCAAAAGTTCCCAAAGCTTTATTTGTTAGTCACTCTGCCAAGCGCCTGTCAATTTCTTGAAACGAAGACAGAGCGTCCTGTTCTCCCTTCTCATGCCTTTTAGCCAAAAAGACGAGTGCAAAGCAGGCCTATTTATTAAAACCTGTACATGCAGCTGGCCCTCATGATTTACAAAGCCAGGTGCGCCTTCACCCGTTCTTTGCAAAGCACTCCTGTAGAGGAGTGCCCACCAGCTAGGCGACTCTGTTACATGATTTACATTCACAATTTGCCCCCAATGGAGAGAAACACCCAGAATGCTGGTAAAATGTATTGGTTACACACAAACGTACTGAAGATCGACCAAAAACTACGGAGACATTACATTAAATGTAAAACAATTTTCCGTCTTTTGGCCTCACACATCATCAAAACGATAAAAGCGCTGCTGTTAAAATCCAACCACAGGCAAAAGGATCCACAATGAATTTTAAAAATAAGCCACACTAGTCAAAGGCTAGAATTTTAAAAAGCCCCACTCTAGGTAAGGAGATTTAGTTACTCTGTTTAGTAAGACGCACAGCGTTTTCTTTATACCTTTGGGGTCCGCACGGCCAATTGTACATCACCACTTTCATCTAATTTAATTTGGATTTCTTGGTATAGATTGCTTTTTTTTTCCCCCATTTCAAACACAATTCTGATTCTCAGAATGTGACGTGCATGCGGACAGCCGGATCAGACTTTGACGGCAAAATTATTTCTTACATGTCACTGTCTGTGTGACACAGGTGATTAGCTTCATCTAACTGTGCCTCAAGCCAAACACGATGGATGAAAAGTGATTGATAATACAGGTCACTGGAGCTACACGGAGGTGGTGTGTTTAACTTCATTTAGGGAGAATGTCTCTGTGCAGGCAGAAGTAGATGGATGTTACAGTAATAAAACTGTACTTGAGGAAATATCTACTGGCAAGGCAGCGCAGGGATACAACCAAACCAACCAAAACGTAAAAATATTAGAGGCAGGAAAAATGCACTTCTGACCCTCCATGTTAATCACTGCTGTCAGCAGAGGTGGCGCCACTGATGTCAACAAGGCCTGATTGAGCTAAGCTCGTATTCTTTTGCACATGCTGGTCATTTCAGAATTTGGTTTGTATAAGACAAGCGCACGCTGATATACGCACCACCAGACGAAATAAAGAGAGGAAGCGAGAAGGAAAGACGAAATTATGTTGATAGCCCGGCAGTGTTAGCACAGCCTACATACAAGTGTTACACACTGGTCTGGCTCACACAAACCAACACAATTTGGACGCAATAAAGGAATCAAGCGCCTGACAAGGCAGAGTACCTAAGGACGGACAGAGAGGGTCCATGTGAAACCAGCAAAGTGTATGCAACAGGCGACAAGAAAACAAAAATGGGCTGTCATCATCAGTGCATACCAGCCATTTTAATTTCTTTTTTAAAAAATTTTGAGTGGTTCTTCTACATCAGGGTTGTCCAACTCCGGTCCTTTTGGGCCACAGTGGCTGCAGGTTTTCATTCTCACCCTTTTCCTAATCAGTTTTCACTGCTAATTAACTAATTTTCCCTTCATTTTAATAGCCCTGTTTTTAAGGATTCAGTCCTCTGAATTGCTTTGTTTCTTCATTAAATGAGATGTGAAAGGAGCCAACAGGTGACCAGCTAAACTGGGGCTTCAAACTCCAGCCAGTTTCACTCCAACCAGTTTCTTAAAGAGAAGCCAATTCCTTCTGTTAATGAAAGCCATCATTGAATATCAGGACTTGCCGCTGCTCTCATTCTGTTGATTTTCTGTTTTTTCTAAGACCACCGTCAAGATGTTTTGGTGACCTGAGCAGACCCACATGACTGAGACCCTCACCTTTCTTTATTTTCAGGTAGGCTGGTCATGTGTTTTGTGTCTCATTATTGTTTGGCTGCTCATTAAAGAAACAGCTAAGGGGTCTGAGTCACGTCAATTAAAACTCAGGCAAGACGAGTTAATCAGCAGCAAAAACGGCTCACTAACGAAGAAGATGGTTAGAATGAAACCCTGAAGCTGCTGCACCCCACCAGGACTGGAGTTGGACACCCCTGTTCTACACGATACTTTGAATGCATTTTGTTGAAGGTATTTAGATGGCGGTCTCTTAAAAAATTAGCAGTTGGCCTAAAGTGTGAGCACAACTGGATGGTCCCAGCTGTGTCACTACCTGTCCTTCCTCACTTTATACTAAGGTGCCACCCAACATACCAAACTAGTTTTTAAGTCTACAGCACAATAAGAAGAACTGTGAACGTCCGTATTTGCAAATCGGCTTATAAGTGCTAACATTGTGCCACATTGTGCCTGCTGGGATAGACGGGGCATGTTGCAGGCACACACTTAAAGCATTAACCAGAAATATGTGAAGAGGGGCGCTCACAACAAAAATTTCTTCAGCTTCTTTTCAGTGGGATGGTCACTTATCATTGGATAATCTGTACTAGTAACAAACTACAATTAGTAACATTGTCACCGTTAGAATATTTTTATACCAAATACTGAATGAGATATGACTGAGCTCCTGTATTGTGTGAGACCCATGCAAAGTTAAAAACAACAAAACATACCTGAGCATTTAAGATGTTGAAATCTGTCATCAAGATGTCTGATTTTTCTCACATAATCCTTCAATCCAGAGGCCTTAGTAAAGGCAAGATGCATTTTACCACTTAACATTTTTTATTTGTTTCCCTTCATATTATTGTGTTTATGATAGGCATGTCCTGATTGTCAGGTTCACTCAGAAGGTCTATCTGAAATGTTTACTTTGGCCATGTTAGCCGGGATTATTTAGTTAGGAGATGTCTAACACACTACGGTGGGCTGGCATCCTGCCCGGGGTTTGTTCCTGCCCTACGCCCTGTGTTGGCTGGGATTGGCTCCAGCAGACCACCCCGTGACCCTGTGTTAGGATTCAGCAGGTTGGATAATGGATGGATGGATGTCTAACACACATTTCACGGCGTCACTTTGCACTCATCGTGTTCTTGAGATTTTCAAGTGTTTTTATTCTTGAGGTGTGTCACGCATGCGCACCTTCCAGGTACACCCAAGGTATGTGTGGTACCATCCCGGGACGAGAGGTGGCGCGGTCGTGAACAGGGTTTGTGACTTTTGTCCACTCACTGCACCGAGAAATCTTCCTTTGAGCAACAAAAAGCCAAGGAAGCCCTGCTCAGTATAAAAGGCAGACCCCTCCTGGATGGTGGCGCCTCATTTTGGAGCAGACTGCCATAAAGAGTGAGAGAGAAAGAGAGAAGACGTCCTTTAAAAAGACCACCATTTCAGGGGAGTTGTTCCAGCCAGAGAGCGCCACCAAGTGTGTGTTTTAATTGACGCTTTTCTTGTAATTAAATGGTGTTTTGTCCAGTTGGCACCCTAAGCATTTGGCTTTTGCCCTGTCTCATCATTCCCCCCGCCACAAGTATAACAGACAACTTTGTATTACTGAAACACTTAATCTGAGGAGTCAGGCTTGAAAATGCAACTTTAGTGCAAACTACAATGAGCAGCCTTAACAACAGTGTATCACAGTGGCACTGATCATACAGAACAGCTTAATATTGTCTCATACAACTGTTAGCACTGCACTCCATCACGTAATCCGGGGTCTTCACAGCTTTAAAAAGCAGGAGCTCTCACCAGTATATGGAGGTGTTGAGTTCTTTGGCTAAACAACTGAGAAAGTGGACGAATGAAGCAACTTTACCTTTCCTGGTGCATTCTGGTCCATTCTCTGCCCAAAGTGTGGGCTTTTCTAAGCTCTGCTTCACTTCATATCAAGCCATGAGTTGACATCTTGCAAACCTTAACACAATTATTTGCTTTTTAAGGCAAGTAGACATCACCGAGAGACACAATGCAAAATTGTTCCTCACGGCCTGGTCATTCTGGCCCCCAATCATCTTCTCTCTCTGTTACCTCATCACCGGCTAACAGCTACTGTGTGGTGGGCGTACTGGGAAAATGGCCGCCGTTGCATCATCCAAGTGGATGCTGTGCACTGATGGTGGCTGAAGTGGCTCCCCACTCAGTAGTGAGAAAAGTGCAATATAAATGTAGAGATTATTATTAATTATGAATATATTTACATTTAATGATTCACCTGACTGTGAGCCCTGGAAGTCAGAGTGACTTTCTGAGGCCACACACACACTTATGGAGAAAGTGGCGCGTAATGGAGCTGGCAACTCTTATTTTTAATAGTCCATCCCATTACCCACTGGGCCATAGTGGCAACTGTTTTAAACTACACAAAGAACAAAATCAAAAAGATATTTAAATAAAGTCGGACAAAGCTGTTCCTTTGCCATGAAAGGTATGATAATCAGCCTGCTGCTCCAAAGAAATCTGTTTAAATTTGAACTGCAGTTTTATTTTTTGAATACAGATACTCCAGGTGTAATATATTAAGTAACAGATGACCAAAAAAAAAAGTTTCTATTCATTTTAAGTGGTGTTATAAAACTATTTAAAAAAAAAAAAATCCAGCAATCCTTGTGGAAAAACAGATGGGAGGAAAATGCAGTCTAACCATTTCACGTAAAACACGCCTTGAGCCACATTTGCCTACAAAAAAGAACCTTTAAAATGATCGTAATTAAATACACACCTCGAAATGCAACAGGTATGGGGCATTTGATGTAACGGGTGCCCATCCAGTCTCCAAATTCAGCGACGGGCCTGACATTGTAAGTTTCCCAGTCGCGCCTTTTAGCCCCCCCTCTGGCTTCAGTTCAACACCTGTAACATTTTTATAGCTCTTCAAATGTCAAAGATCGCCATGAATCTCTTTTATATGCTCCTCTTAAAAATGTAATTGTGGATTAAGTTCATGTGACTGATACTGAACAGGGAAAGCGGCTTTGCAAAATATTCAATTTAAGAGAACGTAAAGTTCCAACAACAGGAATTTTTCTCCGTCTGTTTACGGCCACATGCGCCAAAAAGGGGGATTGACACGAGGGAAGGGTAAAAAAAAAAAATTTCAGGATAACAGGCAATAATGCAAACCAAACAGCATTAGAAGTGTGTGCGAGAGTACGCAGCTCTTTGAGGAGCCAAACACGAGACAGCGACACTGCCACGGAAACTCAACAGCCAGCTGTCTTGACAAGTGCAATTTTGACGGAAAATAAAAGCGGGCCCGTGTTTTCGTTAAGCACCCTTTGTGTGCTGTGCAAGCCGTGACAACGCAGACCCTTTACTGCTCAACATGCTGTAACAGCAGATTAGATGTAACTTTTGTTCCAAATCTGATGTGGGAAGGCTTAATGAAAGTACTGAAGAAAAATTAAATTCTCTCTCCCCCCCCCACCTTTCTGTGTGTAAGTCAATCAAAAAATGGTGTGGAGAAGGAAAAAAAAAGAAAAAAAGTAATTTTGCATAATCACTGCACACCATCTGGAACAATTAACCGAATTCTACAGAACTCCAAGGATCAGTCATATCGGCTTATTAAAGATCCGGAATTATACAAGTAATAAATCCTTGAAAAAACGAAGCGTACCCTTCCATGTCATCACTATTTTAACTTCAAATACTGAAGAATGCCTGATAAGCCTGAAAAGAGGAGATTAATATATGCAAATTACATCAAGCATTTAAAAGCCCCCAACAACTGTCTCAGTTTTTCTTTTTTTCTGTCCCTTATTGCAGGCTTTATGTTTTATTCATAGGCCAACTCACCTGTCACTTCATAAGCTATAATATTATGGGGGTATTATTAAACGGCATAACGCTGTGCTTTAATTGGAAAGCTTCATTGCATTTTCCAATTATTTGGAGTAAATTAAAAGCAGATGCACATTCTTTAATAAGGATTCTGATATCAGTTACTGAAAATCAAAAATTCTTTGTCATGGGGCCTCATGACATTTTGTGAACTGAAGTTAATTTTGAGAGCTTTCGAGACAATGCCTGCTGCCGCCGCATGACTGTTGCATTGTGAAGCCCCCCTCTCGCGTGGTAATTACTGAGCCACCTAATAATCTAATAATAAAGTTGCTTTTTAGCCTTTACGTTAAATCGTTTTAGTAATTACGCTTTGCCATTAAACTCTACCCACTTTTAAATGTAGGTCCTGTATCTGCTCTCTATCGATTCACATACCGAAGCTCGTCATCGTCTCCCGCAGAAAAGGAGCGTCACAGACAGAAATGACACAACTTTCAAGGACGGTTTTTTGTATCGGTTTCAGAAAAAAAAATCAGGCGTCATTTTGTTGAGGATTTTTGGCCATGTTCTAAAGATAATTAAACTATTTAATTATAGTGTGCATGTACTAATTATTATGTACCGTATATGCAAAAACAAAAACACTAAATAATAAATACAAGGATGCATATACAAATGTGAAATAATGTTGTGCATAAACCAATTAGATTTGGCCCCACAGGATCACACAATTGAATTCTTTTTTTTTTTAGTCATCGGTTAAGTTGTCAACAAATGCCATCGCATGCCTATTTAGTATCACTCAATACATTTGTTGATTTCAATTTTAAAGACCAGTTTTATGATATTTAAGGTAAAAACACACACAACTCTTATTCAAATGCCACACACAAATGAAAATATGAGCCAACACTGCACACTGTTAAGGCCAAACTGTTAATTAATGAGCCTTTTATAATACCCAGTTATGTCAAGGTGTAGGTAAACAGAAATTTAGATTAAATAATTATTACAAAATTGTTTGAATATAAATGTGACCACGAGTACAAGGAGTGCCGACTGTGTAAAACATAGCAACTAAAACTTTGTACAATGACGTGACATGAAAACACGCAAACTATAAAAATCAACTTAAGTCGACGCCATACTTGAATCCATCACTGAATGTTACTGCCACCAAACCAGAAAAGCTGCCTTTAATTCATAATGAGGTCTGCCTTCTCGTCAGGATGGCTTTGTGTGTGCAACGCTCATTGAAAACTCCAGCCGGCTGGTTTGTTAACCCAAAAAATGACTTCTGCTGATACCAGTAATGCAAACCAGCTAACCTCATAATATCCCAACCGATTTGGTGTATGGAAGGACGGTGGAAGAGTTACCAAGGCGGGAATATTTGTTAATTAAGTACCCATTCAAGTGGTACGTGTTTCATTCACTTGCTTAATGTGCAGGGCATCCTAGAGCCTGATTGGGCGTTTCAGTCTGCCTGACCTGTAGGTAAACTGGATCTGAAAAACGAGCGTAGGTACCGTGCAAAGACGCAACCACAATTAAATGCTCACAGGAGCAGAAGGTACGTTTTAAAGGTTTGCTTTTTAACAGTCTGGATTTGCTGGTAGAATTCTGGTTAAAGAGAAAGCCTGCCACAATTTGTACTGCCATCCACTTATTTGCAAAGAGGATTTGCATCAAGACGCTCAGAGCTCTTACAAAACAGCTGACAGCTGTGAGGCCTAAATAGAAGGATCCATCAACTCACCTGGGGAGTGAAATTTTTATCTCTCATGTGGGCGCTTATCAGACCACCAGGTTTTCAGACTTGGATGTTTTCTGCATATGAGCCAGGTGGCTGATTCACTGTGTGTGTGTGTGTGTGTGTGTGTGTAGATCATATGTTACAGAAGCCCAACTGTACCCATGGACTGAAGAGATATGCATCTGGGCGCAAATTACCAAGGCAGATTAAATATTCTTACTCAGAAATGAAAAGAAAACCAAAATAATATATGGTGATTCAATCAAAATAAACTTTCAACAATTTTCTGCATTCTGTATCAATTAGACATACTAGGTTAGAAATATTTTTACTAATACTATTTTTCTTATATGCAAACATTTTCATTAATTTATAGATAAAAACCATAGATAAAAGCATGTGTTAATTAAACAAATATATTAATTGAATAGCCAAAAGGTATTTTATAATGTAGTAAAATAAATAACACAATAACAATACAACACAATGCCTTTTGAAAAAACACCATGACAATACAACACAATGCCTTTTGAAAAAACACAATGGCAATACAACACAATGCCTTTTACAAAAACACAATGACAATACAACACAATGTCTTTTTACAAAAACACGATGACAATACAACACAATGCCTTTTGAAAAAACACAATGGCAATACAACACAATGCCTTTTACAAAAACACAATGACAATACAACACAATGTCTTTTTACAAAAACACAATGGCAATACAACACAATGTCTTTTTACAAAAACACAATGACAATACAACACAATGCCTTTTGAAAAAACACAATGACAATACAACACAATGTCTTTTTAAAAAACACAATGACAATACAACACAATGCCTTTTACAAAAACACAATGACAATACAACACAATGTCTTTTGAAAATCGCTGCAGTTAAAGCAGCCCGAATAGCCCAATTACCAAGAGATAAAAACAACAGGCCAGCATAATTATATAAGTAAACAAGTACGGGAAGTGAGCACCAGCTCTCAACTCCGATTGTGTGCTTCCCATTCCTATACCTCCATCGCCTTATAATATTTTTAAGGGATGCTCAGTGTCACAGGCACAGGCCAATTCTGAGAGATGAATAAACTTAAAAATCAAGAGAGTGCATTTTAAACCCAGGTGGTAAAATCTTTCTTCTTTCTAGCTCAATTCAAGACTTGTATGCAGTACACTTAATGTGTACGTTATTATCTGCATTCCCACGGGCTTGAGTTTATTTCTAGGAAGTTTGCCATGACGGACATAAAAATTAAGTACAAAGCAACCGTAAAAGCAAATGGTTTTCTGCATTGACGAAATTCAGAGTGTATTATTTTCCAGACGCCTACACGCTGGTGTAGCACCTGCAGATGATATGTGGGCAAAGATACAAGTGGATATTCCTTCTAACCTTTCTTCACTTAAAAACACAAAGCTGTATGAAATGCCAGATGAGCCAAAAATGGCAAGAGCGCAACTGACAAAATGTCAAAATTGACAGAAGAGTGAAAGGACGCGCAATCCTGAACGGTACCCGATATCAAACTTGGATACACAAATTTTACGACGACACGACACTTAAACCTGCTCTTTTCATCAAATGAAGCATTCTGAACAATAAATCCGGGTAACTTGTGAGTGTTTCCCACTCCTAGAAACCAGTGCATTACAGATGGGGCTCGAAAACACACTGCACTAACACATTTGTAAAAAGAGACATGGGTGCCAACTGTTTAATATTCTGTCTTTAAACACGTTTACACTTGCAAACAAGTGACAAAGATCTCTTTGTGTTTCTTTTATATACTGTCCTCAGAAGTGCCACCCTGTCTGTGTATCTCCTCCAATTATCCGCGCCTGACAAAGCAATAGCTAACGCTCTAGTGTGCAGCACGCGAAGGAGAATGGGGGGGTGGTGGGGGCTTCGGAGTGAATGCTGAACTGTAACTTAACCTTCGGCACTTTCAGAGAAAGAAAAAAAAAAGAAAAAGAAAACAATCTTCTCTGTTTATGAAAAGGGCAAGTCAGAAATATTGGTGCTGAAAGTCCATTGTAGAGATATTACTCTCTGCAGAGGTTCTGCCAAATCAATAAGAACAACAGTTTTTAATACTCTGGTAATAAATGTCACTGCTTGCGCCTAACATCTGCACATACAGTAGGCAAAGACGACAGCTTTCTGACATGTTCCTTTCTGCCATCCTAATGTAGGCTTTTTTGTTCTGTATGTGGCGGAAAGTTTAATCAAGAAAGCAGGCAATTCATCAATCGAAAGAGGACTGCCTGCACGGTGTTGACAGCGCACACATGGTTTTATACAGAGTAAACCTGGCCACCTGTCAACAACACCTTTACACTTGTATGGCGCACACAATGCACCTTACAATTAACACAAATCTCATCGTCTGTTCAAACTTTTCATTTCCTTACAAAGGGGGGCTTTGTTTGGGGGGTGGGGAGGCTTGGCTGTCTCACCACAATAAGACTGTGCTGGAAATTAACCCTTTCTCAGCAATCACAAGATGGCCAACGCTTTCTAGCACACATAATGGCTCTTCTTTCCCCCATCTTAATTAAAGGAGCACTTCTATCAACCTCCTTCTTCACTTTTAATGTTGCTTTAAAGTCTCTCTTTATTTGCCACATCATAAAACGTGTTTAATTACTTTTGTGGCACAGTTGTTTTTCACTTCCAACCTCATCACCATACAAAGTTAGCCTATACCATTTGCCTAATGGACACAGAACTGATGGAAGTGCTCTCTCCCTAAATAAATGCATCAGATTCAATCCAAATCACCCTGTTCAAACTGTCAAAACGCACATACGAGGAGCAGCAGGAGACACATCTCAGATTTCTTGAGGTGGTTTTGTTATCCATTACCTCCTACTGCATCAACATGAAGCTGAGGGTGAACAGCTGGTTACATAACACTGGCAGTGCCCCTGTTGGTCTACTACTCTTTATGAGCTGTGAGTTTACCTGGCATCAACAAGGACAAACGGATGGATATATAGGGGTGAAAGGCACTATATGACAGACAGACAGACAGACAGACAGAAAGGCGATAGATAGATAGATAGATAGATAGATAGATAGATAGATAGATAGATAGATAGATAGATAGATAGATAGATAGATAGATAGATAATGAAAGGCACTATATGATAGATAGATAGATAGATAGATAGATAGATAGATAGATAGATAGATAGATAGATAGATAGATAGATAGATAGATAGATAGATATGAAAGACACTATAAAGTATGTTTGACAGACAGACCGACAGATTGTATTTCACTTCTAAGCAATAAACCGTCAATAAAATACTTCACTTTATTAACAAGAATGTTTACTTTAAGTGACCCCCCCTGTCCAAACACTGATGTTATGCTCACAGTACACCCACTACAACTTAATAACAGGTGCACATGCATGCTGCAGATTGGTTTAAATTTTTCATTCCTCGATTACAGTTACATACCCACAGTATGAACATTACTCTCACGTAATTGATTTGATGGGTATGAACTATTTTAGGTCTATCACAGTGTACTTATCCTAAGATTCTAATGTTCACAATTTTGTCTTTCTAACTGCAGGCAAAATTCCTCTGAAAATGTCAGTCAGGGTGGAAAATGATTGTCTTAGATAGCAGAGAACACTTGCAAGACTTTATAAACAAAAAGCAATTAAAAGAATTCATGCAACGTCAAGAAGTTATGGAATACTCGTGGTATTGCCACAAAATGTGCATTACACAGGTAAATGTGCGGTTTCTCCACTAGATGGCATTACTACATACAGTACTAGTGTCTCCAAGTTCCAGAGGTCTGACTGAAGTGAGGAGACTCTTACCTTTACCAGCTCACTTTTATTTCACCAGTTATAGTTAAATTCTTGAAAGCAGAAAAAGAGAGTAATAACGGAAAGGAAAATCATCAAACTACTCAGTCAAAAAGCTTGCCTCACTGTGCAGGTATATCAGGTTATGCATCACCTAATGTGAGACATGCTTATATTTTTTTTCCACTGTCACAGATTATTTTTGACCATAAGGCTCTCTTGCATGGTCTCTCCAGCAGTCTCCACATCAGACTCAATGTATGGCCCATCATAATTCAACTGTAGAAGAAAATAATCCATCTAACCAGATCTGAAATCGCCTGTTCTTCTAAGTCACCTTGGATATAAAGTCATCTGTCAAATATGTAATAATGCTAATAATAAAGGTGAACTGAATGCTGTACCCATGCTGTCTCGATCATTTCTCGCTGCACTGCCAGGTGTCCCCCACATGTTCATTTGAAATTCTACATTGGTTTAGTGTGGATGTCTAAGTATTCTGTGATGGTCTGATACTGAACCCCCCAAGGATGAGTTCTTGTTTGGTGCCTGATGTAACAAGGGCACATCTACCCTCAAATCATCTGGAATTGGATTAAGAGGGGTTAAGAATGTTAAGAGCTTTTCTCTTTCTGGAGTATCTTTCTAATGAGCCTGAGAAAACAGCATCGGGACGGAGCTCAACACATGAAAATGCAATGTGCTGAATGTCAGTGTGAGGCAGGAAAACATTTGATTGGGCAAAGCAGATCAGCACAAATACCACAGACACACAGAAGAGAAAAAACAGTAAGCTTAGTGAAAAGATATTTCAAAAATCCACACTTCCAACTGCTGTTTGAATGCCGAGGTTCTTAAAAAAGGAAGCTGCCTCCTTTTTCATAATTTAGATTTACATTTATTAATTAACTCCCTTTTTTTTTTACCAAGTCCTATACAGCTGCTTCCAAGAAATGTGAGTTCTCTAGATTTAGAGGAAAGATATAAAGAAAAGCCAAGAAAAATGGCACCTTTTATTGGCTAACTAAAAAGATTACAATATACAAGCTTTTGAGGCAACTCAGGCCCCTTCATCAGGCAAGAGGAAAGATATAAAAGAGTTGCAATGGCTGAGGAGCCACCATAGAGTCTTTGACACCTTCACTGTAACATCTGACAGCTCGGCCGCATTTCTCTGCATCGCGATGTGAAAGACAAATACCTAAGAAAAAGGGTGGGCGTCAAGAAATGTGATTGGTACTGGCAAACCCTTTACTGTTTCAGGAGTAAGTAAATTCAACATGACATCCGGGTACAGACAATACAAAAGTAGTATTTAGTATAGGTACTGTAAAATAAAATAAAATAAAATTTACAAAAATAAATAAGCTGCTTTGAGGGACACACACCAAGAGACTGAGCAAGTGCTGCTGGCCTAAACAGCAAACTGACACAATTGTCTTAAAAAGAGCACCATACTTAAATCCATTCCAAAGCACTTTACAAATAAACAGTTAAGGTGCGACTATTAAAACTTTATTAACATATAAATCTTAAATAAAGGACTATCCAGGATATATTAGTGAGGAAGTGAGGACTTGCATTGGGGTACCAGACGACATCCCGGTAAGAGGAGGCCTGCACCAGGGATCTTCAGTAAGTCCTTACCTCTTTGATCTGGTTATGGAGGGATCATGGGACAACAGACTAATACCCCTGGTACAGGCTTTGTGCTGAGGACACCAAAAAACAAAAAAAAAAGGAAGTGGAGAGGAAGTTGGAAGAACAAAGAAGGGCTTTGGAACAGTTTGGACAGTTGAAGACAAATAGGAAGAAGAAGAAAGAATCTCTGAGGTTTAATGATGATCAGGATTCAGAAATTTGCCAGTAGGGGGAGCTACTGAAAAGAGTGGCAAAGTTAAGATATCAGGGCTCAGAGAGCCCAAGATGGAGAATTAGATGAAGAGATAACCCATAGAGTGCAACGTAGATTGAAGAACTGGAAGAAGGTATCAGAAGTATTGTGTGATCAAAGAATTAAGGGCAAGGTTAAAGGTAAGGATTTTAAGACCAGCCATGACAGATGGAGCTGAGACATGGGCAGTGAAGGGAGTGCAGGAGAATTAAAATGTGGCAGAAATAAGAATGTTGAAATGGATGGGTGGAGTGACCAAAAAAAAAAAAGGACAGAAGAAGAAATGAGACAATCAGAGGTAGAACAAAAGTGGGAGACAAATCTAAAAGTGCAGGAAAGAAGGTGGAAGTGGTGTTGGCAGTGAGGAGGACAGACAATGAATATGTGTGCACAAGAGTGATGGGATAGGAGAACAGGGAGATAGAAGGTGAGGAAGGCCAAAAACAGAGGTGGATGGATAAAGAAAAAGAAGATCTGAGGGAAAAAGGGCCTGACTGGCGAGGAGGTGCAGGACCGAGCTGTTTGGATGAGGTTATTGAAGTACATCGACGCCACACTGAAGTGGGAAAAGAAGAAGAAAAAGATAGAACGTAAGTAAATGACCTGGGACAGGGTCACAAAGGAAGAAGGGAGAGTTGTACCAGTCCAAACACTTTAGCCATCTTAGCACCTTAAGCAACCACGAAAATAAACAGTTATTAGCAATAAACTAATTTGAGATAAAACGCTTCTGCAATATTTGCCCAAAGTTTGTCCAAACAAAACAACAAGTTTCAGTTTGTAAAAAGCACTCCAACAGCCTGTTAACGGTGGTGACGGTTCACTCCTCATTTTATTATCAATTTCACTCCAGCTATATAAACAACATGTGCTTTTTTGTGTGGCAATTAATGTTTAGCAAAGCATACAATTCAGAAAAAGAAAGAAAAAAAAAAAAAGAATTAACTGAATAAAGACAAAGAGACATTTTTTTCTGGATGACTGCAGAGAAATAAACCAAACACCACCACAGAACGATTTCTGATCAAAATGTCAGGCTTTGATGAAATAACAACAATAACTCTGGCAAATAACAATTTGGTGCCAAACAAGGGTTTTAATTCAATCACATATACAAGTTTGATCTTCTCAGTTCACTGATCAATTTTAAAACTGAAGCTGGGGAGAGCGGACATTTTGCTTCTGGGCATCTGAATATGAAAACTGTGAAATCTTATTTTCTCCAAGACGGGTACCATCACTGGAGGCGCAATGTGTTTTGCTATTTTAACCTTTTGACTGACAGGACAATAAAACACTTGTTTGAGTTATAGAAAATCACACTTGTTTCATCTGGGACAAATAAAACATTTTAATTGATATGAGAAAAATAAAAATGTACAAATTCTAAATTTGAAAATAAGGATAATAAAAAACATGGAACATTGGGATGCCTTCTCATTATGAAATTATTTACTGAATTCAAATAAACTTACTTTGTTGTACCTAAGGAATACAAAGAAACACCGTAGAGATAAAGCGGATGTTCTTTAACTATGGTGAAGTGACAGAGAGAGTAGAGCGCGCTAACACTGGCAGAGGAGGTCATGGTCACCAAGTCCACCTGTCATTATAGCCAAACTGGAGAGGCCTGGACAGGCAGCCATGTCTGGTTTCTCACCTCCTGTAACACTTACTTCAACTTAAGTAGAATCCTGATCTTAAAATTGCACAACTATGAAGAATGACAGCCAGAATGACAACTAATAAAATATTCATTTTTAAGCCATTCGTCAGACATTTCAATACCTACTACGGACTGTGGAAGAGGGCCAGGACGCCCCTTTGACACTAGATCCGGGGGAGCAGCCTTGGGGTGCACACTACGTCTCATTCCTGTTGGGCTCCGTGGCCACCACCAGGGGGAGCTGCACAGCTTAACGAACCCTTTTGGGCGGGGACTCAGCCACACCCGGTGGCGCAGCTGGAAGTAGGTCAACGAGCACCTGTAGCACTTCCGGGTGGGCTATAAAAGGAGCCGGCAGTCACCACTCCGGGCGCTTGAGTCGACGAAGCTGCCTTGGAGGAGAAAGAAGAGTGTTTTGGGACTATGTTAGGGCTGAGGGACACGGGGAAGACGTAGCCCCCAGCTGAAGAAAATAAATCTTTTTGTTTCATTTTTATGTGCCTCCATTGTCAGTCTGTGTCGGGTCGACGTTTATATAGCGCCTTTGCCACATGATATAAACATGACTTGAATTACTACACACTAAAAAGAAGAAGTTAGTGCATTAAATCACAAAGTTTTGAATCTAAAGATGCTACAGGATTAGGAGCGTAAAAATAAAGGTGTGAACACTACATTGCTATTTTCTGTGATGTGGCCAAGTACATAAACTACTGTGTGAATATAAAGACTCTCCGCACTGAAGGGCACAGAAACTCAGCATGTGCCAGATAACACTTTGAAACGTGAGGTACAAGTCACATCTCACAGAGTCTGTCAAGGCGCTACATGTGAGTGAAGCCGTATCTCAATATCTCAGTCACCTATTATAATGCTGCCACCTAGTGGATAGCCACTAAATGTTTTCTTTTTTTGGGGAGCAACCGCTTGCGGAAAATAGTGACATATACAGTCCGTAAATATGTCGCAAAAAATGTATAAAGCTTGTTGTGTTTTGAAATAACTAGACTGCAAGAGGAGTATTTGATGATGATAATGACAGTGATCATGACAGTGACAATGAATGATGTGGAACCTGTCGGCTCCGGCACCGATGACGATCGCTCCCTCGAAGGAGTTTCTTCATTACACGGCGTCCAACTTGTCCTGACTGTCAGGACCGCACTACATGGACAAACAATCACCAACTACCATATGTGTTGTGGACAGAAACACGTTATATTTACAGCACTTTGTGTGGCGCCTTGCTTCGGGCTCTCTCATTCAAAAGCCGACTTTCAGTCATATTGCTGGTGAAAATAAAGTAATTAACATTTACATTTTCAACAGTTTGTGTTTATAATAAACATCAGCATTGCTTTTCAATACATCTCGTTACATGTTTTAAAAGTTTTCAAAGAGTTCCTTATTTATCATATATGCACAGACCTATCCTGCAGCGTCCTGGTAATAAACGGTGCAGCAGTCAATGTATTAAACATCAAAGCTTTCCTCGGTGTTATTATCTACTCTCTCTATATAAAATCCTAAGCCTATAAGTGCAACGGTGACGTTTTTATGTCACATTTTAAGTCGGACTTATTTTAAAACCTACATATATATGTTTGCTCTCATTCTTTTCAGAACTTATCGAACTTTAATGTGACGTTGTTAGATTTTCTGCATTTTATTCCATTTTTAAATTATAAACTAAAAAATATCAAGAACTTACATCCTGCAAGACGAGACTTTGTGCCAATAGATTTAACCACACCCGGGGCCGGAAATAAAAGACAAAGAGTAGGATAGCTGCTGTGCAGGCTTTTAAATGTTCGAAACGCTGTGCGAGATGCAGATCACACGGCAAGGCAGCAGCTGATTGAGCAAAGAGGAGGTATAAAAAAATATATCAATTTGTTTCCCATTGTATCACCGTTTAAGAGGGGGTTACACAGGAGCGATGTGCGTTTAGCCCCCCTCTTCACAACGCAAGGGGCAGAAACGCAAAGTGGCTGGTGAGCAAAGCAAGCAGAGGGGAAACCCTCTAGTTTTTAATATAAACATAAAAATAAATGCCTGTTGATTATCAAGCGCTCATCTGACTCTATATACAGGGTGACACAGAAAAACGGGAACTTTTGAAATGCGTAGTGGCAGCCATGTACAGTTGGCAGCACTGCGGAACAGGGACCTTGAGCTGTAAACAATCTCGCCATTTAGTAATTTAGTAATCAATTGCAAGGCAATCAATGGCAGCTTCGGTAACCGTGTCATCTCAAGATTCGGTGACATTCCCTGGCCCTCAAGATCACCGGATTTGTCCGTTTGTGATTTTTTCTTGTGGGGCTACCTTAAGAGTCGGGTCTACACGACTCGGCCAAGGACACTGAATGAATTGAAACAAAGAATTCAAGAAGAAATTCGTGGTACCCCAGCTGAGATGTTGCAGCGATCAATGGGTAACCTCAACAGCAGATTGGAAGAATGCATACGTACAGGAGGACGCCATTTACAGGACGTAATTTTCAGACATTGATAATTTGGATTACTGTCTCTTAAAAGGCAAGTTGTAGTGGTTCAATTGCTGTCAATAAAATTTTTTTTTTGGATTTCTTCTATTTTTATTGGGTTTTTCAAAAGTTCCCGTTTTCTGTGTCACCCTGTATATAACACAATCACAGAATATTCTGCTGTGGTGTGCCTTCCACTTGACTTAAGGGGAGCAACAATACCCCAAATCTGTAACATAACGAATATCCAACAGAAGGATCGAGTTGAAGCCTCAGGGTGAGCTTCAATGACAGTAACTGCCCTAGCATTTGCTTATTCAAACAAAAAAAAATGTGAGTCTTTAGGTAGAGCATAAAGAGAAAAAAACAAAAAACGTTAATAAAAGGAATGCACATTCAGGACGAGCCTACGGATGCCACAACAGTGTGAAGAATGAAGTCAATTTGGCCAATTTGATATTTCATTTGTGTAGAATTCCAACTGTTCGATAACGCTGCCTGGAATTCCAGCTATTTATTTTCATTCTACACTGCAGTGCCGAGGCTCACTAGGATCAGAGGCATCTCCAGCTCTCTCATCTTTATTCCCTGAAATGAAGGAACACTCCAACCACCACAGGGTGTCTCTGCGTGTCAAAATAAAAGATCCTGAACTAACAGTCTTCTCATCCTGGAGGAAGCCTGCAGCTATACTTATCCATCTGAAGTGTGTTAAGTTTCAATTTCCAGCATTCCTCTGCATTCAATTTAAGACAACTCCTTCGAGTTAAAGGGCTGTTGCCAAATAAAAATCTGTTTCTTTTTGATGCAATGAACTGGGATTCTGATATTTTAATCTTTCCACAGGAGAAAGCTGCAGACACAGGAAAGTTTTGATTTTTTTGTTTTATTGTTCATAAGCAAACTAGCAGAGCAAAGAATTAAAATGATGTCGACAGGAGAAGTGAAGAGCAACAGTGGATTAGCATTCTTATTACTTCACTTTTAAAATAAGGAAACATTTAAAAATATAAATACATTCCTTCTATTTAAACAAGATGCACACTTTGCAATAAATTTAATATGAATATTTAGAGCCATTCTCGGTACCAGAGAGACAAAGTCAGAGAGGCGAGATGGCGTTGGATTGGACATGTGCAGAGGTGAGACACTGGGTATTTTTGGGAGACGGGTGCTAAGGATAGAAGAGAAGAGTTTATGGATGAGCTGAGGTGATGGGTGTGACAGAGCAAGATGACGAGGACGGAAGTGATGGAAAAAGACAATTCGCTGTGGCAACCCTAACGAGAGCAGCCGAAAGAGGAAGAAGAAGCATGGCATGGTAAAAGGACGGTTTTGTAAAATTACAAATGTCTGTTCATCTCTAGAGCTGCAGTTACTGATTCTTCTACCATTCTAAGCGACTGGATACACACACAAACCTTAGTGTTTTGTTATATAGTAGATCTATCTTCACAGTTAAATGACTTTTACATATTTGCATAGTCATTTAATTTCTTCTGAAATATTCCTACTTAAATTGGACGGTAGTGAGACCAGCTGTGTTATATCAGAGACAGACAGAGTTTGGAGGTGGCAGAGTTAAACATGCTGAGATTTGCATTGGGTGTGATGAGGATGGACAGGATTAGAAATGAGGACATTAGAGGGTCAGCTCAAGCTGGATGGGTGGGAGACAAAGTCAGAGAGGCGAGATGGCACTGGTTTGGACATGTGCAGAGGAGAGATGAGGGGTATAATGAGTGAAGGATGCTAAGGATAGAGGAGAAGAGACAGGTCTAAGAGAAGAATTTATGGATGTGGTAAGAGAGGACATGCAGGTGGCGAGTGTGACAGAGCAAAATGACGAGGACAGGAAGATATGGAATTAGATGATCCGCTGCGGCGACCCCTAACGTGAGCAGCCGAAAGAAAACGAGGATTCTTGATACCAGAGAAGCTCAAACTAATATATGGAGGGCTACAAGTGGCCAACAATGATTGTGTTTAAGTGGGGACCACAATGCCCGTCTTGAGTCAGTCCCTCACCTTCTGTCCTTCACAGCCCTGACAGGGAGCAGCTCCCATGAGAGTGAACTTATAAATGGACTACTGGGTGAACGGAGGGATTAAATGTGCCGCCATTTTGTCATCTTTTTCACATTCAGGTGAGTATTAGCAAGCAGACCTAAAGCACACTTACAGGGTGCAGACTGCAATCTACCCTCTGTGACCTGTAGGGGGCACACCTGCACACCAAACAACCAGACACAACCAAACAATGCAGTCATGGGTTCAAGGAGTGAAGTGTTGATTCCAAACAAAATACCTCCTACTGGTTTTTATCACTGGTTAAATCAGTCAGGAGTTGCATTTCGATTTGCTTCTTTCCCTTCCTTATCTACCTCCACTCTCCGACACTAACGTTGCTTTTAAACACAAACCCTGGAGTATTTCCAGTGCAGCAGGACTGCCACCTGGAAACGCTCCTGGGTCTGGTGGAACCTCTCCGTAATAGGGGAACCTGCTGCCAACAGCTCCCACTAGCGGCACCCAAGAACGCCAACAGAGCTGCTCAGTAAAACTACAAAACTCCCGTTGGGCCCCTTTGTGGGTGTCCAAACAGGTGTCATACCAGGTGTAACAGGGGAACACAAAGCCTCGGGGAGGCAGTTGTCTTCTGTGCTTCCCTTATAAAGGCCTCCTGAAACCAATGAATCTGTCCATCCAGGTCCTTCCTTTATCAGGGAGTCCTGGCTGGGTAAGGAACTACCCACAGCAGCTGAGGTGCCAGTCTACCCTCATCTTCTAGGACACCTCATTTTAAAGACCCAATACAAATCTGCCAAGCATTTTCCATTAAAAAAAAAAAAAAAAGACAATACTTATCCCTAGTGTGTGCTTGGTGTGTGTGCCCTGCAGTAGACTGGCGCCCTGCCCAGCGTTTGTTCCTGCCTTGTGCCCTGTGCTGGCTGAGATTGGCTCCAGCAGACTCCCGTGACCGTGTCTTAGGATATAGCAGGTTGGAAAACGACTGACTGACTGATGACAATACTTTTATAAAGCAGACTCATTTTGGTATTTAATTAAGCAGAATAAAAGTGACTGATACATAGGTAAGCTTTAACAAAGCGTGTCTGTGTGTAGGAGGTAACAGAAAAGACACACAGTTAACACGCTGACCCCTGGAGCCAATTAGCCACACAAACCTGGCACTTCCCGTGTTTTGTATGGCCCACCGTACGACGAGTAGGCAGCATAAACAACAAAATGAGATACACTGCCGAAAAAGAGGACAACACGGGTGTTCACAGATCTTATGCATAAATTATCAAATAAATATTCAAAACTCTCTTTCAGATTAGTATCATTAATTCGTTTATTACCAACAGTTGACTTGCTGCATATCTAGAAAAATCTTTGATAAAATTCAGAGAGCAAGTGTCACATGTAATAAGGAAATGTAAAGGCACTATTTGCAGAATAAAGTTTATATTAAGAACTGCAACCTTTGTTTCATTTTTACTTGTAACATGCAAAGTGACACCTAATTATTATTATTATTATTTAAAAAAAAAAACACAAAATGAAGAGTTGTATTTCTAGTCGTTTTGATGAAAGGAATGTGATTTTCTCCAGCACGCAAGATGAGAGGTCTGTTATGTGTTGCACCTATTTAGCACAATTAAGGAGATCGGCAAATTGTGCTTGTCATGTCAGTGAAGAATTTGCATAAAGCAGACCCTCATTTCAGGGGAAAAGGAGGTGGTAAAAAAAAAAAAAAAACTAAACTAAATGATAAAAAATGTATGGCAAATACGGAGCAGCAGTAATCACAAAGATGAGACGGAGGAAACAAATAAATTACCTGAGATGGTATAGATGTTTGAGTTCTGGTGCTCAAAGTCAGGCCTTGTGTTGTTTTTTCCCCGGAAAGAGGCAGGCAGAGTCATGGAGATATGTCTGGAAAAGAGAGGAGGGAACATCAAGAAAATCAAACTCTGAACGGTTACTTGAAGGTACAATAGTTCCAGGTCTGTTAAATATTTAGATTATAAGTAAATGAGAAACAATCACAGTGGATATTCTGAAACAGATCATTATTAGTTACTAAATGAATCCATTTTATACAAACTTAGCAACGAGGCAAAAAAATAAACCAGAACCAGCAGCTGACCAAACACATATTTTCCCAGGCAAGCTTTGTGCTTCATCTCTTATTAAAAACTGAGTGTATCATTTCATGGGTACATTTGAAGACTTTCTGATCCGTACTGTCACTCACGTGTGGAGCACAGCAATCGACTGCTGCCAGGGCTGCGTTTGAGATTTGGAGACGACTCCCATTCACAACAGAACTGCATCGAGCCAAATGAAAGCAGTATTGGGGTACTTTCAAGTTGCTCTGGGGGCTATGGACTGTTTTTGGCACTTGCCAGTAGTTTTCTTTTATATCATAGGAGACACAAGCAGCAACACCCTTGCAGTGCAGTAGAGGCACAGACTGCCAGATCTCTATATATCAGCGTCTGAGTTAAAATGTGGTAAAGGACAGAAGGATGGCTGGAGTACTAAAGAAAAGTTGGCAGTGAAAAACGGACCACCCCACTTAATGCAACAGTCCAAAAAAAAAAAAAAAAGTACTACATAAAACACACGCAACAGAAACAAGTCTTCTTAATCGCCATCACAGCCAACTCTGCTCTCCTTCGTATGCATGTCGTTGGAGCGATTCAGTCATGGGGTGTTCCGTCACACGGAGGCTTCTGTCTCAGCTTTACAGAGTTCTGGGTGGAAGGAGCAGGGCTTCTGGGATGCTGTGTGCAGGGGTCATTTGCCATCATGAGGCACCATCTTGGCAAAGAGATAGCGAACGGATGCCTCAGGGTGGCACTGTATACCTTAAGAGAGTCTAGAAACACAGGTGTCCAACTCCGATCATGGTTTTCATTCTAACCATCTTCTTCATTAGTGAGCAATTAACTTCTTTTGCCTCAGTTTTAATTGACGTGACTCGGACTCCTTAGTGTTTCTTTTTCCTTAATTTAGCAGCCAAACAATAATGAGACACAAAACAAGCTGCCACATGAACAGCTCACCTGTGCCCATCACACAATATCTAAAAAAAAAAATAAGGTGACTGTCTCAGTAAGGTTGATCTCTAAGGTCACCAAAACATTATGACAGTGTTCTGTGGCAGAATGTGAGCAGCAATAAGCCGTGGAATTAAATAACGTCTTTAACTGACAACAAAAATCAGCTTCTCATTAAGAAACTGGTTGGAGTTTGAAGCCCCAATTTAACCGGTCGCCTGTTGGCTCACCTCACATCTCATCTCTGTTTGGCTACCATTTAATGAAGAAACTGATCAATTCAGAGGACTGAACCCTTAAAAACAGGGCTGTTAAAATGAAGGGAAAAGGAGTTCATTAGCAGTGAAAACTGATTAGGAAAAGGCTGAGAATGAAAAGCCGAAGCCCCATGCAGCCCTCCAGGCCTGGAGGTGGATACCCCTGGTCTACAAGGTGATCCTCAGACACCCACACCTGACAATGTCCATAGGTGCACCAAAAGAGTGGCCTCTGCTCACATTGAGGAGTTCACAAAATGCATTTGCTGCAAGGGACAACTGCTTTTAGCAATGAATCGATAAAGCGCTAAAGGCATCATCTGTAATACTTGACTTATTTCACACACAGAGACAGTATGAAACAAGCCGCAGTTTCTTGAACATCGTTCATATTTTTTGACTCTTGGTGCCTTTACTCCATTGTCACCCATTAAGTTCTGCTGGTATCTCGAGTTGATTACTGGCCTCCAAGTGACTTTCTAGACATGTCATCGTGTTCAGAAGCCACGCTTGATGGATGTCCTTTTACTAGACAGCATGAGGAGGCTTCCACTTCTTTATTCTTATGTAAACAATGCTGAGAGGGACCTCCAAATACTTTGACCCTCTTTTAAATCCTTTTCTTAACTTTTTTTATCATTTGAACTATGATTTGCTGTTAGACTGCTCATTATTTTCCTATTTCTTTCTGATTAACATATACTCAATGATTAATTTTTACACAAACTTCAGTTTTTTTTATGTAGGAACTATGATGGTGCCTTGAATGGTACACTGACAATGGGATGTCACTTAATACCCTCAAAAGAAAAATTTCTGTCAAAAGTCAGAGCTAACACCACCGTTAGGGGTTACCACAGCGGATCATCATCTTCCATATCTTTCTGTCCACTGCATCTTGTTCTGTCACCCCCATCACCTGCCTGTCCTCTCTCACCAGATCCATAAATCTTCTCTTAGGCCTTCCTCTTCTCCTCTTGCCTGTCAGCTCTAACCTTAGTATCCTTCTCCCAATATACTCAGCATCTCTCCTCTTCACATGTCCAAACCAAAGCAATCTCGCCTCTCTGACCCTAAAATGTCCCGTTTTCCAATTCTGTCTATCCTCGTCACACCCAATGTAAAACTCTGCCACCTCCAGCTCTGTCTCCTGCTTTCTGGTCAGTGCCACCATCCAACATTAAAGTTACCATTTCAGGTATCTGCTGAGAAGCAACTAAAATGGTCTTAAAAATGTTCTTCCTGATCAAGCGAGTGGGGGATAAGAATACAGGGGGTCCTCGGGTTACAACATCTCGACATATGTTTCGAACGCTCGACGTTTACAGCGCTCACTCCTATAACAACTTAAAAAAAATTGAGACATGAGAAGGAATTTTTTGTTTGCACTCTTTTTCTGTTGCTATAGTACAGTGTACAGTACAGTATATTTATGTCCTTTTCCTTTTTCTGTGGCTTAGTTGTGTTTTTATGTTCTAGATTATGATTTTGCAAATGTGTTAGGATAGGCAAGTGACTTAGGCTAGGGTGTGTTTCGACTTACACCAAAGTTCGGGATGCATCACTGTCGTAGGAACGGAACTGTGTCGTACCCCGAGGACCCCCTGTACAGGGAGGTGTCCTGCCCTTGTGCCCAGACCCGGTGGCCATGAACTGGATTGAGAAGGATGGAGAATGTGATGTTACAGTCCCCTGCACAATTACAGGCATCCCTGGTATAATGAGTAAAAAAAAAAAATCACCTTTTGGTGAGTTATGTTATTAATAAAGTTAACAATTAATAAAATTCTGCTCTGTACTTGTAACATTTGTATTGCATTTCTATTATCATGTATTGAGGATGACTTGTGTTCTGTTCTGTTGTGTATTGTATTGACCCCCACTGTACACCCAGCCTACCTGGAAAGGGGTCTTTTTGAATTGCCTTTCCCAAGGTTTCTTCTATTTTTTTCCTTGTCTTCTTAAAGAGTGTCAAGGCTGGGGGGCTGTCAAGAAACAGGGGCTGTTAAAAAGCCCATTACGGCCCTCCTGCTGTGATTTTTGGGTTATATAAAAATAAACTTTATTGCATTGTATTGTAATAAAGCTAATCTAATCTCACATTGTATAAAAACATATACAGTACACCCACAAAATTTGCGGGGGTTACGTTCCTAGAGCACCCGCGAGTTGTGAAAAACCATGACTTTTGGATGTGGTTAAAAAATGCCTTTAAAATGCCTATTTTTACAGTTTAAGCCCTAAATACAGTATGCCCCCAAAGCACTTTCGTTGCAAACTCAGCTTAATATATTAATATATTACCTTAATGCCTTACCTAAAACAGAATGTAAAGGTAAACCCGTATACTGTACAATACTGTACTGCTATGTCTCCCGCAGTGCTAGAATGTAAAATATCGATGTAAACGCTCGCTATATGTGCTGGAATTCATGCAAGCGTGTTTTCTTTGGTATGCGCTGTTGTTTTCTTTGTTATAAAGTAGAGTAAATACATAATAATTTCATTTAATTAAAATACAGAAAAATGTACGGGTACTCACCAACGATGAATGATATTGATGATGATGATGTGCAGTACGATGCACAAGATTTAAAACTCCTTGTATCTTTGGACGGGTCTTCTTCTGGTGGGGTTTCATGCTGGCTTTTCTTTATAGGTTTCAGGAGCATTGTGATGGGAAGTTGCTACAATGTCTCCTGTAGCGAACTGCTGGTACAATTTCTGTGCTTTCTCACGGTCGTCCCAAGGGGATGTTCCTCTTCCTGCAGTCGGTGATCCACAATGCCAAGGCAGATTCCATCCCGACGATATTTTTATTCCTTACGGTCGTTACCTTTTTGGCACTATCACAGAAACGGTACTCCATATCGCTGCTTCGTTCTTCTTTATGCAGCGTGCGGTGCTTTCATTAATGCCATAGTGGCGCGCTACTGCAGCATAATTTTTAGTTCCCGGATCAAATCCAGTAGTTCAACCTTCTCCTGGAGCGTTTTAAACTTCTTCTGGCGCTTAGGCTCAGTGCCAGAAGCCTTAGAAGGTGCTGGGCGATTCGGCGATATCGTGTGCATTTAAGAATAACAAAATGAATACAATAACAAAATGAAAACACGAGGACACTCAGCTAGAGTCTCGTCACAGGGCGGCAATCAATCAGCAGCAAGGAGAAATGAATAACGCTGTCGGATTGGCTACTTTCATCATCCCAAACCACGTTTCCCTCAGCGGTTGCTTCCTGTTCTCTCTATAGCACAGTATTGCCATGAAAAAAGCCATACGAGATTGCGGAGGATATTTGTGCTTTCCGCTAACAATTAATAGTTTGAGGTTCTAAGGGAAAATCTGCAAATGACTGAGTCTGCGAACTCTGAACCGCAACTTTGCGGGGGTCTACTGTATACATATTTGTTGGTCCCCTTACAGCTCGTTGAAAGTGATGTGTTCCTCTTGAAAAGTGATGAAAAGCAACTTTCTCCTGTGTACCTACCTGCACGCCTCCGAGATGTCATCGAGTAAAGCAAAGCAAGTGTGACAAGAGACCAAGTATTGCTTATCCTACAAAAATATTCTAAAATGGCCTGGACACATGTATTAGTACCGCTAAGAAAAGATCCAAAATGACTGGATTTGTGTGAATTTTCAGACTCACTGTTTTCTTGATTTCGCATCACACACGTCTCCAATCGTGCCATCGGTCATTCAGCCAATTTAAATGGAGAGAAGCTGTCACTCTGGTGTTTGGTGTCCTTGTGTGTCACACACTGAACATTGGCCACAGAAAGCAAAGGAGAGAGTTGTGTGAGGAGATCAGAAACAAAATGACCGACCAGCATGTTTAGGGCAAAGGCTAGAAGACCACCATCTCCAAGCAGCTTGATGTTCTTGTGACAACAACTACAAATATTATTAAGAAGTTTGAAGGTCAATCGGACCGTAGCCAACCTCCCTGAACGCGGCCGCGCGGCTACAGGAAAAATGAACCGCAGAAGGATAGTGAGAATGGCAGACAAAAAGACAAGGACAACTTCCAAAGAGACACAAGTGGAAGCCCAAAGCCTGAGGATCAATCAGTGTCTGCTCGCACCATCCATCACTTTAAGTGGCAGTGGGATCAACGAAAGAAGATCCAGGAGGACTCCACTGTTGAAAGAAAAAGAAAATAAAAAAAAAATTGTAAAAATGCAAACTGACAAGCCGCAAAGCTTCTGGGAGAAAGTCATTTGGGCAGAAGAGCGAAAATTAGGGCTTTTTACCAAGTCACATTAGCTCTGTGTCCACCACCGAAAAAAAACGAAGCCTTCAAAGAAAAGAACGGCAAACCTGCTGTGAAACGTGGAAGAGGCTGGCTGGCTGGCTGATGTTTTGGGGCTGCTTTGCTGCATCTGTCGCGATTCACACATGAAAAGGTCGGTAGTGCTTTTTGGATGCAGAGCTAAAAGCAGTCATGCCTTGCAGTAAAACACCTGATTATTCGCTTGTGTGCCGTGTGACTGCAGACTCTAAAAATACTAGATGAAGTCTGCCATCATTTTTGTTATTATTGCAAATAATCTGCTGAATCAAAAGTCCAAACCAAAGTCTGATTTTTGTTGAACATGAAATACTGTAAACAATGATGGGTGCCAATGACTTTCATGAGTTTCAAGTTATTTCAGGAAAAATTGTGGGTGATTCTTTTTTAGTGGATGGGTACCAACACATCGCTATATATGTGTATGAATGAATGTATCTATCTATTTAATGTTGTGATCCTGCCAACTATACTAAAATATCTATTATACAGTGCCTTTCATGTCTATCTATCCATCTATTTAATGTTGTGATCTTGCCGACTATACTAAAATATCTGTCTATCTATCTATTACATAGTGCTCTTCACATCATTCTATCATATAGTGCCTTTCATATCTATCTGTCTATCTATCCACTCATTCATCCACCTATATAAATATAAGCAGAAGAGAGAAGAGTAAAGAACTGGTTCCAGCACTGAACTCTTAGGGGTGCATTTCATTAGCTGTTTTCATTACCAAAAAAAGTTGGTCTTATTTAATAAGCAACAAATAAATGCAGTCTCCAATATTTCTTTAACAACAAATCCACACAAAGATATTTCAGTTCTTCTGAAGTGCTGCACATTCAGCATGAGTCAGAATGAATCGGCTTACTAATACTGAGCAGTTATCCTTTTAAACATGTAAATGAAGAAATGAAGAGAGCAGCACGACTTAACAAGGCACACAGCATTAAGAAGCTCACTGCAAGTTTGGCGAGTGTTTGAAGTATTTGCGTCAGTGCGGCCTACTGGAGAAAGCAAAGGGAAAAAAAGAAAAAGAAGGCGCACACTGACAGGCCCGGGTATTTATGTACCGATGGCTGAAAACTAGATTTATTTTCTTTGATGGGGTCGACTTTTCCCTGTTCATTTACATCTACATTCGGCAGTGTTAAATCCAGGCTAGTTGTGAATTTTTAAAAGGTTGGCATCAATCTTCTGGAACCGATTGCCACATTTAATGAAGACCTCCCTTCCATTGCAAAAGGTTGACTCTAACATAAAATCACAGAACACGGCTTTGAAGCTGCAAGACACATCACAAACAATGCAGATAAACGGGTGAAAGGGCCAGCATGCCTTTATTTTTTTTTTTTTTATAAACTTAAATCTTCTTTAGCTTTCTGGCAAGGATCAAATTCAAATACTGATGCTTGCATACATAGAGGGAGTCCTCCACAACAGGCCTGCTTCATATCCCTTGCACTGCAGGGCACATTGAATAAGCCGTTGTGAGCCTTTTGGAAATTAATTTCTGCTGTAAAAGTAGTAATATTAAAAAAAATACGGTACTTGTGTGAAGTAAGGCAAAAAAGTCACTGGTTCAAAACCACTTTTATTTCCTATATCAGTCATAGTATAAATACTACAGAAATGAAGCACTGCAGCTTATGACACTTACTGGTTAATGGAGAAGTTCACCCTACTCTACTCATAAGAGCGGATTACGCACAAGCTACAATCTGCTTGTCAGGTGCCCTAAATAAGAAAGCCAAGTTACATAAGAATTACACGACAAGTGAAAGGAGATCAAAACGTATCATTAATAACAAAAACATTTATGTATATAGCACATTTTCATACAAATCGCAAGGCACAAAGTGCTTTCCAACAAGTAAAAGGAAGTATTACAATAATAAAAGAACATATTACATAAATAAACATAAACTTTCACAATACAAACAAACACCCTAATGAAAGGATAGTGGTCGATATGGTCATTTATTGCTATGTCTCTGTAATTCCAACAGATAGCGCATCACACATATCAGCAGTAATAAAATGCATTGCACTTCTCATTCCAACAAATGGCGCATCCCAAACATTAACACTGCTTTTACGAATCCCATTCCCAAATGGCATGTAACAGAAACATACGCATTGCATTTGTCATTCAAACAAACAATGCATCACCAACATTTGTAGTAACACAATCTACTACCGGGTGGCACGGTGGCGCAGTGGTAGTGCTGCTGCCTCGCAGTTAGGAGACCCGGGTTCGCTTCCTGGGTCCTCCCTGCATGGAGTTTGCATGTTCTCCACGTGTCTCCGTGTCCTCCCACAGTCCAAAGACATGCAGGTTAGGTGGATTGGCGATTCTACATTGCCCCTGGTGTGTGCTTGGTGTGTGGGTGTGTGTGTGTCCTGGGTTGGTGCCCTGCCTGGGACTGGTTCCTGCATTGAGCCCTGTTGGCTGGGATTGGCTCCAGCAGACCCCCCTTGACCGGGTTCAGAGGGTTGGAAAATGGATGGATGGACATTCTACTACAACAAATATGTGTCTGTATGTTTGTGTACCTGTGTGCCCGTCCAGTTGCTATGACTGTCATTCCAACAGATGGTGCATCATAAATATCTGTAGTAATAAAGTGCACTGCACTTGTCATTCCAAAAGATCACAAACATTAATGCCACTTTTATGAATCCCAAGCCAAATGGCATATAACAGAAACTTAGGCATTGCATGGTGCACTGCAAACGTAAATGCCAAGATCTACAATGATTTCAATCCGTCTTAGACTGGCAGCACAGCTACTTCAAAAGTAAAATAGACAGACCTTTTACAGTTTATGTATCCTGTTGGGTATGCTTGTTGCATATTTAGTACTAAGAATGTTTTAATGAGTTTTAAATTTAGATAGATAGATAGATAGATAGATAGATAGATAGATAGATAGATAGATAGATAGATAGATAGATAGATAGATAGATAGGAAAGGCACTATATAATAGATAGATAGATAGATAGATAGATAGATAGATAGATAGATAGATAGATAGATAGATAGATAGATAGATAGATAGATACTTTATTAATCCCAAGGGGAAATTCACATAATCCAGCAGCAGTATATACAAAAAAAAAACAATATTAAATTAAAGAATAATAAAAATGCATGTAAAAACAGACAATGCTTACAGATATGTAAATATATTTAAGATGTTTGTGATGCACCATCTGTTGGAATGACAACTACATGCACTAAAAAATACATTCCAATAAATGGTGCACTGCAAATGTTTACACCAAATAAGCAGACATGGATGCCTTAGATTTCAACCCGTCTTAGACGGGCAGCACATCTACTGTAACAGAAATGGACCATGCAGGACCATGCAGGCTGCTACACTAACTAATCAGCAAGAATCAATGTGGAAAATTCTTATTTAATTTCCTTCTCTTTCAACTTTATGTCTGTCACTTCGTATGGCTGTCCCTGAATATCAACAGTCTTTTTGTTGCTTGAAGCTAATCCAGTGGTCACAACTGGAAGCCGAAAGGTCATATTAAAAAGCACATCTGAGAAGGATTAAATAAACCAATTAGACAAGTTAAAATTGAATTCTTAAAAAATAAATTGGCAAAAAGTATATCCTTATGCCATTTAGTTAGGCTTTATGAGCTCCTTAATAAGACAGTTGTCTCAGACAGGCGTCATCAAGAATTTAGGCCACCTTTAAGACCCCCAGCACCAATCCACAAGTGGAGCTTGTCTAATCAGAGGGCTGTGGTACGATTAAGAACGGGCAAAATAACAATTTAAAAAATATTTGCTATCTTTTGCCCTGTGTGTACCTTCAAGGCCTTTCCTTTGTATTTACGTGTGTGTGTGTGTGTGTGTGTGTGTGTGTGAACGTCTCTTGACCGGCGCACTCCCATAAAGCCTGCCCCTCAGACTCAGAGATGCGACTTTCGAGGCGCCTTTCTCGACTCCTGTCTGCTTTTAAACTTTTAATTTCTGAAGGCAACTCTCTCAACGCACATCTTATACCTTTACTAACATATCTTCAGCAGCGGTCCGTCTCTCAAGCCCATTTGCGTAAAGCCTACTCCTGAGGCTCTGTCATTACCTTCGAGGCACCTCTCTTGCCTCCTGTCCATTTTCACACTCGCCACCTTTCAAGGTGACTCTCTCAGTGCGTCCCTTTACTCAGTTTCACCTCCTCCCGAGTCTCACACTCGCACCTCCAATTTCATCATGCCATCAAAGCCAAACTGACCAACCAGACTGCACCGAAGGACTGAACACACAGACCCTTAGTGTTTTATTAAATAGCCGGTAATGTTAAAAAGAAAAAAATGTTCTCTTTATACTAAAAAATAGACATAAAGCAAAATGAGTGCTTTAATAATCAACAGGACTGGAATAAACAGGAGCACAGCATCTTAGTAGTAGTGGAATAATGGGAAACAATTCCATTTAACCTAATCGGTCCATTCGTGATGCAGCTTTATGTTCCAGCTTATCCCAGCCAGGACGCCCCTGACATGGAAGGATGCGGGAAGGCAGCTTTTTCAGAACACTGCCTCTCCTAAAAGCCTAGATGGCAGCAGTGCCCCAGGTTCCTGCAGGGCATCCTGGGACTTGGAGTCTGGTTTCTCAGCCCTGTTGGGTGCTTCCAGGGGGAGCTGTGAAAGGACCTGGGGAGTCATGCTTCCCTTGCAGCCTGGGAGTCCTTGGAAATCGAGAGGACGGAAGCCCCACAGTACTTCCGGGCTGATTAAAGAGTTGGGATTCTCCATCTGACCCGGAAGTGCTGGAAAGCCACGTGGGAGCAACAACAGAAGCACTTCCAGGTCAAGGACGATAATAAAGGACTGGTGGAGACCCAGCAAGCAAGCCAGAGTTGGGAGGAGGTGGACAACGTTTGCTGGGAGGTGTGGAGGAGTTGGGAAGAGAGAATTGTGTGTATTAATTGTGCTTTGGTGGATGTGGTGCTTAGGGAGCACTGGATATTTAATAAATATCATCTGATTGCTTTTAACCTGTGTTCTGGGCATCTATCTGTTGGGTCTAATGTCCACAAGGGACTAATTTATATTACCAGTGACAGAACATTTTCAATTTAAAATTTACAAATAATATCCTCTAATGTAATCCTATCATTACTTATCATACTTGTAAAGCTAATTTTGAATTGCTTTCGGACCCCATTGTTCAGTTCCAGTTGGGGACCTTTTCTCATGCAAGGTCTGCTTTTAAATTAATTTTGCATTTTAAATTATTCCAGTTTAAACAGCTACCATAGACTGATAGCTCAAGCACCTTCTGTTAACCGTGATATTCTTTAATCTCACCAGTGGTCCTCAATGGGAAAAGGCGAGTTTAAGAAATAAATGAATGGATCAAAGACAACAACAACACTAAAAAAATGTCAGTTTTACAACCACATCTCACAATTTTAGTTCATCAATATGGATGTTAAACATTTACAGTGGTGTGAAAAACTATTTGCCCCTTTCTGATTTCTTATTCTTTTGCATGTTTGTCACACAAAATGTTTCTGATCATCAAACACATTTAACCATTAGTCAAATATAACACAAGTAAACACAAAATGCAGTTTTAAATGATGGTTTTTATTATTTAGGGAGAAAAAAAAAATCCAAACCTACATGGCCCTGTGTGAAAAAGTAATTGCCCCCTGAACCTGATAACTGGTTGGGCCACCCTTAGCAGCAATAACTGCAATCAAGTGTTTGCGATAACTTGCAATGAGTCTTTTACAGCGCTCTGGAGGAATTTTGGCCCACTAATCTTTGCAGAATTGTTGTAATTCAGCTTTATTTGAGGGTTTTCTAGCATGAAGCGCCTTTTTAAGGTCATGCCATAGCATCTCAATTGGATTCAGGTCAGGACTTTGACTAGGCCACTCCAAAGTCTTCATTTTGTTTTTCTTCAGCCATTCAGAGGTGGAATTGCTGCTGTGTTTTGGGTCATTGTCCTGTTGCAGCACCCAAGATCGCTTCAGCATGAGTTGACGAACAGATGGCCGGACATTCTCCTTCAGGATTTTTTGGTAGACAGTAGAATTCATGGTTCCATCTATGACAGCAAGCCTTCCAGGTCCTGAAGCAGCAAAACAACCCCAGACCATCACACTACCACCACCATATTTTACTGTTGGTATGATGTTCTTTTTCTGAAATGCTGTGTTCCTTTTACGCCAGATGTAACGGGACATTTGCCTTCCAAAAGTTCAACTTTTGTCTCATCAGTCCACAAGGTATTTTTCCAAAAGTCTTGGCAATCATTGAGATGTTTCTTAGCAAAATTGAGACGAGCCCTAATGTTCTTTTTGCTTAACAGTGGTTTGCGTCTTGGAAATCTGCCATGCAGGCCGTTTTTGCCCAGTCTCTTTCTTATGGTGGAGTCGTGAACACTGACCTTAATTGAGGCCTGCAGTTCTTTAGACGTTGTCCTGGGGTCTTTTGTGACCTCTCGGATGAGTCGTCTCTGCGCTCTTGGGGTAATTTTGGTCGCCGGCCACTCCTGAGAAGGTTCACCACTGTTCCATGTTTTTGCCATTTGTGGATAATGGCTCTCACTGTGGTTCGCTGGAGTCCCAAAGCTTTAGAAATGGCTTTATAACCTTTACCAGACTGATAGATCTCAATGACTTCTGTTCTCATTTGTTCCTGAATTTCTTTGGATCTTGGCATGATGTCTAGCTTTTGAGGTGCTTTTGGTCTACTTCTCTGTGTCAGGCAGCTCCTATTGAAGTGATTTCTTGATTGAAACAGGTGTGGCAGTAATCAGGAAATTGAACTCAGGTGTGATACACCACAGTTAGGTTATTTTTGAACAAGGGGGCAATTACTTTTTCACACAGGGCCATGTAGGTTTGGATTTTTTCTCCCTAAATAATAAAAACCATCATTTAAAAACTGCATTTTGTGTTTACTTGTGTTATATTTGACTAATGGTTAAATGTGTTTGATGATCAGAAACATTTTGTGTGACAAACATGCAAAAGAATAAGAAATCAGGAAGGGGGCAAATAGTTTTTCACACCACTGTACATTAAGTAAGCATGTTACAAAATGATTGGATGGAATTGAAGTGCAGGGGAATGCAAATCATGCCGAGCAAAACAAAATAAATGATTTAAAATACAAGGGTGGGCAGGACTGACCTGAGAAAAAAAAAAAAAAAAAAGATTTTGTGTCTCCCGGTTTAAATGTTGATTTTATTGCAAGCACATCTGTCACTGTTCTTAATGTTTTTTTATTCCCCAATAATATCAAGTACACATTTCTCAGTTTTATTTCCAATAAAGGTTACATTCTGCTGGAACTGGGAAGACATTTCAATATAACCTTTTAATGTACCCAAAGGGACATTTCAGAATGTTCTGACACATTTGTTTAAAAAAATAAATGGCCATAGTTCCTGTTCTTGTGAAGTTACTTTTCTTAGTAAATGGATGTTCAATGAATCAGTGAACGAATCTTTCAAAGAGCAAAATAATGTGCACTCCGTGAGAATTCCAGTATGTGGGGCTGATAAACTCAGCGAGTAAACTGAAACTCAGAGATGATAAACACTAAGGTCAACTTTAGCACACGAGGCACAAAGAAATAAGTTATAAAAACGTCAACACATGCATGGCAGAACATTCCCAAGCTGGCATAACCTAATACAGGGTTGTGCGGGGTGGGCCAGAGCCTCCCCCAGTAGTACCAAGCACAGCACGTAACCCCCCTGGTTGTTGCAACGGTTCATCGGCTCCTCACACATACTTAACGAGGGGAGACCACAATTAAGAGTCAATCTCAAATACACAAGTTTGTTAATGCGGAGGGCAGCGCCTCTCAGATTGTTGAGTTCTCTCAAGCGGCAGACTGAGGGCTCCTTTTCATTTTTTGTCAATGCAGCGTCTGAAACACGTACTACTGCACAAAGAACACCTGTGTTTGTTAGACAACGTACTGAGTGGCCATAGCATGAGGCCCAACTGCCAGGTATCCCGTCGGCCCCCCACGTCTGTACTCACAGTAACCCTGAACTTGTTTGGTTCCTAACATCAACAAGATAGGCAAGGCTGACAAATCGGAGCGACAGCCCATGAGGACTCCAATGTGAGGCACACTCACAGCAGCTTCATCCACCCTGACCAGCCCACATACAGACTGCTTTAAGATGAATGCATTATCATATTACACGATACTTTTGGGACCCTCCTCATTTTGTGGAAATTTGCATTATATTGGTGAACAAGTCGATTTGCAGATGGTAACATTGTTGGCATAAACGGATGCAGCTGATGCAGCCTATGCCATTTTAGATGTTGCTCTACTCAAATCAATGGGTCCCAATAAATGCAATGGAGAAATAAACCCACCAATATCACAATGGCACATTTCATTGCCAACCCTCGGCAGAACAGATCTTGCACCAGGGTCCTTGACATTTTTTTGTCTGCCATTCTCACTATAGTTCTGCCCATTCTGAGGTTGATTCTCTTCTTGTGGCCAGTCCTATGGACCTTTAACTTCATAATAATATTTAATATTATTATTTAACATATTAATAATTAGCCATCCCAGCACCTCTGCCCGCATACTAGTAAAACTGGACAAATTTTAAAAATCAATAAACAAACAGGTATCACTAGCTAAGCGTAGGAAAGATACACTCCAAAACACTGAGGCTGAGCGACTCGAATGGAGACTGGCGCGTGAGTGAGGAGGGTCATGCCCGGCTCCCCACTCCTGATGTCACGCTTCCCCCTCCTCTCGGATTAGCGCAAATATATCGCTCGTGCAAGCGAACTACGAATCCACTGCATCCACTGAACAGGATCATCTCCAGACAGAGGAGCAGCTTCAGCCACAGACTGCTGTCACCATCCTGCTCCACTGACAGACTGAGGAGACCCCATACTATGCGACTCTGGGGGTAAACGTTAACATTATACAAAGTTATTGTCTGTTATACCAGCATTGTTATCACTCTTTAATTTAATATTGTTCTTTATCAGTATGCTGCTGCTAGAGTATGGGAATTTCCCCTTGGGATTAATAAAGTATCTATCGATCTATCTAATCCTGCCTACTATACCAAATTCTATCTATCTATCTGTCTAAAGATGCAAATAATCACCCAAAAAGCACAAGTCTGTGTTATTATTTGTAAAACGTGTGTTTTCAATTTTATGGCCTGGAAATAAACTGATTGATCTGAGCAATCTCATACAGTGAGGTTCTGACAAAAAGGCATACAGAGCTCCGTGCACTGAGGCTGAGCTGCCTGTACACCTGTGGCACGTGTCTAGCCGAAGCTAAATGACGGAGTACAAACAGGCGGGTTTCAGTTTTCCCGTTATCCTCCTGCTTCTCCAGTAGCGTCTCTGTCACAGTCACAATAAATAGTGTGGAAGTCAGCAGAAATATCTCACAATCATTCCCTGTTTTGTACACAACTATTTTGGAAGCCTTTGATTTGGAAGGTAATGGCGGCCTTCGTCTTAGAGCTGGATGATGGGTTCCCTGGGTGTTTCACCGCGAGCACTAGGAGGAGGACAGCAAAAATGACCAGACAGAAAAATTCAGACACCTCCTAAGTCTAAATGACTTCTTCCTCTATCAGCCCAAATACCTGGTAAATGTCAGCATCTAACCCTCGTAAGCCTGACACGCATACCTTTTAAGTACATGCACCAGGGCAGCATATGGCAAATCAATTACTTGTCTAATTCTTAAAACAAAAACATGGCAAGTGTATTGCTACATAATCAACAGCAGCAGTTTTGTTCAGATTATGTCAGCCACTAGAGTTTTGAATACAATTAATCATCATTCAAGGCAATGAGAAGCCATATTGACACTTATTTCTAATTTGAATATTTAATTACAGTGTAGTTCCTCATTAAATTACCACAAAACTGGGAGCGCAGCCTGGAAGATTTAAACAATTACAAGTTTTAACCCATTGCCCACTGGTCTCCAAACAGCTTTACCGAAGGAGGCATTACATGGCAGGCTTTAGCGGCAGATCTGAACTAGACTATAAAGGATGACACATATAGGAAATAAGAGGCTTTTCTCCACACGGCCACCCAGTCGGAATTTCAGCTCAGACACGCCAGACAGGCCTTAAGTCTGAAAGTAACTGAAATGCCAAGGCAGCCGCCACTTTCCTTTGAAGATGCAAATGGAACGAGAGAGAAGGTGAAGCAAACCTGTGAGGCCACAAACAAAGTCAACAGCCACTTTTAAATGGTTTGAAATGTGTGCGGAAATAGCTGATGGGAATGGAAACTCTTGGCGATATGCTAGAAATGTTGATAAAATGTTATTTTTCTATTCTATTTAAGTCGATGAAGCATTTGTTCAATGTTTGAAATTTTAGATTAAAAAAAAAAAACTGTAGTTGAAACATCTGTAAAATATGATGGGAAACATGCCACCAAATTTACATTTATTTATTTGGTCGACACCTTTATCCAAAGCGGCTTACAACATTTGAGATACAATGTTAACTTGTTTTGTTTTTTTAATCCCAGTTGGAGCACAAGCAGGTGACGTGAGCCGCTCAGGGTCACATGGTGTCAGTAGCAGGACTTGAACCCACAGCCTCAGGGTTTGAAGTCCAAAGTCTTAACCACTACACCATACTGCCTGCAAAAACAATTGTTTTTTTTCCTGTTACAATTTATATAGCCTTACAACATCATAAAACTTGCAGATTTTCATTACATGCAATGTCACTTTCAAACAAAAAATAGCCACATTGGCTCTTGGGCTTTTATTAAAAGACACGAGTGACTTTGTTTAAAAATAGGCTCGTGTGTACGTAGCCTACTGTATTTATGACGGTGTTCGTAATATAGGGTGGCCCAGATATAATTATACAATGTTCATTACGCTATAACGTATTAAGTTTATTACTTAGAAAATCACCTGAAAAATCCCGGACCATCGAGAAGTGTGACATGAAAAAACTTCTTTGCACCGAACTGGAATCGTCCCTGCATAAATCGAAGTCATCCAGACAATCTGGATCTGCATAATTAGATCTGGACCGGCATGTACTTAAGGATCTTGAAATTATCTTACATACCCACACAAGTCTTATGAGACAAACACAACCAAAACTGCTTAAAATGTACACAACACTATGACAAATATTCTAGACATGAGACGGTGGCAAGAAGGAAGTAAACTTAACAATTCCTATACCAAGTGAAGACGACCCTGTTGAGATTCAAAAGACTCAACGTTGTGGCCAAAATGCTGCATATTTACATTTAATATTTCCATCCTTAAATCCATTATTCAACCTGCTACATCCTAATGCACATATTTATTTTACTGACGCTTTTATCAAAAGCAACTTACAACATTGTACATACAATTGGTTACACTTCTTATATTTTTTATTTCCATTGGGAGTACAGGCAGGTGAAGTGAGTTGCTCAGGGTCACAGTATCAGCGGCAGGGTTTGAACCCCCAATGCCTTACTCACTGAGCCACACTGCCCACATATTAAGTTTGGGTAAAAGCCTAAAAGTGCCCTGCAAAACGCAATGGATGCAATAATAATAATTCCTTATATGTATCCAGCGCTTTTTCTCACCACTCAAAGCCCTTCAGTGAGTGGAGAGCCACTTGAACCACCACTAATGTGAAGCATCCACCTGAACGAGGCAACGACAGCCACTTCTGTGCCAGTATGCTCACTGCACATGAGCTGTTAGGTGATGAAGTGGCAAGAGAGATAGCCAATTAGAGAAAGGAGATGATTAGGGGGCCAGGATGACCAGGCCATGGCGGGCAAATTAGCCTGGACATCAGAGAGGATTCTAGAATGTTGGAATTTCTCTTCAACAGGTTTTGGCACACTTAACGGTTAAAGGGGAAGAATATGAAACAAAATATAGAAAGACTAATCTCTCTGTTGTAAAAAAAAAAAAATCTTGCAACGATACAAGATCTTTGGAAGAGAGACAGAGAGACACTTTCACGTCCCGCAAGACGGTCAAGTCACGTCATACTTACAACCTTTGGAAGCAAGTCCTGTGATACACATGCAGAGCAGGTTAGAGATAATGGAGGTAGTCTCACATTAGTGCAAATAAACGGAAAATATTACTTGGTGAAATAACGGGAACATTGAAAAGAGATTGCATAGTGTTTGAGGATGTCTGGGGGACAAGGGAGACAAGGCAGTGAGACAAAATGACAGCTGCTGTTCAGTCTTTTAAACGTTTGAAGCGCCGCACGAGATGCAGATCATGTGACATAGCAGCAGCAGCCAGCAGCTGATCGAGCAAAGAGGAGATAAAAAACAATTATTTGTTTCCTATTGTGTCACCGTTTAAAAGGGGATTTCAGAGGAGCGGCCACGGGGGCGTTCAGCCCCCAACTTTACAACGGCACGTAGTGTTGGCGAGGGGGAGGGGTTGGAGAGCAAAGCAAGCAGGGGGCAAAGCCCCCTAGTATTAAAAAAAAAAAAATTAATACTCTCTGCAAAAAAAGCAAAATTATGGAAATTCAGTTTTAATCTCGTCATGAAGCTAAGCACACAACATGAGCAAACGTAAAATGGTAGAAGTCCAACAGGACAACAGTATTTAACTGAAGCCCAGAACTAAATTCAATTGAAAATCTCGGAAATGACCTGCAGAGAGCTGCTCACAAACATCCTCAACGTAAGCCCACTGAGCTGCAATGGCTCTGTAAGGGGGAATGGATGAGCAGTGACAAAGTCTGAAGTTCTGTTCAGTAAAAGAGCAGTACAAACAGAATGAGCAAAATCTACTTACACCAATAAAGACTCAGGGGTGCATTTACAGGATTGTAAAGCGGTGTGACATGGGAAGGTCCACCAGTGGCTGTGAAAATAACTTTGACAGCTGGATACCAACAATTTACAATACGTGACCAACGTCAACATGCTTAACATTTCTTTAAGTTAGGCTATTAGGAAAATAAAAAAAAAAAAATTGTTAGGGGTCTTTTGACAGGCACTCTCCGTCACTGCATCACAAGAAGCTCACTTTTGAATGGAATAAATTTTAGTGTTTCTAGCAACGGAGCCCATAAGGGTTTGTTGGCAATCCTCACCAAAGTGCAGAATGAGAGGAATTTCCCATCATGAATTCTGAAGGCAGGAGAGGTGAGATTTAGAGAGACAGACAGACAGATATGAATGGCACTATATAATAGATAGATAGATAGATAGATAGAAAGGCACTATATGATAGATAGATAGATAGATAGATAGATAGATAGATAGATAGATAGATAGATAGATAGATAGATAGATAGATAGATACTTTATTAATCCCAAGGGGAAGTTCACATAATCCAGCAGCAGCATACTGATTAAGAACAATATTAAATTAAAGAGTGATAACAATGCAGGTACAACAGACAGACAATAACTTTGTATAATGTTAATTATATTACATTTGAACAAATTGTGAAGGCCAAAAGTAATGGCATTTAGTAGAAGGAAGAGATAATATGGCCAAAATGACTTTGAGGGCACAGCAGTGAAGAAGGGACAGGGCTGATGGGGAGCACAAATGGCTGAAGTCTTTGCTATGATAAACTAGCTCATTTCAGCAAGGCTTCATAGAAACAACACAGTTTTGTCATGTGGGACTCGATAGATTATTTCAAAAGGAGGAATATGTTTTAAGCTTTTCTTAGGCTCTGCAGTGCATTTCTTTTTTTTTGTCAACTTGCAACAAAAACATTTATAGCTGAAATTGGTTTAGCAGAACACAAGCTGGCGAGAGAGCAAACAAAAAAAGTCCGAGAGCAATTCTGAGAAAAAACTAAAACTCCTGCTAGCATTTAAAACCCATTAAAAAGTGAAGAACCTCTTGCTGACATGTGGCGCAGTCAAAGAAGCTCCAGAGACGAGCCGTTAGAGCCAACTAAACAAAGCTCTGTTTTGACACGCTTCCCGGAATCTTGCCGGGTTTGTGACACGTTCTCAGCATTTACAGCACAGAATGGAGGCGGCACAGAATGAGACAACTCATTTGCATTGCCCTCACACCAGAAATGCTGAGCTAAGTGCTGTCTCTTGTGCTACTGTTTTCGAAGACATTTCAGAAGATATTATAATTATAACACTTTCATTCCTCCATTTTTCTCCAAATAAATGCTGCACCGCTCAACATGCACACTGACTTTAGTGAGCCTACACTGAACTAGCAGGTCAAGCGATGCCAGCGTACAACTATGCTTTGTGACTCTGGGACAATCACAGGAATTTTATTTCTAGAAACGGACTGCACTTGTCAAGTAATTAGCAAATAGTCAAAATAAATAAATACATAGGCACACTGGTGATCAAAATCCGAGAACAAATGACATTTTTGTAACTTTACAAGTTCATTGCTTATCCAAATTGAATGTTATCTCAATATGAATAGAAGGGCCTTGCTGTAATCATATTTCATCAGTGAAAACTACACCACATCACAAAATAAAAGACTTGAACAAGATAACTGAAGAAGGTCAGCAATCAAAATCAGACGATGACTTGTAGCAGTTAACAGCTGGTGGGAATCCGACAATGTGTTGAAATCCCAGGCAACGGCAATCCATTGTAGGCATTTGGCATTGGCAAGATGGTGAGCCGCTCTGGGATTAACTGAAACACTGCAACGTCAGGTGGTTCAGGTGAAGGCTGATGAGATGATTCTCTCAGCTAGAGAAGCTTGTTAATCCAAGAGTGTAATTTCTCAAATATTGAAGATGTACAAACAAACAAAGGCATTTAAGTCCCCAAAAACAGAAAGGCTGGTCGCCCATGTAAGACGAGTGCTTGGGATGATATGGAGACTCTCAGTGGAGGATCAGTTCTACACCACAGTTGTAATTTCTTGCCAATTCAGTGCAGAACAAGGCAAGATTGTGTCTCGATAAACAGTCTCTCATCATCTGAGACAACTGGCACTGAAGGCCCATGCCGTAGTGACCGAGCCTCTCATCAGCAAGAAGAATACAAAAAAGCTAGACTAGTCTCTGCTGAGGAATATGCTGTGTGGACTGAGGAGAACCACTGCAAAATTCATTTCAGTGATGAAAGCAAGCTTCATTTAGTTTGTTCAGGTGGGAAACATTATGTTTTGTGTCGAATTGGCGAAAAGGATGAGCAAAAAGTGTGTGAAGAAGTCAGTAAAGTTTGGAGGAGGACACGTCACAGTGTGGCTGATGTTCTCTGCAGCAGGCGTCATGAGGTGCCACATGGGGAGGCGAAGGCCGATGTATATCAGAACCTCCTTCAGCAACATGCGGTTCATCCCAATCGCCAGCCATTCTAATGCATGAGCACGCCCCTTATTCGCACTACAAAATGAGTGAAGCAATTCTAAGAAGCGGAGAATATCAAAGTGATGAAACGGCCAGCCCAGAGTTCTGATCTGAGCCTGATTGAGAACCACTGGACGATAACTGGCAACAAAATCACAGCAAAGAAACCCGCTACAAGCTAGAGGACGAGTGGAACAAAATCAGGCCAGAGCAGTGCGAGACACTGGCCGTGTCCTGTGGACGGTGATGTGCCAAAGTCATTGAAAGCAAGCTCCTCGGCACTCCCTAGTAAATTCAGAAAGCTTCAACCACCAAAAAATGTTTCCGGCTTCTATTGCGATACAGTTGTAACAGTTCTCTAATTTTGATCACCGCAACTTTCCAAAATTAAAATGTTTTTTTGTTAAATTACTTTTTTTTTTGGTCTTGGTTATTTTATTAGTAGAACAGCAATCACACCTACAGATAATCTGACTTTACATTTCGAGCAGGGACAGTCACCAATATTTAAAGAACATCGTTTTTTGATATATTCTTCTCTAATTTCAATCGCTAGTTTACAATTTCTTGCTTCTGTTTGGAAAAAAATTATCAAAAAATGACATTTAAATTATACGGCCGTATGATAAAAGCTAAATAGAAAAAGTTGAAATGGTGTCTGACCAGACAAGATAATTCAGGTAGCAAAGCGTCTTAGTTTCACACAACGCTCCTAACACTTAAGAAGTTTAAAATTCCTTTTATTCGTGTCAAAGTCACATCCATTGAAAAACTTTGTGAAACCTAAAAGATCAGGGGAAAATAAATGTTTTGTCATCTTTTATTAGCAAAGTGTCTGGACTATTCATAATAAGGCAAGCTGAGGCCTTCGGGATTAGATTAGTGACCTCGGCGATGCTCATCCTCACACAGGATGAAATACGGAGCTGGAGACACAAACAGCTTTTGGAAGAACGCTCCATCACTTATCAGACTGCCCTCTAAAGCCGTGTTCAAAAAGATGACTCGTCTTTGCAGACTATCCTCGCTTTCAGGACTCGGTAGGTCTAACATTATTTAAAGTTATTGTCTGCTTTTACATGTATTTGTATTACTATTTAATTTAATATTGTTTTTTGTATCAGTATACTGCTGCTGGATTATGTGAATTTCCCCTTGGAATTAATAAAGTATCTATCTATCTCTATCTATCAAAGATGACGTGACTGAACTCCTTAGCTCTTGAGCTGTGAAGCGGCCCCAATCCAATTCTACCACTGCTTGGCTGTCTCTCTCAAGTCCGAAACCAAACTATGAAGAAGAAGAAAGCAATAAAAGCCATCCAGTGTGAAGTATTTTGGCCCACAAATAAACATCAAGAGTGACACTGAACATGGGAGATTAAAATGTGCACTGCAATTTAAATGAGGTCAGAAAAATGAACTTTTTTTAAGATTCTGCAAATAAACTATTTGTAATTAAGTTTTCATGTGTGGTGTAATTTCAATAAACTTAAATTAAGTGTCAGTATTGAATCAAATGTGGGCCACTCTGGAGCGTCGCAGGTTTTCTACTGTAGCATCCGATTTCGAAGCCTGGTGTTCATAATTTACAAATAAAATTTAACTTATATGGAAGGAAAAAATGTATATGTCATAGCACATTAGCATAAATAGCCATAAAAGTAATTAACAGCTTCTGAAACATTAGATTTAGCATAAAATAGAATGTCAAGCAAATAGTTAAATAAAAAATCAGTCATATTGCATTATTTTTAACCTTGAGGCAGAATTGCTAGTGTGGGAAAGGAGGACAGGACAGGACAGGAGAATGACGCACAGAAACTGCCCGTGCACTTGTGTGGACAAGATAGGAAGCTTAGAAAAAGGTGGCCTTGGTAGATGTGTGAGAACCCAGCTGGACTGGTGAATCAGCAAAAAGCTTTTGCTATAAACAAGGTCAAAATGATATAATGCATAAAAGTAAAATTAGTATATTCAGGCACTAGCATAAATAAATATAGAAGAATATATTAGAAATTAACTTTAGCACAGAGATTAAGGCAAATCAAGCATACCAAGCAAATGATTAAATAAAGGCATATAACATATTTCTTTTTAATTAAAGCTTAGCTTTGGGCATCAGACAAACCAGCTTAAAAGTCCGAGAAAGAGGAAGTGACGAGAGGAAAGCCCATAAATGGAAGACAGAGAATGTCTGTACTGGCCTTGGCCAGTGAAAGAAATAAGCAAAAACAGAAACTAGAGATGAACAATGGACAGTGAGGACAGGTGCAGAATGAGCTAACTGAACGAGGTCGGAGTGATAAGAAATTACTATACAAGTTTTGAGTTTTGAACTGTTCAGGGCTCAGCTCAATTTGGCCGTATTGAGTTGAGTCCATGTAATTATTTGTGTTGTTGTTTTATTACAATAAAGCTATAAACTCAGTTTGCCTATCCCGAGTCCTAATAGCCTACATTTTCAGGTAAAAAGCATCTTGGTGACAATTTTTTGCCACAACACTCACAGTCTGCAATCTCAGAAATTGGGAGCATTACGGGGTTTTATTGTTCCATGAATTTTAGAAAGATGCTTTTTTTTCTCATTTAGCACACATTAAAGTCCATTCTTTCCTCCCACCAACATTTATTTTGCACCCCAGTGTGAGTGTGTATGTTTTACCATTCCGGGGGGCTTCACACATCCCAAACATGCACAGTACCCCAGAGTCCTCATTTCTGGATTGTTTACCACGAGGCAGTGTTTGTGAGTATCCCTACAACGGAGTGGCATCTGTGGTCGAAATTTAACATCTTATTAAAGAAAGAAACGTCATCGAACAGGACAATTCAGTAATCAGGCATGAGAAATAGCTGCTCATTCTATCTTTTAATGACTCCTCTGCAAAATGCCTTGGAGGGAGCATTCATCAAAAGTAGTCTATTACAGCCTGGTCAGAACGATCAGAAATGGTCTGAGAAACAAAGAATAGAGGTTCATTTTATAAACTGTTGACTTTACATACAGTGTCAATCAATGCATACATTTTACTCTGGTTGGTTCGTTGGTTTACATCCAAAAGATGTATATAAAATAAAAGTCTATTATATTATATTCTGGTTCTTCTTATACCTTTTGAGTTGTGCCACCACCCTTGAAATTTCTGTACATATCACAACTGTCCATTCTCGTTTATAAGACATCTGCTGATTTCTTAGTCATCTCTTAGTCATCCTTCAGTACATTTTGTATATTACATTAACCTTTCTTCTGGTACATTCTTTATTTACTTGATCATCTTAGTATTTTTCCTTAACCAATTCTTATATTTCTGTGTACATTGTGTTGTTAACTTGACCTTTATTTGATTTCCCACATTTATTAACCCGTTATTCTGTTTCTTTAAGATGAATGCTATGTTACCCTAAAATTATTCTTCCACACATCCCATTTAAGTTTGGCATGTACCACACACCCAGTGTTACTAGGATAAGATCCGACTCCTTCCCACATTTATATAAGTAGTCAATTAACAATGTAATCTGGACCATATATATTCATGGCATTCGTAGTCTGAAACACAATCTGATTGTATGGGTGGCTACCTACCAGGTAACGCATGTGATTGGTCTGCAAGATGGCAAATATCCGCCACGGGCCCTCTCAGTTGCGACAAGTAGATCATAGAATGTTACATAGTTTACTGTCAAATAATGCAAAGAGTACGCATACAATCAGATTGTGTTTCAGACTACGAATGCTATCAATGTAATTACTCCGATCTCCAGGCTGTCAAATAAACGAACCACACGCCGTGGCGCAACGTAAAGGGGCTTCGCCTGTGACGCTGAGGGGATGCAATGGAGTGTGTATGCCTGATGAGCCTAAATATGGGCGAAAACACGTGTCACGTACTCTTTGCATTAATTGACAGTAAACTAATTATATATATATATATATATATATATATATATATATATATATATATATATATATATATTTATTGTAGAGCCAGCCCGGACACAGACAGGCGGACATGCTCTTAATCACCACCACACGTTTATTTACAATAATAACTATTTACAAAAGTCAAGTGCACAAACCCCAAACACAGTCCTGGCCACAATATGCCTTTCTGCGGGTCGCCTCCACTCTCCTCTCTCTTGCCTTGTCCTGCCTCCACCCGACTCCATCGCTGAATGAATGGAGACGGCCTCTTTTATGCAGTCCCTGGATGAGCCCAAGGTGTTCCCGGCATTCCTCCTCTGGCCACGCCCCAGCGTGGTGGAAGTGCCGGCTGTCCTCCCGGCAGCTCTCCGGGTGTCGTCCTAAATCTTCCCCAAGGCATTGGGGCGCCTCCTGGCGGTGACCACGGGCCCCTACAGGATGGAGCTTCCATGCCCTGTACCCGTGGCCCCCAGAGCAACCAGGAAGGCAGCCCCCACGTGATCCAGGGTGGGCTTTGACTTTGACCCTCTTCCGGTCCCTCACGGCGTCCCTGCGCGTCGTTGCCCTGGCATCCTTGACTATATATATATATATATATATATATATATATATATATATATATATATATATATACACACACACACACATATACATATATCTTATATATAAACGTCTACGTGGAAGTGTGTGCGTGTGTCTGAAGTCAGAGGTGAAGTCAGGGTAAGGGCTTCGCCTCCGAGGATACACAAGCAAGGTCTGCACGTCAGCAAAACGAAACCTCCGAAGAAAGACAAAGTCGCTTACCGCTAATACAGAAGCGAGGTGAGCACATCAGCACAACGGTATCCCTTTTACTTTTCCTCCCACCGCTAATGCACAAACGAGACGAGCACGTCGGCAAAACAAATCCTCCTAGGAGAGAGATGCCCAGAGTAGATCCTTTTAATTACCTGGCATCTCTACATTTCAGGTTTAATTCTGACAATTTCAACAGTTTCTAGGACCTCGGGTTATTTACAACACGGCCTTACACAGCTATGGATATCTAAACGATGTGCTTTGCTGATGAAATTGACCCAAAACTAATTGTGTTTGTTTCTTTTACCCTTTTTGTTATTGTGTGTTTTATAGGTTGGGTTTTATTGTACAGCACTTTGGTCAGCCCTGATGTTGTATTTAAAGGGCTTTATAAATAAATAAACGAATCTGGCAAATAAGTGGACATTTGAAGCATTCCATTAAAGAGCCCATGCAGACAACTTCTTTCAGCTTTCCACAGACCCAACACTTATTTTAAAAGCATAACAAGTGATGATTGGGTGATTAAAAGAAAAAAAAGCTCCCAAATCAAAAGGGAAGGATCATCCATCCATCCATCTTCCTGACTCTCTTATCCAGGGCAGGGGAAGAGAAGCGTTCAATGCAAGAAGCTTCACAAACTTTCCACAATCAACCAACAGAAAGCCTTGATGTATGGTATGGTGGTGCAGTCGTTAGTTTTGTAACTTCACAACCACTGGACCCTGGGCCTGAAGCCCAGTACATGACTGTCTCTGTGCAGTTTGTGCGAGAACATTACAACAATCCAGACGTGGACAGACCATCCAGTCCAATAAAGTTCACTAGTCCTATCCACTTCATTCTTCCATTAAAAACATCAAGTTGAGTTCTGAAGGTCCTTAAAATCTGACTGTCTACCACACTACTTGGCCACTTACTGTGGTTCTCTGTGTGGAGATAAACATCCTAATATTTGTGTGACATTTACCCTTAACAGGGGTCATTGTGCTCTAGATGAACTCACTTTAAGGTCACCATCTCGATTCACTTACCCCCCCACATTCCAAAAAATGTGCAAGTTAGGCTGACAGGCAACTGGAAAATTGACCTGATGTGAACGAGTGTGCCCGATTATGGCCTGAGTTCATCATTCATGCGGAAATTCTCTATAACTTTAAACTGCAAGAAATGTTCTTTGGGAAATAGACAGATATATGGATGAACGTTACAGTTTGCTGTTGTCATATTACACATTCAGTGAGGAAACGGCACAGATGCAAAATAAAATGAAAGTATTAAAAAGATACTATTACCGTACACTACTTTCAACCTTTCATTAATAATTTATCGACTACACCTGCTTTCATTTTCTAATTTTTGATTACACAGTAGACAGAGCTGCTAATCGTTCACATTAGAAATAAAAACAGTAGTATCTGCAGGTATAAAGCGAGTAGCATGTCAGCGTGTGCAAGCAGTTTATTGTATGAAAATGTCTATTTTTGAGGAAAACTTTTTATAATACTGGACAAACACTCTAGTGGTAAATGCAGGAAATACCCTGGTTGGTGGCATGCTGTGCCATTAAGTTCCAAACAGGTCACTTAACAGTTCAAAGTTGGGCATTTTGGCTGCTCTTGCTCAAATGCCACTTTAGGAATCTGCCTGGCACGCCAATATGGACAGGACAGCCCTGGGTAGTGGGCTAGTGTCTCGCAACAATCTACTAGTGGGCAGCAAAGGCTTGTCACTTTAAGAGAATGGGCAAGGAGGTCCTGGTCTTTGGGGAATAATGAAGGTACAATGAGACAGAGACACAGGCATCATTAGGGGCAATTCTAGCAGTGGAGAAGATCTGCTCTTTACCCTGCAAATGATCCAGAGAAAAGTTTAAATTTACCTCATGATAGATAATTTACTAAGCCCTTGGGGGGAAGGATCACCTCCTAGGAAATAGTTTAATACCTTTGTAACACTAGGGTGTTGTACCATGTTAGCCATTATGACTGTAGTGAGAAGGGGCCCGAGTTGCCTCGAAAGCTTGTATATTGTAATTTTTTTAGTTAGCCAATAAAAGGTGTCGTTTTGCTATAATTCACACCGTAATCTTTTTAGTTAGCCAATAAAAGATACCTTTGTAAATAAGACCAAGTCTGCCAAGTCTTGTTTATTGGCAGATGACTTTGGCATATCCTTTTTGCTCTCCCTACTGCCTATATTTTATTCTTAATAAGGCAAAACTATTTTAAAATGTTTGGAACTGTTGTCATTACAGTAATCCCTCGCTATATCGCGCTTTGACTTTCGCGGCTTCACTCTATCGCGGATTTTAAATGTAAGCACATCTAAATATATATCACAGATTTTTCGCTGGTTCGCGGATTTCTGCGGACAATGGGTCTTTAATTTATGCTACACGCTTCCTCAGTTTGTTTGCCCAGTTGATTTCATACAAGGGACGCTATTGGCGGATGGCTTAGAAGCTACCCAATCAGAGCACGTATTACATATTAACTAAAACTCCTCAATGCTATAAGATATGCATCCCGCGCGGAGCTTGATTGTTTGCTTGTCTCTGCCTCTCTCTCACCTTCTCTGACATTCTCTGCGCCTGACAGAGGGGCTGTGAGCAGAGGTGCTGTTTGCACAGAAGCTGTTTGCCTAGTGGATACGGACGCACCTCTAAGAAATGCCGCTTTATCGCGGTTCTTCCAAAAACACACTTATTGATTTTTTGAGGATTTGCTTTAATCGCTCTCTCTCTCTCTCTGACGTTCTCTGCGCCTGACGGAGGAGATGTGAGCAGAGGGGCTGTTTGCACAGAGGCTGTTTGCTTAGAAGATACTGACGCTCTTCTAAAAAATGCCGCAGCAAACTTAAAAGCACACGTATTGATTTTTTGATTGTTTGTTTTTCTTTGCGAGCGCAAGCTCTCTCTCTTTCTCTCTGAAATTCTCTGCTCCTGAAGAGAAGATCTATTTGCATTCTTTTAATTGTGAGAAAGAACTGTCATCTCTGTCTTGTCATGGAGCACAGTTTAAACTTTTGACTAAAGGGTGTTATTTCATGTCTAGAGGGCTCTAATAATGTTAACAGTGTGGGAGAGTTTATAAGGGCTTAAAATATATACAAATAACCATACAAACAAATGGTTTCTACTTCGCGGATTTTCATCTATCGCGGGGGGTTCTGGAACGCAACCCCCGCGATCGAGGAGGGATTACTGTATTCTCATTGCAGAGGATCATACTGAGGGAGATGTTCTTGTTAGTATAACATCATATAAATTAACTGAAGTATCTACTACCTATCTCCTGTGGCTCTGCCTGCATAGTAGTGAAACAGAACAAATTTTAAAAATCAATAAACAAACAGGTATCACTAGCAAAGCGAAAGCAAGGTATGCTCTAAAACGCAGAGGTATACCGACTCGAGCAGAGGCTGACACGTGAGTGAGGAGGGCCCTGCCCTGCCCATATAGTCCATATACGCTTTGTCGGCCGAGCGTCAGGTGATCACAACTGAGCTGATGATTCTTCTCGGAGCCGATGGGGTAATCGTCTCCCATGCTCGGTCTCAGTCGGCATACCTCGCTCATAGTCAACATTCGTACGAGCGTATACTGTTTAATATAGCGCGTGTGTGTGTGCTGTAACGTGCAAGTCCCTGTCATGCACCCCAAAACACAAGGCTGAGTTCTCAGTACTTTAGCAACACCAGCTTTATTCAGCTTGAAACAGGAACAGCACAGTTATTTATTGTAGCGGGATCTGTCGTTCTCCTATACACAGACACAACAGTCATGGAGGGTCGTGACCAGGTTAATGGCCAAGTAATACTGTGCTCTTGCATTTATAACGTTCCTTGTATCACCCATTGACGGCAGGCAATTATAGCATACCGCAATCTTTTCCGATTCGCTTTTATGGCAAACTGCTACAGCGCTGGGAACCTGCGGTTGCTTCGGGACACTCTTCCGTGTGTCATGCCATTGGGGGAATCCCAAAAGAGTTTAGAAACATTAAAGTGCGTAAAGCATTTTTTAATTTGTGTCTTAAGTATAGTGACTCTTCAGGCAAAAGCAGCTATCATTGCATAGGTTTCCTTATTAAAGTCGCAAAAAAAAGTGAAAACCGTCCTACACAATAACCCTCCTCCTCCTCCTCTCTCTCGTCTCCCTCACACCAGCCATGATTCTTTTCAAAGGTAAAGTGCAGGTTAATTTGTTTTACGTATTTTTACTTTATATTTTGTATATATCACTTTTATATGAATAGTTTTGGGTTGTGGAACGAATCATCTGAGTTTCCATTATTTCTTATGGGGAAATTTGCTTTGATATACGAGTGCTTTGGATTACAATCTCGTTTCCGGAATGAATTATGCTTGCAAACCGAGGTTCCACTGTATAGATCATTGCATTGTTAAGAATGCCATATCTCAAAAGCCATGAGACTGGTTCATTCCATGTTTTTTTTTCTGCATGTATCTGTACAGATGCTTTACACTTTCTTCATCCATCAAGAAAAGCCTTGTAAATTGTAATAAATCTTCTGTTTTTATTATTTCAAGACTTGTCCTGGGGAAGCAGAGGAAGAGGGCTCCTTTAAGGCTTGTTTCAAGATCCTTGTGGCATGCATAATTAGCCATGTGGTACTGTGTACCCAGCAGTACAACTCAAACATTTTTTTTTATTTTTTTTTTTAAAGCAAGCAGAATTAACATCTGATAGGGTTTCTCAACCTTTGAGGCATCAGGTCATACTTATAACTTTTTAAGTTCATTGATGACCCACATGTGGCAACTGATAAACCTGGAGGAGGTTGAACTGACGGCTAGTGAAAGAAATGAGTATTGGTTAATATCGCACAGCATTCTTTGGTTAACTAGGGTTCAGCAAATTTTAGCATGGCCAAGTTGGCAACAATCTTACAGTAGGCATGTGTGAAAGTTCTGCTTGTGGCTGCTATAGGTTTGTGATGCCATTTTGACAATGCAAAGCATAATGGGGCACTTGGAAATAAAATTATCTGCAGAGCAATTTTTCAGGGAAACATTCAGCAAACGAGATCATCAGTGAACAGAGCATATTGGCTGTGAAAAACTCTTTGGAGAATTTCACCAGTTAACACATTTATTTATTTATTTTTTTAAGAATTGTCATTATTGTATATAAGAAGTTGTGCTGTTCTACCTCTTTACTGTATTAATGTTACACATTTTGAAACTGAAATTCATAAGAAATGCTAAAAGAAAGACAACAGCTACTGAAACCTTTCAAGCTGTAGGAATTGACTGTGCAAATATTGAAGGTTTAATGTTAATTTACTTGAATAACCAGAGGTCCAGATTAATGTTTTTCAAGCAGCTTTTACATTGATCTCCATTATTATGGGCTTTACAGAAAACAATAATTATACTTCAAAAGTAAACATACTTCGACCTCACTCTCCATTTCAGCAGTTAATGTCTGTTTACTCTAACACTGCAAGGCACAGTCCCCATGCCAACTTCTTATTTACAGTTGAGCATAATACTTTTATAAAATAATTACTAGGTGCCGCATCTCATTTTGAAATCAACTTTGATTTAGCACATATGGTTTTGTTTGACAACTTGGTCTTCATTTGAAAAGACCCTTCTGCTGCATGTAAGCACTGCCGCTTCACAACGTGTTTCATGGGAAATTCACAGCAAGGCCCTTTTATTGCTCACACTTATGTACTGTTAAATAACACTCACACAGTAATGTGCTTAATAGAAACACATTACAAAAGTCTTTTTTTTGTATGAAGAAAACAAATCATAAAAAAAAAAAATTCTTAAAATTGAAGAAAAAATAATACTAACCTCCTTTGGATGTCGTGCGGGTATGTCGTCCTACAGTATATACCTTTTCCTTTTTAAGATTAAAAAACCTGACATTTCAACAAAAACTCCCACAAGAGTTAAATTTCACAGCCGCTCTGGTTATTTAAAAATATAAAACACCAATTATAATACAATAATAGTTCATTTGAGCATCTACTTTGGTGAAAGGAAGCAGAGTGTTGTGGCCCTAAATTGCGCACTACTCCAGACTACCAGGGCAGCCCATTAAGCTGTGAGACCAGAACCAAAGAATCTCTGCAGATTCTAATAAAATGGCTACAAATGGCAAACAAACCTTAGTTAACTTGAACCGTGTCGCCATATTTTAAAATGAAACCTTTTTTTTTTTTTTTTTAATCAAAGGTTAATTACCGATCTTCTTGAGCTATTTCCTAATTAGACCCCATACTTTTTTTTTTCTCTTGCTCCTACACTCAACCAGCGGTCTCAAAATTAATCTGAAGTGTGAATTTTAGCAACAAATTGCTTTGATGACAAGAAATGAAGTGCTAAGAAGTGCAAATACTCTCCAAACTGCTAGATAATATTTAGGTCTTTTTTTCCCCTCTTTTCTGAATGTCTTTAAAATAAACACACAATTTTTAATAAAAAAAAAAAAAAAAAGGCTCAGGTGTGTATCGTGTCAGTACCTTTATTAACTAATTCTCAGCGAGATGCATTATTCTTTGTGCATGTGTCATAGGAATGGACAAATTTGCAGAGAAAAAAAGAAAGCAGGAAGAAAGCTCTGAAAAAGACACTTCAGTGGGCTAAACTTGAACACAACGTTGATTGAATACTCGTCTTAGAAAAGCCGTGTAGACGCTTGCAGAATCATTTTTCATTTGTATGGAGCACAGAAACAGGTCAGAAAGAAGCAAAGGTTTCTGCTTTGAAAAAAATGTAAATAACCAGGGGTGTAAAGATCTATAATGGGGACGGGTAGCGTACTAACCAATTTACACCCAATGAGGAGCTTGCAAAAAACAGTCATAATTGGGAGCTCTTTGAAGGTGAAAGACAATTTATTTTGTCATCTGTCAGGGTGAAATCGTGACCCACGGTTCTACTCTAACACTCTCTTAATAAAAAGGCTATTCAGTGCTTCCTGTCTTGCTATGTGGTTGTGAGACATGGACGCTATCCAGTGACCTGAGACGAAGACTGGACTCCTTCACTGCTGTGTCTCTCCGGAAAATCCGTGGGTACCGCTGGTTTGACTTTGTGTTGCTCATGGAGTCCTGAATGAGGCGCAAGACCTGCATTGTGAGGGAGCGCCAGTTACAGCACTGCAGCCACGTGGCGTGATTCCCCGAGGGTGATCCAGCTCGTAGGATCCTCATTGTTGAGGACCCAAGTGGCTGGACCAGGCCAAGGAGTTGCCCACGTAAAACACCTGGCTGTGGAAGATAGAGGGTCATTTCCGGAGGGCGGGAACTGAACCGCGTGTCTGCCTGGTGGGTTGCCAACTGGGATCCCGAGCTGTTTTGTCGTGTGGTGGTTGCGGCCCACACACTGTACCAGTGCATGCTCCCCAACTTGACTTGACAGATGCCACCAATACATAAGTATAAGAAATCTGTTAAAGAAAAATGTCTTTGGAACACACTTTATGCCTAGTCAGAGATCAGTCTTATGGTACAAATCCTTTGTTAGCAATACCTTGATAAATGTGTGAATGTACAGTAAAATAGTGTACTTCACATACGGCTGATGACATGTTAATCAAATGACAGCAGTTCCAAACCTTTCCGTGCTCCGCACTCCTAGAAAATGTTTGATTTGTCTTCACACCCCCTACAAAAGTAATATCATATTTGAAGATGAAGAAGTCAAAGTTCTCATTTTGAACCACAGCTGAACAATTTAAAATAAAAAAATAAGCTCAGCGCATAAAATTTAAATATAAATTGAGTGATTTACCTTTAAAAAATCTCCATAATCCTCTTTTAAGTCAGTGGGAAACCGATGTGTTATACTATTTGAAATTGGAAAAAATCAAATACTCAGGATCTGTACAGATTTTTTTCAAAACATGGCAGGATCTAATCAATAATATTTTAGAATAAGCTCTTGAAGCAATTATTTCCGCATTTCTTTTTCTTCTCCATTCATCTCTATTTGCTTATCAGACTCATCAATTTAAGTATGTTTACAAGCCTTAAGCTTTATCCCGTTGGCTATGCTCTCTCTCTCAGGGGTGGGGGTCGACTTGTTCTCAATCCTATTTTTTGTAAAAATTGATCGATTTGTATGGAATGAATACACTAAAATCAATAAAAAACAGAAACCAATATTAGAGCTCAGCCTTTTCTACGGATCACTGTGAGGTCCACATTTCGTTCACTTGATTCTCCTTTATGAATGCTCAAGGAATCCATGAGAATGAACATTTATGTGGCTCATTCACAGGTGACAATATGCGCACAATGCTTGATGCTTATTCATATCATAGACAAGGAGCACTAACTAATACATGACACCTACAAGTGATGGCACACTGCGGGACTCCAACTGCACCACGATAAAGTCAGATGGTGCACCTCACTCAATTCTGGCAAATCGCAATGAAGCCTTCCTCTTTGTCACATCAGCCCAAATTTCATCTTGTACCCAAAGTTGGGAACCCTTGATCTAATATAACCAAGTCCATATATATGGGACACTGGATCATCCTGCATTAGGTTACATAAAGAGATACCTGAGTTTGAAGATTAGAGGGCCAGCTAAGGGTTTGCATACTAAAGATGAACTCATCCAACCTGGCGCAGCTGAACAAAAGGCAATATAACTGAAAAGCTAAACAGACCAAAAAAAAACATTACAAAGGGGTTTTCCACCAGACGTTCTTTGTTGGAAAGAAGACATACATTGGCACCTGAACACTGCACCGGGTAGGATCAGAAATTGTAAAACTCTTACTTGGGCAGATTGGGAAGCGGTGCTTGGGATGAAATGGGAGTTTGAGAAACAGAGCTGTGAAGGACCGCTGGCTCCTGCGTACGAGGCACCCTTCCCATTCGATACCAGATGCCCATGTTGTTCAGCTCTCTACAAAAAGAAATACACAATTTCATTAGAAATACAAATTATCAGAAAAGCTGCAAATCAAACGTATAACTCATTAAAATGTAGACAAAGTACAACATCCAGCTAAGAAAACTTCAAGTGAACAAATGTAAATAAAGTGAGACAGTTCAGGAGTAAAATAATTTATTAAACACAACTTTTCAAAAAACCAACACGTTTCTCAGTGTTTATTTTATATGCCAGTGGAAGTTGTGAAGATGCAGGTCTGAAAATTTAGGAATTAAGATTGAAAAGATAAAGCAGCATTTTGATTATTTTTTATTTTTCATGGGAAAGGTGCAGCTGCCCTGACTGATATAAACATAGGACAGATTTAGCAATGGACCGTTGTGTCAAGAGGGTGGGGGGCTTCAGTGGATTAAGCCCCTGATCTCTGGCGCCCAACTCCTGATCTTTCAATCCCAGATACACACGAACAATCGCGGCAGCCCCTGATCAACTTGCCCTTCATGTCTGCCATTTGTATTCCTGTCAAACAATAATCATTTTACAATTTTAACAAATGACTGTGTTTTAACTAATATTATTAGCGAGATTAGTTGGCTGGAATGAGCAGTGCAAGTTAGGGTTTTAACCTTCACATGCAGATTCAAATTATGAAGTTTATGTAATTGTCTGTGTGTTTGATTTGCGCTGTACAGAAAATAACACTTTAACATCTAGTCAAACACAGTATCTGGTTAACTCTAATTTCTCTCAGATGCAAGTTTCCAGACTATGTTGAGACTGGGACTGCTGGCAAAATTTGTGACATATCCGATATTTTAAATTAAAGAATTGTCAAAATATTTAATAAGCAATGACATTTTGTGATTGTTAAGGTGCCTACAACATGAAAAGTGTAACAAGAACAGAAGAGTTGGGGCGGAGTGGTGGCTCTGAGGCTAAGGATCTGCGCTGGTATCCCGAAGGTTGCCAAAAGAGATCCTACTCTGCTGGGCCCTTGAGCTGTACAATGGCTGACCCTGCGCTCTGAGCCCAAGGGGTACACGAAAACTAACAAACTCCTAATACGAGGAACTGTATAAGGCGAAATAAAGAACAAAAAAAAAAAAACACACTTGCTTAATTTTAAAATAATAATAATAATACACTTTATTTATACTAGGCGCCTTTCTGAAAACTCAAGGACACCGAACAAACAAACAATAAATAAATAAATAAAAAGACACATTATAAACAACTTAAAACATCGGAAAATACAGAAGATATAAAAATTAAAACCAAACAAAGCCACTATAATCATAAAGAAAAAGCCATTTTAAACAGATGCGTTTTAAGTTTACATTTGAAGGCTGAAAATGATTTGGTATTTCTAAGCTCAGTAGGTAATGAATTCCAGAGCTTGGGAGCAGAACGGCTGAATGCTCAGCTCCCCATGGAGGTTAGACGGGCGAGAGGGACGGTCAGGTGGGTGAAAGAAGAGGATCTAAGGTTACGGGAGGGAATGGCAACATGAAGAAGGTTGGATAGATATGGAGGGGTGTAATATATTTAAATATATATAACTTCCAATATGACTCTGAGTCCTGCCACGTGCAAATGTTTGCTGACGACACTGCTATTGTGGGCTGCATCAGGAGTGGGCAGAAGGAGGAGTACAGGAAGCTAATCAAAGACTTTGTTAAATGGTGCGACTCAAACCACTTACACCTTAACACCAGCAAGACCAAGGAGCTGGTGGTGGATTTTAGGAGGCCCAGGCCCCTCATGGACCCCGTGATCATCAGAGGTGACTGTGCAGAAGGTGCAGACCTACAAATACCTGGGAGTGCAGCTGGATGATAAACTGGACTGGACTGCCAATACTGATGCTCTGTGTAAGAGAGGACAGAGCCGACTATACTTCATTAGAAGGTTGGCGTCCTTCAACATCTGCAATAAGATGCTACAGATGTTCTACCAGACAGTTGGACAAACTTGTTAAGAAGGCAGGCTCTATTGTAGGAGTAAAGTTGGACAGTTTGACATCTGTGGCAGAGCAACGGGCATTAAGCAAACTCCTGTCAATCATGAAGAATCCACTGCATCCACTGAATAGTGTCATTTCCAGGCAGAGGAGCAGCTTCAGTGACAGTCTTTTGTCACCGTCCTGCTCCACTGACAGACTGAGGAGATCGTTCCTCCCCCACACTCTTCAATTCCACCCGGGGGAGTAAATGCTAACATTACTCAAAGTTATTGTCTGCTTTTACATGCATTTTTATTTCTATTTAATTTAATAGTTTTTTGTATCAGTATACTGCTGCTGGATTATGTGAATTTCCCCTTGGGATTAATAAAGTATCTATCTATCTATCTATTATATAATGCCTTTCACATCTATCTATCTATCTTAAAATCAATTTGAAACTTAATCGGGAGCCAATGAAGCTGCTGCAAGACCGGAGCAATTTGGTGAATAGACGGGGATCGAGTAATGATGCGAGCTGCAGAATTATGGAGAGATTTATTAGAGAGACCAAAGAAGAGTGAATTGCAATAGTCCAGACGTGAAGTAACAAGACTGTGAACAAGGATGGCAGTGGTATGGAGAGTGAGGGAGGAGCGAATGCAATTTAATATTACGTAGGTGGAAGTAAGCAGACTGGGTGATGTTATTAATGTGAGATTGGAAAGATCGAGTACTGTCATGGATGACACCCAGACTCTTAACCTGAGGTGAAGGGGAAACAAAGGAGTTATAACAAGAGAAAGATCATCAGCTTTGGATAATGATGATTTGGAGCCAATGAGGAGAACCTCAGTTTTGAAAACACACAGAACATTATTTTTAAAAGCACATCTTCTTCTTCTTCTTCTTTCAGCTGCTCCCATTACGGGTCGCCACAGTGGATCATCTTCTTCCATAATTTTTAAAAGCACATAACAGAATTTAAAGAACTGGTCAAAAGCGATGATTGGCTGTGCCAAACGACTGATTGGACTCACCTAAATCAGTAGTGTATTCTAAAATTCCAATTGGCATTAATTCATGAAACCGTGACTGCTGACCAATTTAATGTCTCTTTAAATTCACTTAATAATAATGAAAGTATTTGTGCAAAACAGCACGACAGGCACACATTAGACACCACTATCAGGAGTAGAAACATGCGCTCTTACCCTATGAATGTATACTGGGGTGGCGCTTGTTTACTTTTTCCTAGAATGCGGATGTCACAAATAGCAGCTTCGGTGGAATCCCGTGGAATAAACTTTATACAAAGTCGTCTTTTTCTGAATGCCTGCTCCTCTGTAGAGAAAACACAGCAGAGGTGGTTTCACGCATGCTTTACGAGATTGCAATACATACAACAATCAATAAGGGTAACTAAAAACACTGAAGATGAGCGAAATAAACAAAAAACATAAACAAAAAACAAAATGTGGAAATGTTAGAACAATGTGCTAAAGAACAATACTGTCAATAAATAATTCATTAAGGGCAGTTTTAAGTCACGACTCAAGCTCTCCTACATCAGGTGAATTCTGAAATAAACCACTGAGTAGACAAGTATGTAATAACAGTGTTTCCTTGAATTAAAATTAAAAAAAATCTGTTAGGAAAATAATCAGTGCCATTTGAACATCCTTCTGGTCAAGTATTACAGTTTAGGGAAAAGCTGCATGCTTTTTTAAGAATAAAATAATAACAAATATCTGACTGGCAATGTCCAGTGTTACAGTAGAAGTCGTCATCTTTTTTTTTTAATTATACAATCGTCATATTTCATCCCCTACTTTCTCTGCCTGCTCAACCACAATCATAACAAACAAAAATAAAAAAATAAATACATTTCAACTCCACTCAAGAATTAAACCTGGTCCTGATGCTTCAGACAAGACAGACTATCGTGCCATAGTTTCATGTTATCACAATTGCTTTATTTAAGCTAAACAATGATGACTACACGCAAAGATGCTGTCAAGAAAAGGAAGAAGAAGTGCATAGTGGGAATCTGGGAAATAAAACCTCTCAGATATACTGGTGAAGGTCAAGTGTACTTTTATGAAAACAGCTAAGTGACGTATTGCGAGCACATTAAATAAATAAAAAAAAAAACAAAATCGGGAGTGGTCTCTCCGCTCGACTTTCTCGTATACTCAGATATGGGGATGGATATTTGAGGAGCAAATCGCAAGACAGCGACTATATTTTTATATTATGTACATTAAAGAACCATCAACAACAAACAAATCAATTTAATAATATACTGAACAATTATTATAAAAGTAAAAGTTAAATAAGTCGGACTCTGCAGCTGCATGAATAAAAGGTAAAGTACCACTTCTGGTGAGCGGAAACAGCCCAAAAGTTGATCTATGTTTTATACCTAATACTTTTAGGGCAAAATTTGTCTGACGCAAGTAAAAGCGTACTCAAGTTATCGTGTTTACACACGCACACACAAATACACACACACACAGACAATTCCAAAAATGGTATTTTCAGATTCAGGGAGGTCTAAAACGTCAAGATTCATCAAAATCTCGACAATGAATTTTTGGACGAATACTTTCGTTCTACTTTGTATTTGAGAAAGTAAAAAGCTATTTAAAAATCCAGATCTGGACACTTATCCTTAACCCACTGATGCATCTCTTTTGGGACCAGAGACTCTTATTACTGTATCTTATTTACTGTCTGAGGTGTACAGAGCGAAGAGAAATGGAGACAGGACTCTCCTCTGTGGTGCTCCAGTGTTGCTCACCTCCATATCAGAGACACCGGCCTCGAGTCTCACAAACCGTGGTCTGCCCAAACAGACAGTCCATTATCAGGACACCACAGGCCCATCCCACCTGCATATCTTTGAGTTGACCTCCTCACAGGTATGGCTGGATGGTACTGAAGGCACTGGAGAGATCAACAAACATCATCCTCACAGTGCGGCCAGCTCTGTCCAGGTGGGAATAATAAGCCTTGTGGAGCAGACAGATAATCGCATCCTCCATCCAGGTCTTTATCCGATAAGCAAAACAGCAGTGGGTCCAGGTGGTCTACCACCAGAGGACTCGCATAGTGCAGGACCAGCCTCTTAAAGGTCTTGATGACGTGGGTCACAAGTGTCAGTGGTCTGTAGTCATTAGGGTGAAGAGGCGCCTGCCTTCACTGGGACATGAAAAATGCAGGATGCTTTTTTCCACAGCAGCAGCACTTTCTGAAGCCTTAGGGACTGACTGAACGGGTCACAGAGGACACCACAAAGATCTCAAAGACTAGTGACTAGTAACACAACGTCAGAAACAAAAAAGAAAACAGAGAGAACACAGAGCTTCTGTAAAACTGCACAGCGCTCGCTCGGTGTTGAGCTGGAGATGAGGCTAGAAAGCATGCAGATGGGCAAAAAGTCCTGTTAGATCAGGTGAAACCAAGTCAACGAAAGGCAAAGACTCTTAAATTGAACAAGGAGGTTTGCTTACGTGTGTCTACTGTTTCTTGAATTGGAATAAAACCCACTGGCAGAGTGTCCTTGATGTCAATTAGCTTCATGTCAACCAGCACGTTTCCTAAATGACTCTTTGGGGAACATAAGAATTAAAAGGATGTTATTAAAGCAACTGGGACATAAACTACAGACAATACATACGAATAACAAATGCAATAAACACGCAAAGCAGTAGGAAACAAAGTGGACATTTTATGGAGAGAACACGACGTGCTATCAGATTTCACTGGGCGCACTAACCGCATTCGGAGACCTGCGTCTGAATACATCTTTGAAATGGCGGCTTGTTAGAAAAATATGCATACTGTACACTCCCAGAGTATTATTTATAACCATAATGACAGAAAGCAATATTAAAAAAATTAACAGGTCTGAAAAGTTCTTTATTACCAAATTACAATTTGTTAAAGATGACAAGCAAAATCTAATCTTTAGATTCAACAGGATGAAGATGAATGTTTTCATTTGGCCTTAAAAGCCCTAATGGTGAAAAAACATCAAATGCTGACACAAACTCCTTGGACTGAACAATGCATTTCAGGGTCTGATTTGCTTCTGTTATTGTCAGACAAGAACTCGTACAAACTGGCACAAATAATGATTATTAAATCATGCTGTAAAACACAGAGCAGGCACAGATTTAAGTGTGGCTTGAGGAAATCCGTTATTAAGACTGTGAAAGACGTTATTATTGAAAACAGTAACAAAGCTTCTGTCCCGCAAAAGGAGGAAAACATTTTTGGCTGCCAAGAGAAACTGAAAAAGCAGATCATCCACCGAACGTCCAAGATACGGTAGGATTATTAAAAACGCCACACAATCCAGTGGCTAATTTTAAAGAATCTGTTTTTGTCATAGACAATTACAGCCACAGAAATGTTGAATGGCAGACAAAATAGCTTTTGTTGATGGCACTGTCAGGTTTTATTTGAATCAAACACCTTAAACTAATATGGACACTCATCTGAAAATGATACAGACGCTAGAGAGCCGGCAATAGCGCAACACATATTAAAACCATCTTCAGAGATGTGGATCTGTCAAGTCCATATTAACGTTATGACATGGAGAGGGTCACTTTTTTCCTAAGGAATGCACAATAAATAGTATTGACTTATGCTAAAGATGAGCGCGCAACAGTCCTGACATTGATAAAAAAAAAAAAAATAACTATGAAAATGAATAGACAACTTGAAAAGCAAAATTTTACCACTTTAGATATTTTTGCACATCATTACCTTTTCTAACTATTTGTAGAAAAGCAGATTCCCGATATTCAAACAGACTATAAATAAATGGATCTTCATGGATGTTTTATTCAGTTACACTTGAAATGCATGTATAAAGCTCCAAGTAAAAACTGTGAATGAATGTTTAATGATGTTCTTCTTCTTTCGGCTGCTCCATGTAAGTGGTCGCCACGGCAGATCATCTTCTTCCATATCTTCCTGTCCTCGCCATCTTGTTCTGTCACCCCCATCACCTGCATGTCCTCTCTCACCACATCCATAAACTTTCTCTTGGGCCTTCCTCATCTCCTCTTCCATGGCAGCTCTATCCTTAGCATCCATCTCTCCTCCTCACATGTCCAAACCAACGCAATCTCGCCTCTCTGACTTTGTCTCCCAACCGTCCAACCTGAGCTGACCCTCTAATGTCCTCATTTCTAATCCTGTCCATCCTTGTCACACCCAATGCAAATCTCAGCATCTTTAACTCTGCCACCTCTGTCTCCTGTGCCACCGTCTTCGGCCCATATAACACAGCTGGTAGACCTTCACTGTCACTCTTGCTGATACCCGTCTTATCACCAATCACTCCTGACACTCTTCTCTCCCCCCATTCCACCCTGCCTGTACTCTCTTCTTCACTTCTCTTCCACACTCCCCATTACTCTGTTCTGTTGATCCCAAGTATTTAAACTCCTCCACACCTTCACCAACTCTACTCCCTCCATCTCACTCACACACATGCATTCTGTCTTGGTGGTCCTACTAACCTTCATTCCTCTCCTCTCATATCTCCACCACTCCAGGGTCTCCTCAACCTGCTCCCTACTCTCGCTACATCTCTGATCTGATCAACAACATTTACTTAAAATAGTAATAGCACAGTGCTTGTCAGTAATTCTCCAAATGCTTTCGAACCTCGGTCCTGGGTATGACGTTAATCTGCACCCAGCCCTGCATGTAGGCCGTCCAACCTGCAGGGAAAAACCTGGGGGTTGGTGGCAGAACTGGCACTCAAGCCACCATAAAAAACCTCCCAGTGTTCCATTCCATCTGAATGAGTGTGGTGCTGAGGTGCCACCCGCCGCATGGCTGCACTCCTCCGTGCCGAGGTGGGTTGCTGTGCGGTGGGTATGGCAATGCTCTGTATCAGTGCCTGCTTCCTAATCTCCTCCTTTCCAACCTGAAACTCGAAATTTAGTTTTATTTTTTATTTAGTTAATACTAGTTTATACTTCAAGCAATGTCTGACGGGCGGCACGGTGGCGCAGTGGTAGCGGTTCGCTTCCCGGGTCCTCCCTGCGTGGAGTTTGCATGTTCTCCCCGTGTCTGCGTGGGTTTCCTCCCACAGTCCAAAGACATGCAGGTCAGGTGGATTGGCGATTCTAAATTGGCCCTGGTGTGTGCTCGGTGCGTAGGTGTGTGTGCGTGCGTCCTGTGGTGGGTTTGCACCCTGCCCGGGATTGGTTCCTGCCTTGTGCCCTGTGTTGGCTGGGATTGGCTCCAGCAGACAGTGTTCGGATTCAGTGGGTTGGAAAATGGATGGATGGATGGCAATGCCTGACACTTTCAGAAATAATAAGAGGGGGGAAAAAACTCCTGCAAGTATTCTTTAAGCATCACAAGTAAAAATAAAAAATAAATAAAGCTGAGGTACCTTGAGAGACTCTGTCATTGTCCAGAAATAAAAAAAAAAAAAATAAATGAGAAAAATGACTTAAGAATAGAGTTTGTGTGTTGGGGGGGTTACACACACTAAACAAAGAAGCACCTGGGTAACTCGCGGGGCTCATAGCTCAAGATATTTTACATCACAGTAATAACATTTCTCTTCAGTCCTCAGGAAAAAAAAAGAAAGAAAGAAGTAAAAAGCGGTCAAGTGTTAATCCCCTGTGTGTCTGTGCTTCACAATTAGGAACAAGCTAATACATAAAGAGGTGATGTGTGAAAACAAGTCCTGCAGGCAGATGTAGTCGGGTACACTTTGACACACTGTGTTAAATGATTTCAAATTTCTAAAATATTCTATCTGCACACTGCTAAATGAAAATTAGTCACTAATGAAGGATATACATTGTTTTTTATGTAATAGTGACAAAAAATTATTTTTTTTTGCGGCTAAATGTATTTATTATTATTTTCTCATTTGGTTGAGGCACTTTTTCCAAGGTGACTCAATTTGAGATACAAGTGGTTGCATTTCTTTTGTTTCTCCAAATGGAGCAAAGGAGGTGAAGTGAAGCAGAAGGAGTGGGGGGTTGATGATCAGTGTGCTCCTTTTGGTGAAATTACATTTATTTTTTAAACAATACTTAGAAACCTCATTTCTGTATTATTAATATTAAACTCCCAATATCTGTCGACAAATTTTATTCCAGAATTAAGACTTTCTTACCACTAAATATACACCGAGTGTCCTCAAAAGGACACATAAACTGTAAAAGATCGGCCTGTTTTACTTTGGCACTAGCTGTGCTGCTGGTCTATTGAAATCTAAGTAATCAACGTAGACCTCAGCGTTAATGTTTGCAGTGTACCAAGCAATGCAGAGGTCTCTGTTATATGCAGTTTGGCAAGGGATTCATCAAAACAGCGTTAGTGTGTGTGATGTGCCATCTGTTTTAATGACAAATGCAATGCATTTTATTACTGCAAATGTTTGTGAGGCACCATGTAATTAGAATGACAAATGCAATGCATATGTCTATGTTATATGCCATTTGGTATGGGATTCGTAAAAGCAGGGTTAACCTCCTTAGCGTTAGTCCCTAGTGCCACTTGGGCCATAAAAACAGTGCTAAAAGCGTTAGTCCCGAGTGTCACTCGGGCACTGATACAGATGCATCTCACGTAAGACATGAGGGATTACTCGGCCTATAAAAGTGCCAACAGCATTAGTGCCAAGCGCTACTCCGGCAACAGTATAGGCACGTCCTGTGTAAGCATCAGGCCCGAGCATTCCTCAGGCCATGGTGCAGACACATCATCTCCTACCCTCATAATGGCATCTCGTATGAAACGCCTCTCGTCAGCAGTGATGCCGAGGTGAGTCAGTCTTCGGGCAGTGGAACTGAAAGTGATTCTGGGAATCTGAAAGTGACACTCGTGTCATTCGCACATGTGCAGTGTGCTGTTCATACTATTGTTATTCACCATTCTTATCTGTATCATTTTTATACTTTCTACACTTTTGACTTTGTACTTTTGGAGTTTTTCCAAATTTTACAATAGAAGGATGAGACTTAATGAAAATGTAAATTTTCAAGCCAAAAGCTGCAACTGAGAAAAACTGTAATGTTAAGGAGTTAATGAGTGTGATGTGCCATCTGCTGTAATGGTAAATGCAAGATATATACTGTACATTTTTTAACTATAAATGTTTGCAATAAGCCATCTGTTGGAATGACAGAGACGGAGCAACTAGACGTACACCTAGAGAGTAATGTTTAACTAACAGCCTAGCTGTGCCACTCATTTAAGATGAGTTGAAATCTAAGTAATCAATCAGCATTAACATTCACAGTGCACCATGCAATGCCTCGGTCTCTGTTACATGCCATTTAATATGGATTCAAAAAATAAGTGTTAATGTTTGTGATGCGCCATCTGTTGAAATGACAAATGTAATGCATAGGACTCTGTTATATGCCATTTCATATGGGATTCGTAAAAGAAGTGTTAACGTGTGTAATGTGCCATCTGTTGGAAACGTAAAGGCAAATGTACAAATGTGTCATAAATCATCTACTGCAACGACAAATGTAATGCATTTTATTACTACAAATGTTTGTGATGCGTCATCTGTTAAAATAACAAACGTAAAGCATTATGTCTCTGTTATATGCCACTCGTCACAGGACTTGTAAAAGAAGTATTAATGTGTGTGATGTGCCATCGGCTGGAATGGTAAATGCAATGCATTTTATTACTAAAAATGTTTGTGATGTGCCATCTGTTGGAATGACAATGTAAAGCATTTTATTACTAAAAGAGGTTTGAGGAATTACCAGAGCATGACTTGATTCCTCAAACAAATTTAAAGTTAGTCGGTGGAATTATTTAGTTCAGGATTTTCTAATAAAAAATAATTAAATATACTAAAGTGCTATTTACAGACTCACATACACTCACCTAAAGGACTATTTGGACCACCATACTAATACGGTGTTTGACCCCCTTTCGCCTTCAGAACTGCCTTAATTCTACGTGGCATTGATTCAACAAGGTGCTGAAAGCATTCTTTACAAATGTTGGCCCATATTGATAGGATAGCATCTTGCAGTTGATGGAGATTTGTGGGATGCACATCCAGGGCACGAAGCTCCCGTTCCACCACATCCCAAAGATGCTCTATTGGGTTGAGATCTGGTGACTGTGGGGGCCATTTTAGTACAGTGAACTCATTGTCATGTTCAAGAAACCAATTTGAAATGATTTGAGCTTTGTGACATGGTGCATTATCCTGCTGGAAGTAGCCATCAGAGGATGGGTACATGGTGGTCATGAAGGGATGGACATGGTCAGAAACAATGCTCAGGTAGCCCGTGGCATTTAAACGATGCCCAATTGGCACTAAGGGGCCTAAAGTGTGCCAAGAAAACATCCCCTACACCATTACACCACCACCACTAGCCTGCACAGTGGTAACAAGGCATGATGGATCCATGTTCTCATTCTGTTTACACCAAATTCTGACTCTACCATTTGAATGTCTCAACAGAAATCGAGACTCATCAGACCAGGCAACATTTTTCCAGTCTTCAACTGTCCAATTTTGGTGAGCTCGTGCAAATTGTAGCCTCTTTTTCCTATTTGTAGTGGAGATGAGTGGTACCCGGTGGGGTCTTCTGCTGTTGTAGCCCATCCGCCTCAAGGTTGTGCGTGTTGTGGCTTCACAAATGCTTTGCTGCCTACCTCGGTTGTAACGAGTGGTTATTTCAGTCAAAGTTGCTCTTCTATCAGCTTGAATCAGTCGGCCCATTCATTCTCCTCTGACCTCTAGCATCAACAAGGCATTTTCGCCCACAGGACTGCCGCATACTGGATGTTTTTCCCTTTTCACACCATTCTTTGTAAACCCTAGAAATGGTTGTGCGTGAAAATCCCAGTAACTGAGCAGATTGTGAAATACTCAGACCGGCCCGTCTGGCACCAACAACCGTGCCACGCTCAAAATTGCTGAAATCACCTTTATTTGCCATTCTGACATTCAGTTTGGAGTTCAGAAGATTGTCTTGACCAGGACCACAGCCCTAAATGCATTGAAGCAACTGCCATGTGATTGGTTGATTAGATAATTGCATTCATGAGAAATTGAACAGGTGTTCCTAATAATCCTTTAGGTGAGTGTATATCGATAAAATAAGACTAAATAAAGAAGACCTACTTTGCTCCAGTGCTGACCTATCACGCGGTGTTCTTTCATCTCAACATGTGATGAGTTACCGTCTTTTACTACTAGTTAAGAGATGACGAGAGTACAACCTGACGGGTTCATTGCTTCTCAATGTCACACACATGGTGGACTTTGACATTTTGTTACTTAACTGCATTTTTTAAATGTAACTGAAGAAAATGCCAAGTTAATTCTGACTTCAAAAAACAATCAAACAGGCAGGCATTGCTTTTAAAAAGGACCACTGAACCTGCAGTATGAACAGGAGTGTTTCTGTTGAGAGTGGATGCTTTAACCTTATGAACATATCTTTTAAAAATAAATAAATCAAACAAACGGTTTTGGGGTGTCACTATTGGCTCCCGGAAGTGTTATAATGAGTTCAACATTTCAGACCAGGCAACTCTGCACTTCAACGTTGAATTTCCAATGCACACATTCAAGGTTATAGATACATTTCCTTGCAATTCCATTTTTTGAGAATTTGTTTAAGCCAACAAGATTTAACCCCTTAATGTGTCAACAAAAGAGAATCTGCTTACATTTTCTTTGGAGAATGTTCTTGTGAAACAGAGGTATCGCGTGACCTTGGATTTGAATAAGCCGTCCTTCCAGAGATCAGCATCTAGGCCATCTGTTGTTTGTGAAACCTGTGAAAACAAGAATGAACACACACACATGTGTTTGTGTGAGGTGGAACAAAGTTAATGTATGTACAGTGAGGGCTTCTTGCAGACCTTCCTTAATTAACGCTTGACTATACTCTCACAGCATCTCATTAGTGCGCTGCACAAGCTACGGAAGAGCTAAACTCCAAAAAAGTCGGCTAAAAATATCCTCTCAGGGGAAGCAGGTGATTAAAGACAGGCTGACAGAAATCTGTTCTAACAAGGAAAATGAAACTTTTGCAAGTATTTTTTTTTTTTTTTACCTCTTTTATGAGGAGGGTGACGGGAGGTTGTTTTATATTAAAAAAAAAAAAAAAAGTCAGCAAATTAGGCTATTCATTATCACCCGCTTGTCAAAGGATTACACTTTATTCCGATTTGGCAAACTTTGACATTGTGTGAAACTTAACAGGCAATGTGTGTGATCCAAAAACATTCCAGTAATAAAAAGTACCATTCTCAATGTTGTCAAGGGTGCACAAACAGCATATGTCATGCCATCCCGCCAAGGAGACATTTTGCAGTTTCTATCAACACAAACACACATCCCCAGAGCTGCATTCATATTTAAAAAATAAAAAAAATCCTCTGGGCATCACGGAAAATAAACAAGAAGCCCTTTGAAACTCAATTTCTTTTTTTCCCATCTCAAAGTTTTCTCCAATGTAATAGTCCCCACTTTTTTTTTTTTAGGGGGTTACTAGAAACACAAATGTCAGTTTTCCCCTTTGTCAAAGCCAAAAGCAAATATGCATTACCTAATTTTGAATTTTACATTTTTATTGCCAATATTTGCATTTGGGGGAGTTATGGGGTTAAATACAATATAGCAATAAATAATAAATGTTTTACATGGAAACATAATCATACATAGTGAATTGTTGTTTTTTTTTTTTGGTACCAGCATAGCAAAAAAAGTCGTGCTTCTGCATTCCCACAGATGGCACATCGCTATCAGAAGGCACTGCTCCCTCATTCTTATACATGACAAACGAGTAATGAAAGTTCTGTGGAAAAGTGGGATACAAGATGGCCTGTCCGCATTTCCGTGTACCATTTGTGTTTATTTTGGTGTTCCCATTAGCGTGACGTTAACCCCCAGGAAAAATGAGCACAAAATGTTGAATTCGTTTTCCAACAACAAAATGTGTAAGTAAGAGATACAAATTGAGGGACTGTTTCCTACCGACTGCGTGATTTAGCAGCTTGTGGTGGTCCAGCCCAAGTGATGAAGGGTTGTTGGCGACACCACAGACATGGATATGACTCTGATACTTGTGATCTTGTGATATCCCATAACTAGTAATAAGACTGGCAATACTTAGTTGAGGTATGTAACATAAACCCTCTGTGTTAACAGAGCAAGATGCAGAGGACAGGGAGATATGGAAAACAATGATCTGCTGTGGAAACTCCTAAGTAAGAAGATTTAGTCAAATGTGCCTCTTGTTTGGCCAGTTAACTGCAGCGAGCTGCAGCAGGGGCTAAAATCTCATTTTAAAATTAGTAACAGAAAATGGTGGAATTAACCAAATTATTTAATGCAATACTCTTTGAATTGAACATTTGGACTTGGTAATGTTACTGTGGGGCTACATCTAATTGTAAAATTAGCGACAAAAGATGGTAGAACTAACCAGACTATTTAACTTTATATTTTTTTAAATGCTGAATGTAGATGGTACTTTATCTGTGTGAGAAGTGCGGCCATGTCAGCAAAGCTGAGTTGGCTGAGCTAATTTATACTTGAAAGTTCTATTCGCAAAGGAAGATCTCCGCACAAACACCCGCTGCAGTGCTCCTCAGGTCGGGGCCACCATTACAAACTGGAGCTCTGCTGTTTTTACTAGGATGTGCAGTTTGATTCTGTCCAAAACCGGACGATTAGCAATTACACCTAGTCTATAAATCATAGGCACATTTCGAGAAAATCAGTTTTTCATTATAATTGCAACAGTGTAAAAAATCAGCCACTGACCAGAAAGCAGGAGACAGAGCTGGAGGGGGCAGAGTGAAAGATGCTAAGATTTGCACTGGGTGTGACGAGGATGGACAGGATTAGAAATGAGGACATCAGAGGGTCAGCTCAGGTTTGGACGGTTGGGAGACAAAGTTAGAAAAAGGCGAGATTGCGTTGGTTTGGAGATGTGCAGAGGAGAGATGCTGGGTATAATGAGAGAAGGGTGCTAAGGATAGAGGTGCCAGGGAAGAGGAAAAGAGGAAGGATTAAGTGAAGGTTTGTGGATGGGGTGAGAGAGGACATGCAGGTGACAAGTGTGACAGAACAAGATACAGAAAGATATGGAAGAAGATGATCCGCTGTGGCGACCGCGAGCAGCCTAAAGAAGAACAACAATCAGCCACTGTTAATTATACTGCCTTAATACACTGCTCAATTTTTTTTTTTATTTTCATACTATTAGCGTCTTACCTCACTCTTAAAAAACACCCAGCTCTTTAATAGCATTTTATGGTGCTTTACTGGGTCGTGTGATTCTTCATTGCTTGAACAGGCACCACTTCATTTGGGAAGGGGTCTCTGCATATGAAGTTGGTTCTCTGTGCTTTGAAAAACTTCCAAATATGTAGGAAAAAAATGAAATCTTTTAATGTATGGTAAGCTACCTAACAGGTCACTAACAGAGTAAGGAAACCTGAAACTTGGCCTGTGTGACTGACTGCAGCGAGAAGTCCTTTTAAAAATCATTACCTCTTGGTATTTCACAAATTAGTTCATTAGTTCATGGCTATGATGCCTGTTATGGATCTAAAGAAATAAAAGTTCTTTCTGGAACCTTCACGTGAATTGGTCTTTTGAGAGCAAAAATGGCTCCTCTATGACGTCACTCTGAAGAAGCACTCAGACACCTTCATTTGTGTGTAGCAGCATGTCGACTGAGCTGCTCGGCGGATTGCTCATTCATTTTACAATTTGGTCTTTTTGATTTTTAACAACTAAAACATGTAAGACTTGCGTCATTCTGGGTGCTTAACTTTGGCGTTCAGTCAGCGACTTCTGTCCACACAGTCTGGTTGACGTTTCTTGTTTCAAAATCCGTATTCACCCCTACTCTCTGTTCTGTTCTTTTTCCGGCCTGCACCACCACCACCACCTGATCAGAGCACCGTGATGTCCCTCCATTGATGGATTGAAGGCCAGAAGTCCACATGACCGTCATCATCAAGTCCTTCCATGAGAACCCTAAATACAATGAGGACTGATCATTTATGTGAGGTAGAATGCCTAGAGGGGGCTGGGTGGTCTCATGGCCTCGGTACCCCTGCAGATTTTGTTTTTTTCTCCAGCCGTCTGGAGTTTTTTTTGTCCTCCCTGGCCATCGGACCTTACTCTTATTCTATGTTAATTAGTGCTCTCCAATTTTAATTCTTACTTTGTCTTTTTTTTCATCATGTAAAGCACTTTGAGCTACATTATCTGTATAAAAATGTGCTATAGAAATAAATGCTGTTGTTGTGCTTGTTTAAAGAAAAAACAAAAATGTCTGAATCCATTTGAAAAATGGATAAAAGGGCCAAGTATGTGAACTACTGCCGTTTTTAGAATGATGACAAATTGGATTTGATTAGATTATTATGTTTATTGTCACATACACTGCAAGGGCACAGTGAAATTCAGTGTGCCAAAGTTGCAGGGGAGTATATACTGACAATAATGTATAAAAAAGAAAAAAAAAGAAAGAAAAAGAAGAAGAAGAAAGAAGCAAAAGCAATGTGTGCAATGGCTCAGGGAGTCTCACGTTTGCGTGTCACATGAAATTTAATGAATCACCTTAAACAAAAATAAGCCCATGTCTGACAGGCTACTCAGTCCCTTGTAACCTGTCAGTCCCTAATCATCTAACGTCTATTAAACATCATTAGGTTGAGATGTTCGGGTCCCCCAAGTACTGCTAACTACCATGCTGCTTGGGAACGTATTCCACTGTGTGAAAGAAAAACGTTGAAACATTTGTGCATACATTATGAGCCTTAACCAATCTTCATTTGACCCCCCAGCCCATGTTTAAGTTGAAAACTCCAACTGAAGTAACAGATGGCATCCATTGTGCTAATTTGCTCCATAAATCTGAACACCTTTATCACGTCTTCTCTTAACCTGCACTTTAACTGAAGGGACTAAACTCCTACAATCTCTTCGGGTCGGTCACTCTCCATATTCCTGTAATCAATCTAGTCACTCTTGCTGGAGTTTCTCTTGTACTGCAGTATTGTTTCCCCCTTTTTTTGGAAATACTGAGACATAATATTTCACATGTGGGCTCACAAGTGTATTGTATAGCTTAAGAACAACAGCATCACTCGATTGGAAGTCGACGCAGCATTGATGCAGCTCGGCCGTTCTGTTAGCCTTCTAAGCCGCTCCTCAGTTTACAGTCTGAGAATGCAAAACACAATCCCATGAAAGGAGTTTAAAAATCTATCACCTGTAAACTCTTTAATTCTAAAAAATGGATACATTCCAGAACTTTGACATGCTGGCTGCATTTTTATGACTCTTTTGTGATGCTTAACCAAAGGCCTCCTTTAGTTCTACCTTCCGACAGTAGATGTTGCTCTATCAAGCCTTCCACTGCTGTATTCACACAACCACAAGGGTGCCAGCTGCACTCACAGGACAGCCATTTTGCTTTTCTATTACTGAAAAAACAAACTAAACATGTCTGCCGTGAAAGCAATCAGATAAAAAGCACGCGGCATTGCAATGAAATGAAATAAGGCAAGGTGTCCTGTGCAAAGGGGGACGGGTGCATCATATTGCACGTTCCTAGGAATTTTTTTCTCATTTTCTTAGGGAGTCAAGGGTAGTGGGCTTGCAAAAAAAAAAAAAAACACGGCCTGTCGAAGCCCACTGAGGTATTCCTTGGATGATTTTGGGCTACAAAAGAATTCTGTGTGTTGTTTCCATGCACTTCAATTACACGATTATTCACAAAAACACCATTTCTTAGACCTGATTACAGATTTCTCCAGGAGTAACCAGATTATGTGGCACTGTTGAAGATTCTGTAGTCTGCACATGTCTGTTACGCTCTGTCAGCCTGCACGTCACTGTTTCACATACACTTTCAGTATCCACAAGTAAACACGTCCACAAAACACAATTCCTGAAGAAAATCTTCAGGAGATCACATTACTCCTTCTCCTGTCTCAACGTTTCAGAAAAAGCTACATTTATGTTGATGAGCTGAACCTACACTGATAAATTCAGCAACACAATCTTGAGAGCAGCAGGCAATGTGTTAAAAGTAATTGACGTTAAGTAGTGCGATTGCATTTTAAAGTAACGGCACTGCCACTACCTGGCCTAGACAGTTCAAGTCTCTGTGCTCGTGCGTGTATAGGAAAGCGGGCGTACAATTTAAAAAGATTGGTATTTTCATGGGAATTGTTACATATGCATAATACACCTAACTATTTTACATTACAACGAGTAATTAACCATAGTAAAAAAACAGTAAAACATAATAAATTGAAAGAAAATGATGTTTCATGTTGCATTAGAGGTATTCATTGCGTTAAAACGTTTCCATTCTGTTTGGCTTTGAAATTAACACACAACTACTTTTTAAACTTATACTTTTACTGTAAAACATCAGTAAAAACAATTTTTTTTAATGAACTTGTCATCAATATCGCACTGAATTTTGATTCCATGTTTGGACTTACATCGTGACAACTGCCTGTGAGTGAATATCGTTTCTCTCTAATAAATAGGCCGACTTTTTCGAATGTCTGTCCCTGTGATTTGTTAATTGTCATAGTAAAAGCTATTTTAACGGGAAACTGTAAACGTTTTAATCCGAATGGCATATCAAGATCTCCTTTGGTGTCTCATGTTATCCCCTGAAGATGGACTACATCACCTTTCTTGTCGCCTGTTCAAATTTTACAGGTCAGAATTGTTCAACCAATTTTCAATACAACTAATATTGTCCTACTGCATAGCCCATCACAAATGGCATATCGAGATCTCCTTTGGCGTCTAATGTTATTAGCGGAAGATATACTACATTATCTTTCTTGGATACGTCCTTCTGTCAACAATAATTCGGCAGGTGGAAGACCAGACGGTGTTAACAGTTGTAGATACTCTTCATGATATTGCAAGTTGATGTTTTCATCTTCCGCACCATCACCACCAACTCTTTCAGCAGTCTATTGACAGGCATGTAACCAATTTGCCGTGTAACTGATTAGCAATTTTCATGTTAATTCGTTTGACTTCATCGTTTCTCGGTGCTAGGATGGCCCGAGTACTCATTTCTTCTGTTGATAACCTTTCGGGATGAAATTCTTCAATAAGATTTGGACATAATAAGTCTTCATTTATTGGGAACTTAAAGTGAGGAAAACATAAAAATTTATAATAGCCGAGAGAGCAAGAACTGTGTCTGACAAAAGCATTCGCACGAATGAAAGGTGAGAGGACTGCAGGCGTGGGCCATGAACTGGAAACGGTGGAGAGGAGGGCACGACTTAAAAAAATATCTTGGCAATAGTCTCGTCTCAAGATTTTCTTTTATAATAGAGATGAGTAACGCTACAAACATCTCATCTTATTAAAGTAAAATTACCTGCATCGTTATTATTATTCCAGCAGCACTGGGTGTAAAGTAAGAAGCCCACGTACCAGTACGGAGGTCCTTCAAGCACAAAAGAGGGAGGTGTGTGCAATCCGGTGACAGAAACCAATAATTAAAGCATCGATTTGAGCAAACAAATTTACAAAACACAACAAAATCATTCACGGAGGCCGATGATGAAGTTTAACTCTTTTTTTGGACAGTTTAATGATGTTGGATCGCTTTGACAAAGGAGAACTCCGGAAGATTACTATATGTATGTAAACGTGGATTACTAAGAAACCAGGTTGGTGCCTTAATCAGGATATTCACCTTAATCTGATTATATGTACGTGTGACAACTGTTGTCAGATGCAGGCTGCCACTAACTTGTGTTTAAATGATAGAATTTAAATTAGAAGGGGACCAGTATTCATGTCATAGGTGATTAAACCTACTTAACCAAAGCACCTGCAGCATGTGACAGATTCAGTAGTGCAATGTGCACAATAAGAAAATATAACAAGAAATGAGGCACATCTAAAATATGGACAAGACGACAGGGGATGAGATTGATACATAAAGTGCTCTTTGATAGTTTCTACATTTTTCTGTACAAGTGGCAGTATCCCGATTGCATTTTATTTCCTAACACTTTATTTGTTTCTTTGAAGGTTCTTACATTTCGATTGGCAAGAACCCTTTCATGTCATTCAGTCCTGTTCACCACCATTCCCCTTTTGGCTGCTGTGTAGTTTACAATTCTGCCCATCACGTCTTTTGGCGTCACTTCGTCAGCACTCTTCTCACAAGGATAATGGAAAGGAGTGAGAAAGCTTGGTTAGAAGTTGTCAAGGGAACTTGAATATTCCTCACACCTTGCATCCTGTGGAAAACCACTCATTGTTCTTACTGAGAATGTGTGATCCACGCATTACTTAGCAAGCAGAGAGTACAAGCGAGGTGTTAAAACTTGTTTTAAAAAGAAAGTTTGGGGACATGAGGAGAATGCAGGTACACCGTCTAGTAGTAGCACATTAGCGGTTCTCTTCAGCCAGCTCTACAGAGTGACGGTATAACTTAAATAACTGGCTTGCCACCTCCATAGTCAGATTTCAAAGTCATAGTGGTTACATTTCCATTGTTACATTTTTAGTACTGTACCATAACCATAACTGTAATATTCTGAATTTCCCCTTACGATTAATGAAACTTATCTAATCTAATCTAATACACGGCCTTATAAAACAGCAATGGTACACAACTGCTCTCCTGTCCTCTTCTGGTGCTTCTGTAAATGAATACCTCCTAACATTAAAAGTACATTTTGACAATTAACACACAGATTTGTTAAGACAAGATGGGAAAAAGTGGCTGAATTCAGCACTAAATTTAAGAAATAGAGCCACGGATTCAGTTAGCAGCAAGTCAATCAGATGTCAATTCTCTCTGTACATCTCATTTATTGCCGATTGCTGTCCTTGCTGAGGCTCAGTGAGGGTGGTAGTTGCCATCAATACATTTGGACAAAAGATGTGTGTGATGAGTGGCACTGGAAACTGACAGCCAAGAAGCAAGTTAAGGGCAACACGTTTTAAAAGAAGGCAGCTGCACTTTAGACTTTCGACTGTAGTACTAGGGTGTTGTACCGTGTTGGCCTTTATGACTGTAGTGAGAAGTCAAGCAAAATGACCCCTTTGATTGGCTAACTGGAAAGATTACATTATGCAGGCTTTCGAGGTTACTCAGGCCCCTTCTTCACGTAAGATGGAATACAGAAACTGGAGTTCCTCGTGTTTATAGAGATACTAGGACAAATAACAACAATGGAGAACCTTTAAGTGAGACATCTTAGATATAAAAAATTAATAGACCTCTCCAGGCTAAGATTCATTTAGCAAGAGAGGAGAACAATGCCTGGTCAACATCTTTGGATAAGATAATTGTCCAACAAAAGTCTGAGTTATTCAATATAATGTAAGTCTACAGTCAGGTTGTCTGCGTCAGTCCGAGAGAAGCAAACAATCCTCATATATCTGGCCATAAAACACTCATCTCTATTTACACCATGTTGTAATGTGTGCAATGTTAACATGAGTTTGACTTCCCACTCTCTTCTCTCTTACTGTGGAGCTGGAAATTCAATCCAGTCGCCACTGGCCGATCGTCACCTCAGTAACTCAGACCTCTCCAACTGCAAACGTCAGCAATTTCAACAATACGCTCAAGAGAGTCGGAATTTGGTTTTTCCCTCCTTCACTGAAGTCTGATGCCTTATTTTTGACAGAGTTACCTACAAGTGAAATGCCATTGAATTTAATCAAGGTGAGTTTTAAATCAGTTAGATGTCACCAAAAGTTAATTTCAAATATAAAATGACATAATTGGATTAGATTTACAATATCTAACATTTAGTGCTCTTCCTTATTCTCTCTTAATACTTCTTATTAAGGAAACACTAAAGTTGACACTTCTAAGCTCACTCTTCTTCCACAGGGACAGAATGTTAAGAGACATTTCTGAATGAGCCCCCGCTCCATTGGTTTAACACCCAGGATGACCATTTCAGTTTCTTAACAGGACCCCCTCAATGCCGCACTGGCCCAGAATTACCTCCTGCAACTTTGTTCGCTTTCTCAAGGGAAAAAGTTTCCAACAAAATTATTTATAACTAGGGGGCTCTGCCCTCTGATCGAGCTACACCCTAGCCTCTTGGCGGTTCTGCCGCTCGTATATGAGGACGCAGTTGTACAATTTACTAACTATTTTACATTACACTGAGTAATTAACCATATTAAAAATATTAAAACAATAATTTGAAAGTAAATTATGTTTCATGTTGCATTAGTTATTTGCTGCTTAATACAATTTCATTCTGTTCGGCTTTGAAATTAACACGGAAAAACGTTTTACTGTAAAACTTCAGTAAAAACTATTTTTTAAATAAAATTTTCATCAAAAATCACATTGAATTTTGATTCTGTGTTTTGGACTTTCATCGTGACTACGCATGCCACATATAACTGCACGTGATTGAACTTCGTTTTTATTAAATAAAACAACTTTTCGAATGTTTCGCTCTGAGATTTGTTAATTGTCATAGTAAAAGCTATTCTAACAGGAAACTGTAAACGTTTTAATACAAATGGCATATTGAGATCTCCTTTGGCGTCTAATGTTATTAGCGGAAGATACTGTATACTACATTATCTTTCTTGGATACGTCCTTCTTTCTACAGTAATTTGTGCAGTGGAAGGCCAGGTGGTGTTAACAGTTTTAGATATTCTTCCTGATATTGTAAGCTGATGTTTTCATCTTTCTCACCATCACCACCAACTGTTTCAGCAGAGTCTATTGATACGCATTTAACCAATTTACTGTGTAACCGAACAACAGTTTTGGCGTTTGACTTCATCGTTTCTCAGTGCTCAGTACTCATTTTTACTGTTGATAACCCTTCGTGATGAAATTCTTCAATAAGATTTGGACATAAGTCTTCCTTAATTGGGAACTTAAAGTGAGGAAAGCGTTAACATTTATAGGAGCTGAGAGAGCAGGAACTGTGTCTGACAAAAGCATTCACGCCAATGAGAGGTGAGAGTACAGCGTGCAGGGTTTTTTATGGTTGAAAGGAGAGTGGGACTTGAAAACATCTCATGGCCCAAGTCTCGACTTATGGAACTTGAAAAAATCTTCCAAAAGGTCTCGTCTCATTGCAGGATTTTTTTATATAATAGAGAGACGTGGACGATTGAGGGTCTGAAGTGTATTCTTCAAAAGATCATATTTACACAATATAGACACTTGGTCAGTGCAGAACATTTAGAGCACCACTGCATGTAGCACTTGACGGATCAGACATTGGTGAACACTCTTGTACATCTTACAAATCCGGAGGATCTACATAGCAAAAAGGGCAGAGCCGACTCTTTCTCCCGCATTCCTTTAATGTAGGAAGTGGCATCCTTCATATCTTCTGCAACTCTGTGACAGCGGGTGAGGTGTGCTGGCCTGGAAACATCACTTCCAAGAGAAGCCCACTGAATAAACAAGCTGATTAGAAGGGCAGACTCAGTTACGGGATGTACTCTGGACCCCCTGATGGTCCTAGTAAAGGAGAGAATTAACACAAAACTGAGTGCCATTATGAACAATGCTGCACATCCTCTCTGTGACACACCAACACTGAGGACTTTCAAGCCAAGACATTAATCAGCAGAAGTGTGTCAAGAATTCTGACTGGGGGGCCCCTTTATACCAAAAACAATACACACTGGGACTGGGATTGACAAGTCAGAGGTCTTTCATTCTTTTTATTTTTCTTCTTTTTTAGTCATTCTCCTGACCTCTCAGACCAGTGTGTATGTGTGTTATTTATCTATCTATCTATCTTCTATCTATTTAATGTAGTTATTTATTATTGAGCTTCTGCAAAAAGCCCAATTTCCCTCAGGGCCAAATAAAGTTCTTTCGACCCAAGTCTGCTAAATAACAGAAATGCCCTAAATCGGTTTAATGTCATACGTAGAAATCTTGGTTTAGTGCCCCCCCACTAATCTAACCTTTAACTGAAGTTAAACAATTGAAAGGAAATAAATATTTGTTTTATGTTAAGAATTTCTATTTTTTTTTTCAAATCAATGTTTGCCACAAGTACTGGCACTCAGTCATTAAATTATTAGTGCAGCCCCCTTTTGTCTTCTTCCTCAAATGCTTAATGAGGCTGCTATTTCAAGACATCGGACACCCACTGCACGCCCAACCTACCTGGACAGGGGTCTCTCTTTGAACTTTCTTTCCCAAGTTTTCTTCCATTTTTTCTCCAACAAGGGTTTTTTGTTGTCTTCTTAGAGGGTCAAGTTCAGGGGGGTTGGCTGTCAAAATGCAGGGCCCGTTAAAGCCCATTGCGGCATTTCTTGCGTAATTTTGGGCTATACAAAAATAAAATGTATCGGAGGCCCTTCCTCAATGCAGAATCTCTCAAGATTCTTCATCTTTCTAGGTTTGTGGACTCTTCTTCTCAGCTTATCCTTCAATGAGATTTAGGCCAAGGTTTGGGATGTCAATTGCAAAGCCTTGATTTTATGACCCATTTTATACATTGACTTCGAGGTGCGCTCCCGAAAGCACCAATCACCTCATAACATGCGTTTTGCTGTTTAAGTGATTTGCACCAATTAAGGAGCTGTATTCCATTTCTGTAGGAGATCTTATAATCTTTTCTCTGCAACTCAGGTCTGGCAAAAGCCGTAATCATCTGTCACATCTGACAGGTGAGTGCATTCATTTAAAATAAAGGAGAAGAGGAACTCGCATTTCCTTTAGTACCCCCTTTGTTTGTGATGATAGTAGTAAGCAGGGTGATAAATTGACCCTGACACCTTGTAACCATTAGTAGTAGTGGGTGTGAACACAAACAACACCTAACGTAATGACTTTTCTTGTGCCCACAACACCACTGTAGGTCAAGTGTTAGTCAATTCTGACGGACCGCTTTCTCTCACCATCATAAAAGCGAAGCAAAGCAAACAGACACAAGAAAGACAATTAGCAAGGCCTCAATCACATAGTCTGCTGCCTATGGTGTGACAAGTGTAGAAGAGCATAATAAAACAGTTCAATGCTAATAGGATCCATACCTTGTTGTAAAAGGTAAATAAAATAAAAACTGCAAAATAAAATAAGCAGCTGTGGCTTAAAGAGACTTAATGAGGGATGGAAATAATGACCCATTTTTATGAACTATGCACTCTTCATACAATGGAATTAAACAGCAAAAAAGGAGCGAAGATAAACAGCTACAGACTGCTGCTCAAGTTATTCTAACCAACATCCACAGTATGAGGGCGTTGTACCGTCTTAGCCATTATTGATGTAGTGAGAAGTTCAGCAAAACGACACCTTGCCTGAAGAAGCGGTCCGAGTTGCCTTGAAAGTTTGCATATTGTAAATAAAAAGGTGTCATTTTGCTTAACTTCTCACTTTAACCAACATCCAGAAAGGAGCTAAAGCCACACTGAAGCCGATGTCGCATTACAGGATTTCTAGTCGTGGGGTGGGTCGGATATGCTGACTGCACTTGCTGATCTCGTCATTGGATTATGTCAGTTTAAACAAATGAGTAAATCACTGCCAATTACCAACTGAGTGGCAGCCTTCTAGCATAGTTGAGCTCACCCCTTTATCTGATGGCTAATGTACTAGTGAACCGTTTGCTGGAGCCAGCACTGCACCCAAGGTTTAACAGGGATGGTGAGTTCAGCCACAAATCTCTGACCTCTTTTTTTTTTTTCCCTTTAGTCAGTCGATGGATTGGGAGAGCATGGGGGGGGGTCATGAGGTCGCTGAAAAGGGGTGCATGGCACTCATGATGGCTCTGCAAAAGGACGAAGGTCCAAGTCTTTAGAGTCCTGGTGCTTCCTGTCTTGCTATATGGTTGAGAGACATGGACGCTATCCAGTGACCTGAGGTGAAGACTGGACTCCTTTGGTACTGTGGGTCTCCAGAAAATCCTTGGGTCCCGTTGGTGTGACTTTGTGTTGCTCATGGAGTCCCAAATGAGGCACATGACCTGCATTGTGAGGGAGCATCAGTTACGGCACTACGGCCATGTGGCGCGATTCCCAGAGGGTGATCCGGCTCGTAGGATCCTCATTGTTGGGGACCAGAGTGGCTGGACCAGGCCAAGGGGTCACCCACGTAACGCTTGGCTGCGGCAGATAGAGGGTCATTTCCCGGAGGGCGGGACTGGACCAGGAGTCTGCCTGGGGGGTTGCCAACTGGGATCCTGAGATGTTTCGTCATGTGGTGGGTGCGTCAACGTGCCATACCAGTGCATGTCCCCCAACTTGACTTCCCTTTTGTCAATTCTCTTAGGGTATTTAAGAAAAACACATGACATAAGACAGATGAGCTTCTCTGCTGTATGTGATGTCCAAAACACCCATGTACCTTATTCCTCATTGCTGCTTTCTATTCATTGTATTTCTGGATGAGCATTCATTGGTCGTTGGCTCTCATGCACACAGAGTCTGTATTGACGACTAAAGACAAAATCAAACCTTTTTGATTTTTATCACAATATCACACGACTGGTGACACAGGAGTGCGCTGCCAACTGCTTCCGACTCGCTAAGGGTATATTTACATTACCAGGCTGAAGTGACTGAAATCCAACTCTTTTTGACTTAATGTAACACAAGCCTGATGTTTTCAGGACTGTGCAGACACAGAAATCTGACCTTTTTAAATCAGATTCGAGTCTCTTCCATATGTGGTTCTAGTACTGGATACGTATCTGATTTGTAGCCATGAGAATGGTCAGATCGCAATTCCCATGGATCATTGGCTATATGTATGGGGTGAGCGCTGCCATCATCAGCCTGAACCAGCAGCACAACAAAACCACAATGGAGGAGAGCTACAGCGGTGACAACAAGCACCGTACCCCACCACCACTGCATGCTCCTTTCTCATACCCTCATGTCTCCTGGTACAGCAGTGCCAGCAATAGCTGCAAAAACAGCAAAAGCCAGCTGTCTGGGGTTTCTTCATCTTCTCGACCTCACCATATCCTATTTGTGTCCACCAGAGCAAAATGTGATGAATACTGTAACTAACAGAAAGCATTTGATAAGGTGCCACATGAGAGGTTGGGCATCAAATTAAAAGAAGCGGGAGTTCAGGGTGAAGATTTTAGATGGGTGCAGAATTGGCTCAGACACAGGAAGCAGAGGGTGACGGTGCGAGGAACCTCATCAGAACTGGCCGATGTTAAGAGTGGTGACCAGCAGGGGGCAGTGCAGGGGCCGCTGCTCTTTTTAATATATAGAAATGATTTACATAGGAATACAAGTAACAAACTGGTTAAGTCTGCAGATGATACCAAGAGAGGTGGATTAGCAGATAATTTGGAATCCGTTATATCATCACAGAAGGACTTGGATAGCAGACAGGCTTGAGATTTGTGGCAGATGAAATTTAATGTCAGCAAATATAAAGTGTTACACAAAGGAAGTGAAAATGTTAGGTATGAATACACAATGGGAGGTCTGGAAATCGAGATTCCACCTTACGAGAAGGATTTAGGAGTCGTAGTGGACTCTAAGCTATCGACTTTCCAACGGTGTTCAGAAGCCATTAAGCAGGCTAACAGACTGTCAGGTTATATAGCGCCTCGATGTGTCCAGTACAAGTCACAGGAGGTTCTGCTCAGGTTTTATAACACACTGGTGAGACCTCATCTGGAGTCCTGGATGCAATTTTGGTCTCCAGGCTACAAAAAGGACATAACAGCACAAGAGAAGGTCCAGAGAAGAGCGACGAGGCTACAAGGGATGAGTTATAAGGAAAGATTAAAAGAGCTGGGCCTTTAAAGTTTAAGCAAAAGAAGTTTAAGAGGTGACGTGATTGAAGTGTTTAAAATTATGAAGGGAATTAGTACAGTGGATTGAGACGGTGACTTCAAAATGAGTTCATCAAGAACACGGGGACACAGTTGGAAACTTGTGAAGGGGAAATTTCCCACAAACATTAGGACGATCTTCTTTACACAAAGAATGATAGACACTTGGAATAAGCGACCAAGTAGTGTGGTAGACAGTAAGACGTTAGGGACTTTCAAAGCTCGACTTGATGTTTATTTACAAGAATGAAGTGGACAGGACTGGGGAGCTTTATTGGGCCGAATGGCTTGTTCTCATCTAGAGTGTTCTAATGTTCTAATTAGCACGTCCATTTTTATCAGCTTTATTATCAGGAGTCGTCTCACAAATGTGCTGTTGTCGAAGATGCAAATGACTCAAGCACAAAAGTATCGATGAGCGCATGTGCGCCGTTACAGATGAGCTTGATGGACTGAATGGACTCCTGTCGTTTGTCAAATTTCTTCTGTTTCTGAAGACAGATGTGCTCACATTAAAGTTACAAACAGGTCACTTGTGCTAATGAAGGTCAATTGTCGAGACAAGGCAAATCCGATCTGAGCAAAAAATCAGAATTGAGCAATGAGGCATGTAATGTTAAGGTAGCCTAGGCTTAAGTCAATGAAAATCGCTGGAAAAGTCGTATAATGTGACGTTGGCCTTACCAGGGTGCTTTCACAGTCGACGAGGTTAGAGTACCAGAACTGTGTGCCCATTTCAACATGACTGCTTTAAGCTCTTCATTGAAAAAAAAACTGGATAAAAAACTGTTGATAACAGAGTCCGACCGGAAACGCTTTCAGGGGTCTTCAGAAGCACATTCTTGAACTAAGAAGTACAGACACACACATTCAACTGTGACGGACTTCAGGTTGAGTAACAAACACATTGCAATAGCAAAACTGGCTTGAAACATTTCACAAGTGATGCTTTCATTCCTGAGATGCTGCACTTGCACTCGGTGTACTGTAATCAACAATACGTTTTGCACAATTTAATACACAATTAATTTAATAAACATATGCTTGGCAGGGTAATTAAGATGTGCCAGACACACTGTCAGAATTAACTGACATTAAACTGCGGCTAGCAAGCCTGCAATTCTCTGAGGTCTTCAATAATCAGTGTCCTCCATTCAACCTACTCTAGATTAACATGTACTGTAGACCCACATATAAGGGGGGCAACGATTATCAGAGTTCCCAGGGTTAGACCAAATTCTTTTTAACCAAAACCAGACAACCCACAGGAAGCACTTGAAAGACACCCTCAAAATCCACCTTACAGAAGACCAGGTCAGCATCACTAAATGGAAGACCCTAGACACAAACTGTCCCTTTTGGTGCCATATGATCAATCATGCAGAGGTTCACTTTGTGACCCACCACTACTCTGATGAAACTAGCAAAAGACAGCGATGGAAGGAGAAGGAGGTGGAACCTCCACCGTCCCAAGACCTGTTTAACATTAATTATTTGTAGAAAAGTATGCATAAGGAAAAATCAGCTATTCCCTCACCACTGTTGATCATTTTGGGAGAGTGAGATTTCAGTTCCAACACTGAGTGGTCTCACCTGTAAAAACGCAGCAATGTCTCTGAACCCCCAATCCAACACCCACCTTCACAAACCCCCAGTGGATTCAACTATCCAACAAGCTATCCAGTTATCAATTTAAGATTAAACATTGATTCACGAAACCTCATTCAACCAGGAAATACAAAGCAGCAGTCTTCATGGCTTCATCACAGCAACGAGTTACGGCACTTATAGAATCTACAGATAGATGTGAAAGGCACTATATAATAGATAGATATTAATTTTAGTGTAGTTGGTAGAATCAAAACATTAGACAGACAGACAGACATAAAAAGGCACTATATATTTAATAGATAGATAGACATGGCACATTATAATCGATAAGACATAGAAGGCACTATATAATTAATAGATAGACAGACATACACACAGACATAAAAGGCACTAATGGATGGATGGATGGATGTGAAAGGCACTATATAATAGATAGATAGATAGATAGATAGATAGATAGATAGATAGATAGATAGATAGATAGATAGATAGATAGAATTGTATTTGCCCATAAGGGAAAATTTGTTTTTTAAATAAATAAATACATATAAATAGGTAGATAAGTAAGTAAGTAGATACACTCATACATATACACACACACTTTGGTCTGAACGTGCTGCTTAATGTCATACCCAGGATGAGAAGCTGTTAAAATAAATAAATACATAAATAGGTAAATAAATACACACACTCACTGTAATAAACACACACCAGAATGACTATAAAGCAAGAAAATTAAAAAGATAGAAAACTTGTGACTTGGCTGTCACAATCACTGCAAGGCGCTATACTGGCACACTGCTGTTGGTGGATCTCTAGCCGTCTGGAGTTTTTGTTTTTTTTTGTTTTTCTGTTCTCCCTGACCATAAGACCGTATTTATTCTTTGTTAATTAGTATTGTCAAATTTTTATATATTTTTCTTTTTTCTCTCTTTATCATGTAAAGCACTTTGAGCTCCGTCACTTGTATAAAAACATGTGATAGAAATAAATGTTGTTGAGGTTCCATGGTTTTGCTGCTGTTAAGTTGCAGACAAATCTCTTTGCACTGAAGAAACAAAGTTCTTCTCCACCTGACTCCTCTCCTCTGTCTCATCCCCTTCCATTACCATAAGTGCAGAAACATCTGAGAATTTCTGCAAGTGACATGACCTGCTGTTGTATTTCTAGTCGGAGGTGTACAGAGTGGAGGTGACAGGCCTGTTCCTTGCGGTGCTCCAGTGTTGCTCACCCAGTCCTTGAGCCTCACAAACTGCGGTCTGACCAACAGACAGTCCACCATCAGGACACCGCTGGCTCATCCACCTGCACATCTCTGAGTCTACCCCTTAACTCGAATGGCTGGATGGAATTGAAGGTGCTAGAGAAATCAAAAAACAGAATCCTCATTGTGCTGCCAGCTCTGCCCAGCAGAATGACAATGACATCCTCCACTCCAAACTTTGTCCAAAAGGCAAACTGCAGCGCGTCCTGGAGGTCTACCACGACGGGACACACATACAAAAAGAACAAATTCTCAACCTGTAACACCAGATAGGTACTGTAATGAACACATGAATCTTGGCCAGCATTGACAAAAGGCTCAATATTTAAAAATACAAAGATCTGCTTTCTAACCTTAACACTAACCATTCATACAAATGTGCCCAGGTACTCTGGTTGGCAGCACTTAACTAAAACTTGAACTTGTGGTCACCCCGCCATCATGTTTATACTTCCTGTGCATGGCAGAACATGCAGCTTATTTTTGCATCAGAGGAAGGAAGAAGTATGCAAACACAAATTTCAAAAGACATTAGGGAAAGAAAAAAAAAATGAACAGGTTCTCTTGTACCTTTTCCAGGTGTGTGTGGGCACAAGAAGCAGACAACTAATTCCAATCTTTTCATCTGGCAGACATAAACAGTTTGCTTATCAAGAATGTCTGCAATATGTTTTCTTTGTGCCTATTTGCAGAGAAAAGCAGAGCAAAGAAGTTTGAAACAAAAAAAAGAAGTCAACATTTACTCACTGCCTACGTGAAAAACCACAACATAAACATGCAAATTACCCAAAACCTACGAGAGGTGCTAGAGACAGCATGCATACCGCAACATAGCAAGAGGCAGCGATAAATTACCATGGAGGATTTCAGGGAATACGGCTAAGATTGCAAAGTAGCAAATCTGCCGCCTTTGGTACAGTGAAGGCTTTGTTTATCCAATATGCAAATACAAAGCAAACAAACAGCCGCTTGTTAAGATCTGATTGGGGACATTTATCACGCAGGTCTGCGGCACGGCGCCAAGGACTTCTCCACAGTGTCTTCACACGGTGCCATACAGCACAACGTTTCACTAGATGGCTACAACAAAATGTCATTGTTTTTCAGTCTTGTTAGGGATACGCACACCAACTGAGATTACTCTTAAGACCTCCTGTATGATCAAACTCTTAGATTGTGATCAGACATTTTCTTTTAGAATTTCCACCTTGGTTTGTCATATTTATCATCATCATCACAGAGTGTTAGGTGGTAATAAAAATGGAAAAGTACTACAGACTGAAAAAGACAACAGACAAATTAGTAACTAAAACGATACAGGATTCAGATTTATATTCAAGACGGTTAATGTTCAGTTGCTAGGACCACAATAATAAAAAAGCAGCAGTAAAATGCTTAAATATTAATTACAGTATTTGAGAGTTTTATATATTTAATTAAGACCCAACTGGCAACACGTAAGGAGTTTGAAATTACGGCCCACTTGCTGGTAGAAAACCAACAAGGAGTGACGATGAAGAGTGTGATAAATTCTTGAAGGTTGTTATGGTAAATGGTAAATGGCCTGTATTTGATATAGCGCCTAACTAGAGTTCAAGAACCCCCCCTAGGCGCTTTACAACACAACAGTCATTCACCCATTCACACACACATTCATACGCTGGTGATGATAAGCTACTATGTAGCCACAGCTGCCCTGGGGCACACTGACAGAAGTGAGGCTGCCGAACACTGGCGCCACCAATCCTTCCGACCACCACCAGCTATTTTATGTTAAATATGATTTTGTAAACATAAGATGTAAAGTGCGTGCAAAAGTATTCATCCTCCGCTGTGTTTGGCCTGTTTAGTCGCATCACAATCTGGAATTGAAATGGATTCTCTGCAAATAAACTTAACAATACAGTCCAAATTGCTGAAGTGCAATGAAACTGTTAAATTTCCCCATGGGGATAAATAAAATACCTTGTATATGTGTGTACATTTTATATATAATTGAGCTCAGGTGCATCCTGTATCCCCTGATCGTCCTTGACATGTTTCTGCAGCTTCATTGGAGTCCACCTGTGGTCAATTCAGTTGACTGGAAATGATTTGAAAGGCACACACCTGTCTATAGAAGGTCCCACAGTTGACAGTTCATGTCAGAGCACAAACCAAGCATGAAGTCAAAGGAATTGTCTGTAGACCTCCGAGACAGGATTGTCTCGAGGCACAAATCTGGGGAAGGTTACAGAAAAATGTCTGTTGCTTTGAAGGTCCCAATGAGCACAGTGGCCTCCATCATCCGTAAGTGGAAGAAGTTCAAAACCACCAGGACTCTTCCTAGAGCTGGCTGGCCATCTAAACTGAGCGATCGGAGGAGAAGGGCCTTAGTCAGGGAGGTGACCAAGAACCCGATGGTCACTCTGTCAGAGCTCCAGAGGTCCTCTGTGGAGAGAGGAGAACCTTCCAGAAGGACAACCATCTCTGCAGCAATCCACCAGTCAGGCCTGTATGGTACAGTGGCCAGACGGAAGCCACTCCTTAGTAAAAGGCACATGGCAGCCCGCCTGGAGTTTGCCAAAAGGCACCTGAAGGACTCTCAGACCATGAGAAACAAAATTCTCTGGTCTGATGAGACAAAGATTGAACTCTTTGGTGTGAATGCCAGGCGTCACATTTGGAGGAAACCAGGCACTGCTCATCACCAGGCCAATACCATCCCTACAGTGAAGCATGGTGGTGGCAGCATCATGCTGTGGGGGGCAGGAACTGGGAGACTAGTCAGGATAAAGGGAAAGATGACGTCAGCAATGTACAGAGACATCCTGGATGAAAACCTGCTCCAGAGCGCTCTTGACCTCAGACTGGGGCGACGGTTCATCTTTCAGCAGGACAACGACCCTAAGCACACAGCCAAGATATCAAAGGAGTGGCTTCAGGACAATTCTGGGAATGTCCTTGAGTGGCCCAGCCAGAGCAGAGCCAGACTTGAATCTGATTGAACATCTCTGGAGAGATCTTAAAATGGCTGTGCACCGACGCTTCCCATCCAACCTGATGGAGCTTGAGAGGTGCTGCAAAGAGGAATGGGCGAAACTGGCCAAGGATAGGTGTGCCAAGCTTGTGGCATCACATTCAAAAAGACTTGAGGCTGGAATTGCTGCCAAAGGTGCATCGACAAAGTATTGAGCAAAGGCTGTGAATACTTATGGACATGGGATTTCTCAGTTTTTTTATTTTTAATAAATTAGCAAAATCCTCAAGTAAACTTTTTTCACGTTGTCATTATGGGGTGTTGTGTGTAGAATTCTGAGGAAAAAAATGAATTTAATCCATTTTGGAATAAGGCTGTGACATAAGAAAATGTGGAAAAAGTGATGCGCTGTGAATACTTTCCGGATGCACTGTATGATTGGGACCCAAGGGCAGCAGGTGACACCTCAGCACCACACTGGGACAGTCTGAGGTTCTTTTATGGTGGCTGGAGTGCCAATCCTGCCACCAACTCCCAAGATTTCCTTTTAAGTTGGAGGACCTGCTTGCAGGGCTGGATGCAGATTAACGTCATACTCAGGATGAGAAGCTCTTTAAGTAAATAAATAACTATATGCACACACTTTTGACTGAACACACACCAGAATGACTACAAAGCAAGAAAATTAAGAAAACTGCAGACTTGGCGGTCACTGTCACACTATACACACCTATTGCTGTTGGTATAAAAGGAGTCCCCGTAGTGTTTCTTCACACACATCTGCTGAATAATTTGCAGGCTGAAAGTACTCCGTGTTAGTGGTCTGCAGCTTAAGATATTTTAATTAAGTCTCTACAGACCAGCTATACATTTGCACAACTCCAAAACCGAAAGGCAGTCGACACAGTTACTACAGTAAACGATGAAACAGTGAATTTACACAACAAATAATGAGCGTCTAAGAAGTGGAATAAAATAAACATGAGGCTGCAGATTTAATCTCCACCACTTATTTAACCAGTCTGGAATGTTAAAAATGTACTGTTCTCTTGAGGGCTCTAACGAAATTGGCAAAATCAAAAAGGTACTATATATATATATATTTTGTGATAAGGCGCTAGGCACCGACCGACACAGACAGACACAGGAGGCACGCGTATAAAAACAAAGATTCTTTATTTTCTTCACCTGCGGGGCACGTCTCCCCCATGTCCTGCAGGCATACCACAGTCCCTCAAGCACTTAAGGCAAAACACAGAATAAACTCTTTTCTTATAAATCCTCAACTTCCTGGCAGCTTTGTCTCCCTCATCCTGACTTTGGCTCCATGAGTAGTGGCTGCTGGCTCCTTTAATAAGGCAACTGGAAGTTCTCCAGGTGCTTGATTGCCCATTTCCGGCTGCACTTCCAGGTGTGGCGAAAACATTGCCATAAGGGCTCAGCAGCTCCTGCTGCAGCACCCCTTGGCGACACCTGCGGATCCCAACAGTGCTGCACCAAACTCCAACTCCCATGAAGCCCTGTGGGAGTCCGAGGCACTGCTGCAACCCAGGAAAATTGCCATCTAGTGTCCCAGGGGAGGTATTAGGTAGCCCATGCTTGCTCCTCCAGAACATATATTAAAGGGGCGTATTGACCCCGGCCATCTGCTACTATATATATATATATATATATATATATATATATATATATATATATATATAAAAATATATAAAAGTTTCCACAGCCAGCCATGAAGTTTCTGTTTGCACAGTACATCTCCCTCAGAGCAAACATTAACAAATTAAATCATTTATTCAGCATTAAGAAATTCTACCCACCCAAAGTGACAGAAAAAGTTCGAGCCAATAAGAGGCCCTGGCTAATTCAGGGCACCTGGGCATGAGTTCATGCAAGCCGAAGCCTTAAACCACCTGTAGCAATAAGGCAGCTAATGGACATGCAAATAACATTATCTGTACCACGACCGACGCCAGTCCATCACATTTAGTTTAAGAAATAAGACGCTTAAAGGCACCAGTATTTATGGAGGCTGATAATGTGAACCTTTTTCCATCTCTTTCCTCAGGCTTGTTATTTAAAGTCATAGATGCCAAGGTCAACTCCTGGAGTGGAGGAGGTCCATTTATGAAAACCTTAACCTTAAGAGAAGCATTATATTCTTATTAAAATCTGGATTGAAAGCCATTAATCCTACTGCAAAGTCCTTAAACAAAATCATTACAATGAAAGACATTTTAATTAGGACTTTACAAGTAAGCAACAAAAGACATGGGCCCAACACCTTACTCATATTATGAGGATGACAATAAAGACTGATAACCCCCCAGGTGGTTCCTCTAGTTGCTTGCTGGGTAAGCAGACTAGTTCTGGAAGGCGAAAGCCTGCACAAACATTGGCCAGGGTCCCCAGAGGAGCCATATATCAAATGCCGGCACAAGACTAACAGTGTTGGCTGCTCTTTCCAGGTCACTACACACTACATCCTGTCAAAGTAAGCAGGGGGATTGCCTTCTGAAAGCAAAAGTCAAGCAGGAATTAATAAGGGCAGCTTGTTTGGAGGGAGCACATCGCAGCCTTCCCTCAATACCAATGTGTGCCATCCTATAGCTGCCAGCATCTTAAAACGCCTTTAGCCTGACTGAAGAGCACAGAAAAGCAAAAATGGAGGATGGGAGTAGAATTCCGGCTGTGCCTGGCAGTTCACCCCTCCATCCTCTGGCCTGTCCAGTACAGGAAGCTTCACCATAAATAGGACTACAAAGAATCTGAAAACTAATATGCTTATCCTCTTCCAAATAAACACAATTTCGGCTGCAACGCTTTTAGATTTTCTGCCAAAGGGACATATCACAAGAAATCTTTCAAACAATTTAAACAGAAGGCAGCAGAATTTTAAGACTCTGTAAATACTGCATTTATATATACTATATGTATGTATGTTTCTTCAATACTATCCAGCCATCCCAGTTAAGGGGTCATTTCAGTGATGCACAGATGGATGACCCTACACTGTCCTGAATAATGGAGGATCTGTTGGGCAGACCCCAGCTTCTGAGACTCGAGGGCTGTGTGAGCAACACTGGAGCACCACAAGGAACAGGCCTCTCTGCCTTTCTCTTCATACTGAACACCTCCAACTATAAAAATAACAGCAGGTCACCTGCAGAAATTCTCAGATGATTCTGCACTTATGGGGGGGTGTATTGATAAAGGGGATGAGGCAGAGGAGCGGAGACAGGGAGAGAACTTTGAGAGTTGTCTGCAACTTAACATCAGCAAAACCAGGGAACTGCTTATTGACGTCTGCCGCAACAAACAGCTTCTACGCCCAATCACTATTTAGGGAGTCAATGTGGAGGTGGTCCACTCCTACAAATAGTTGATGGTCCACAGCAATGATGGGGTTGACTGAGGGGTGAAAAAAAATGAATGTCGCCCCTGAAGATGCTCTCGATCGGAGCAAGTGGAGGGTGGAGGGCCAAAGATCAGACCCTGTACAGCAGGACAAAAGGTTAAAAAAGAAGATTCTTATATTGTGTTAACACATACCCTATTATATTTAGATCATTTTCATATACAGGATGTGCTTTCAAGATGTCAAACAAAAAGTTACAAAAAAAATAAAGCTAATGAAGCAATAACGTGTCATTTTAGTCACTGTACATGTGTTTCATCAACCTCAAAATCCCTGTAGCATCACCTGTATCACATACTGTATTTATTATCTGCTCAAGAAAATCAGCTTGTAGCAGTGCTACCAATGGAAGGACTCCATTTCCCAGAAGCCCTGAAGCGGACTGCCCTTATTGCATGCCTGCTACACGCGCAGAGGTTGCTGGGGACAAGAGGGGCCAGCGGGGAAACTTGAAAAGAGGCCGGCGAAGCAGGAAGAGGAGATGTGTGTTTCTGTGTAACTCGTCAGGGCCGTCTTAACAGCATCATAGGCCCCCAGGAAAAGTAGAGCACTGGGGCCCCTGTTTTGATTGCAAAACAGAAACATACATAGGCATCAGAAAAAATGTGGGCCCCCGCGTAACTTCCCAGAGTGCCCATGAGTGAAGACGGCCCTGTAATCCGTGTGTCCTGTCCAACATAACCACTGTAAAGTCATTTGTACCCTGCGTTGTTTCTCGCAAGGTTGAATGGACTGTCTCATGCCTGCCTGTCGTGTGAATAGTGGTGGACTAGTCGTCATGCGTCTTCAGAAGGAGCGCTCCTGCAAATCTCACCCCTCAAAGATCAGGACTACCGGTAGGACCATTTAATTCATTTATTACAGAAGTTGTTCCCGGGATCGTCATCTTTACTCCATACCATTTCACCTGTTTCTGCTGCATTGAAACTGTGATGAGGACATTGTCGTGAGCGTTTATTTTTGAAATTGATTGTTGTGTGTAATATTTGTATTGCCGAAGGGGAAGGGGAGTGTTGTCTGACTTTTATTGTTCACTAGACATTAAGCCCGTTACAATAACAGGCGCTAGAACAGTAGCGCATAAACATTAGTTGGACCAGTCTATATTAAATGGCAAGGGACGTTGACCTCATTCTGTTTCTTGTCAAAAATATTTTTGCAAGAAGCCTAAAGTAAAATAATAATAAAAATAAAATAGAAACGTATATGACAATACAGTAAGTATAATTAATATTGCCTTAGTGTAAAACTTTGTAATAATCTGTAATACACACTATCTGAAGAAGATATTTAGGAAAAATTTTCTATTTTTTTACCTCATGAAATTTTTCTATAAAATTTCATTACAGACAACATTTCCTGTAAATATTCTTTCTGAGTTTGCCTTGTTCAGGACCATCTACAACCTTGACAACAACATCTGGAAAACTTCTAACTCTTGATAATGCAACATATAACTGACCGTGGCTGAATACTGGTTCTGGCAGGTAAATGCCAAGTTTTTTGTAAGGTTTGCTCTTCTGAGTCTTTCTCTTTTAGAGTTTTTCTGACGGCCATTTTCTTCTTCTTCAATCAATCTATTTGCTCGTATTTTTCTTTGTCTTTCAGCCTTTCTTTTGTTGACGTTTACTCGGTGAGCTGACCGTTCTACCAGGAGATGTTGTTTATATAGGATTTGATTGTCTGTGTCTTTTGTCCTACTTGACGTGTGCTTTTTTATTTTGGGTGGCATGTTGTTAGTAGATATGTCTGTAATATTTTCTCTTACAATAATACTGGCTTGTATGTGGCTGTAATATGTGTCAGTGTATTGTGTGCCTTTAAATTTCTCTCCCAGTAATACTGGTTTGTATTTCCGTAAAATGCCTGTAATTTTCTCTGACAGTAATACTGGCTTTGATGTCCGTAATAGGCCTATGACTTTAATTTTCTGTCACAACAGTGGGCAATCAGCAGAGTGTCCCCAGCAACTGATGTAATGCGTGGCGTGCAGTTGATAACCGTGACTGTGTCGTCTCCCCAGCAAGTACTGTGCAATACCCCAGCAAGTATTTTCATCTGTGCTGGCGTGTAGCTGATTATTTTATGTGTGGAGTCTCCCCAGCAACGGATTTTATGTGCGCGACCGCGACTACCTAATCAGTACTCTCCAGCAATGGTGTCTTTTATTTGCTTATCATGCGCTGCCACGGCAAGGCCATCCATTGTGTGCCCAGCTTCGAGAGTGTGTGCGTCCAAGGTGCCGTGCTCATGGGCAGGGCACGGTGCGATGTGCGTCGCGGCCCCACGCATGCGCACTTCACCAGAAGACACACACACACACACACACACACACACACACACGGACACCTGGATGCACACAGGGCTTTTATTAGAGAGGATGATACTTAATTTTACACTTAATATATTTCACATGTTTGATTCGGGTCTCTGTCTGTGAGTGTGAGCGGGTCGGGCCAAGGCTGGGTGCGTTCCTGGAATCTCCACCGAAAAAATAAATAAATTACCATCCTATTGAAGGTGTGAATCTGAGCGGCACCGGACCGATACAAGCTTCATAACCATTTAAAAAACACTCACTACTTTGACTGTTAAAACAAAGAGAATCCAGAGGGTAGTGTAGTTATATATAGTATCTCACAATTGTGCCCAAAGTGTCAATATTTTGTGTGGCCACCATTATTTTCCAGCACTGCCTTAACTCTCTTGGGCATGGAGTTCACACGAGCTTCACAGGTTGCCACTGGAATCCTCTTCCACTCCTCCATGACGACATCATCACGGAGCTGCTGGATGTTAGAGACCTTGCGCTCCTCCACCTTCTGTTTCAGGATGCCCCACAGATGCTCAATAGGGTTTAGGTCTGGAGACATGCTTGGCCAGTCCAGCACCTTTACCCTCAGTGGTCGTCTTGGAGGTGTGTTTGGGGTCGTTATCATGTTGGCGTCCTGCCCTGCAGCCCAGGGAGGGCATCATGCTCTGCTACAGTATGTCACAGTACATGTTGGCATTCATGGTTCCCTCAATGAACTGTAGCTCCCCAGTGCACTCATTCAGCCCCACACCATGACACTCCCACCACCAGGCTTGACTGTAGGCGAGACACACTTGTCTTTGTACTCCTCACCTGGTTGCCACCACAGACGCTGGACACCATCTGAACCAAATAAGTTTGTCTTGGTCTCATCGGACCACATGGCACGGCTCCAGTAATCCATGCCCTTAGTCTGCTTGTCTTTCTTGTGCATCATCTTTAGAAGAAGCTTCCTTCTGGGACGACAGCCATTTAGACTAATTTGATGCAGTGTGCGGCGGGCATAGGGTGTGAGTACTGACAGGCTGACCCAAACACCCCTTCAACCTCTGCAGCAATGCTGGCAGCACTCAAAAGACAACCTCTGGATAGGACGCTGCGCACGTGCACTCAACTTCTTTGGTCAACCGTGGCGAGGCCTGTTCTGAGTGGAACCTGTCCTGTTTAATCGCTGTATGGTTTTGGCCACCGTACTGCAGCTCAGTTTCAGGGTGTTGGCAATCATCTTATAGCCGAGGCCATCTTTATGTAGAGCAACAATTAATTTTTTTCAGATCCTCAGAGAGTTCTTTGCCATGAGGTGCCATGTTGAACTTCCAGTGACTAGTGTGAGAGTGATAACAGCAAATTTAACACACCTGAGACCTTGGAACACGAACGAGTCACATGACACCGAGGAGGGAAAATGGCTAATTGGGCACAATTTGGACATTTCTCACTTAGGGGTGGACTCACTTTTGTTGCCAGCGGTTTAGACATTAATGGCTGTGTGTTGAGTTACTTTGAGGGGACAGCAGATTGACACTGTGATACAAGATGTACACGGACTACTTTACATGGTGTCAAAGTGTCATATCTTCAGTGTTGTCCCATGAAAAGATACAATAAAATATTTACAAAAATAAGAGGGGTGTTCTCACTTTTGTGAGATACTGTATTATAAAACGTCCACACAGAAGATCTTTAAGGTCTACACACCACTCAATTGAACTCTAAATTAACTGGAGCTGCCCAGGTATTCTTAATATTGATAATCCACAGCAATCAGCACTTAACTAAACACGACAGCCTGGAATCATCTCAATGGCATTTCAGTAATCCCACACTATAAACCTGCGCTGGATTTACAGCTACACAGTATGCGCTGATCAACTTTCCCCTCCAAAACTAAGCAACACTTTTCTTGTTCACCATAAGTTTTGCATAAATTATTTCAGAAGCAGCGTCTCTTTATGTCTGTCTTATATAATAAAGGAACACTGTGCTCTAGCAGTTCAATCTTGGTTATGATTCAAGCTGGCCTACACCACTCATGGCAAAGATGAACAGTTTTTAAGACCCAGCATTAATAAATGCATTGGTTTATATTAATTATTCACACAAAGCACAAGCTACAGAGTCAGCTGAAAAGTGTAACCGCACCCAATCACAGAGAGTTTCCAAGAAGTGATACTATGAATACCTAGAGAATTTCAAATGGATGGGGCCTATTGCAGCACGGTAAGACGCAAACAATACAATTAAAAGACCTCGGCCGCTTTTCTTGTGCTGCTTCCCATTTACCTTGGATGTCAGAGCTGGGAATGACGTCACACTCAAGATGATAGTGTTTCTGTTCATTCGGAAAACCGATTGGAGTGGGTCCAGGAAAAACTTTGTGGAGCTTACTCCATCACAATGAAGACCAGTCGATAACTAACGCATCACATGGTATTTTGCACATCCAAACATCACAGGAATAATTTTCAGATAGAAGAGGGAGAGTACTGTGTGTACGAATGACTTAAAGAGACGCCAACAGACAGAAGTGCTATCAATATGTATAATAGTACAGCTGACACTAAGCGTCTTCAGGCCCGGCCAAGACTTGGATGGCAGACCAACCAGGAAAAGCGAGGGCTGCGGCTGGAAGAGGTGTTGGTGAGGCCAGCAGGGTGTGCTTACCCCATGGTCTGCGTGTGGTAGCGACAGGGAGGCAGTGCTGTAAGTATGGCTACGTCCTTCGGATGAGATAGATAGACTGATAGATAGATAGATACATACTTTATTAATCCCAAGGGAAAATTCACATAATCCAGTAGCAGCATACTGATAAAGAACAATATTAAATAAAGAGTGATAACAATGCAGGTATAACAGACAATAACTTTGTATAATGTTAATGTTTACCCAAAAGGTGGAATTGTAGAGTCGCAATGATGAGTGTAGAGTCGCAATGATGAGATGTAAAACTGAAAACCTGACGCTCTGTGGTCATTAAAGATCCCTAGGCATCATTTGAAAAGAGTAGGGTTTACCCCGACGTCTTGGCTAAATTGCTCATCACAGCTTCATCCATTTTGACCCTTTAATTATCCCCTGTCTTGAATTGGCTTCCTCTCTCACCACTTCACCAAGTAATAGCTAAAGTGTGGTGAGCATAATAGTGCAATAATGGCTGCCAACCCATCATCCATGTGGGTGCCACACATTGGTGGTGGTTGAAGTGGTTCCCCTCTGTCTATGTAAAGCACTTTGAGTAGCAAGAAACATTGCTATATAAACGTAATTAATTAGAATAATTATTACTAGGGGGCTTCGCCCCCTGCTCGCTTCGCTGTCCTACCCCCTGGGGCACTACACACCATTGTGAAAAGGGGGATTGAACACACCCCACGGAGACACGGGCGCTCCTCTGAAACCCCCTCTTTAAACAGTGATACAATGAGAAACAAATACAGGGGGTCCTCGGGTTACAACGTCTCGACATACAATGTTTCGAGTTTACAACGCTCACTTCCCATAAAAACTTAAAAAAAAATTGAGACATAAGAAGGAATAAAGGTACAGATTTTTTTTTTTGCACTAATTTTTTCTGGTACTACAGTACAGTATATTTATGTCCTTTTCCTTTTTCTGCGGCTTAGTTGTGTTTTTATGTTCTGGATTATGATTTTGCAAATGTGTTAAGATAGGTAATTGACTTAGGCTAGGGTGAGTTTCGACTTACACCAAAATTCGGGTTACATTACTGTTGTAGGAACAGAATTGTGTTGTAACCCGAGGACCTCCTGTATATTATTTTTAACCTCCTCTTTGCTCCATCAGCTGCTGCTGCCTTGCCGCGTGATCTACATTTTGTGCAGCACTTCAAATATTTAAAAGCCTGCACAGCACCTGACCTTTTGTCTCACTACCTTGTCTCCCTTGTCTCCCAGACATCTTCAAACACTATGCGATCTCTTTTCCTTCCCGGTTCCGTTATCTCACCAAGTATTATTTTCCGTTTGTTTGCGCTAATGCGATGTTTACTCTCATCTTTTTGAGACTTTCGAATTTTCCTACTTCCATTATCTCTAACCTGCTCTGCATGTGTATCGCGGGACTTGCTTCCAAAGGTTGTAAGTATGATGTGACTTGTCCATCTTGCGGGACGTGAAAGTGTCTCTCTGTCTCTCTTCTCTTTTTAAAATAGAGAGATTATTCTATGAAATCACTGGCCGTGCACATTCGGACTGTAAGCTGGACAACACGTAAACAAATGGCTGCAAAACAAAAACGATGATGAAACAGGAAAAATCTTTACATAAAGTCCTAAACAGAAATTACTGTACATAAAAAGGCTAAAAACAATTAAAAGAAAGACACCAACGTAACAATAACTCAACACACTGCTGTAAGAATCATTATTCTTGGAAGAGCCACCACAGAACTTCAGATCTCTACTGCTCACACAAACCTTTAGTTCAATTTAGGGCTCATTTCAAAATCCTTCTTACTACATATCAACTTTAAACGGCCTGGGCCCTACTAATTTGCAGTTATTGATACCTAAATACAGACGTCTGTGTTGCAGTTTCAGAATGCACCTTCTGCTAAAGATCAATAAAACAGTGGGAGGCTGAGCTTTTAGCTGCAGGGCCTCAAGGCTGGGGACTGGCGTGCCTGCTTGTGTAGGAGACACCCCACAAGTCTAAGCGTTTCAACGCAGGCTGAAGGCTCAATGCTTTAATAAAGCACACCTCGATTAGAGCTGCCGATTAGCCATGCGTATTTTAACTCTGTTTGTTAGCCACATGCACACAAATACAAGTGTGACAATTGTTCTGAATGACTACTTATTCTCCTTTATTCAGTTTCTTTGTACCCTGCTGTGGCGCTTGCCGAGTTGCTACTCCTGGTCACAGAGCATGACACCAGGGATATAGGGAGCCATGCTACTCAAGCATTTAATCTTCTTATTAGGACTCCCCAGCATGTAACTGTAATACTGTAGAAAGCCCAAGTGGGGTGTGGGTGGGCCATTGTGCCCAGGTCTCCAAAACTGTGACTTTGTCTGTGTGATTACTGACTGTGGACCCACCAGAGGTTTACTACTCCAGGAATGCGGACTGGAAGTTTAGTTCCCCTCTCCTCAGTTAAACACTTTTCATACCTTAAGATTACGGGTGTCGAACTCCGGGCCTGGAGGGCCGCAGTGGCTTCAGGTTTTCATGCTAACCATCTTCTTCATTAACGATCAGTTTGTGCTGCTAATTAACCTGATTAACTTGACTCAGGCCGCTTAGTTGTCTCTTTTTCCTAAATTAGCAGCCAAACAAAAATGAGACGCAAAATGAGCCGCCACTTGACCAGCTCACGTGTGTCCACCACACAATATCTGAAAAGAAAGAAAGGTGAAGGTCTCAGTAAGGTTGACCTCTCAAGTCACCAAAACATTTTGACGATGAACACTTCTGGAAATGTCTGCTTTGGCAGAATGAGAGCAGCAACAATCAATGGAATTAATTAACAGCTAGAATCAGCTTCTCATTAAGAGTCCAGTTTGAGTGAAATTGGCTGGAGTTTGAAATCCCAGTTTAGCTGGTCATCTGTTGGTTCGTTTCACATTTCATTTCTGTTTGGCTGTCGCTTAATGAAGAAAAGAATTAATTCAGAGGACTGAATACTTAAAAACAAATGAAGGGAAAAGAAGTTAATTAGCAGTGAAAGCTGATTAGGAAAAGGGTAAGAATGAAAACCTGCAGCCACTGCGGCCCTCCAGGCCCAGAGTTCAACACCCCTGTCTTAGATATACAACTAATGAACTTATACTTGCCTGCTTTACGTTAATCAAATAGACATTCTTCAGCTTTTCAGTGTGTTTAACAGGATGTGTGTAAGTTATAGTACTGAAACTGTTAACTTGCTACACAGAGTCCTCTCAGGCTGTCCTCACGGAAGGGAACTATACTATAATAAAAACAAAAATGAACTGACACATACACTATATTGCCAAAAGTACTGAGACACACCCCGGTCCAAATCATTGAATTCAGGAGTTCCAATCACCTCCATGGCCACAAGTGTATCAAATCAAACACCTCGGCATGCAGATGGCTTCTACAAACCTTTATGAAAGAATGGGTCGCTCTCTCTCAGGAGCTCAGGGAATTCAAGTGTGCTACCGTGATAGGATGCCACCTGTGCAGTAAGTCCATTCGTGAAATTTCCTCGCTACTAAATATTCCAAGGTCAACTGTTAGTGATATTATAACAAAGTGGAAGCCATTGGGAACAATAGCAACTCAGCCACAAAGCATTAGGCCATGTCAAATCACAGAGCGGGGACAGCGCATGCTGAGGTGTGCTTTAGTCGCCAACTTTCTGCAGAGTCAATAACTACAGACCACCAAACTTTGTGTGACCTCCAGATTAGCTCAATAACAGTGTGTAGATAGCGTCACAGAATTGGATCTCCGTGGCCGAGCAGCTGCAGCCAAGCCTTACATCACCAACTGCAATGCAGAGCATCAGATCCAGTGGTGTAAAGCCCACCAGACGCCACTGAACTCTGGAGCAGTGCAGACGTGTCCTCTGGAGTGAAAAATCAAGCAATCGGAAGGACGAGCTCGGGTTTGACGGTTGCCAGGAGAACGGGACTCGCCTGACTGCATTGTGACAAGTGTAAAGTTGGTGGAGGGGGGATTATGGTGTGGGGTTGGGCTTGGCCCCTTAGCTCCAGCGAAAGGAACTCTTAATGCTTCAGCATACAAAGCCATTTTGGACAATTTCATGCTCCCAACTTTGTGGGGACAGTTTGGGGATGGCAACATGACTGCACACACACCATTGCACAAAGCAAGGTGTATAAAGACATGGAGGAGCGAGTTTGGTGTGGAGGAACTTGACCTCACCTTTGGGATGAATTCGAGTGGAGACTGTGAGCGAGCCAGGCCTTCTCGTCCAACATCAGTGTCTGACCTCACAAATGCTCTCCTGGTTACAAATTCCCATCAACATACTCCTGCACCTTGTGGGAAGCCTTCCCAGAAGAGTTGAAGCTGTTAGAGCTGCAAAGGGTGCTGGACCAACTCCGTATTAAAGCCTATGTATTAAGAATGGGATGTCATTAAAGTTGATGTGTGTGTAAAGGCAGACACCCCAATACTTTTAGCAACAGAGTGTGTTAACTCTAAATTGTCCCACTGTGACCAAGTGTGGGTAAAGGGTGCCCTAGTACATGGTTGATACCCACCTTGTGCCCAGTGCTGCTGTAATAAACATTAGGACTGTCAGTTTAAATCTTGTTAAACTGTGTGAATTAAACTTTAATGCACAACCATCAGAGCATTCCAGTAGAGCTTTTAAATCAGTAACCGTTTTATCAGATGCTCATGCCATTTCACAAACAATGAGAGGGGGGGAAATTAAAAAGCAAACTAGCATGAGCAGCAGAGACATGACATAAAAAACTGAACGAACATGGCTCAGTTGTGAAATCACTGAAGAGTCTTTGCATGATTTAAGGTGACGGAATGAAGGCTTTGTTTTGGTTTTTTTTTTTTTTTCCTCGTCAAAACCAAACTCTGCGGTTTCAAATTATAAGCCAGGCGAGCAGGTCATCTCTTACTCACTCAGAACAAAATGCAAAGCACTTAACAGACCAAGCTACCAAAACATTTGACTGAGGAGAAGTCAAACAACTGCCAAAACCAACTCAAATGACAAATGCTGTAAGTGCCCCTGTGAGACACAACAGACAGCCCTTGAAGGCCTAATTAAATTGTCTTTTCTTCTGTCATCTACAGCCACAAATCTGGTTCCTATAAAGAAAAGAAAAAGGAAAAAAAAAAAAAATGATCACAGCTTTTCAGACCCAGACCTCGGTTTTCCGGATGTTCTCCAAAGCCTTGTTTTATGATAGGATTTACTTTCACAAAGCCACACCAGTCTGCAACTGGAGAAATCTTTTTCTCCCACAGCCACATCCAAGTTGGGCCTGGGCAATTAAGACATTCCACATCTCGCCATGCAAAGAAAGGCTTTGATTTGGTCTTTAGGTCTAAGAATTCTACTAAGATTGCTTTCTGCATTTAATTTTTTGTTACTTAAATCTGTTCCTTTATTAACCAAGAAACACTGCAAAAGTACATCAGGAAGGTGTCAGAAATGGCATCAAGAACAAACTGTACATACAAAACAACACAAGCCTGGTTAACCTCGTTAGTGTTGTTTATATCCCTGGACAAACGCAGCAAAAATGTGTTTTCAAAAAGAAATAATGGAATTACGTGAAACAGAGACGCCAAAATGAACACTTTAGAGAATGCACGTCAAGCGTCCATGACCGTACTGATGCAGATTTTAGTACACATACATTTTGAGACCGTCATCAATGCACAGGCCGATGCTGCAATCGGGACGGTAGAAATGTGTTTTTTGTGCACTTTTCTTAAATTTGTTTCTGTTTCTTGCACATGAGACAGTAGGCTGTCAGTGCCGGATTTGCACGATTGACTCGTCCCTTGTGTTATGGTAGGCTACCACAGCACAAACCTTAGTGACTTCCACATTTCCTGCGGACGTGAATACTAACAGTTTCCACACTGTGAATAGAGCTTACGAGGCTAACATCTTGCTTGTCCTTGTACTCGAACACAATTATTCTGCATTTTTGACACACAGCTAATGCTGCACCATGTGACTAAATTCACTTGGCATATCACGGCTGCTTGGTCATATAGTACAGACTCATGCATCAGTTTCACTTTCTGTGGCAACGTCTGATGACCATTTCACATCATCACCACTATATAACGCAACTGAGCAGTGGTTCAGTTTCAGATTGTCCTAAAAGCGCCTTTATGGTTTTTTTGTTTGCCGTTGTTTTTTTTAGTTGGAGACTGTGCCCTGCTCATGAATATTGAGGAGTTACCTCAGAGTGGTATAACACTGTAAAAGTCACATTTTTTGGCAGCATGATGTTATTTCATCCACTAGATAAACGCTGAATACTGTCTTGAGCGTTACCTGGGCTTAAAAAAGTAAAGTGCACCAAATTAACATCATTCTGGAGAAAAAACTTCAAATGCTTTTCAGACAGCATTGGGGCCACAATCCCTCTGAATTTACTAAAAGCTGTGTTTGGTGGACTCACAGAGGGGCTTAAACTGGAGAAGGACAAACAAACTGTGATTGCCTTTACTTCACTATTGACACGTAGGCTTGTCTTGCTCAACTGGAAGAATCCTAACTCATCACTTTCAAGTCAGTGGGTAACTGATGTTATATATTATTATGTTATATCTGAAATTGGAACAAATCAAATTCTCACTTACTGGATCTCTACAAAATTTTTTTTTAAAAAACTGGCAAGATATAATCAATAACATTTTAGAAAAAGCATTTAAAGTTGCGGTTGAGGTTTCTCTTCCCTTATTTATTTTAGGTATTCTTATTTATTTACTAGCAAAATACCCGCGCAGCGGAGAAGTATTGTGTTAAAGAAGTAATGAAAAATATACACACACATATTTTATATATATATATATATATATATATATATATATATTAGTGGTGGGACTCGATTAAAAAAATTAATCTAATTACAAACTGGATTCCAAAAAAGTTGGGACACTATACAAATCGTGAATAAAAACTGAATGCAATGATGTGGAGGTGCCAACTTCTAATATTTTATTCAGAATAGAACATAAATCACGGAACAAAAGTTTAAACTGAGAAAATGTATCATTTTAAGGGAAAAATATGTTGATTCAGAATTTCATGGTGTCAACAAATCCCAAAAAGTTGGGACAAGGCCATTTTCACCACTGTGTGGCATCTCCCCTTCTTCTTACAACACTCAACAGGCGTCTGGGGACCGAGGAGACCAGTTTCTCAAGTTTAGAAATAGGAATGCTCTCCCATTCTTGTCTAATACAGGCCTCTAACTGTTCAATCGTCTTGGGCCTTCTTTGTCGCACCTTCCTCTTTATGATGCGCCAAATGTTCTCTATAGGTGAAAGATCTGGACTGCAGACTGGCCATTTCAGTACCGGATCCTTCTCCTACGCAGCCATGATGTTGTGATTGATGCAGAATGTGGTCTGGCATTATCTTGTTGAAAAATGCAGGGTCTTCCTTGAAAGAGATGACGTCTGGATGGGAGCATATGTTGTTCTAGAACCTGAATATATTTTTCTGCATTGATGGTGCCTTTCCAGACATGCAAGCTGCCCATGCCACACGCACTCATGCAACCCCATACCATCAGAGATGCAGGCTTCTGAACTGGCGTTGATAACAACTTGGTTGTCCTTGTCCTCTTTGGTCCGGATGACATGGCGTCCCAGATTTCCAAAAGAACTTTGAATCGTGACTCGTCTGACCACAGAACAGTCTTCCATTTTGCCACACTCCATTTTAAATGATCCCTGGCCCAGTGACAACGCCTGAGCTTGTGGATCTTGCTTAGAAATGGCTTCTTCTTTGCACTGTAGAGTTTCAGCTGGCAACGGCGGATGGCACGGTGGATTGTGTTCACTGACAATGGTTTCTGGAAGTATTCCTGAGCCCATTCTGTGATTTCCTTTACAGTAGCATTCCTGTTTGTGGTGCAGTGTCGTTTAAGGGCCGGAGATCACGGGCATCCAGTATGGTTTTACGGCCTTGACCCTTACGCACAGAGATTGTTCCAGATTCTCTGAATCTTCGGATGATGTTATGCACAGTTGATGATGATAGATGCAAAGTCTTGGCAATTTTAAGAATTGCTCCACTATCTTTCTGCGCAACATTGTGGGAATTGGTGATCCTCTACCCATCTTGGCTTCTGAGAGACACTGCCACTCTGAGAAGCTCTTTTTATACCCAATCATGTTGCCAATTGACCTAATTAGTGTTTATTGGTCTTCCAGCTCTTCGTTATGCTCAAATTGACTTTTTCCAGCCTCTTATTGCTACTTGTCCCAACTTTTTTGGGATTTGTTGACACCGTGAAATTTTGAATCAACATATTTTTCCTTTAAAATGATACATTTACTCGGATTAAACGTTTGATCTGTCATCTACGTTCTATTACAAATAAAATATTGACATTTGCCATCTCCACATCATTGCATTCAGTTTTTATTCACAATTTGTTTAGTGTCCCAACTTTTTTGGAATCCGGTTTGTAATTAGAAGCTGTGTAATTAATTAATCTTCATTAATCGAATGTAAGCACACATGAAAATTTGCCCCAAATCGCAAATGTTGTTTTTTAATTTAAAAGGGTTTTAGTGGGCAACAGAATCAAATAATAGACATGGACAGGAATATTGTAAACTCAAGCTGTTTTAATTTCTGAAAAAAAAAAAAAATGCTTTTAAACTGCATTTGAATTCAAAACAGAAACAAAAATATCATCCCTGGTTAAAATTGGGCAGACTTAAAAATAAAGTGGTAGTTTAAGTACTTTAAGTACATTTTCAGAATGGTATTGTCTTTAAATAATAATAACAAAAATTTCAACATTAAAGTGTAGTTTTTTTTCTTAAAAAAATAAGGCAGAAACATAAATGGTAATTTGAGCAGCCTCACCTTTAAACTGTGAGTAACCTTAGCCAAAATTATTTTGTACATTAGGCTAAAACAGTGTGATCATTGAACATTTTGTAATTAGATGTATTTAGAATTACTAACGGTCACGGAAGTCCAATGATCCCCAGTAAGAGCCACAAAGTCCGCTTTCTGTAATGCATCTAATTTTGCTTGCTTTTCAATGTCATAAAGCTGTTGAATTTTACTTGAAATACGCTAACTGTAGCACATTTTCTAGCCCCCTATCTTCCATCACTGTTAGTGGTCTACAGTCCAAAGCAATGTATTTTGCGAGAGAATTTGTAAGTTTGACCTATGTTGACTTGGATTTGAATTTTGGTCCTGAAGCCAGTCATTTCATGAGGTTTGGGCTGCCGACACCTTTTGTTGGTACTCGAACCCGTACTGCTAGTGCTAACAGCATACACAGTTTCTGTGCTCGCTGTAACATGTTTTACATTTAGATGGAACCGTAAGGTTGAAGTGCCTCGGTGGTATGCAAACAGTTTGCACCAAACCACGCTTTTATCAAGGCTTTCGTTGTGTAGTCTTTTGAAATGAAATTTGCCTCTGATCAGTCCTAGAAATGCGCTTTCTTCCGACTCTTATATTGTTGTAGCTCTGATGTGTGCATCAATGTAATCGGTGTACCAGGAAATCATGTATTGACAAAAGTTACCCTTTGCTTGGAATGCAAAGTGTGATTAAATGCGTTATTTTTTTAACGCATTATGGAGCAGATGCATCGAAGCTTCTCAGCTGTGCTTGTGCTAAGAAAAGGAAACATTTTAAAAATAACGTAACATGATTGTCAATGTAATAGTCTTGTGACCGTTATGAGTGTTGCTGTCATCAAGGATTTGATTAGCATTATTTCTTTCAATCAGGTTCGTATTTGGAGGATGTGTTGTGTTCAAGTTTATTCCGTGTTTGTCAACCGCTGTAAAGATAACAGGTTTCATTCATCGAAGTGTTCACCACCCAAATCGGAACTCGTGAATGTAAGATGTTCAACAGGCATTCCCGGTAGTAAGTTGTGGAAATCGCCTGTGAATATTTAGCGGTAGCGTGTGTATGAACTTAATTTAATCTTTTCCAGTCCTGCAAAGTCACTTGACGCGAGCCGCTCAGAGTACATGCATCAAAGCTTCTCAGCTGTGCTCGTGCGATCTCGCGATGTCCACGACTTTATTTAATGTTAGCTAAGACCCGGCACTTCAAGGTTTCTTGCTACAGCAATTTTAACTCCGCAACAAAGTGATCCAAAGTCTCGTTTATACCTCGTGTCTTCTCATTAAACTTGTATCTCGCGAATACCATACTCGTCGTAGGCATGACAAACGGCAGCGGGAGTGTGTCTATAAACTTAATTTAAGCTTACGGTTCACATCATGCTTTGTTTCCGCAGTCGTGTAATTCGGTTTTTGTTCAGCACTCTTTGGAACTGTTGCGTTTTGTCTGTGCACTGCGCCAGTTCACGTGAGCCGCTCAGTGTACATGCATCGAAGGTTTCCAGCTGTGCTGGTGCCATCTTGTGCGATGTCCACGGCTGTATTTAATGTTAGCTAAGACCTGGCACTTAAAAGTTTCTCTCGCAGTTTCGCTGAGTTTGTGCCAAACACCACCCTGACCATCTCATCTTCCTCTGCATAAGCACAGTCCTTCACCCGTAAATATTTAGCGGCAGTGTTTCTATTGGATTGCCGCTGACGGACGGACGGTCTTATATAGACAGGCACTAAATTACGTGGGAGGCGTAACTCCACCTCCCACGGGCATCGAGCAGAAGTCTATTATAGTATATGGACGAAAAAATAGGTTCCAGTTATGACCATTACGCGTAGAATTTCGAAATGAAACCTGCCCAACTTTTGTAAGTAAGCTGTAAGGAATGAGCCTGCCAAATTTCATCCTTCTACCTACACAGGAAGTTGGAGAATTAGTGATGAGTGAGTGAGTGAGTCAGTGAGGGCTTTGCCTTTTATTAGTATAGATGAGCCATCCCCCGTGGCTTTGCCCGCGTAGTAGTGAAATTGGACAAACTTCAAAAATCAATAAAAATACAGAAATTGCTAGCTAAGCATGAGTGTGGAGCGTCGTGCCCGGCTCCCAACTCCTGACGTTATGCTTCCCCCAACTCTCGGCCTGCAGCCTCTGTCTCGGATTAGCATGAGTCTGTCGCTCCTGCAAGCTTACTATGTTACTTAGCAAGATGAGAGAAGTCGCAAAATCAACCGGAATGTTCAAGTAAATTATTGAAAAAAACCAGATCTAAATCCATTAAGTAGTTGTCTCGCGAAAAGCGGACAGACATACAGACAGACGCTGGATTTTATATTTATACAGATGTATTTATTTACTTTGTTTTCCTACTGTTAAAGTTCTACTCTGTTGGCCTAGCTCTCTTTCTCACTGCTTGTATGAAATGTTATTTGCTTTTAATAAATTAAATAAAATGTTAAAAAGTAAATAAATAAAAAAAGTAAAGTGGATTATTACATGTCACCCCGTGTCCGACTGATGGGTAACCGTAATTGCAAGAATTCCAAGCCCAGGACACAAACTAAGGTAATGCCAAGGAGGTAAAGATGACCTAAGATTAAGGCATATTTATATGATTTATATAGATGACCATTATTTTATTGGTTATTTATGAGACTAGAAAAAGCTAGAAAAAGTGAAAGAATCTCTCTCTCTCTATATATATCTATATATAATATCTATATAAATATATATATATATTGTACTCTTTGCATTATTTGCCAGTAAACTACGTAACATTCTATGATCTGCTTCTCGCAACTGAGAGGGCCCGTGGCGGATGTTTGCCGACTGGTATACCAACCACGTGCATTACCTGGTAGGTAACCACCCATACAATCAGATCGGGACTCAGACTACGAATGCTATGAAAATATATATATATATATATATATATATATATATATATATATATATATATATATATATATATATATATATATATATATATATATATATATAGTGGTCTATTGCTTGTCATCCCGGCCAGTACCCCCAGATGGAGCCCTCCCTGCAGTATGGAGGTGCCCCAAAGACCAGCAGGGAATCATGGACAATGGAGTTTTAATCCACAGCCCTGCTGGATACCACAAGGGCCGCGAGAGGGAGCTGCAGGGAGGAGCAAAGAGTCATATGTGCCCTATAACCCGAAAGTGCGTCATAGGCAGAGCGATGGCAGAAGTGACGTACTTCTGGGGTGAAGAAAAGGACTTGTACCTGACCCGGAAGTAATAAAGAATCACATGGACTGGGGATTGGGAACACTTCCAGGTCAGGGAATATAAAAGGACTGTGGGAGCTCCCAGACGGAGAGCTGAGCTGGGTGGAAGGGTGGCAACGCGTCGGGGAGTGGTGGAGAGTATTATTGCTATTGTATTGATTTGTTATATGAGTATAGTGGAGGAGAGGGTGCTTTGTACACTGTTGCATAAAAATAAAGTCAAACTTTGGGCTTTTTCCTGGTGTCTGGAGTCTTGAACAAGGGTTCAAGGGAGCGATAGCGGCCCCTATCTGTATATATATACACACACACACACATACATACATATATACACATATATATATATATATATATATATATATATATATATATATATATATATATAAGAAAAAGTCAATGGAGCGATTTTCATGAAACCTGGTACACGTTTCTCATTGGTCGACTAAAAATACTGTAGGGTGAAATCAACCCTAGCCCACCCCCTTCTGGGTAAGGTGGGGGGTGATCTTGCGGTCTTGTATGCATGTTATCATCCAGTTGACACTCCGAACGACCACCAGAGGGCGAATTGGAGGTGACTGCCAGCATTCTGTAGGTTTGAGTGCCACAGCACCCCTGTTGCTTTCAAAATTAAACAGAGTTGGCCGGTTCCAATTGTCAACTGGATGATAACATACATACAAGACCGTAAGACAAGATTATTAGTGAGTCTTCATTGTTTGTTAATTTATTTTTAAAGTTGTTTTTTTTTTTATTATATTTTTCGTAAACAATTAAAAAAAAAACACTTATTTTCCTGGGAATTTCAGCTAGTAAAAAATAAATACGCAACAAGGACTCAGAAACACAACTTACTCCAGAAACCCTCTAAACTGGCCAAGAGAGAGAGAGAGAGAGAGAGAGCTGGGCCATTACTGAGACATTCAAAAATATATAAAGAGAGCTAATACGATGGCACTGGTCCACTCCATTGTAATTGACAATATAAACGACTCTGAAAAGTTTCTAGAGCATCAAGCTGCCTACTCTTTGGTACCGTGCACTGTGGTCAAGCTATCCGGGTCTCAAGTTCTGGCAGACGTTTGTTTCCATACTGCAGCAGATTCAAGCAGCTAGAAGATGAGCTCAGATCATAAGCAGTAGAAGGAAACGAGAATGACGACTGCAGAAAGAATCAGATGGACTATTCACAATATGGATCAAAAGTCAATGGAGTTATTTAAGGACTGCATGACAGTGCATCTGTAAAAGATAAAGTAGGTAAAGGTTACTAATATGCTGGAAAAAAAAAGAAAGATGGAGACACAAATGTTCAACAGCGGAGAGATCCACCTGATGAAGACTGCACATCCAAAACTCTAACCTTCTTTACTATGTCTATTTTTTTTGCCGGATTGTTAGTAACTTTTCCTTCGGTACAGATTAATGGAGGTGCATTATACAATACTTCTCAAACCAAATCAAGTGTACAGTATGGTAACCCGATGACCGGCTCCGTCCTCTCTTAGTTAGCTGACCATTACCACAGACAGGCCAACGAAGCTCAAACAAAGAGGCGAATGTTCTAATCACAACAAAGCCCTATAATACCTTCTTCTGTGAACACACACACATTTACATTTAATTTCTGACACAAACAACAAAAATGCTCACTAGAATTTGCAGTAATCACATAATTACACTTTATTCTGAAGGACAAGGTAAAGCATTAATATGAATTCATCTGTTGTGCTCACATATTAAATTAGGCATTATTAATGTTCAATTATCCATTGCTGACATTCGCTTAACAAGCACTTAATGAATTAGTGCTAAAAAAGATCAATACCAAAATTGATTTAACTAATGAATGGTCATCAGACCTGTTGAATATGCATGAATGACAAGACACAATTGTTAATAATGGTTAATTGATGTCCTACCTTAAGGCTTAAAAACATATTAGAATTTATCTTTATTTGTTCCAAGACATTTCAATAAATAGAAAAGGCCCTAAATGTGAGTTTATCAAAATATACAGGATTCATTTGCTACAACATCCTATTTTTTGAAATTTGAGAACAGGCTTCACATTTTTCCTTGGCCGCCCCAAAGCTGTGGACCTGTTTGGTTTGCTTTGGCAAAGACTGAACGGCATTCTAAATCCCAGCGGTGACTAACTGTTCATTGAAATTCTGAGAGCAAACTACTCAAAGACAAGCAAAGGCTGCACGGCCCAAACTCTTGAATCTGAATTGGATACTCTAGGACTGTTTGTGTGTGTGTGTGTGTTTTGTTTTCTTAGCTTGTTTTGTACACAGTAACATCCGTAGTCAGCTCCGACTTGAGGGGATTTTACTCCCGAGAGATCATCTTTCTTCTGTTACTTTGGGTTTGCATGCACTTCTCACTGTAAATACTTGCTAAAGCTACTTTCGTCGAGGAGTCTGTGATATGAATACAAAGCTGGATCACTAGAAGCAAGATCTAGGGCACAGGGAATCCAGCTTTGATGGCAGATTAGCAAAAGGCTTGGAGGAAAGACTACAGCAGGCATTTCAACACACAAGAGGTTTCAGAAAGGCTGACAGTTGCAATAAAAATCCTCAAAGTTACTCTCTGGCAATTTATACATTTTTTTCCACTTGGGGGTAGGAAAGTAAAAGCACTGGTTTAATTTTTTTCATGAAAATTATTGCAGGGTTTTTGAGCCTTGGATAAAGCAACGTTGAATAATTTTAGAATCTGATTCAACATTCTTGTTAATTTCCTTCTCTGCAGTCCCACTTATAAGTATATAACTGCGTGTGTAACTGTATATGTGGAATTGGGAGGAGAACGCTAACATTGTCAAAACATACAGTAGTTGTTAAATAAAGAAACATGTCACGGTGCTTGCTAAATGCTAACATTTTTCAATATTTAAAATGAGAATTGCTCTCACTGCCAATATTACCCAGAAATCCATCCATCGTCTTGCTTTAATTTTTTTTCCTGCATCATTCATTTTGCAGTTTTAGTTATGCAGGTTGCTAATCATATCTCGAAACTAATCACACACAGGTTCATATAAAACAATACAGTAATCCCTCCTCGATCGCGGGAGTTGTGTACCAGAACCCCCCGCGACAGATGAAAATCCGCGAAGTAGAAACCATATGTTTGTATGGTTATTTTTATATATTTTAAGCCCTTATAAACTCTCCCACACTGTTAACATTATTAGAGCCCTTTAGACATGAAATAACACATTTTAGTCAAAAGTTTAAACTGTGCTCCATGACAAGACAGAGATGACAGTCCTTTCTCACAATTAAAAGAATGCAAACATATCTTCCTCTTCAAAGAATGCGTGTCAGGAGCAGAGAATGTCAGCGAGAGAGAGAAAAGCAAACAATCAAAAAATCAATACGTGCTTTTGGGCTTTTAAGTATACCGAAGCACCGCGATAAAGCGGCATTTTTTAGAGGAGCGTCCGTATCCTCTAGGCCAGCTGTGCGCAACCTGCGGCGTACGGCCGCATGCGGCCGTGGGCAAGGACTTTGGCGGCCGTGGACGTGTATATAAAAGTGTACGTAATGGCGGCCGTGCAGGTGTAGGGTCTCTGGACTCCAGTGACGGCTCTGATTGACAGCAAAGAAGTAAAGCCTGACCAAATTCCTACCGTCCGTTTTCGGGCACTTTAGACGGCTGTTGCAGGAATTCGCTAACCGTTTTCAAGATTTCGAAAAGATTTCAGCAACAATAAGACTCGTTGCTTCTCCTCATCTGGTGGAGACAGAGAGTGCACCGTTACATCTACAAATGGAGCTAGTAGAGTTGAAGAACAATGAGCAGCTTGTGAAAAAGTTTACGGAAGAAAGCGACCTGCTGGATACGTGGAAATCAGCAGTAGAATACCCACAACTACGAGAACTGGCCAGGAACATTCTCGTTCTTTTCGGAAGCACTTATTTGTGCGAAGCAGCGTTTTCCAGAGTGAAATATCTGAAAAACAGGTACCGGTTTTTTGTCCTATATGACGTTTCGTAGACATTTTTTTTACATATGTAGACCAGTAAATTGAATATTGTCAGATATATCATACTCTGTTTTAATGTGTAATCTGTAAATTTTTACATAAATCATAAAACATTATTAAGTTTACTTGGACTTACTGGCGGCCGTTATTAAAGTAAAAAGTCTGTAGTGCGGCCGTCAATAGCGGAAAGGTTGCGCATGCCTGCTCTAGGCAAACAGCCCATCTGCTCACTGCCCCTTTGTCAGGCGCAGAGAATGTCACAGAGAGTGAGAGAGACAGAGAAAAGCAAACAATCAAGCACCACGCGGGAAGCATATCTTATATCATTGAGGAGTTTTATTTAATATGTAATACATGCTCTGATTGGGTAGCTTCTAAGCCATCCGCCAATAGAGTCCCTTGTATGAAATCAACTGGGCAAACAAACTGAGGAAGCGTGAACCATAAATTAAAAGACCCATTGTCCGCAGAAATCCGCAAACCAGCAAAAAATCTGTGATATATATTTAGATATGCTTACATTTAAAATCCGCGATGGAGTGAAGCCGTGAAAGTCAAAGCGTGATATAGCGAGGGATCACTGTAATCCAAACTGCAGTAGAAAAAGCTGTCAAGTTGTTTCTGCATGCTCCGCTCATGTGTTTACCAGGGTGGTATGGTAGGTGGCTCAGTGGATAGTGTTGCTGCTGCAGCCTCTCACGTCCAAAGTCTTTTATTCAAATGGGTGCTCCAGCACTACCTGTGCAGAAGTTCACATTTCTTTCTGTCTCCTGTATGGTTTTCTCTTAGGACTACTCCTACGCTCTTCAAATGTCCCAAAGACATAGGCATTAGCTTGACTGACACCTCTAAACTGGCACCATGAGGGTGAGACCACTCGGTAACCTGCACACAATTTTGTCAGATTAGGCTCAGGCTTGCTGGGACCGTGTACTGTACAAGCAGGTTGGAAACTAGACAGTGTTAAATTAATCTGGGCAGTGGACCAGCAGAGGACGCTATCATCAAAACAGGAGGTCATTTAAGACCCTGTAAAGTCATAATATAAGCCCTACTGCAGGGTTTGAGGTTCCCCCAGAATGATAAAGTGCGATGTGTTGTGGCCTTACCAGAATACTGAATGGGGGACAACCAATTTGGCTGTCTCCAGTGTACAGAGGACAACGTGCAGGTATTTCTGGTGCTGCTAGGAGGAGTGCTACCCATACGCCACCAGAGATGAATGATTTCAGCTGGCACACTGGAAGTGCTTATGACAGGGTACTCAGGACTTGGTGTGGACAAAATATAAAAAAAGTCTTGCTTCCTTTACTCTGAGAGCTTAAAGTCGGGAGGCACGGGCTTAGCTCATCAGAGGGAGGAAGGACAACTAAAGTAATGAAAGGTGAGCAGGGGAAATGTTTACCAGAATAGCCAGGGGGTACCACTGTTAGGTTAGACCAAGAGTGCCCAAAGTGGTCGATATCGACCCCCTGGGGTCGATTTGAACTTTCTAGGGGACGATAGTTTCAATAAAAACATTTTGGGGTCAACGACAGCAAAAATAGACCCCCCTTACTACTGTTATTTGTTTGTTACTTCAAAATATCTAGGATTCCAATAGGTACCTAATTAAGAAGTAAAATAATTAAAAATAAAACAGTTTTTTGATAAAAATACATTACATACCAAACTTGCAAATGAAAAGGTAAAATGCGTCATTAAAAGAGTCACATGTAAGAATGTATGAAAATACACGTAGCACAAACATGTCTGTGCAGCGTCTTATCGAACATGAAAAAACAAGTGCAGACATGAAAAACCGTTGCGTGTCCGCACTTGCTCGCAGTGGGACGAGACGATGGATATTCGATATTAGCAGAATCTATCAGTCTTGTACGGTCATGCTCTCATAAAACACTATAAATTGGTTTGTTTGATGTGACATGTACTTATTTGTGATTTGAACTTTGAATATAATTATTTATTGAGGAGCAGTACTACGAAAAAGAAAATCAGAAGACACAGTTTATTCAAGTTTGTACAAAAATCTTCTGTTTCAAGTAAGTACAAACTTTATTGGGTTTTTTTTTTTTAATCACAGGGGCTGTTGAAATTGTTTGTTAATAAATGTTTTTATTTCTTCAGATAATAATATGACTGAACCAAAAAAGAAATGCAGACAGTACAGCTTGGACTATTTGTTCTTATTTAGAATTTACATATTTATTTCATAAATGTCAAAAATGTAAAAAAAAAAACAAAAAAAAAAACCTCTGCTCGTATTTTTTTGCTTTAATTTTTGTTAGTGCAGCTTTCGATATTAAATGTTGCACAAGATAATGCCATATATTCTGCAGTCCTTTTATCTTTTTCAATCATTAATTACAAGCGATTAAAATAAAAAATTTGATATCTAGTGAAATATTTAATATCAAGTACTGTACAAATATAATAATAAGTTAATTTGAGTAAGTAAAGTAAATGACTCGGGGGCCGACAGTTTTAAAAGTTTTTGGTAAAGGGGTCTGCGGCTGAAAAAAGTTTGGGAACTCTTGGGTTAGACCCTGGGGGCAGAGCTGCTTACTGTTTTTGTTGTATTTTACTGTTCCCCTATATTACGTTTTGAGGTTTTGTTATTAAATCCCTTTATTTTGTTTTGTCATTTTGGACTCCTGGATTGGTGTTTGCGGTTATGAGATGCAACCTACAGGCCACAACAGACAGAACAACAGTGGTCATTGTCAGCACTTTAAGACTTACTGAAAAAAGTCTCCCATCGACTTTCTCGTATACTCAGATACGAGGATGGATATTTGAGGAGTAAACCACAAGACAAGGATTCTAATTTGTATATTATGTACATTAAAGAACCATCAACAACAAATCAAATCAAATTAATGATGCATATTGAACAATTATTATAAAAGTTGAATAAATCGGACTCTGCAGCTGCATGGAAAAAAAAAGGTACCACTTCCAGTTAGCGGAAATACCTCAAAAGTTGATAGAAATGTACGTTTCGTACCAAATACTTAAAATTTGGTTGACCCAAGTGAATGCGTCCTCAAGTTATCATGTGTATACACAAACACACAGACAGACATAATTCCAAAAATGGTATTTTCGGACTCAGTGAGGTCTAAAATGTCAAGACTCATCAAAATCTCAAAATTAAATGTTTGGACGATTACAATACTTTCCCTATACTTCGGACGCAAAAAAGTAAAAAGAAGCAATCACTTCAGAGTGACAGTCTTAAGAGTGAATTTAAAAGTTAGCATTTCTTAATAGAGGTGTCTATGAGTCTGTCTGTGTGCCCATCAAATTGCTATGTCTCAGCTATCCAACAGATGGCGCATCACAAACATCAGCAGCACTTTTTACAATATGCAGCTTTCAAGGCTACTCAGGCCCCTACTTCAGACGAGATGAAACGACGTCTTGCCTGAAGAAGGGGCCCGAGTTGCCTTGAACCCTTGCATATTGTAATCTTTTTAGTTAGCCAATAAAAGGTGTCAATTTGCTTGACTTCCCACTACATCTGTAATGGTTAACAAGACAACCTAGTACTATGTGCAAAAACAAAAAAAAAAATTATCCATTTAAAATGAAATCTACAACACAATTTTATGTGCAAGGGGTCTGAGTACTTTCTGAAACCTGTGTTACATGAAGGGCCTGCATCATAAGGTCCTACTTACAACTTCGTAGCCTGCTGGAGCTCTATTGCGGGATGCCACCACGCCAACACCAGTGATCGGGTCCATCGGTAGTTCGGGCAAGGACTCAGAAAGGTCCCGAACCTCAGGCATCACGGATGGACTCTGTAATACAAAGGGCAAAAAAAAGGGAGCTTATTGAACAATATATGCAAGAACAAAAGTATACAGTGATAAACATTACAACAGAAAACAAAATGACAAGAACCATATTAGAAACAAATAGCTTAACCAGAATAGAAACAATCTAGAAAATCATTAAATCTAATAAGCACTAAGGCATTAAGATGAGCGAGCCTTTCTTTCAACATTCACAATGAATGCCTACAACAATGCAGAAGACTTAATGTTTAATTTAGATTGAGAAGTGGAATCCGCAAACTGAAAAATTTCACAGACATATTTTAAACATATAGTAAAGAAAAATCAAAACTCACAGACACTATTTAACTAAACAATAAGGCTATACAGACACACACACACATACATATTATATATATATATATATACACACACACACATACATATTATATATATATAGACACACACACACATATTATATATATATAGACACACACACACACACATACATATTATATATATTTATATAGACACACACACACACATACATATAAATAGACATTTATATTTTACTTTAACCATTCACCATTCACTTTGTCATTTTCAGAACTGCTACTATCAATGGAGCCTGAAATGCAGAGGAACGTCAATCATCTTTTTATTGGGATTATGAGATTTGCACACAGCAGTTTCAAGATTTTTTTGAATCAGCCAAACAAATAATCGAAAACGAGAATATGCCTATAATTGAACTCCTCTAATTGTTCAACTCTTAGACCCTACTGGTATTCCTAAAGTTCAATTCAGGGTTCAAAAATAGCCAAAATGAAACAACTTTCTGAAGAAATGTGTCAGCCTAGGTTTTTGTTTGCAAAATGAAGACTGACCCATGTGACAGACTGCCAAGAAACTGAAGACTTCATACAAAGGTGTCTATTATCGTCTTGATAAAAGAGGGCGAACTGTGCTTAACCAGAACAGAAGAAGAAGAGGAAAGCCCAAAAGTGGGCAACTGCATAACAGAACAACATCAGAGTGTGTAGTGTGAGAAACAAATGCCATACTGGTCGGTCCCTCAGCTCTCTTCTTGTTCAAATACACATCAACAAGCAGTGCCACCTGCAACCTCCCTTAGCTGAACTTTAGGAATGTCAGTACCATGTAACACAAGTGAACAGACTTCAGTGCTATTGCAGTTAGAAAGGTTTCTCTAATAACCAATTTGCTCTTATATAGGGTGGTCCAGATCTAATTATGCAATTTTCATTACGTTATAATTAATTTAGTTTATTTCATAGAAAATCACCTGAAAAATCCTGGACCATCGAGAAGTGTGCGAACTGTCAACATGAAGAATTGTCTTCGCGTCGAACTGGAATCATCCACGCATAAATCAAATTCATCCAAACGATCTGGATCTGCATAAATAGATCTGGACCACCCTGTATATGACTAATTAAGGATAAAGCTAAATGAGTTGACCATTAGGACACTGAAGGAATGGCTGTTGAAAATGGGGCTTTGCAGCCCATATGTCAATAATAAATCAGTCATTTCAAGAAGCAATGGCCATTACTCACACTAGGAACGCCTTGACTATAACTTAAAATCAATGTAAGTCTATGAGGGGGAGTCAAGCTAAAGCTACAAAATGGGATTTATATGAAAATGGAACGGACCTTCACAAAACTGATCATGTCATTCTTTTCTCAATGTCGTCTCCATCCTTCTCAATGCACTTGTACCACCTGCCTGGCAGTGCCTGGATTCCAGCAGAATAAAAGGTTTTTATGTGGTGTAATGAGACAGACATCTCACATTGGGTAAAGATTTTAAAAGAAAGCAGTGAATCAAAATACAAAATAAAATACAAGTGAAACTGCACCAGACCTCTCAGCTTGAAATAAAAACATGCAATAAAACGTACCATCGACTGTACACATACCACAGTAGACTTAAGTGTGAACAAAAGTATTCTCGCCAATAACAAATCAAGCGTGATTAAAGTGCACTCATTTAAAATAAATAAATGAATGAATAAAAACCAGGATCAATAACATGATATATCAATGATCGGTATCAGCCCTACAAAGTCACCTGATTGGAGCAGCAGCCCTATCCACTTCTATAATCATTCACACTAAGAACAAGCAAGTAACATCACAGAACTCCAGTTTTTAACTCTTTACATTCACTTCTGGTGAAGTTTAGGGTTGATTTAAAAACTGCGCTTCTGACACATCAAACTCTTCACATGACCTACGCCCAATTTACTAATGACAGTGTATCAAAGCACGCATATCAGAAGTGATTATTCAAATCTCAAGAAGCTGGCTTGCTCAAGATTCCAAGGATTACTAAAACCACAATGGGACGGTTGAGCTTTTATCTACAGGCCCCCAAAGCTGTAGAACATTCTGTCTGACTAGAGCTGCTGATTAATTGTTCAAATTTCAACTTCTATTTTGGGTATTGTGTTTACCTGCTTTTTTGACACCCATCGCACATCCAACATACCTGGAATTGCCCTTCCAAAGATTACTTCCATTTCCCCTACACACAAGGATATTATTTTGGGAGTTTTTTCTTATCTTCTTAAGGAGTCAAAGCTGGGGAGATGTCAAAAAACAGGGCCTGTTAAAGCCCATTGCAGCACTTCTTGTGTGATTTTGGGCTTTACAAGTAATTAATTGTTTTTGTTCATTTGCACAGAAATACCATCCATCCATCCTCTTCCGCTTATCCGAGATTGAGTCACGGGGGCAGCAACTTGAGCAGAGATGCCCAGACTTCCCTGTTCTCGGCCACTTCTTCTAGCTCTTCCGGGGAAATTCCGAGGCATTCCTAGGCCAGCCGGGAGACATAGTCCCTCCAGCGTGTCCTAGGTCTTCCCCAGGACCTCCTCCCGGTTGGACGTGCCCAGAACACCTCACCAGGGAGACGTCCAGGAGGCATCCTGATCAGATGCCCGAGCCACCTCATCTGACTCCTCTCGATGCGGAGGAGCAGCAGCTCTACTCTAAAGCCCCTCCCGGATGACTGAGCTTCTCACCTTATCTTTAAGGGAAAGCCCAGAAATACCAGTGTGACAATAATTATGAACAATCACTAACCCCTCCTCTACTTGGTTCCTCTTCTCAGTACCCGTCCTGTGCTACTTAATGTACTGCTATATTGCAAAACTGCTACTCCAGCTTTACCGGAAAGCCTTTATGTAACATTTTGGTCTTTTCAGTTATATTGCCTTTTGTCTTGCTGCTCTAAGGAGGATGAGTTCATTCTACTGTAGTCTGCAGTCTCATGGTTGCTGTCAACTTAGGATGAAGTACCAGACATCTCCTTGTAACCTAATACAGGAGGATCTAATGTCCAATATATGGACCTGTTTGGAATTGATTAACATGTTATCAGCTATATGCTAAATATTATATAGTAAGACACTAAGGTCTCGGTGTCCAGTCCTTCAGAGCCATCTGATTGGTCAGTTTGGCTTTGGTGACATGACGGAAGAGGAAGTGTGAGATGCACGTGGAGGAGTAAAGGGCACACAAGTCACCTTGAAAGACAGGAGGTATAAAAGCGGACCAGTGGTGAGAAAGGCGCCTCGAAAATAATGAGAAAGTCTGAGGAGCAGGCTCAATGGAAACGTGTTCAAGAGAGACAGCGGCGGTGAAGAAACATACACAGACATGCAAATACAGAGGAAAGGAGCTGAACGCACACGTAGGGCAAGAGACAGCAAATAATTTTAAATTCTTCTGTTACCCGTCTTGGACAAGTACCATGGCTTGTACTCTATAAAGCCTTTCTCTAACAAACGACTGTCAGCGTTCCCATGGCTGCAATGCAGTGAAGCCTGAAGTATTCCAGAGATATCTTTGTTAAAATAAATGAATTATGCTAATGTATTGCTGAAGAACCTTTTAACGTACCATATATACTCGAGGATAAGTTCTCCCGCGGATTTGATTTTACAGCATAATTTCTGGTATTTTATAATGTCGGTCGTATAAGTCGAATGCGGGAAGCTCACGCTATTGGTCCAAGAGATTATGACATGCTAACGCCCGCCCACCTGAGAGAGTCACCTCGGAGCACACGGCCTTTTTTTTCTATGTGGGTGTGACAATGCGCTGTATCAGCGTGTGCTCCTAACCTCTCTCTCACTCTCTTTATTGTGCATACGCGACCACACGGTAATACCTGAACTAATCCGAAGTGACGTTTGCACCGATTTGTGTTTTTTGTATCTCACACCCTGTGAGGGATGGCCGGCAGTTTATCCCGGCCAGCACCCCCAGGCCGCTAGATGGAGTCCTCTCTGCAACAAGGAGGTGACTCGAATTTCCACAGGGCATCATGGACAATGGAGTTCAACTTCACAGCCCTGCTGGATACCGTGGAGGCCGCCAGGGGACGCTGCAGGGAGGGACGAATGTTTCTATTATAGCCCGGAAGTACTCCCTAGTCACAGGGATGGAAGAAATGAAGTACTTCCGGGCTGAAGAAAAGAAAAAGATTTCATTTGACCCGGAAGTGCTATGGAATCATGGACTGAAGGACAGAAGCACTTCCAGGTCACAAACTATATATAGGACTGTGGGAAACCTAGCAGACTGAGCCGGAGTTGGGAGAGAGTGTGACAGAGCTGCTGGGTGGAGAGGAGGACTTATTGTATTGATTTATTGCTGAGCTTTATATGATTATTGAGTTATTGTGGAGGTGCTTTGTGCACATTATTGAAAAAATTACATTTATTTCTTATATTTTACCTGGTGTCTGAACCTGTTGTCTGCGGGTTTGGAGGAGCGACAGCGCCCCCTACTGTCACAGTACACCTTTATCATAAGAGCATCCCTTATTTATGATGGAGTGTTCGATCAGAAGAAAATATGAAGCTGGCATTAAATTAAATGTCGTTGAAGTAGTAAAAGAAATCGGTAACTGCGCTGCTACAGCAAAATTCGATGTATCTAAAAAAAAAAACTGGTCTGAGATCGGAGGAGGCAAGAAGATGTAGAAAAATAAATAAATAAAAAATGTAAGTGTCGTATTTTTGAACGGGGGTATAAGTTAGGGTCTGATTTTATGATCGATTTTTTGGGTTTCAAGACCCGACTTATATGCGAGTATATATGGTAAGTTGAAGAAGGATCAAGTTCATGGGATGACACCATTGAGATAGGGAATCTTGGAATCCAAGGATGTAATAATATAATCTTGTTAATTAGACCGTCTTGCACACACTTATATCGTTTTTTTTTTTTTCACCAGAAGTATGACTTTCGTCATCCATCTTTGAACATGGAACCCCCTTAGGTGTTCTTTCCCCAGGCGTGCTACGTTTATTTTGCTCTCCTCCACTGTCAAGTGCCCGTATCCCAATAAGGATTCACATTAACTATACTATTGTGTCTGTCGATTAATTAAACAAGTTGCTCAGTTTACTCTGAGCTCAACATAATTTGCATGTTCACATACGGAAAACAGAGCTGGCATGTTATGTAAGCGTGGAGGCCATACCAGGTGAAAAGTGCCATTTATTTTAAACTGAAAATAAACTGAAAACTCAGGCAGGCGACAACACCAACACAATTATCAACAAAGATTTAAAAGGCTACATGGGAAGAAAAGAAACATTCTTCTATCCAGCCAAAGTTGCCCTGGTAGCCATTGTGACTTTAGTGACCTGATGATAAAAGGGAAAAAAAGCATTGTGACGGAGCACCTGTTTCCGCCAGTCTGATGATGACGTGTGTGTGAGGGTGGGTCGGTGGTAGGGGGAGATCTCAGACTAGATGTCTGCTAAAGGCATGTCTGATGGAAATAAGGCCTTCATCATGAACACTGAAACTGAAAACTGTAAAACAACTAGAAAGCTTAGTTAGTGTCTTTAAAGTATAATGAGAGGCCTTCAGCTATTAGGTACTTGCAATTTTTAAATAGGATAATATGGAATTCTGAAATTAAGTTTACAGCAGCCCTGGGACTCTGTGATCTGCACACGCTACTCAAAAAGATATGGAGATATTAGGCAAGTATGACCGACAAGCTGAATGACATCTTCTTGTCAAAATGGTCCTAATCTGCTCCTTCTTGTATCACGTCAGAGATAATGCAAGATTTAATGGTTAAACTAAACTCCAATTCACTGGGGGAAAAAAAGACAACCTCATTTGATGTATACTGGGGAACACTGTCAGATGTAGTGGTACACACGTCTGATGAAATATTCTTTGTTTATATACTAAAACAATCAAAGTGACAACGTAAAGTCTGGTGAGCTTCAAGTACCCGCTGCGACTACTCACAGAAATCATGGAGTCTGTTGCAGGCATAACAGATTAGTAAATGGATTCTATTATTTTAGGTGGTTGCTATAGAAAGTAGTGGAGGGAATTACCAGGGACTCCACAATAAAATGATGTTATGATCCCGGGCTCACGATACGAAGACAGCTCGATTTTTATGTATTGCAATTTAATTCTGTATTTTATTACTTGAAAAGTGGAGGAGAGAAATAAATCAAAACTGAGTGTCATTATGAACAATGCTGCACATCCTCTTTCTGACACACCAACACTGAGGACTTCCAGCCAACGGCTTACTCAGCAGAAGTGTGTCAAGAATTGAGACTGGGGGGTTCCTTTAATAACAAAAGGCATAACGCCACACTGTGACTGAGACTGTCAAGTCAGAAGTTTTCTTTTTAAATTGTCTTTCTTTTACGTTATTCTAGTGTGTGTTCAGACCATAGTGTTGTGTATGCGTGTGTATATTATATCTCTTTATTATAAAAAAAAATCTTTTCTTATAATAAAGAGACTAGACGTGATCTTGTCGGAAAACAATTTGACGTCCCACAAGAGACACTTTAACATCACGCGACGTCTTAAAACAGCAGAACACGCAGCTCGCCAGCAGCAGCAAGCCAGCAGATGATCCAACCACTTCTCCTTAGCGTGCGTTCAGCCAGCCTCCCTTCACAACACGAACAGCGTTACACATCCTGCGAGAAAGAGATTTAACCACGCCCAGGGCAGGAAATAAAGGGCAAGTATTGTTTTTACAAAAGTGAAAATAATGCGGGCGCAGTGGGTAGCACTGCTGCCTCGCAGTTAGGAGACCAGGGTTCACTTCCCAGGTCCTCCCTGCGTGGAGTTTGCATGTTCTCCCCGTGTCTTCATGGGTTTCCTCCCACAGTCCAAAGAGATGCAGGATAGGTGCACTGGCGATCCTAAATTGTCCTTAGTGTGTGCTTGGTGTGTGTGTGCCCTGTGATGGGCTGGCGCCCTACCCGAGATTTGTTTCCAGGATTGATCCCTGTGTTGGCTGGGATTGGCTCCAACAGATCCCCGTGACCCTGTAGTTTGGATATAGCGGGTTGGATAATGGATGAATGATCCTTTTTTAATGTTTTCACACTTTTTCCCCCAAAAATAATACTTATTATTAGGACCACTGTTCTGAGGATGTAATGTATCATGGGAGTAATTTATTATCAACCCTGTATCACTATATACTACATGTGAATTAAGTGTATTGACTCATACTTAGTAACTAATAACTAATATTTGGAGAATGAATCGAACAGCAAAAATGTTCTGATGGCCGTATTTAACACACTGACCCTCAATGCAAACAGCTCAGATGTCAAGGGGCAGCTTGTCTCACCCACTGGTGAGTGAAACAGCACACACATGAAGAATGATAATGTGAATCTGTTACTAGCTGAAGTAGACATCTTGCCTGAAGAAGGGCATATTGTAATCTTTTGAATTAGCCAATAAAAAGGGTCATTTTGCTGGATTTCTCGCTAACTGAAGTAGAAAAACTCTAGCGTCCTGCTCAGTCATTACTGCTGCAACCCTCAGCAAGAAAAGTGGATTACAAAAAGAGATAAGTAGATATCACTCTATTTAGTCTAGGCAGGCTTAAGACATTTAATACCTGCTCTCTCTCGTCGATGACACACTTACTTATACTGTGCCATTTTCCCAGTTCTATAAGATTCATGAATATTATCTAGATGACAATGCATAAACTATGAGAGGTTCCTATAACCCCCATAAGTACAATTGTATTGGTATATTCTTGTCATTTCGAACAGCTTTAAGTAAACATTATTCTTCAGTTAGTGACCAGCTGTGCCATGTGTAAGGTGTAGACGGCATAATGTTATAACTCTTTCAGGGCTGATGTTGACTTTTGTCAAAAGGAGGAGTTGACGATGGTAATTGACTGTAAACTGTGACAAAACCAACTGTTATGTTTTAGTTGGACTCTCGTTGCTAGAAGGAAAGTTTGATTCATTGGCTTGATCGAGATTTCCTGCGCTCGCATGAGTAGCACGGCACAAACAATGGCAAAAATGGCACTGACATCTGGTGAAAGATCAAAGCGAATGTGTCAAGCAAAACACTCAGTGGATGATGTTTTTGCCTGTTATCTCTGATCTGGACTATGACTTGTCAGACTCAGATTTTGATACAAGTGATTGAAAACGAATGCGAGGTTCCAGCTTCAGCTGATTGGTCCCCAGCTAATCGTTGTACTGACAATGTTGGCCAGGGAGGACCGCCACTTAACAATTATAAGAGGGAGAAAGCAGATTGCAACGCACTGCGACTGTGTCCCAGCCATGCAAAGACAGCCACCAGCCTGGCCGCAAGCCTGCCGCATATTCTTGGCAAACTGGCAGCCAGAGCACACAGCAACAGACGTTTTATGTTGATTTCTGTGTGAAACCATTGCTTTTCATAAACTGTTTTTTTTTTTTGGAAAAAATATTTAGCCCTCAAAAGTTAAACCATGCCTGCGGGCCTTTTGAGTGTGTGAAACAGCTCTAAGAAAACAGTGCTTATTTAAATAGTGTACAGGAGAAGAAACTAAGAACCTTTATTATGTACAGAAAGAAGAAGTTAAGAACTTTTAAGTACAGAAACAGCTAAACAGTTTCTCAAGAAAAGCTACGTTTAGAGAAGATACATTTTTCCTTTTTTTTTTTGCCTTTGATTCTACATGTGTAGAAATTTTTTTCTTTTATTCTTGTGTGGTTATTTGCTTTTAACTTTCCCTAAATATTTAAAAAAAAAACTTTTGGACTGAGAGATTTCTTTCGGCACGCGTTTTACCCGTGCTTGCTCTTGCCTTACACTTCACTGGCTGCACCCTCCATGGTGTTGAGGACAAAGACACATTTTTTTTTCTCTTGATATCCCCCTTTGCTCCACAGTTTGAACATAAAAATCAAACAATTCAGACACTGTGATTAAAGTGCACACTGCAGACTTTCATTTAAGGGGATCTGAAGAACACTTTTTCAGCACGGTCCCCCTGTTTCAAGGCACTATAGTGGTTGGACATAGCAGTAGCAGGCCCGTTAAAGCCGCCATATTTAGGACTTTGTCACATATCCCTCACGTGCAAAGGCTTCTTGAAGTCTGTGATTCACAGACATCATCAGGTGCGGAGGATCTTCACTGGTGGACAGATTGACATCATTTACAGTGGTGTGAAAAACTATTTGCCCCTTCCTGATTTCTTATTCTTTTGCATGTTTGTCACACAAAATGTTTCTGATCATCAAACACATTTAACCATTAGTCAAATATAACACAAGTAAACACAAAATGCAGTTTTTAAATGATGGTTTTTATTATTTAGAGAGAAAAAAAATCCAAACCTACATGGCCCTGTGTGAAAAAGTAATTGCCCCCTAAACCTAATAACTGGTTGGCCCACCCTTAGCAGCAATAACTGCAATCAAGCGTTTGCGATAACTTGCAATGAGTCTTTTACAGCGCTCTGGAGGAATTTTGGCCCACTCATCTTTGCAGAATTGTTGTCATTCAGCTTTATTTGAGGGTTTTCTAGCATGAACCGCCTTTTTAAGGTCATGCCATAGCATCTCAATTGGATACAGGTCAGGACTTTGACTAGGCCACTCCAAAGTCTTCATTTTGTTTTTCTTCAGCCATTCAGAGGTGGATTTGCTGGTGTGTTTTGGGTCATTGTCCTGTTGCAGCACCCAAGATCGCTTCAGCTTGAGTTGACGAACAGATGGCCGGACATTCTCCTTCAGGATTTTTGGTAGACAGTAGAATTCATGGTTCCATCTATCACAGCAAGCCTTCCAGGTGCTGAAGCAGCAAAACAACCCCAGACCATCACACTACCACCACCATATTTTACTGTTGGTGTGATGTTCTTTTCTGAAATGCTGTGTTCCTTTTACGCCAGATGTAACGGGACATTTGCCTTCCAAAAAAGTTCAACTTTTGTCTCATCAGTCCACAAGGTATTTTCCCAAAAGTCTTGGCAATCATTGAGATGTTTCTTAGCAAAATTGAGACGAGCCCTAATGTTCTTTTTGCTTAACAGTGGTTTGCGTCTTGGAAATCTGCCATGTAGGCCGTTTTTGCCCAGTCTCTTTCTTATGGTGGAGTCGTGAACACTGACCTTAATTGAGGCAAGTGAGGCCTGCAGTTCTTTAGACGTTGTCCTGGGGTCTTTTGTGACCTCTCGGATGAGTCGTCTCTGTGCTCTTGGGGTAATTTTGGTCGGCCGGCCACTCCTGGGAAGGTTCACCACTGTTCCATGTTTTTGCCATTTGTGGATAATGGCTCTCACTGTGGTTCGCTGGAGTTCCAAAGCTTTAGAAATGGCTTTATAACCTTTACCAGACTCATAGATCTCAATTACTTCTGTTCTCATTTGTTCCTGAATTTCTTTGGATCTTGGCATGATGTCTAGCTTTTGAGGTGCTTTTGGTCTACTTCTCTGTGTCAGGCAGCTCCTATTGAAGGGATTTCTTGATTGAAACAGGTGTGGCAGTAATCAGGCCTGGGGGGGCTACGGAAATTGAACTCAGGTGTGATACACCACAGTTAGGTTATTTTTGAACAAGGGGCAATTACTTTTTCACACAGGGCCATGTAGGTTTGGATTTTTTCTCCTAAATAATAAAACCATCATTTAAAAACTGCATTTTGTGTTTACTTGTGTTATATTTGACTAATGGTTAAATGTGTTTGATGATCAGAAACATTTTGTGTGACAAACATGCAAAAGAATAAGAAATCAGGAAGGGGGCAAATAGTTTTTCACACCACTGTATGTTAGGTAGAATGCACAATGGGGGCTGGCTGGGTGGTCTCCTGCCCTCTGGATTTTTTTTTTCCTGTCCTCCTCATCATCGGACCTTACTCTACTCTTTGTTACCATTGCATAATCTTTTTTTATATTTTTCTTTTTTCATCTTGTAAAGCACAGCTTTTGTATGAAAATCGTGTGATAGAAATAAATGTTGTTGTGATGCTCTGCCAAGCCTCTGGTGCGGCCATCTTCAGCTCCTGCTTGTTCTGGGGGGCTTGTCCCCTTAAGTTTTCACTTCAGCACATAGAAAGTCTGTTCAATTGGATTGAAATTAGGTGACTGACTTGGCCGTTCAAGAATTTTCCATTTTTTTTTTAGCTTTTAGAAATACCCGTGTGGCGTCAGCAGTCGGTCAGGCTCATTATCTTGTTGTATGATGAAGTGCTGGTTAATAAGTTTGGAGGCCTTTAATAGAACGAGGAGATCAGATGTTTCAACAAATCTCAGAATTCATTGTGCCACTGCCATCAGCAGTTTCATCATCAATGAAAACAAGTGTACCAGGACCTGTGCCCGCCATACACGCCCAAGCCACAACACCCCCAGCACCGCCACGTCTAACAGATGAGGGGGTCTGCTTCAAATCTCGGGCAGTTCCTTTTGGTCTCCACACTTTGCTCTTGCCATCACTCTGATGCAGCTTCATCTTTGTCTTGTCCGTCCACAGGACCTTTTCCCAGAATTCTGCAGGCTCTCTGAAGTCCTTTTTCACAAACTGTAATCTGCCATCCTGCTTTTGTGGTTTGTATCTTGCAGTGTGGCCTCCTCTGTGTTTTTGCTCATGAAGTCTTCAGCTGATAGTCGTCTCGGACGCAGACACACATCTGCCCCCTGAAGACCGTTTCTGATCTGCTTTATCTTTACTATGGTGGGGATGCTTCTGTCTTTAGCAGTGGAGGTCGTCTTTGGTCTACCAGCCCCTCTGTGATTACTGAGCCCACCAGTGTGTTCTTTCTTCTTCATGATATTCCAGATAGTTGATTTTGGTCATCCTAAGGTGTCACTGATGTCCCCAATGGTTTTATTAATTTTTTTTTCAGCCTCATGATGGCTTCTTTGACTTTCATTGGCACAGCTCCTGTCCTCATGTTGAACAATGGCAGCTACAGACTCTAAAGGGTAGAAGCAGGCCGAGGTGTCTTATGAAGCCCACCTGAGGAATCACAAAACACCTGTCATGCCAATTGTCCCAAACATTGTGCAGCCCTGTAATGGGGGACGGGACCATGTAGAAAAAGTGTGGTGTGACCAAAATGTTTGCAAATCCCCTTAAATGAGAGTCTGCAATGTGCACTTTAATCACATCTGAACTGTTTGATTTGTAGTGTTACACTTTGGAGCAGACGGGGGGAAATCGAGGAAAATCTGTCCTTGTCCCAAACATCACGGAGGGCGCTGTATATCTATGCTTACTCCGAGTGCACTCAGCAGTGCCACCCCAAAATGCTTTGCACGCCAATAAATATGCTGGCGCTCACGCTTTTCATAGAAGGCTGAAAAGGAACCCAACACACCAGTTTCCTCGCTACATTCACAACAGACCTCTCGGTGGGCAAACACTGAAGGTGCCACTTGGTTCAGCCACCACAAACTTTACTGGTGTCCATTCACAACCTAATGAAACGAATCCAGCCTAACTAACTGCTCAAAAGCAGAACAGTCAAATTGACTTGGTTTTTAATCCATTTAGATTCTGTAAGGCTAAGCACAATTATTTTTAGTGCTAATTATGGACTTGAAATCTTACGTTCCCCTTGGGTTTATAACACAAAGCAGAAAGGGCCTTCATGTAACTTTATTAATTTCCTATTGTTACAAATCTATAACGGCAACTGTGATTTCGGCTAAAGAGGCTGAACGCTTTTATTTTAGAGTATAAGGTTTCAAAGAAAAATGGTAAAATATTCCCAACGCCTTCACAAAAGAAAGCAAAAGTAAATTAAAACTACTAAGGAACGTCTTCCTGAAGACTCTCGTCAGCAAAGATTTTTCAGTCAATGATGATGAAAATCAAGACTTACTGTAAGTATTAAACATACTTAGCTCAAAACAAATTTACATTTTCTAAATTACACATTAATAATTAAGCTGTAGAATTCTCTGGTTTAGAAAAGATACAGAAGAAGATAATCCGCTGTGGCGACCCCTAACGGGAGCAGCCAAAAGAAGAAGAACAACAACTTAACATGAAACGGCTAACAGGATGAGTTCCAGTTTATTTACTGCACTCGGAAACTTCTGCTCCAAACCTGTGGTCTTGCAATGGAGGAAGCAGGAAACACAAGGCCAGAAGGAAGTGGGGTGCGCGTTACAAGGGCAGCAGTGCTCACTGCGGTTCAGCTGCTGCTTCTGAATGTACAGGCGAAGAAAATGGACATTTCCTTAAGAGCCCAGGAACACGAAAACAGAGCTCAGCATCGACAGACTCTTCTCTCCGTCTAGACTGTGCATGTTGTATTTCTTGAACCAAATTTGAATGTTCTTCTTATGTTGAACAAGGTTACACCTTGCATGATGAAGGGGCCTTAGCTGCCTTTGTAATCCATTTAGTTAGCCAATCAAAGGTGTCATTTCACCCTACTCTCTCCTGGATCAATGTATGGCTAACACGGTGCAACACTCTACTGCTATGTTGAAGAAAGAAACAACCCAGCTTTAAAATGTTACATTTTGCTCAAGTTTTAAGGAATTCATGAGCTAAAAACTCCCAACTATGATGCAAATCTTCAAATGTGTAAAAACGGCCCTCTTTCACTGTAATGCATCAGTGTTGGCATAGCTGCTGACCCAGGCAGGGGCACTTGTTTCACAAATTCTGTGGAAAATTTACAAACGTTAAACCAGAGGTCCTAATGCAGCTTCAGTGACTGTAAGGAAAAACCCACCAGCCAAAACATGCTTGAACTACGGTCTTCAAAAATAACAGATTACCTTCACAGAACATAACAGGCCCCTTTTGTTTGCTGCTCTCCACCAGAAAAATAAAAGAGCCAAAAAATCCAATTTATTTACTTGGCTCTGAGGCTAAGGATCTGCGCTGGTATCCCGAATGTTGCCGGTTCGAATCCCCGTCACTACCAAGAGATCCTACTCTGTTGGGCCCTTGAGCAAGGCCCTTAGCCTTCAATTGCTCCAGGGGCGTTGTACAATGGCTGACCCACGTCCCGCGAGGTGAGACTTTGTGTCAAGAGGTTTAACCACGCCCAGGGCCGGAAACAAAAGACAAAGAGTAGATGACAAAATTGAACATCGTAAAGAATTCAAAAATGTTGGCGCGGTAACAAATGCAGAGCAGGTTAGAGATAATGAAAGTACGAAAATTTGAAAGTCTCAAAAAAAGGATAGTAAAGTTCACATTAGCGCAAACAAACGGAAATCATTATTCAGTGAAATAACGGAACAGCGAACAGAGATCAAAGATATTGTTCAGATTTAAACTTTAAGTGGGAGGCTTGTAGATCGTCTAATTCATGTTGCCATCAGGGAAAAGTAGTGTTTCTTCCCAATGAAGCGCCGTATCCGCGAGAATTAAAAGATTTGTTGTTTGGTGAAAGTGAAATCCTGTGAGAGAAAACTTCCAAGCTCCATGAGACGAGACTTTAAGCAAAGAGATTTGGAAAAGTCCTGCCCACATCTAAAACATTTACAACCATGCCCGCGGTTCAATCATTTCTCATTTGTGTGAAAGCTACTGTCAGATGCAGTTCGTGTAGAGAGAAAGAAACGATATTCACTCGCGGGCAGTTATACGTTGCGTTGTCACGATGAAATTCCAAACATGGAATCAAAATTCAGTGCGATATTGACGAAAAGGTGAAAGCGAAAAAGAGATTGAATATATGGACATAGGTGATATGAATGTTGTTTGGCTTTAAACTTTAAGTTGGAGACATGTAGATGGTCTAATTCGTGTTGCCATCAGGGAAAAGTAGAGTTTCTACTCAATGAGGAGGCGAATCCGCGAGAATTAAAAGATTTGTTGTTTGGTGAAAATGAAATCCACATACGTAAGCACCAGAGACATGAAGTGGTTGGCACGTAGCGCACGCCGAGGGTGTTGGCAAGCAAAGCGAACAGGGGGCCCGAGTCCCCTAGTATATGATATAAATAAAATGTACGTTAATGCACTCAGAACTCCAAAGGATAAAAACCACCCCATAATTTTCCCCTTCATGATTAGTGGGTGTGTGTAGCCAGTGGGGGCAAAGCAACTAGGAACCCCTTGAACTGTCTGTCATTTTCTGGTATCGTTTTGGTACCAGTACAGAGGTGCAAAAGCTGGTATCAGAACCAAAGTCAACATTTTATTATCGATCCAACACTGCTGCCAATGGCACCAAGGACAAAGCTGTGGGAGACTCCCACTCTGTACAATTTTTTTTTTGTATGTATTTTGAGAATCAGGTTTAAAGTTGGCTTTAAAAACAGTTTAAACATATAGCCACAAGCCATTCACTGTGACACACGATGCTCGACCAAGTCGTGTGCATTCCAAAATATTTACTGCTGCCATTATACAAACGTCAGATATTTAAGAACACGCCTTTCATATACAATATAAACTCCTACTGGCAGCCGTTGATGTTGGGGAGCAGTCAAAAATGAAAGGCGTGTGCTCGTTGTTTGCTCATTCAAACATGTGATGTGCCCAGCAGATGACTTTCTCCAGTATGTGAAATGAATTTAGCAAAATATACACTGCATGATAGATAGATAGATAGATAGATAGATAGATAGATAGATAGATAGATAGATAGATAGATAGATAGATAGATAGATAGATATGAAAGGCACTATATAATACATATAGATAGATAGATAGATAGATAGATAGATAGATAGATAGATAGATAGATAGATAGATAGATAGATAGATAGATAGATAGATAGATAGATAGATATGAAAGGCACTATATAATAGACAGACAGATAGATAGATACTTTTTTAATCCCAAGGGGAAATTCACATAATCCAGTATCAGATACAGCATCACTGAATTTGTTCACATTTTCGTCTGTTTTAAAGGCAAATTTAAAAAAAAAAAAAACCAAATGAATACGCAACGAAAATATAAAATGATAATACTACTACATTAATAATAATTCATTATATTTATACAGTACTTTATTTGCTAGTCAAATTGCTTTACATAGAGGGGAACCACTTCAACAAACCACCAATGTGCAGCACCCACCTGGATGATGCGACGTCAGCCATTATTGCAGCCGTCCCCTCAGCAGCCACTAGCTATCAGGTGGTGAGGGGTGACAGCGATAGTTAGGGGATGATTAGGTGGCAATTTAGCCAGGACATGGGCATACACACCCTACTCTTCACAAAAGATGCCCAAGGATCTTTAATGACCACAGAGAGTCAAGTCCTCGGTTTTAAGTCTCATCCGAAGAACGGCTCCGTATTTGTGTCCCTGTCACTGCTCCGGAGTTATTGGGCTCCACATACAGACCCCCCCAGGTAATTGCCCCCTGATGGCCTCACCAACACCTCTTCCAGCAGCAGCCCAAGCCTTTCCTAGATGGTCTCCCATCCAAGTACTGGTCGGGCCCAAACTTGCATTAACTTCATTCAGGTGGATGACGTCTTCTGAAGTGCAGGTGGAATGGCTACTTGATTTTGATTTATATTAGTTAGGAATCACTGTACCTTTAACTACACTCATTTTGTATTAATTCCTTTACTCACAGGTTTACTTCATTTAAGATTTTAAATATTAGAGGAGGAGAGTAAGAAACCCGCACCTTTTGGCGCATAGCTGGCATAGTGCTGGGCTAGCAACCCCAACAAATAAACTGAAGGTGCCAAAGTAAGAAAACATTTTTAAACAAAAATAAAAAAAAGGATGCACCAGCCACAAAAACAGATCGTAGCGATTTAATAAAGGCATAAAATGCAATAAATATTTCTCTGCAATTAAAATGTAACTTCTGCATTTGAAATTTCTAAACTGGATGAACCTCAAAATTCACTGAAGTCGTAAATACGGCATGCCTCGTTTTGTGAAGTGGTTTTGGCTGTTTGGGATTTTGTTTAAAAACCTTTAAAAGTTCAAATATGAATAGTTGAAACAAACCCAAAAAACAAATTAACATTTAAAACTAAGGAGTGAAACTTGTCCATAAAAATTCCTAAGAGTCCCTCCATTCAACCTCAAGTTACAGTCTCAGATCCCCAAATTTCCGCCACAGACGCACATCTTTCTAAAATTTCTCAAAACATTTTCCAGATATCAAATCTAGTTTGTCCATTAAAAACCTCAAAAATCGCTCATGAAAAACATACTTTATTCACAGATGAAAAATGGAGAAAATTAGAAGCACATTCAAACTCTTATCTTTGATTAGATAGAGCCAAGGACTTCCTCTCTGCATGCACAGACGCACCACAGACGTACCACACGTGGCTCTCCTATCATCGGCCAAGTCAGACGTTTTCTTCTGGTTTTTGTAAATCTTTGTGTGAATTTGAGGTCAAATGTCAGTTAGTTAAAACATCTGTTGAGCTTCTGTAAAACATAAAAAACTCAAATAACCCCCTTGAGATAAACAACATACTTCTGTATCTCTGTGAGTCGTGTCTACATAAGACGACATGCCACTGTCATCAGCAATGTGCGCTCTTTCAAACCCTAGCAGTATGACCACCAAAGAAATAAAGAGGGCCCACCTCAGTGTTTGGGGCAAAGACACGTCCTTACTTGATGGACTCCTCTGCCGCACGGTTTAAAGTGACAAACCAGACAATTCAGGCGTCATTAAAGTGCACATTGACGACTTTCATTTAAGAGGATTTGCATGAACTTCAGTCACACCACACAGATATGACAATAGTTTCAACACACAGTCCCCCACAAAATTGTTATTATAACTGAGCTATTTTGTAAGAGTTCTGACTAGCTTTCCCCCATTGGTCTATAAAGGCAGAAGAGACTGCCTTTTCTTCTTCTGCACCTCTGTTAAGTCACTGGGTAACTAATGTTCAGTAATATTTGAAATTGGAAATAAAATCAAATTCTCATGCAGAGGATCTGATCAAAACTTTTTTAAAACCTGGCAGGACCTCCTAATCAATAACATCTTAGAATAAGCATTCATACTGGGGGGAAAAACTCCTTTCTCTCGTTACTACTCTTAACAGTTTTACTCAGGCTGCTGGCCTTCCTCTCTCTCATGGGTGGGGCTTGATTTGATTTTAGTTATGTTAAGTTTGACTTGATTGTATAAAATGTTATATGCTTTTAACAAATTCAATAATAATTAGTAATAAAAAAGGCAGGAGAAACAACCACTGACACAGTCTTCTGACATTACAAATTAAGCAAATGTTTACTGGGAAGAAAAAAAAAAAAATCACAATTTCAAAGCCTCTTTAATATTACGGAAATACAAATTATCGGCTAAATAGATCTTTTACTTCCTTGTAACAAATATTTCACAAAAGGTTTCTCAGTTACTGAGCTCTATATCTCCTCTACAAAACGTGATAAAAGCTGAGCTGAATATTTTCCTATAATGTACTAAAAGGAAGTTATGAAGTCCAACAAAAAGCGCCTTTCATTGCATTTCTATGCAGAAATTCATAAACGTAATGCTGTTTAACAACAGTATCAACTGTCAGGAAAGCAAGACCGAAAATCCAGAATGGTCAGGAGCAACTTCAGTCAAAAACATTCCCTCAAATCTGCTCCTAAAAAATAACTTCAACAATACTGGAGAGCTTGTCCATCCACTTCTGGGGTCAAGGGATATTATTTTCTAATATGCAGGCCAAATAAAGTTCTATGTAATTAGTACTATGAGCGAGAGAGAGAGAGAGAGAGAGAGAGTGAGAGAGAGAGAGAGAGAGAGAGAGAGAGAGAGAGAGAGAGAGAGAGAGAGAGAGAGAGAGAGAGAGAGATAGATAGATAGATAGATAGATAGATAGATAGATAGATAGATAGATAGATAGAGTGAAAGGCACTATATAATAGACTAGCTGATTACCCAGTGGCTTCGCTCACTGAGTGCAAGGGAAAAAAAATGTAGGATATAAATTATCAAACAGTAAAACATTAACATGTAAGAAGTAAAGATACATTGAGCACTACTGGAGTGCTTTCGGGTAAAGTACATTTTAAAGGCGCTATAGCACAACAGGTAGTACTAACAGCAGCCTAAATGTATTTGGATCATCTCTCAGTAGCAGATCCCATGTGAAAGCCACTACACGGCCGCTGTGGTATAGAAATTACATTTTCTATGCGATCCTCCAAATTTCTGCCTGACGTTTCACTACGTGCCTGTGATTTAAGAGAAAAATTATTCTGAGAAATGTGGATGCTGCCCTTCCGTGCTTAATGGGCAGAAGGTCCAAACAATTCCCAAGTCGAAAACTTTACATGAAGAGGTCAGTACGTCTTCTTGGATGTAAACCCTCCATGTTCTCAAAAGAATTCATCACGAAAGCAACCTTGAATGTTGCGGTGTTTTAGTGACCCAAACTCACCTTAAGGGACAATAAGTAGTCATGCAGCGCAATTTACAAAGAGGGTCTTGCTTCGATGGCGCCGATTACACTCATTCACAAAGATTTCCACTCTCCCAGGAGCCGACAGGGCACTCAAAGTGTCACAAACAGTGAGAGAAGAGAGGACGCTGCCCAAAACTGCGAAGCTCTCGACCTGGCGTGAGCAGCCAGACATTCCACGCCTCCCAGTGTCCACTTTGTTCTCACGACCCATCGCAGCTGAAGGCGGTCTCGTCTTCACATTGTTTACAGCTCACCGCAGTTAAAAAGTAGAAAGACGCAAAGATGTTTTCCTCTTCTCTTCTACTATCAAGTACTGGCAATTAAAAAAAGTTACAGTTTGACAGTTTCCGCGACGCGGGGCGCAGTTCAATGGGATAGATCAGCGTGTTTGTATTTACTTCTTTTCAATATCGGTAGAATAACTCTCACACAAATAATAACAATTTGTAAAGACAATATAAAAATGGCGTCCACAAACGAAGTGATTAGTTCCTGTATGATAATATGTTTTGTGGTCATACGCAATTTCTGTTTCGCGTGGTCATATGTAATTTCCATTTCAAATGCAAAAAGAATTTTATAGATAGATAGATAGATAGATAGATAGATAGATAGATAGATAGATAGATAGATAGATAACTTATATGATATAACCGTTATATGATAGATAAGGCACTATATACTGTATGGCCTTTTACAGAAGCCCCATAAATTATTATTTTTATGACAAACAAGCCCCCTCACAAATACACATGTGAATGAATAAAAAAAGAAAACCTCTGACCTGACTAAAGATAAGAGGAGCAGTCACGGCCACAGTGAAGCACTATAAAAGTGTATTGCCATGGAAGTTGAATCATAATTTAATTAGGATTTCCTGTTTGCTTCAAATGTTCCAATTTCAAAACATAATCTACAGCTTTGTGTTTATTTCTGATTCTAGTAGAGTAATATTCTTTAGTATCACTACAATGTGTGCAGTAACTCACAAAGCAACACACACTGAAGCCTTGGTGAGGCATGAATCAGCCGCTGTTCACTTTACTCTTTTTGAATAGAAGCTCATACATGGGGTGGAGGAAATGGAAAAAAAAAGTTACTCAGTGTCACTGCAGCAGAAAAGCTTCTTATTTGCACTTATGCGATGGCATCATTAAAGACTAACTTGGACACAAGGCAAATACAGGAAAAGAAATTCCCTTGAACCAAGTCTTTGATTAGCAGATGCCTGCCAAACTCCTGAAACACGCAGAGGAACACCTCAGCTGGGCAGACTTCAAGTCTACCTCTAGGTACCCTTCATGACTCTTCATATGCTGTATAATCCTATGGGACAATTGCAATCCTGTGACTGAATATTCCAACGGGTCTCTTCTCTATTTTCAATCACCTAACGCAGCACTGAGACAGACATGCTCTGAAAGACTTAGAAAGTCGGTACCAATGAATGCTCTTAAGTTACAGGGAAGAAATTCAAAGTTATTTTGGATAAATCCCAGAACTTGCACTTTGTCCACTTAACTAGTGACAATTTTCTTTCCACCACACTTGCCTTTATTCTCTGAGCAGTTCTGTTCCTTCCCCCATTTACACTCTTTTGATCAACACTAGCGTATCACACATATAAATATAATAGAGGAATTTTAAAACATGGATTCTACCAATAGGTGGGAATTGCCTGCAGTGCCACAATACAATATTATCAAAATTCTTGGATCATTATAGTTTTTTTTTTTTGATACTTTACAGTATACACTGTAGGGTGCAGGGCTGGTAACAACACTTCAAGATAGGCCCACCCGATCAACAAGGCTCAGTTATAGGATGCACTCAGGACCCCCTGGAGGTCATAGTGAAGGAGAGAATGAAAACAAAACCGAGTACCATTATGAAGAACGCTGCTCATCCTTTATCTGACACCCTCACAGGGAAAACTGTCAGCCAGCAAATCATTCAGTAGAAGGTGCGTCAAGAAACGCCATGGGGGCTCCTTTATATCAACAGCAATACATCTGCGTAACGCCTCACTGGGACCAGGACTGTCAAGTCAGAAGTTTTTTTTTCTTTTTAATTTTCCTACTTTTTAGTCATTCTGCTGTGTATTCAGACCCGTGTGTATTTATTTATTTACTGATCTACCTACAGTACAATCCCTCTTAACCGGCCAACTTGGGACTGGACCCATGGCCGGTTGCCTCTTTGGCCAGTTAATCCGACACATACGTATTTTCATGCAGAAAAATATTTCTAAGGTATGTACTGTACCTCTTCAACGTCCATATCCACAAGGCATCATCCACAATTTCGCACATGGGTTTTTTTTTTTGTACGACCGGATAGTGTGGTGTAGCAGATCCACAGCTCAAGTCAAAAGGGCCACTTTTTAAATAAATAACCGCCGCACTTGCAGCTTAGCGAGTATGTGTGGCCGATCGGTTCCCGGGGAATTCGTGATACGGGCGATCCTAGATTAAGTGCACAGCTGAGGAGTCGTCCGCATCCGTAATTGTTCCCAGGAACTGCTAACTGCCACATCTGATCCACGTCCCTGTGATAAATAGAAGCGCGAGGTGGCTAGGGGGAGAAAGTAGATAAAGGAAAGCTGGTGAAGGACAGAGAACGAGAGAAAGAGAGAGCAGATTCGATGGAGCAAAGGCAGGCAGCTGGGAGGTGAACCCCTGCAGATGAGTGTATGGCCGACACTCGGTGGGGCTGAAGAAAGTGGTCGCTCCAGCTGAGCAATCACAGAGCTGGAGTGACCGGTATTGACGACTGGCCATCGAAAGGCAGCAGCAGTTGTGGAGGCGTTGGGCTGGTTTAACCCCAGCATATGCGCCCTGGCCGCTGGGAAAAGAACCAAAGTCTCGGTAGTAGTCAGGGATTGGAGGGCTACCGGACCAGTGTGGAAGGCAGCTGCACCTGCAGGTAGGGCGACTCCCATGTTGCGAAGCCCGATGGGAGAAGCAGGGGAGCCGCCAGGTAGAAAGAAGAAGGCACCGTGGAAAATTCATAAAGGAATATGTAAACAGAAATCACTCTGAGCGTAGGAGCCCTCTCACCTTCCAGGAAAGTGAATACATATAATATAAAGAAGAAGTCAGGATTTACAAAATACATCCATCCATTAGCCAACTGGCTATATCCTAAATACAGGGTCACGGGGGTCTGCTGGAGCCAATCCCAGCAAACACAGGGCACAAGGCAGGAAACAAACCCCGGGCAGGGCGCGCATACGCACGCACGCATGCACACACCAAGCACACACTAGGGACAATTTAGAAACGCCAATGCACCTAACCTGCATGTCTTTGTACTGTGGGAGGAAAGCCATGCAGACACGGGGAGAACATAGGGAAGACCTGGGAAGCGAACCCGGGTATCCTAACTATGAGGCAGCAGCGCTACCCACTGCGCCACCGTGCCGCCCAGGATTAAAAATTTTAATGTGAGGCCAGTTAAGAGGCACTGTACTGTATTTGCTTTATTTAAAGAGCTTCTGTAAAAAGCCAAAATTCCCCTCTGGAGACAAATAAAGTTCTATCTATTTATCTATAGTAAATATTGAGATGTGTTTATACAATATGTCGCAATTTATTTTTTTCCTTTTTTTTTTTTACCTAACTGAAGTTAAAGTTCTAACAAATCATGATGGCCAAGTATATTTTCACAGAAAAGAAAAAAGGTACAAGTACCTCAAGAGTTTACACAACAAATGTGACATTCATTTTAATGTTTAAATTCCGCAGAGTTTTGGAGGAAAACAACATAACTGATTTTAAGTCTGCGATTAATGAATTAATCGACTGGAAGTCCAGTTCAAAAAAAAAAAATCAGAAGAATTAAATTAAAATGACAGTGCAATAGGTTAAAAATAGGTTTGGGGTGAAAAAGAGTAGGACCAGGGTACTTAAACAGGGGTGACAGAATCTGGTCAAACAAGATCCGTAAGGCAGCATTTCAAGACCTTGTAAAGGATGGATAAAGGTAAGCTTTTTAAAATCAGTAGTGATGTAAGGAGACGAGAGACACGGTCAGTAAAGGGAGTACAGAAGAAGAAGAACTTGGAGGTGGCAGAAAAAAGAATGTGGAGATGGATGTGTGGAGTTAGAAAAAGAAAAAAAAATAAGAAATGAGACAAACAGAGGGTACAACAAAAGTGGGAGAGAAAAAACAGGAAAGTAGGCTGAAGAGTGTGATGGATGGCCGGCTTCATATTCCGGCCCTGACCCCTAGGCCGCCAGGAGGAGGAGCTCTCCCGACAGCATGGACGTGCCATGAGTTCCAGCAGGGCCTCATGGACTTTGTAGTTTTTATACACAGCCCTGCTGGATACCTTGGGGACCACTGAGCTGAGCTGGGAGGAAGGGTGGCCAAGTGTCTGGGAGAGGAGGATTGAGTGTATTATTGGAGTATTGCTATTTATGAGTAATGTGGAGTGGAGGGTGCTTAGTGCACTGCATTATAAGAAAATAAAAGAGTCTTGCACTTTTACTTGGTGTTTGGAGTGGTACCTGAGGGTTCAAGAGGTGGATCAGAACCTCTACTGCAACACGTGGTATGGAGATGTGATGAGGTGAGACAGTGAATACGTGGGCAAAAGAGTGATGGGAATGGAAGTCCAGGGGAAGAGAAAGCAAAGGAGGCCAAAGCGTATGTGGATGGATAAAATAAATGAAGATCTGAAGGAACAGGACCTGACTGACTCTGCAGAACTGAAAAGAATGGAGAAGGTTGACAAAGCACTTCAACCCCACACTGAAGTAGGAAAAGAAAGTACCGTATATACTCGTGTTTAAGTTCTCCCGCGGATAAGTCGATTTTACCGTATAATTTCCGGTATTTTATAATGTCGGTCGTATAAGTCGAATGAGGAAAACTCACACTATTGGTCCAAGAGATTATGATATGCTAACGCCCACCTGAGAGAATAACCACAGAGCACAAGGCCTTTTATTTTCCTATGCATTGTGCCTACCCGACTTATTCCGAAGTGACATTTGCAGTTTTGTGTTTTTTGTATCTAACACCATCATACACCTTTATCGTAAGATCATCGCTCATCTACAATGGAGCGTTCGATCAGAAGAAAATATGAAGCTGGTTTAAAATGAAAGGTCGTTGAAGTGGCGAAAGAAACTGGTATGTGCACTGCTGCAACAAAATTCAATGTGTCTGAGAAACTGATGTGAGATAGGAGGAGGGAAGAAGAAATTTAAGTGTCATATTTTTGAAGGGGCGTATAAGTTGGGGTCTGATTTTCTGATCGATTTTTCGGGTTTCAAGACCCGACTTATACGTGAGTATATACGGTAAGAGGTGGAAGAAGACTATGCTTAGGCTATTATAATGAGTCCTCCTTCTAGATTAACATGCCGGGGGCTCCTTACTGCTGGCCAGTGAATTTGAGGCTGTCTACACGAAAGGCTCCAACTGCCACGTGGCTTTAATTTACCATGAGACTTTTAGAGAAAAGCCAAGCAAAATGACACCTTTTATTGGCTAACTAAAAAGATTACAATATACAAGCTTTCGAGGCAACTCAGGTCCCTTCTTCAGGCAAGATGTAAAAGAGAAACTGGAGTTCCCGGTGTTTATATACACACTAGGACAAGAAACAACATTGGTAAATCTTTAAATGAGAAATCTTAAATATAAAAAATTAATAGATCCCTTCAGGCTATGGTTAATTTAACAAGAGAGAAAAGAACAATGTATGGTCAAGAAGGGGGGAATTACTTTTTCACACAGGGCCATGTAGGTTTGGATTTTTTTTTCTCCCTAAACAATAAAAACCATCATTTAAAAACTGCATTTTGTGTTTACTTGTGTTATATTTGACTAATGGTTAAATGTGTTTGATGATCAGAAACATTTTGTGTGACAAACATGCAAAAGAATAAGAAATCAGGAAGGGGGCAAATAGTTTTTCACACCACTGTAAATATATTTTAACCCAATATATTTGTAGGCTTTCTCCAAGCAAGTATAATTTCATAAAATGTTAACTGTTGAAACATAACACCAAAACATTTTAATCCCCAACACTCATTAAGCAGGTACATCCAGTTAGATTGGGAACAACAAAAAAATGTCACCATTTAACCTGCTCTTCAGGAGAGTGTGAATTTCGTTCACTTTAATCTCCATGACAAAAGCTACTTTACATCTACCATAAGCCCGGCTAATACTCAAGGCTCCTGAAACTGATCTTACACCACAGTTAGGAGGGGAAAATCCTTAGTCAGCCTGAACAAAAGTACCTGTCTGCTGATGCCCTCCGTCTAAACATAATGCCACCGGAGCCTACTGCTTGAGTACAGAATGCAGAAATTGGAACTTGGGCTGAAAATCATCAAACCTACATACTTCAAAAGGCTGATTAAATTATTTGTCACAGTTAATTTGCAGAACATTCTTCAACAATAATGAATAACTGGAGACACCATAAAATTAAATGAATGAAGAAAAAAAAAAAAAAAAACATTGTTTGTTGGACTTCCTACCATTTCACCTCGACAAAATGTAAATTACTGGCAGCAATTTGTCAGCTTCAGAATTAACGCAACGGATAAATTAAATCATTTTACTTGTCCCATCATGAAATATTGTAAGACTTTGCTCAGATGACTACCTAGAGAATTTTTATTAACAAAGACACACCAAATAAAAAAAAATAAATAAAAAGAAATGATCTATAATTTACCAAAATAATCCTTTTCTTGATAAACCTGTTTAAGATAATAACCTGCAGGCAAAACCTACACCTTTTTAGTGTGGCGTATAGCAGGCAGACTATTTACCGTATCTGTCCGATGTTACCACGTACAGATCATGAAAACTGCACCTCGTGAACAGGGACACTGACTGCATAGGAAGACACTTCAATGTTCTGTTACTTCTGTTTTAAAACAAGGGGCTTGGCTGGAGATTCTTGAACCACATTAGAAGAGGACGACTATTTTTGTCTGGACAGCATAACCGCCATGACGCAACAGATGGGGCTGAGCTTTAAAGACACGGGGGTTTGAAGCAGTGACATACAATATTCATAAACTTGTTTATCTTGAAATACTCAAAATACTAAAATTACTCTTTCTTTTTTGAAAAGATTTTACTTAACTTGATTCCTTTGTTTGGGTCAAATCTTGCAACTGATTTTAAACCCACTTTTGCAAAGCGAATTTCTTCAATTTTTGTATACATGTTCAGTTTCGACGACAATACAGTAATCTGTCAAAACCAATGCAATTACACATTACTACCTCCAAATTAGAAACTTTGTTAAACAAAACCTGCCCAATTTTCCTCACTTCCCACATACCTCTATCCTGGAAGAAATATTGACCAGTCGTGAGGACTCAGACAGCATCTCCGTAATACATTAAAACATTTTACAGTCCCTCCCTTTCAAAGATCCCAGAGTACAGTGGGAAAAGGATCTCTCACTCAGCATCTCAGAAAAGGAGTGGAAGGTCGCAATGCACAGAATTCACTCGAGCCCCATATACAATACAATTTATTTTTGTATAGCCCAAAATCGCATAAGAAGTGCCGCAATGGGCTTTAAGCATACAGTTATTCAATTTACAATTATATATTAAGCGCATCCGTCTGCTATTTTTAATATATATAAATGAGTTAGAGAGGAATATAAGGAACAAGCTGGTTAAGTTTGCAGATGATACCAAGACAGGTGGATTAGCAGATAATTTGGAATCCATTATATCATCACAGAGGGACTGGGACAGCAGACTGGCTTGGGCAGATTTGTGGACGATGAAATTTAATGTCAGTAAATGTAAAGAATTACACATAGGAAGTGAAAATGTGAGGTCTGAATACACAATGGGCGGTCAGAAAATCGAGAGTCCATCTTACGAGAAGGATTTAGGAGTCACAGTGGACTCTAAGCTATCGACTTCCCAACAGTGTTCAGAAACCATTAAGAAGGCTAACCGAATGTCAGGTTATATAGCGCCTTGATGTGTGCAGTACGAGTCACAGGAGGTTCTGCTCAACCTGTATAACACACTGGTGTTGTAACAGTCACCACTTCAGTCTCTAAATTCTGCACATTTCCGTTTTTAAGCGTTCATTCCGTGATTCTGTCCGTGATTTCCGCATCGCTGAGACCATAGGGCACAACGATCGCCGTTTTTTGTTTTTTTTTTTTTAATTGAATCCCTAAGGTCCGTTGATGTGGAATGCACAACTTTTAAGTCCTTGTTTTCATTTTTGCTAAAGACGCCAAGTGGTTTGCTCTTCACCATAAGAGTGTAATTTCCCGCATAAAATATAATTCCAAAATGGTCTAAAAAATAGTATTTTTTTAAAAAAACATTTTATTGAATGAATTAAAATCAAATACCACTCCATACAAGTAAGTCAAGGTTAACAAAACTAGGTTTGAAAGAGATCAACTCCCACCCATGAGAAAGAGAGCTAGGCCAACCGAGTAAAACTTTAATAGTAGAAAAAATAAATACATAAATAAAAAATTAATAGAATAAAAAGAGGGGAGAGAATCCACTTCCTCAATGTAAATGCTTATTCTAAAATGTTATTGATCATGTCCTGCCAGGATTTGAAAACGTTTTGTGCAGATCCTCTTAGTGAGAATTTTATATACAAGAATTTTTCCTGTTTCAAATAATATACAACATCAGTTACCAAATGACGTAAAAGAGGTGAGTTAGAATTCTTCCAGTTGCGAGAGATGAGCCAAAGTGCTCATCTGGAGTCCTGTGTGCAGTTTGGGTCTCCAGGCTACAAAAAGGACATAGCAGCACAACAGAAGGTCCAGAGAAGAGCGACTAGGCGGAGTCCAGGGCTACAGGGGGTGAGTCAAAATTAAAAGAGCTGAGCCTTTACAGTTTAAACAAAAGAAGATTAAGAGGTGACCTGATTGAAGAGTTTAAAATGATGAAGGGAATTAGTGCAGTGGATCGAGACTGGTATTTTAAAATGAGTTCATCAAGAACACGGGGACACAGTTGGAAACTTGTGAAGGGGAAATTTCGCACAAACAAAACAAGGACGTTTTTCTTTACACAAAGAACGACAGACACTTGGAATAAGCGACCAAGTAGTGTGGTAGACAGTAAGACTTTAGGGACTTTCAAAACTCGACTTGATGTTTTTTTGGAAGAGGACTGGCGAGCTTTGTTGGACTGAATGGCCTGTTCTCGTCTAGAGTGTTCTAATGTTTAAAGTTGTCCAAAATGTTTCCAGGGCGAGAGCCAACCTGCGAACGTTGCAATCGAGCTCCAGCCTCACTGGACCACATGTTTTGGGCCTCCACCAAATTAACACTCTGGACCAAAGTCTTTAAATGCCTTTCAGAGAGCCTGGGGGGTCACAGTCCCTCCTAATCCATTAAAAGCTGTGTTTGGTGGGCTCACAGAGGGGCTTAAAGTGGAGAAGGACAAACTGTAATTGCCTTTACTTCACTTTTAGCACTTTGGCTTATCTCTCGCAACTGGAAGAATTCTAACTCACCTCTTTTACATCAGTGGGTAACTGATGTTGTATATTATTTGAAATTGGAAAAATTCTTATATATAAAATTCTCACTAAAACGTTTTCAAATCCTGGCAGGACATGATCAATAACATTTTAGAATAAGCATTTACATTGAAGAAGCAGATTCTCTCCCCTCTTTTTATTCTATTCATTTTTTATTTATGTATTTATTTTTTCTACTATTAAAGTTTTACTTGGTTGGCCTAGCTCTCTTTTAAACCTAGTTTTGTTAACCTTGACTTACTTGTATGGAGTGGTATTTGATTTTAATTCATTCAATAAAATGTTTAAAAAAAAATACTATTTTTTAGACCATTTTGGAACTATATTTTATGCGGGAAATTACACTCTTATGGTGAAGAGCAAACCACTTGGCGTCTTTAGCAAAAATGAAAACAAGGACTTAAAAGTTGTGCATTCCACATCAACGGACCTTAGGGATTCAAAAAAAAAAACGACGACCGTTGGGCCCTATGGTCTCAGCGATGCGGAAATCACGGACAGAATCACGGAATGAACGCTTAAAAACGGAAATGTGCAGAATTTAGAGACTGAAGTGGTGACTGTTACAAAACTTCCCAATAAATTAAATGACTGAATAATCTGTAGTTCTATCATTCAGATACTATTTTCTAATTTTTCGTCTTTGAAGCGAACACAATTCTTCGTAGAAATCCAGTCATCCCTCTATGTTTCTGCGCGTGTTTTGTGTATGTTAAAGGCACACGAATTAGCCAGCTGCACGAGACAGAAATGTCGAAGCGATCAGTATCAGATACCCCAACTACATCGAAAAAACTAAGAAACACGAGCTTAACTGCAAAATTGAAGGCACAACAATACTCCGGCGACTTTTACGAATCCGGACAACAACTTTTCTGCAAGTTTTGCCAGCATACCATACATAGACTGGACACAAAAAGATACTTTCAATGACCACATCAAATCTAAAACCCATCCCAAAAACAAGGAGAAATTAAGATCAAAAAGTGTTCCCCTTCAGGTAACAACAGAGGAAACAACAAAATTGTCAAATGCAAGATACCAGTTTGTGTCCATGTGAGTCAGACATACCGCTCAAAAAAAATGACGAAGATGCGTCCTTTCTTTGTAAACAAGTAAGCACGCTGCCAGAAAATGAGAGCAGTCTTCATGAAACTCATTTGCCCCGTGTCTTTGAACAACATATGGACGCCATTCTTCAAAAGATTCGTGGCAAGAAAATATATGTTGTAGTAGATGAAAGCACTGATAGCCGAGACCACCGTGTTCTCAACACAGAGACAGGTGGGTAAAGGTTTGGCTGTACGGTAATTTTTACCAGCTCTAATTGTACGTGATGTATTTACTGTGAATCATTTAACCGATTAAATTATACAGGTATTTATCCGGTATTAACAGTCTTTCCCTTAGAAAAACATTACTAGTGAACGGGCACTGGTTGTTAACGGGTTCCCTTTTAAAAATTAACAACGATGTTTCTGGATTTAATAAATGTTTTGCCTCATGGCGACGAGGCACGCAGGGTCCACATTTGACTCCTCCGTTATAAACTTTGCCCCTACGAGCAGGCGTCTCCTCAAATGCAACGAGCCCTTAAAAGCGGGTCACTCTTTCTTTTTTCTAAAAGTAAAGTAAACCTTCATCTCAGGGGTACGCATCAAACTAGTGACAGCTCTTACAATTCTGGAGGGCACTTCTGTCTGTCCTACTACGGTCTCAGCATACAGCATCATGGAGATTCTGGACTCCTGCCTGAAAAATGGAACTGCAAAATAAAGTTCAGTTGTGCTAGTGTGCCGTTTCATCAAAAGGAATGTAAAGTGCCATCTCATTATTGTTTGTTTTGTTGTAGCAGTTGCTACTTACAGTAGAGAAGAAAAAAAAAAAACAAAAATGGTGAAAATCAAAAATGGATTCCATAGGGCCCACGGATCAATAATGCAGGCATGCGGGGGTCATTCCATGCCTTATGATCACACTTTGGTGGTCCTAGACCTCTAAGAGCCACTTCTATAAGACTGCCACATTTCCCACATTAGAATAGTGGATGTCTTTTAAGACTATTAAATTAAGGTCAGTGACTACAAATATGACAAATTTTTGACTAAAAGCTGAGCCCTGTAAGAACTCATGAGGGTGAAAAACGCCAGATGTTAAAACATAAGAATGCGGCCATTCTTTAAGACTATTTGAAGGTCAGTGATTATGAACATAATGTTATTTTGAATCCCTTACCAAGAATCTAGCACCCTACAGAATTTCAAACATAAGCATGTGGGGTATCGTTTTAGACTACTTCATGGTCAGCGACACGAATATGACATTATTTCTGATTTTTGATCCTTTACTAGGGATCTAACCCACTCTGGACTTCCACCAGAGGGTGTCAAATGACCAGTTTCAAACATAAGCATGTTGGGTATCATTCTAGAGGACTTGCAAAATCAGTGATATGAACAGGATGCTATTTTGGATTCTTTACTAGGGATCTAGCCCTCCGTGGACCCCTACCAGATGGTGTAATATGACAAGTGTCCATTACAATTGAGACTCTGTAGACATGAACCATTTAAACTGAAGCGCTCTTAGATGGGACTTACAGTCATGTGAAAACATTAGGACACCCTTTGAAAGCATGTGGTTTTTGTAACATTTTTAATAAATGGTTATTTCATCTCCGTTTCAACAATACAGAGATTAAAGTAATCCAACTAAACAAAGAAAACTGAAGAAAAGTCTTTTCAAGATCTTCTGTAAATGTCATTCTACAAAATGCCTATTCTAACTGAGGAAAAGATAGGACACCCTCACATGTATTCCCTCTTAAATTGGCTCAGATCTCACACAGGTATATCACACCAGGTGCACATAATTAGTAGATCGTTACTCTGCATGTTGAATGAGGCTTGCCCTATTTAAACCTCAGACATTTAGTTTGGTGTGCTCCTGACTGTTGAAGTGAGAGTGAGCACCATGGTGAGAACAAAAGAGCTGTCAGAGGACTTCAGAAAAGATTGTAGCAGCCTATGAGTCTGGGAAGGGATTTAAAAGATCTCAAAAGATTTTGAAATCAGCCATTCCACTGTCCGGAAGATAGTCTACAAGTGGAGGGCTTTCAAAACAACTGCCAACATGCCCAGGACTGGTCGCCCCAGCAAGTTCACCCCAAGAGCAGACCGCAAGATGCTAAAAGAGGTCTCCAAAACCCTAAAGTGTCATCTCGAGAACTACAGCAGGCTCTGGCTACTGTTGATGTAGAAGTACATGCCTCTACAATCAGAAAGAGACTGTACAAGTTTAACTTGCATGGGAGGTGTGCAAGGAGGAAACCTTTGCTTTCCAAGAGAAACATCGAGGCCAGACTGACATTTGCCAGAGATAAAGTTGACAAAGACCAGGACTTCTGGAATAATGTTCTTTGGACAGATGAGTCCAAAATTGAATTATTTGGACACAACAGCAGAGGACATGTTTGGCGTAAACCAAACACAGCATTCCAAGAAAAGAACCTCATACCAACTGTGAAGCATGGAGGTGGAAGTGTCATGGTTTGGGGCTGCTTTGCTGCAGCAGGACCTGGTCAGCTCACCATCATAGAATCCACGATGAATTCTACTGTGTATCAGAAGGTGCTTGAAGAACATGTGAGACCATCAGTTAGAAAATTAAAGCTGAAGCGGAACTGGACCATGCAACATGACAATGACCCAAAACATACTAGTAAATCAACCAAAGATTGGCTGAAAAGAAGAAATGGAGAGTCCTGGAATGGCCAAGTCAAAGTCCAGATTTGAATCCCATTGAGATGCTGTGGGGTGACTTGAAAAGGGCTGTACGTGCAAGAAACCCCTCAAACATCTCACAGCTGAAAAAGTTCTGCATTGAGGAGTGGGGTAAAATTTCCTCAGACCGATGTCGAAGACTGGTAGATGGCTACAAGAACCGTCTCACTGCAGTTATTTCAGCCAAAGGAGGTAACACTCGCTATTAGGGGCAAGGGTGTCCTATCTTTTCCTCAGTTAGAATAGGCATTTTTGTAGAATGACATTTACAGAAGATCTTGAAAAGACTTTTCTTCAGTTTTCTTTGTTTAGTTGGATTACTTTAATCTCTCTGTATTGTTGAAACGGAGATGAAATAACCATTTATTAAAAATGTTACAAAAACCACATGCTTTCAAAGGGTGTCCTAATGTTTTCACATGACTGTATTTGTCTGCAGAGGGGAAATTAGGCAACAACACATTTTAATATTTCAATCATTTGACGCAACTCTTCTCGTTTATGTTCCCATACCTCACGAAGTGAATCATTCCATTTCTACATCACATTACATCCTGTATTAGGGCGGCCTACGTTAATTCAGCCTTTGTCTTCTTTAACTTTATTTCTAAGAAACCATAAGCCAAGTAAAGGGGCTAGGATGACACCAAAACAAGAACACAGGAGGCCAATAACTGCATCTGATTCAGATCTCCTGCTAAAAAAGCACAAAACAATACAAATTCATTCAGATGGTCAGTTATTAAAAAAGTTTTGCCCAGAGTAGTGTAGACTTAATTCATCTTAAGTAGTGTAGACTTAATTCATCTTTTAAAGCAGAAACAACAATTAAAAAAAAAAAAAATTGGGAGTGTTCTCCCCTCGATTTTCTCGAATACTCAAATATGGGGATGGATATTTGAGGAGTAAACCACAAAGAGAATGATTATATTTTTATATTATGTACCTCAAAGAACCATCAACAACAAATCAAACCAAATTTATAATATACTGAACAATTATTGTAAAAGTAAAGTTAAATAAATCAGCAGCTGCATGAATAAAAGGTAAAGTACCACTTCTGGTTAACGAAAATAGCCCAAAATTTGATAGAAATCTAACCTTTGTATCGAATACCTGTATGCAAAATTTGGTTGGCCCAAGTGAGAGCGTAATCAAGTTATCGTGTTTACACACAAACAAACACAGACAGAATTCCAAAAATGGTACTTTTGGACTCGGGGAGGTCTAAAGCGTGGAGATTCACCAAAATCTCGACATCGAATTTTTAGACAATTGCAATACTTTCCCTATAATTTGTATACAAGAAAGTAAAAAACACAAAAAAATATAAATTCATTGAGATGGTCAAGTATTAATAAAGTTTTGCCTAGAGCAGTGTAGACTTACTTCACCGTTTAAAGCAGAAACATCAATTTTAAAAAAAATCGGCAGTGGTCTCCCCTCGACTTTCTCGTATACTTAGATACTTCTGCTTTTACATGCATTTTTATTACTATTTAATTTAATATTGTTCTTTATTAGTATACTGCTGCTGGATTATGTGAATTTCCCCTTGGGATTAATAAAGTATATATCTATCTATTTATCTATCTATATGGGGATGTATATTTGAGGAGTAAACCACAAGAGAATGATTATATTTTTAAAATTATGTACATTAAAGAACCACCATCAACAACAATTCAAATCAAATTAATAATATACTGAGCAATTATTGTAAAAGTAAAGTTAAATAAATCAGCAGCTGCATGAATAAAAGGTAAAGTACCACTTCTGGTTAACAAAAATAGCCCAAAATTTGATAGAAATCTACCCTTTGTATCGAATACCTGTATGCAAAATTTGGTTGGCCCAAGTGAGAGTGTACTCAAGTTATCGTGTTTACACACAGACAGAATTCCACAAATGGTATTCTCAGACTCTGGAGGTCTAAAACGTGGAGATTCATCAAAGTCTAGACATCGAATTTTTGGACAATTACAATAATTTCCCTATACTTTTTACACAAGTAAGAAAAAAAACACAACACAACATGAATTCATTGAGATGGTCAGGTATTATTATAAAGAGTAGTGTAGACTTTCTTCATGTTTTAAAGCGGAAACAACTTAAAAAATAAATTGTGAGTGCTCTCCCCTCGATTTTCTCGTATGCTCAGATATGGGGATGGATATTTGAGGAGTAAACCACAAGAGAATGATTATATTTTTATATTATGTACATTAAAGAACCATCAACAACAAATCAAACCAAATTAATAATATACTGAACAATTATTGCAAAAGTAAAGTTGAATAAATCAGCAACTGCATGAATAAAAGGTAAAGTACCACTTCTGGTTAACGAAAATAGCCCAAAAGTTGATAGAAATCTACCCTTTGTATCGAATACCTGTATGCAAAATATGGTTGGCCCAAGTGAGAGCGTACTCAAGTTATCGTGTTTACACACAAACACAGACAGAATTCCAAAAATGGTACTTTTGGGCTCAGTGAGGTCTAAAGCGTGGAGATTCAGCAAAATCTCGACTTCGCATTTTTGGACAATTACAATACTTTCCCTATACTTTGTACACAATAAAGAAAAAAACACAACACAACATGAATTCATTGAGATGGTCAGGTATTATTATAAAGAGTAGTGTAGACTTTCTTCATGTTTTAAAGCAGAAACAACAATTTAAAAAATAAATTGTGAGTGTTCTCCCCTCGATTTTCTCGTATACTTGGATATTGGGATGGATATTTGAGGAGTAAACCACAAGAGAATGATTATATTTTTATATTATGCACATTAAAGAACTATCAACAACAAAATCCAATCAAATTAATAATATATTGAACAATTATTATAAAAGTAAAGTTGAATAAAAGCAAACTCTGCAGCTGCATGAAAAAAAAAAAAAGTAAAGTACCACTTCCGGCTAACGAAAATAGCCCAAAAGTTAACAGAAATCTACGTTTTGTACCAAATACTTGAATGCAAAATTTGCCTGATCTAAGTGAAAGCGTACTCAGGTTATCGTCTTTACATACAAACACACACACAATTCTAAATATGGTATTTTCGGACTCAGGGAGATCTAAAATGTCGAGATTTTTGGACGATTCCAATACTTTTCCTTTACTTCGTACACAAGAAAGTAAAAAACACAACACAATATGAATTCATTGCGATGGTCAGGTATTATTATAAAGTTGTGCCCCGAGTACTGTAAACTTACTTCATCTTTTAAAGCAGAAACAACAAGTTTAAAAAAAAGAGCCAAACACACAACGGAAAAAAGAAATAAATAAGACGTGTGGTGTATGACAGCTGGAGAGGAAAATGAGGAATCACTCAACGCATCCCAGCAAAATGCAAATGTGATCTTTAAGAAAAAAGATCCAGGGATGGAAACACTTAAGATGCATCCACAGACGTCACCTGCAATCCGAATGATCTAATCAGCTAAGCATCAAGTGACAGACAAACTGACTGACTGACTGATTCATGGGCAGAAGCTATGAAACATTTGTGTGAAAAGAAACAAGAGCAGTATGGGATATCACAGATATACTGACTTATCCGTCCATTTTCCTAACCCTCTTATCCAGGGTTGGGTTGTGGGGCAGCTGGAGCCTCTCCCAGCTTCACTGATGAAAACAAGAAGCGTTGTCACCGATGCCTAGCACACTGCTGACTGTCCAAGGTCTGGGAGCCTCTCCATGATGAACTTTCACATTGGAGAATTCATGAGCAGTCATGCGACTGTTGAGGAGAATCATTCTGAAGGGCTCACTTAGTTTAATGTACAGTAAATGTCTGAGGGCCATACCATCTTTAAAAGCTTAAACACAAGTTGTCACTGTCACTGTGTCTGACATACCGTTTATATTAGGCAGGCGCACGCACACACACACAAAGGACAGTGTAAGGTAAGGAGGAGTTGATGACAATCCTTTCAGTGACCTCATTACTGAAGGCAGAAGATCCCCAAGGATTCCCTTCTTTGTGACAGGACTAATTTTGGGCACCCTACCCTGTTTATTTGCACACACACGAACATGGGCCGGCCCAAATACTTCAACGTGAAGCCTTTTAAATATGTGCCGAGAAAACAATTTAAACCCGATGGGAACCCCAAAAAACCTAATAAATAACAACTGTACATCAATAGCGAACAATGCCTACATCTGACTGCCCGGCCTGCTCTACACCACTAACGGTTCCTACAGACCCACTTTTCTCCCAGATTAATGTTTTCTTACTGAATTATTGTAATGTTTTTATTTTTTCTTTCAACAAAACTTAACTGTTAATCGCGGCACCTCGTCCTTCCTTCCGAGACAAAAGCAGCTTTTCATTGCCAAAGCGCAGCGGAGGAGAAGCAGCGGCGGCGGCGGTAACAGCAGCAGCAGCCTCGGACTCGCCTAGAGGCCGGAGCGCGGAGAAGCGAGCTGAGAGGACGACCGAAGATTAGGAGCAGCAGCCAGACCGCGCTACAGGAGCAAGGAGGCGACAGCAGGGAAAGCAGTAACTCATCATAGGTTTCTTACCAGTGGTAGTCTACCATTTAGTTTTCACCCACAACAAGTTCGGCCGGTGTTATGTGTTATTATAATGACTATGCGGCTGTTAAGAGTTTTGTTTTGTGGTCTTCGAGTTTGGCTCTTCTCCTCTCTCACCCACGTTCACCGACGTACGTTTAACATGCCGGCTCAGGATGACTGCGCTCGGTTTTCTTGGTTTTTGAGGTGGCGGTGGTTGTATTTTTTTTTTCTTTTTAGGAAACCATTAACAACTGCAAAAAAAAAAGCTCCTCTTGTATTGCCTCCTCTTTTCCAGTTACGAGGAGGGACCCCTGGCTTGCAAACAGGGAACTGCCGCCACTCTGCGGTGCGCGGTGCGCGCTGCGAGAGAGGCGGGAGACACTGGCGGCCTAGAGAGCGCGTGCGCTAGCGTTCCGTTCCGTGCACGCGCTTTTTTGACTAAGTCTTGCGAGCTCAGGCACTTGGAGAGATTTCGAGTCTCGGTCACTCTTGAAAGGTTTTCTTTCTCCTTAGTATTTTAAAAATGATAACATTTTAACGGTTTAAAGATAATAGTAAATTGGACATGTTTGTCAAAAGCTTTATTTATATCGAGGGTTTAGGAAACCTGGCGTTTTGAGAGTATCTGTGCAAACACAAATAGATGGGGGAACATGGGTAACTTTTTCCTCTGCTCAGGTCTCATTAGATATTGTTTGAATTGTGAATAGTTTTACTGTGTGATATCTCCTGACTCGCTGGTGCGACAAAAACACCACATATCATAGACAGTTTGACTTAGATAGAGATAGATAGATAGATAGATAGATACTTTATTAATCCCAAGGGGAAATTCACATAATCCAGCAGCAGTATACTGATACAAAGAAACAATATTAAATTAAATAATAATAAAAATGAAAAGAATTAAAATAAAATGAATGTTAGCATTTACTCCCGGGTGGAATTGAAGAGTCGCATAGTGTGGGGGAGGAACGATCTCCTCAGTCTGTCAGTGGAACAGGACAGTGACAAAAGTCTGTCACTGAAGCTACTCCTCTGCCTGGAGATGATCCTGTTAAGTGGATGCAGTGGATTCTTCATGATTGACAGGAGTTTGCTTAGTGCCCGTCGCTCTGCCACAGATGTTAAACTGTCCAACTTTAATCCTACAATGAAGCCTGCCTTCTTAACAAGTTTGTCCAGGCGTGAGGCGTCTTTCATCTTTATGCTGCCACCCCAGCACACCACCGCATAGAAGAGGGCACTCGCCACAACCATCTGGTAGAACATCTGCAGCATCTTACTGCAGATGTTGAAGGATGCCAACCTTCTCAGAAAGTATAGTCTGCTCTGACCTTTCTTACATAGAGCATCAGTATTGGCAGTCCAGTCCAATTTGTCATCCAGCTGCACTCCCAGATATTTATAGGTCTGCACCCTCTGCACACAGTCACCTCTGATGATCACAGGGTCCATGAGGGGCCTAGGCCTCCTAAAATCCACCACCAGCTCCTTGGTCTTGCTGGTGTTAAGGTGTAAGTGGTTTGAGTCGCACCATTTAACAAAGTCTTTGATTAACTTTCTGTACTCCTCCTCCTGCCCACTCCTGATGCAGCCCACAATAGCAGTGTCATCAGCGAACTTTTGCACGTGGCAGGACTCCGAGTCATATTGGAAGTCTGATGTATATAGATTGAACAGGACCGGAGAAAGTCCCTGTATTGCTGCACACAATGTCAGACCTGCAGTTCCCAAGACGCACATATTGAGGTCTGTCTGTAAGATAGTCCACAATCCATGCCACAAGGTGTGAATCTACTCCCATCTCAGTCAGCTTATCCCTAAGGAGCAGAGGTTGGATGGTGTTGAAGGCGCTAGAGAAGTCCAAAAACATAATTCTTACAGCACCACTGCCTCTGTCCAGGTGGGAGAGGGATCGATGAAGCATATAGATGATGGCATCCTCCGCTCCCACCTTCTCCTGGTATGCGAACTGCAGAGGGTCGAGGGCGTGGCGGACCTGTGGCCTCAGGTGGTGAAGCAGCAGCCGCTCCATGGTCTTCATCAGATGTGACGTCAGAGCAACAGGCCGGAAGTCATTCAGCTCACTAGGACGTGATACCTTTGGGACAGGAGTGATACAAGATGTTTTCCAAAGCCTTGGGACTCTCCCCTGTTCCAGGCTCAGGTTGAAGATGCGCTGTAGAGGACACCCCAGCTCCAACGCACAGGCCTTCAGCAGTCATGGTGTTACTCCATCTGGACCTTCTGCTTTGCTGGCACAAAGTCTTTTCAGCTCTCTGCTCACCTGGGCTGCTGTAATTGTGGGTGGGGATGTCTCACCTATGCTGGTATCAGCAGAAGGATGGTTGGAGGATGCAGTACTCCGAGGTGAGAGTGGGTTACTGTGATCAAACCTATTAAAAAAGTTGTTCATTTGGTTTGCTCTCTCCACGTCTGTCTCGATGGCGGCACCCCGCTTCGAGCTGCAGCCAGTGATAATCTTCATCCCATCCCACACTTCCTTCATACTGTTGTTCTGCAACTTCTGCTCCAGCTTTCTCCTGTACTGCTCTTTTGCCGCCCTGAGCTGGACTCGGAGTTCCTTCTGCACGCACTTCAGCTCATGCTGATCACCACCTTTAAAAGCCCTTTTCTTCTGGTTCAAAAGGCCCTTGATGTCACTTGTAATCCATGACTTGTTGTTAGCATAGCAGCATACTGTTCTTACTGGAACTACAATGTCCATACAGAAGTTGATGTAATCAGTTGTGCATTCATGTGCACTTGACCTGATATCTACTTTTACAGGAGGACACGATTCTTGGGGGAGGGGGGTTCAGCCTCTATTTTACTTATAAACACCCACAAACACATTGTTTTACTTCATTATCTATCTATCTATCTATCTATCTATCTATCTATCTATCTATCTATCTATCTATCTATCTATCTATCTATCTATCTATCTATCTATCTATCCTTAATGATAAAGATTAAACCAATAGGTGTCTTCAGCAAAAATGAGAAGGTTGTACATCACCCGACCCAAGGACTTGGACAGCAGACAGACTTGGGCAGATTTGTGGCAGATGAAATTTAATGTCAGTAAATGTAAAGAATTACTTATAGGAAGTCAAAATGTTAGGTTTGAATACACAAGGAGAGGACTGAAAATTTAGATTCCACCTTATATGAAGGATTTAGGAGTTGCAGTGGACTCTAAGGTATCGACTTCCCGTCAGTGTTCAGAAGCCATTAAAAAGACTAACAGACTGTCAGGTTATATAGCGCCTTGATGTATGGAGTACAAGTCACAGGAGGTTCTGCTCAAGCTTTATAACACACTGGTGAGGCCTCATCTGGAGTCCTGGGTGCAGTTTGGGTCTCCACGCTACAAAAAGGACATAGCACAAGAAAAGGTCCAGAGAAGAGCGACTAGGCTGATTCAGGGGTTACAGAGGATGAGTTATGAAGAAAGATTAAAAGAGCGGAGCCTTTACAGGAGATGAAGAGGAGACTTGATTGAAGTGTTTGAAATTGTGAAGGGAATTAGTCCAGTGGATCGAAGCAGAGACTTTAAAATGAGTTCACCAAGAACATGAAGACACAGCTGGGAACTTGTTAAGGGTAAATTTCACACACACATTTTGAAGTTTTACTTCACATCGAGAACCTCCAGTTTTGGTGATTGGCACTGGTGTCGCTTCGCCTTTTGGTCTGCCAGTGGAAAGCTAGGAGGTCTCTTTGCTTGAGACAGCTGTCCACATGCAGGTAAGGCTGTACATGGGTTGGGGGCACTATAAAGCAGACTTACCTAACATTCATATAAAACAACACAGTTAACAATAACTATGGTGTAGGTGAACGAAAATATCAAACATAGGAATGATTCATGATCATATATTCAAGGTAAAGTGATAAGAACGTCTTACCAGCATCATAGATAGCAAAACAAAAACATACACAGGCATCATAAACAGTGTTGGCCCCTCTGCTCCTGGGACCCCAGCCAGTGCCCATTGTGCCCAGACATTAAGATGGCACTGTAAGTAATAAGAGTACCCGGTGTGGGTGATTGCCATATTTTTACAAGGATTAGCTGCTGAGGGGGGGACACCTCCAACAAAAAGCAGTGTAGTGACTGGGCATCTACTTTGGTGATTGGCACAGGTGTCGCTTCGCTTCACCATTTGGTGTGCCAGCGGACAGCTAGGAGGTTTCTTTTCTTGAGACAGCTGTCCATGTGCAGGTAAGTCTGTACATTTTGCTATAAAGCAGACTTACCTAACACTCATACAAAACAACACAGTTAACAGTAACTATGGCGTAGGTGAACAAAAATATAAAATATAGGAATGAACCGTGATCATATATTTAAGGTAAAGTGATAAGAACATCTTACCAGCATCATAGGCCCCTGGGCAAAATAGTGTGCTGGGGCCCCTGTTTTGATAGTAAAACAGAAACATACACAGGCATCATAAACAGTGTTGGCCCCTCTGCTCCTGGGACCCCAGCCAGTGCCCATTGTGCCCAGACATTAAGATGGCACTGTAAGTAATAAGAGTACCCGGTGTGGGTGATTGCCATTTTTTTGACAAGGATTAGCTGCTGAGGGGGGGACACCTCCAACAAAAAGCAGTGTAGTGACTGGGCATCTACTTTGGTGATTGGCACAGGTGTCGCTTCGCTTCACCATTTGGTGTGCCAGCGGACAGCTAGGAGGTTTCTTTTCTTGAGACCGCTGTCCATGTGCATTTTGCTATAAAGCAGACTTACCTAACACTCATACAATACAACACAGTTAACAGTAACTATGGCGTAGGTGAACAAAAATATAAAATATAGGAATGAACCGTGATCATATATTTAAGGTAAAGTGATAAGAACATCTTACCAGCATCATAGGCCCCTGGGCAAAATAGTGTGCTGGGGCCCCTGTTTTGATAGTAAAACAGAAACATACACAGGCATCAGAAACAGTGTGGGCACCTCTGCTCCTGGGACTCCAGCCAGTGCCCATTATGCCCAGACATTAAGATGGCACTGTAAGTGATAAGAGTACCTGGTGTGGGTGATTGCCATTTTCCCACAAGGATTAGCCGCTGAAGGGGTACACCTCCAATAAAAAGCAGCATGGTGAGTGGGCAACTGCTTTGGTGACTGGCACAGGTGTCGCGTCACCATTTGGTCTGCTTGTGCCAAGCTAGTCAGTCTCTTTGCTTGAGATAGCTGTCTAAATCCAGATAAGGATGTACATTATAAAGCAGACTTACCTAACACTCATACAAAACAACACAGTTAACAGTAACTATGGCGTACCTGAACCAAAATATCAAATATGGGAATGAACCATGATCAAATATTTAAGGTAAAGTGATAAGAATGTCTTACCAGCATCATAGGCCCCCGGGCAAATTAGTGTGCTGTGGCCCCTGTTTTGATAGCAAAACAGAAACATATACAGGCATCATAAACAGTGTGGGCCCCTCTGCCCATTGTGCCTGGATGTTAAGATGGCACTGTAAGTGAGAAGAGTACCCGGTGTGGGTGATTGCCATATTCCCACAAGGATTAGCTGCTGAGGGGGGGGACACCTCTATTTAAAAGTAGCGTGGTGAGCGGGCACCTGCTTTGGTGATTGGCACAGGTGTCGCGTCAGCATTTGGTCTGCTTGTGCCAAGCTAGTCAGCCTCTTTGCTTGAGGTAGCTGTCCACTTGCAGGTAAGGCTGTACAAGTGGGGCGCTATAAAGCAGCTCTGTTAGGGCAGATCTCCACAACAATACAGAAGAGTCGTCCCCTTTCATTTCTGAGCCATCAAAGAAAACTCTGGAAGCTGATCCATCATACAGAATAAAATTCATCACGTGTCAAAACACACAAATGGGTGTAAGCAGTGCTAACCGTACCACGCCACTGTGCTGCACCTAATTCTGCGATTCCATGTTGCACAAACAAATCAAAAACTAACAGTTTCCTAAATATGTATTTAGGAAAGAAAACTAAACCAGAAGTGCTTGGCTTATATAACCGGTAAAATGGCCTCTTGACAAAAGCAAAGCACACAGCAGAGCTTTACTTAGACTTCCGAAGATCAATCCTGGAGTTAGCAGCCACTGGGGCAGTGTGGTGAAACTGGAGTGCCGGCTCGTTAATGAAGATGAAGAAGGACTTCTAGATGGGACACAAAGGCCCACCATGGGATGGGCCAGAGCCGACATTTCTGGGAGATGCAGTCTGTTGTTCTTCCTAAATTGTATTAACAGTATGCACAAGTGTTGGTTTTCACAAAGTTTGCTGCTTCAGTGTTTTTAGATCTTTCTGTCAGATGTTTCTCTGGTGTACTGAAGTAGAATTACAAGCATTTCAGAAGTTTCAAAGGTTTTAATTGACAATGACGTGAAGTTTATGCACAGAGTCCATATTTGCAGTGTTGGCCCTTCTTTCTTTTTCAAGACCTCTGCAATTCGCCCTGGCAGGCTGTCAATCAACTTCTGGGCCCATTACTGGCTGATGGCTGCCGCCCATTCATGCTGAATCAGAATCGTTGTGTTTTTGCTTGTCCACCCGCCTCTTCACCACAAGTTCTCAATGGGATTAAAGGTCTGGAGATTTTCCTGGCCATGGACCCCAAATTTTGATGTTTTGTTCCTCGAGCCACTTAGTTGTCACTTTTGCCATATGGTCCGGTGCTCCATCATGTTGGTCACCAAACTGTTCTTGGATGGTTGGGAGACGTTGCTCTCGGTTGATGTTTTGGTCCCATTCTTTAATCCTGGCTGTGTTCTTAGGTCGCATTGTGAGTGAGCCCACTGCCTTGGCTGGCATGAATGGTCCCAGGATGCTTTACTGTTGGCCTGTCACAGGACTGATGGTAGCGCCGCTCACCTTTTCTTTTTTCCGGATGCTCCATACAATCAGAAAGGGGATTCGTCCGATACAATGACTTGACCCCAGCAGTCCTCAGCAGTCCAATCCCAGAAAATCAGTCTGTCCCTGACGTTTTTGTTATTTCTAGTAGGATTGATGGTGTTCACTGGATGTTCAAATTGTTCTTTATACAGGTTCCAGTTAATCTAAAATGCTGCTGCAAGAATTATTACAAGAACAAGAAAGTACGAACACATAACTCCAGTCCTCAAGTCCTTACACTGGCCCCCGGTTAAGTTTAGGGCAGATTTCAAAATCCTCCTTTTAACATATAAAGCATTAAATGGCCGAGGTCTGTCTTACTTGTCTGAACTTAGAAACCAGTGGGCACATTAAGATCTCAAGATGCCAGTCTGCTTTTGATTCCAAGGATTAATAAAATAACAGTGGGAGGTCGAGCTTTTAGTTACAGGGCCCCCTAAACTGTGGAGTGGTCAGTCTGCTACTATAAGAGATGCCCCTTTGGTCTCAGCTTTTAAATCCCGGCTGAAGACTCACAACTTCAGTTTAGCACACCCTGCCTAGAGCTGCTGATTAACTGCACAGACTGCATCTCTTTTGTCAGTCATTAGCACTAAAACATAAGTAACATGATAGTTAGAATTGAATACTAACCCTCACCTGTTCTGTTTCTCTTCTCGGTACTCAAATGTGGCACTTGGTGCCACGGCCCACCTGCCAAGTTGTTCTGCCTGCCAAAAGTAAAGTCATCTCTGATGGAGGATCGCAGGAATCGTCAGGTAGAGGGGTCCTCTCGTCGGACTGGCTGGCCCAGCGCAGACTCAGCTGTGAAATGGCCAATAGGGGGAGGCAGCTTGATGGCCGAGGTCTCCAGGACTCTGGACAAATCAGAATCCTCTTATGTGATGTCATCTACTGTTGAATTCTGCTCTGTACTTGTAATATTTCTATTCCTCAATTATATTATTTTGAGGATGACTTGTGTTCTGTTCTGTGTATTGGATTGTATTGACCCCCTTTGTTTGACACCCTCTACACTCCCAATGTACCTGGAAAGGGGTCTCTCTTTGAACTGCCTTTCCCGAGGTTTCTTCCATTTTTTTGCCTGCAAGGGTCTTTTCTTGTCTTCTTAGAGAGTCAAGGCTGGGGGGCTGTCAAGAGTCAGGGCCTGTTAAAGCCCATTGTGGCACTTCTTGTGAGATTTTGGGCTCTACAAAAATAAATTGTATTGTATCGAATGTTTTTCTTGGCTTCTTTGCTACCCTTCTTGACACCCACCAGGCCATCCTACAAAAGTCTTTGCCTAACTCCCACCTGCCTGCTGCCATTCCTGAGCCAGCTGTGCCCTGGTGGTGCCCGCAGCTGAATCCACTTTAGGAGATGCTCCTGGCGCTTGCTGGACTTTCTTGGGTGCCCTGATGCCTTCTTCACCTCTCTATTGTAACTCAGTCAGTGTGACAGGGTGACCTCCAGCCTTGTCGTTGTCACCACTGTAACCCGTGTTATAACAAGAGGATCCCTGAAATGACATCAGCAGGTCCTTTTGTGGCAGGGCTGGCATGCAGTGGTTTGTGGTGATGAAGTTCATTTTCATGACAAAGAGGGACTTTGTAATTAATTGCAGTTCATCTGCTCGCTCGTCAGAACATTCTGGAGTCGATGCAAATTGTCATCATAAAAACTGAGACAGCAAACTTTGTGAAAATTCATATTTGTGTCATCCTCTAACCTTCTGTTCACGACTGTACAATATATTTTCTTAACCTAACAAAAACAAATTGAATATAACACCACAAGAGAAAGAATAGAAAATACGGAAGATGCAATGAAGGTCGTCCAGGATGACGTCGCAGCCATTCAGTGTGGAGAAGTTCTCCAGTCAGGTAAGAAGAACATTCATTATGTTTACGAGACAAGCAGAGCCCGAGCTGCAAGCTGTAAATACTCCAATGGATTTCATGCACTTTTGTTAGCACATCCTCGTCCTCCAGAAAGAGTGCAGAAGCTATAAAAGGGCTAATCAAATGTTAGACTGTGTCATAAAAAGCCTAATCTATAAATCAGGGGAAGACTCCGCACAAGACACCAGCCAAGAGTGCCGACCCGCTGGTTATGATGGAAAGTGCTTTGCCCACTTAAGGCCAAAAAAGGATCAAAGTTTAAAACCGGGCAGCGACCACAACCAAAAATATCATCTACCACAATTTGGAGCTGTAGGTACAGCGCCCTCCATAATGTTTGGGATAAAGACCCGGTATTTTTTGATGCCCCCCTTTGCTAGATTAGAAAATTAGAAATACGGGACTTTCTTAAAATCTCTCTCTGTATTACTATATATATATTAAATTTATACATGCCCCCTACAAACCCAGACCAATATCAGTCAGTCAGTCAGTCATTACCCAGCCCACTATATCCTAACACAGGGTCCGCTGGAGCCAATGTCAGCCAGCACAGGGTGCAAGGCAGGAACGGACACCGGTGCAGATGCCAGCCCATCGCAGGGCACACACACACCCACACACCAAGCATACACTAGAGACTATTTAGGATCGCCAATGCACCTCACTTTTAGACTGTGGGAGGAAACCCACACAGACACGGAGAGAACATGCAAACTCCACACAGGGATGACCCGGGAAGCGAACCCAGACCAATATATTATGTTAAAGAAGAGACATAATGTGTTGCTTGTGTCACGCACGGGCACATAGGGAGCAGCTTAAGGACCCGAAGCGCATCGCGACAAGTCGTGCCAGGGGACAATAGCTGGGTACTAACCTCTCTCTCTCTTTCTCTGTAGAAAAGACGAAGCATCACCGCCATAATCCTACCCGGACACCCAAGAGTACAACACTTCCGGGTCCCTTTCTCTCCTCTGGTCCCTCACTGATGACGTCTACTACCCATCCACCACCACACCTTCCCAGCATTCCACGTTCTCAATTTCCGGTCCGGCTCTTTAAAATGTCCGCCCACCCATCCCTTTTTATTTAATGATTTGTTGCAATTGTTTGACCTTTTTGTTGCAGTATACGAGGCTAAACACCCCAAACCTTTATGAGTATTTGGTCCTTTATTCTACAGTGCATCCAGAAAGTATTCACAGCGCTTCATCACTGTTTCCACATTTTCTTATGTTACAGCCTTTTTCCAAAATGGATTAAATTCATTTTTTTCCTCAGAATTCTACACACAACACCCCATAATGACAACATGAAAAAAGTTTACTTGAGGTTTTTGCAAATTTATTACAAATAAAAAAACTGGGAAATCCCATGTCCATAAGTATTCACAGCCTTTGCTCAATACTTTGTCGATGCACCTTTGGCACCAATTTCAGCCTCAAGTCTTTTTGAATGTGATGCCACAAGCTTGGCACACCTATCCTTGGCCAGTCTCGCCCATTCCTCTTTGCAGCACCTCTCAAGCTCCATCAGGTTGGATGGGAAGCGTCGGTGCACAGCCATTTTAAGATCTCTCCAGAGATGTTCAATCAGATTCAAGTCTGGGCCACTAAAGGACATTCACAGAGTTGTCCTGAAGCTACTCCTTTGATATCTTGGCTGTGTGCTTAGAGTCGTTGTCCTGCTGAAAGATAAGCCGTCGCCCCAGTCTGAGGTCAAGAGCGCTCTGGAGCAGGTTCTCATCCAGGATGTCTCTGTACATTGCTGCAGTCATCTTTCCCTTTATCCTGACTAGTCTCCCAGTTCCTGATGCTGCCACCACCATGCTTCACTGTAGGGATGGTAGTGGCCTGGTGATGAGCGGTGCCTGATTTCCTCCAAACGTGACGCCTGGCATTCACACCAGAGAGTTCAATCTTTGTCTCATCAGACCAGAGAATTTTGTTTCTCATGGTCTGAGAGTCCTTCAGGTGCCTTTTGGCAAACTCCAGGCGGGCTGCCATGCGCCTTTTACTAAGGAGTGGCTTCCGTCTGGCCACTCTACCATACAGCCCTGATTGGTGGATTGCTGCAGAGATGGTTGTCCTTCTGGAAGGTTCTCCTCTCTCCACAGAGGACCTCAGGAGCTCTGACAGAGTGACAATCGAGTTCTTGGTCACCTCCCTGACTAAGGCTCTTCTCCCTTGATCACTCAGTTTAGATGGCCGGCCAGCTCTAGGAAGAGTCCTGGTGGTTTCAAACTTCTTCCACTTACGGATGATGGAGGCCACTGTGCTCATTGGGACCTTCAAAGCAGCAGAAATTTTTCTGTAACCTTCCTCAGATTTGTGCCTTGAGACAATCCTGTCTCGGAGGTCTACAGACAATTCCTTTGACTTCATGCTTGGCTTGTGCTCTGACATGAACTGTCAACTGTGGGACCTTCTATAGACAGGTGTGTGCCTTTCCAAATCATGTCCAGTCAACTGAATTGACCACAGGTGGACTCCAATGAAGCTGCAGAAACATCTCAAGGATGATCAGGGGAAACAGGATGAGCTTCATGGCAAAGGCTGTGAATACTTATGGACATGTGATTTCTCAGTTTTTTTATTTTTAATAAATTTGCAAAAATCTCAAGTAAACTTTTTTCACGTTGTCATTATGGGGTGTTGTGTGTAGAATTCTGAGGAAAAAAATGAATTTAATCCATTTTGGAATAAGGCTGTAACATAAAATGTGGAAAAAGTGATGCGCTGGGAATACTTTCCGGATGCACTGTATATTTGATATCAGACTTCCCGCCATATTCAATACTGAAAGTGCAATTCCATACATCACAGTTTACTTCAAAACAGCTTCTGTCTTGTTTGGTAAATGTCCATTCGCTGGAATATTCATCACAAAATTTACACTTACGGTTTGGCATTTTGGGATGGATGGATGGATGGATTAGTTTTTAAGTTAGAAAAAGAGTAGGCCATGACAAGAAGTAACAACACACTCTGTTGATGCCGTATGTGGCAATGCTGATCCAGAACTGCAGAGCAGCGCGACGGGAGAGCAGAACAGTAAAAGTGTCGGCGTCCTCATTCAATAGCAACTAAACAAGCTTCAGACAGGCAGCAAACACTTGTTTCTGCGTTACATTAGGGTTATTTTCATCAAGAGAACCTGAGAAAAGAAAGTATAACTACTTATAAGGTTACAACCAAGTACCGTAAGAAGGTAGTAAAATATATTTTATTACGAAATTTGAAAATGAACTAAATACGGGACATTTGGGTGTCCCTGAAAGGTCAGTACGGGACATGGCCCGTATTTAAGGGACTCTGGCAATCCTACCGTCTGCCCCACAGTTTAAAAAGACAAATCATGACGTAACTGCTAAAGGACCACCTTATTCTGTCATAAATCGTGTGCACTCCTACAGTAAAGAGGTATGTGGGCTTCCAAAAAAATCCACGACTGAACCCAAAATAATTAGGCATCGTTATCAAAGTGCACATTGCAGACTCACAAGTAAAGGGTGTTGTGGTGTGAAATTTTACATACAAGTTGATAAATATTTTATATGTCTTTATCTGTAACTTAGATAAAGCAAATGTAATATTAGTTACATTATCTTCTTAAATAATATGCTACTCTGGCTGTCTGTTTGTCCGTCCAAGATTTTAAATCACCTGTAGCTCTCAAACTGTTTGATCGATTGACCTGAAATTTGGTAGACATATACTACGTGACATCTACTGGCCACTTTCAGGTGATGATTTTTAGTACTCTTTTTATTTTTATTTTCATTTATTGTAGAATCAGCTCTCAGCAGCGGGCAGCAGAGCGGCTGTGTGGCACATATGTACGGGCGCCGTTCTCATCCCTGCCACCTTCGCCTAGCTCTTCATATCTTTAATCATTCTTGAGTCAGATTAAACACTTAAGTGCCAGCTTAAGTGAAAAATTAAAGAAAATGTACTAAGTAGTTGCAACATAAACACTGTCTTAATCAGTTTTAACGGGAAATGGTGGCGACGGAAGAAGAGAAGAAGCGGGCCACTAGGATGTGAAAAGAAGAGCTGCTCAGGAAACAACAAGCGCATCAACCTCTTAAGAAACGAATGATAAACGTACAGAGAAAGAGGATGAAGACAAGGAATGCTCAAGTCAAGTGGATTCACTGCACGTTATCGTTATAGCAGTGCGCCGTTACTGGTTGATAATAACAGCAATGGTTTGATGGTTAAGGACACCTTTCCCCTTTTAGGACTTGGTCTCTTTGTAATTTTACGACAGGGTTGGGGTGAAGGGCCTCAAACCAGTTTGGCCAGTGATTCTCTGCAGGACCCTTTCAGTCAACCCCCACAGGAAAGCCAGGGTGCCTAACTGCCAAGCTTTACCTTAACAAATGGTTTTGGGGGGGGGGTGGCAGGTGTGAAGGTATTCTATCACCCCCACTGGTCTGAAGTATGGCTGTTTGGAATTGGCTTGTATCAGAAGCCTTTAAGTACCACGATGCCCTATTGGCTGTAGGGGTTGGCCAGGAAATCTCTAAATTTGCTTGCTTTGCTCCTCTCTCACACACACATCTGATGAAGGAGTATCTCACACACCATGAACTGAAAAGGACAACACAATGAAAAGCACAGCTCACTCGGCAGCCATATTGAGACAGGCATGCGGCCTGTTGTGAAGAAAGCTGACCATAAATGAGGACTTAACTCGAGACAAACAAATCTGTGTGGCACCTGACACTACACATCAGCTCTTATCAGGTGGTATGGTCGCCAGTATTCAAATGTACTTTGCATATTGTTATTATTTTATGAATGTATCAATAATACATTATTTAACTCTTGCCGTAGATGCATCGGCTGCGCGAAGCGCTCAACTGGCAGCAGATCTGCTGGCGCGGCATCGGCTGGTGTTTGATCAGCTGATGTCGGCTTTTCACTCTCTTGCTCGATCTCCTGATCACTGTCAATAAAATCCGATTCTGGAAAATCAGAGTCCGACTCCGCGATAATGCGCAAAACATTGTCTGCCGAGTGTTTTCTTTTCTGCACTCACTTCGCTCCCTTGTCACATGTCGATGCCATCTTGCCATTGTTTACATTTCACAACTCACGCAGACGCTAGGATTAGTTGCCGAGTCAACGAGTCTAGCATTCCTCTAAGCACAGAGGGAATGCCTGTGACGTGACAGTGAGATTTGTCGCCATTAACAGCTGATTATCGCCCTCTATCCCTGGATGTCGACTTTAGTCGACATTCGCCCTCAACCCCTCCTGTCGACATCCGCCCTAAAAGAGTTAAATTGTAACTTAATTCCTGCTTGTCTTTTACTACACCCAATTGCCTGAGGTTATAAATGTATGAGGGAAGGTGGGGAGAAGTTATAAAGTACAATACCTGATAGACAGCGCTAAGTCTGTGAGATTTGAGACATTCTGACAAAGGCTACACAATGAAGAATACAAAAGAGGAAAGGAGAGTCATAGAGAACTCTACCAGGTCAAAATAAAGGGGATTGGCGTACATTTCGGTCAAACAACACTTTTTCTCCACAGTCCCCTTATTTTAGGGCACCGTAATGTCTGGGACAATTGGTGTCACAGGTGTTTGTGATTCCTCAGGTGGGTTTCATGGCTTCATAAGATACCTCGATTTGTTTTTCCCCTTTGGAGTCTGTAGCTGCCATTGTTCAACATGATAACAGGAGCTGTGCCAATGAAAGTCAAAGAAGCCATCATGAGGCTGAAAAACAAGAATTAAACCACTGGAGACATCAGTGACACCTTAGGATGACTGAAATCAACAGTCGGGAATATCATGAAGGAGGAAGAACACACTGGTGGGCTCAACAATAACAGAGGGACTGGTGGACCAAGGAAGACCCCCACTGCTGATGACAGAAGAATCCTCACTGTGGTCAAGAAAAAGCCCCCCAAACACACCTGCCTGACAGATCAGAAACGGTCTTCAGGGGGCAGATGTGTGCGTATGCCAGAGACGACTATCAGCAGAAGACTTCATGAACAGAAACACAGAGGACGCTTCACTGCAAAACAGGATGGCAGATTACAGTTTGTGACAAAGGACTTCAGAGAGCCTGCAGAATTCTGGGAAAAAGGTCTTGTGGATCAACAAGACGAAGATGAACCTCATCAGAGTGATGGCAAGAGCAAAGTGTGGAGATGAGAAGGAACTGCAAAGCAGACCACCTCATCTGGTGAACACAGTGGTGGTAGGGGTGTTATGGCGTGGGCATGTATGGCTGGCACAGGTCCTGGCACACTTCTCTTCATTGGTGACGGAAATGCTGATGGCAGACGCACAATGAAGTCTGAGGTGTGTAGAAACATCTGATCTGCTCGAGTTACAGTCAATGTCTCCAAACTCATCAGGCGGCGCTTCATCCTATAAGATAAAAAGCCAAACAGACTGCTGAGGGCACACAGGAGGAGGGCACACAGGTAAAGAAAAATGGGAAATTCTTGAATGTCCAAGTCGGTCACCCGATTGAAATCCAACTGAACAGGCCTTCTATATGCTGAAGAGAAGCATTAAGGGGACAAGACCCCCGAAACAAGCAGGAGCTGAAGAGGGCAGCACTAGAGGCTTGGCAGAGAATCAATAGAGAAGACCCTCAGCACCTGGTGGTGTCTGCAAATCACAGACTTCAAGCAGCCATTGCATGTCAGAGATAAGTGACAAAGAACTAAATAACAGACCTGCCATTGCTGTGCCCAGACATGGGGGGACTGAGATAAAATGTCGTGTGACAGAAATTAGTGCAGACCCCCTGAAATGAGAGTCTGCCATGTGCACTTTAATCACAACGTCCGAATTGTTTGGTTTGTAATCTTAAACTGTGGAGCTGGCAGAGAAATCAAAGAAAACGGTGCCATTGTCCCCAACACCATGGAGGTCACTGTAGTTCTTCAATGCGGACAAACGGCACCTACAGTGAAATATTTACAGAGGAAAGAGAATTGTGCAGCTATAAAATTGATACGCACGATCTTAATAAGAGCCTGGTCACTGCAGTCAGTTTTCAAAATTCTCAAAATCAAAGGTAACAGAACATTCAGGTGACGTTGTGAAACACGGATCAAAAAGCAGTGTGTTCATGTTAGAAACGAGAAGACCTCGCTGGCACACAGTGGATGATGAGGACATTCCCATGAGCCTATAGACACAGCAAGTGGAATTTCTCAGATGGTGCCGAGACCTTCTGGGGAACGTGGACTGGAAATCAAACAAGAGGAGGGCCTACTAAGGAACATCTCTTAGTGCTAGTGGAGATGCAGCAGAAGTGTTGTCAGACATTTTGTATGATTTGGGATTGTTTAAGGGGGGCATTAGAACTGCCGGATCATCAATCCAGTGTCCTGGGCTTCAAATCCTGCACCTGGTTTGACTTTGTGTTGTTCATGGAGTCACAAATGAGGCACATGACCTGCATTGTGATGGAGCGTCAGTTACGGCACTACGGCCATGTGGCGCCATTACCCGAGGATGATCCGGCTCTTTTGTTGAGGACCAGGCCAAGGGGACATCCACGTAACACCTGGCTGCAGCAGATAGAGGGTCATTTCTGGAGCGTGGGGGGGGGACTGGACCACATCTCTGCCTGGGGGGTTGCCAACCGAGATCCCGAGCTGTTTTGTCGTGTGGCACCAGTGCATGTCCCCCAACCTGACATGACCTGTCGTCGTTTGCACTTTCTCCTCATTCTTCTTCCATGACTTCTGTCCCAGGTACTCCAGTTTTCCGTTCATCTCAGCAAAGTGTGACAGTAGTTTTGTGCCAAATTGTGCCCAGAGATGCACTGATGCCCTGTCTGCTCAGATGGATCAACCTGTCAGAAGGCACACCAGCAGTCAGGCGTATTTGGTAAAGCGGAAGCCACTCTTGAGCGAAGGTCATATGATGGCACTTAAACGACTCGGAGAGCAGGATGAAAAAGAACAAATGAAGTCTCCGAGCAGAACTCCAAACACTCTGTGTGGCTAAGACCAGGCACGGCGTATCACCTGACCACGGCAAAACATAGTGGGGGGGGGCATCAAGATAAGGGGGCAAGGAAACTGCTCGGAGTTGTGGGAAGGACAAACACGGAGAGGCTCTCGATGAAAACCACCTGAGACTGGACTGATGGTTCACCTGTCAGGAGGACAATTACCCAAAGCATACGGCCAGGACAACACTGGAGTGGCTTTGGGATAAGGGCTCTCAGGGCTCTTGAGGTGACCCGGTCAAAGCCCCCATAGAACCTGTGAGGTGAGACATAAAGATGGCAGACACTTCCTATCTAACCTAACGGAGCTTGAGAGGGTCCGCTGGGAAGCCTGGGATCAGCTGCCCAAATCCAGGTGTGCAAGGCTTGTAGAGATTTAACCCAAGAAGACTCAAAGCTGGTTGATTATTTATTTAGCATACTTACATTTATTAGAAGTTATTGTAATATTAATTAATGACGGTGGCACGGTGGCACAATGGGTAGCGCTGCTGACTCGCAGTTAGGAGACCTGGGTTTGCCTCTCGGGTCCTCCCTGCGTGGAGTTTGCATGTTCTCCCTGTGTCTGTGTGGGTTTCCTCCCAAAGACATGCAGGTTAGGTGAATTGTCGATCCTAAATTGTGTGCTTGGTGTGTGTGTGTGTGTGCCCTGCGGTGGGCTGGCACCCTGCCCGGGGTTTGTTTCCTGCCTTGCGCCCTGTGTTGGCTGGGATTGGCTCCAGCAGACCCCCGTGACCCTGTAGTTAGGATATAGTGGGTTGGATAATGGATGGATGGATTAATCAGTGATAATATCTAAGTAACTGTGGTATATCTTTGTTGTTTTGTTGATGAATCTGTGGAAAGCACCCTGACTTACATGTAAATGAATGATAAGGTGCTATATAAATGAAGTTGTTATTATTATTATTATTATTATTATTACGAGGGACATTCAAAATGTTTCCGCACTCTTATCTTTTCCTTGGAAACAGTGAGTGTGGGAGGAGTAGTAATTGGTCGTGTCTGAGAGTGTCATGTGACTGGGAAATTACAAACGAAGGTGACTATGTAGAAAAGTGATGTCATTGGTTTTGAAATAATTAATAAACTGAGTTAAAAATTTAAGTGTGGAAACTTTTTGAATGTCCCTCGTATTATCTCTCCATTCTATTAAAAAAAGTTTTCTGCCGAGTCTGCATTATTTGGCCTTGACCACGCCCCTCCACACCACTCAGCCAATCATTACTCCTGCTGTGCACATCCTCTCTCCGGACCACCCATTGACACCCTCAGGGGGAACTCGCCCTCCAATGCAGTCGGTTCTAATCACGAGGCAGAAAAGCAAATGACCTGTTCAAGAACGTCGAATTTTAGATCGCGATAGAATCAGTGTGGCAAGAGCTGAGAGTGGACATTGAAAGAAAGGCAAACGAAGACAAAAGAGCCAAACAGAATAAAAATCAAGAGCAATGAGAAACGTCCAATAAACGAGAAAGAGGAAAATATCCCGAACGATATGCAAAGAGAAATGTGATGAAGACCATGGAGCGACTGCTGCTTCACCACCCGAGGCCACAGGTCCACCACGCCCTCGACCCTCTGCAGTTTGCATACCAGGAGAAGGTGGGAGCGGAGGATGCCATCGTCTACAGTACTGTGCAAAAGTTTTAGGCAGGTGTGAAAAAATGCTGTAAACAAAGAATGCTTTCAGAAATATAAATAATGATTGTTCATTTTTATCAATTTACAAAATGCAAAGTGAGCGAACAAAAGAGAAATCTAAATCAAACCAATATTTGGTGTTACTACCTTTTGCCTTCAAACCAGCATCAGTTCTTATAGGTACACTTGCACAAAGTCAGGGATTTTCTAGGGTTGTAGTCAGGTGTGTGATCAACCAATTCTACCAAACAGGTGCTAATGACCATCAATGTCACATGTAGGTGGAAACACAGTCATGAACTGAAACAGAAACAGCTGTGTAGGAGGCTTAAAACTGGGTGAGGAACAGCCAAACTCTGCTACCAAGGTGAGGTTGTGGAAGACAGTTTCATGTCATGGCAAGATTGAGCACTGCAACAAGACACAAAGTAGTTATACTGCATCAGTAAGGTCTCTAGATTTCAAAGCAGACTGGGGTTTCAAGATGTGCTGTTCAAGTTCTGTTGAAGAAGCACAAAGAAACAGGAACGTTGAGGATTGTAGACGCAGTGGTCGGCCAAGGAAACTTAGTGCAGCAGATGAAAGACACATCAAGCTTATCACCCTTCGAAATCGGAAGATGTCCAGCAGTGCCGTCAGCTCAGAACTGGCAGAAACCAGTGGGACCAAGGTACACTCATCTACTGTCCAGAGAAGTCTGGCCAGAAGTGGTCTTCATGGAAGAGCTGCAGCCAAAAAGCCATACCTCTGACGTGGAAACAAGGCCAAGCGACTCAAGTATGCATGAAAACATAGGAACTGGGGTGTAGAAAAATGGCAGCAGGTGCTGCTCTGGACTGATGAGTCAAAATTTGAAATATGTGGCCGTAGCAGAAGGCAGTTTGTTGGTCGAAGGGCTGGAGAGCGGAACTCATTATTGTCTGCAGGCAACAGTGAAGCATGGTGGAGGTTCCTTGAATGTTTGGGGCTGCATTTCTGCAAATGGAGTTGGAGATTTGGTCAGGATTAATGGTGTTCTCAATGCTGAGAAATACAGGCAGATACGTATCCATCATGCAATACCATCAGGGAGAAAGACGTATGATTGGCCCCAAATTTATTCTGCAGCAGGACAACGGCCCCAAAACATACAGTCAAAGTCATTAAGAGCTATCTTCAGAGTAAAGAAGAACGAGAAGTCCTGGAAGTGATGGTATGGCCCCCACAGAGCTCTGATCTCACCATCATCGAGTGTGTCTGGGATTACATGAAGAGTCATAAGGATGTGAGGAGGCCTACAACCACAGAAGATCTGTAGTTAGTTCTCCAAGATGTTTGGAACAACCTACCAGCCGAGTTCCTTCAAAAGCTCTATGCAAGTGTACCTAGAAGAATTGATGCTGTTTTGAAGGCAAAGGGGGGGTCACATCAAATATCGATTTGATTTACATTTCTCTTTTGTTCGTTCACTGCATTTTGTTGATTGATGAAAATAAATGATTAACACTTCCATTTTTGAAAGCCTTCTTTGTTTACAGCATTTTTTCACACCTGCCTAAGACTTTTGCACAGTACTGTATATGCTGCACCGATCCCTCTCCCACGTGGACAGAGGCAGTGGTGCTGTAAGAATTATGTTTCTGGTCTTCTCTAGTGCCTTCAACACCATCCAACCTCTGCTCCTTAGGGACAAGCTGACAGAGATGGGAGTAGATTCACACCTGGTGGCATGGATCGTGAACTATCTTACAGACAGACCTCAGTATGTGCGTCTCGGGAACTGCAGGTCTGACATTGTGGTCAGCAGCACAGGAGTGCCGCAAGGGACTGGACTTCCTCTGGTCCTGTTCAGCCAACATACATCGGACTTCCAATACGACTCGGAGTCCTGCCACGTGCAAAAGTTCACTGACGACACTGCTATGGTGGGCTGCATCAGGAGTGGGCAGGAGGAGGAGTATAGGAACCTAATCAAGGACTTTGTTAAATGGTGCGACTCAAACCACCTACACCTGAACACCAGCAAAACCAAGGAGCTGGTGGTGGATTTTAGGAGGATCAGGCCCCTCGTGGACCCCGTGATCATCAGAGGTGACGGTGCAGAGGGTGCAGACCTATAAATACCTGGGAGTGCAGCCTGATGATAAACTGGACTGGACTGCCAATACTGATGATCTGTGCAAGAGAGGACAGAGCCGACTATACTTCATTAGAAGGTTGGTGTCCTTCAACATCTACAATAAGATGCTGCAGATGTTCTATCAGACGGTTTTGGTGAGAGCCCTCTTCTACGCGGTGGTGTGCTGGGGAGGCAGCATAAAGAAGAGGGACACCTCCCGCCTGGACAAACTGGTGAGGACGGCAGGCTCTATTTGTAGGCACGGAGCTGGACAGTTTGACATCTGTGGCAGAGCGACGGGCGCTGAGCAGACTGCTGTCAATTATGGAGAATCCACTGAACAGGATCATCTCCAGACAGAGGAGCAGCTTTAGCAACAGACTGCTGTCAGCATCCTGCTCCACTGACAGACTGAGGAGACCCCACACTATGCGACTCTTCACTTCCACCCGGGGGGGTAAACGTTAACATTACACAAAGTTATTGTCTGTTAAACCTGCCTGGCACTCTCCATCTTACATTTTTTAACTTGCACTGCTTTTTTTTATTACTCTTTAATTAATATTGTTTTTTTTTATCAATAAGCTGCTGCTGGAGTATATGAATTTCCCCTTAGGCATTAATAAAGTATCTATCTATCTATCATATAGTGCCTTTCCTATCTATCTATCTATCTATCTATCTATCTATCTATCTATCTATCTATCTATCTATCTATCAAAAAAGCAACATGTATAGAATGTAAGTTAAAGGGTAAAGTAATTCACAATATTGTTTCTGATGAAGCGTAAATGTAATTTAATTCTTTATTTACTTTTTATTACGTTTTACTTTTTTTACTTCTACTTTTTACTTTTTCTTTTCACTACACTACTTATTATTCATTGGTATTTTAAAATAGACAGCTGTAGTGAAATACTCAAGTAACTGATTTTTTATTTATAATAACTAAGGACCAAACCGTCTTCCTCCTGCACCCCCCCATACTCTTCTATATACCACCTCTTTAAGTATATGGCTCAAAAAAATGAAAGGACCACTTTAGAATGAGAGTATAACTTCAAGTCAGTGAGACTTCTGGGCTATTGATGTGGTCAGTGAAGTAGCAGAGGGGCTTGTTCCTCAGTTTCAGCTGTTTTGGGGCACTAGAGGGCCAACACTGAGATGGCCCCCTAAACAGGAATGAATGGTTTAACAGCTGGATGGAGGCCACTGACATTTTTCCCTCCTCATCTGTTTTGTCACTCATTTTGTCATTTGGCTACAGTCAACGTCACTACTGGTACCATGAGGCCATACCTGGACCCTACAGCGCTGGCACAGGTAGTCCTTCTCCAGGATGGCAGGCACATCAATACCACGTCTCATTGCCAGAAGGTTTGCTGTGTCTCTCAGCACAGTCTCAAGGGCATGGAGGAGATTTCAGGAGACAGACAGGTAGTTACTCTAGGAGAGCCGGACAAGGCCCCTCGTAGAAGGTCCTTAACCCATCAGTAGGACCTACCGGTATCTGCTCCTTTGGGCAACGAGGAAAAGGATGAGCACTGCCAGAGCCTACAAAATGACCTCCAGCAAGCAGCCCACTGGTATGAATATCTCTGACCAAACAATAAGAAACAGACTTCATGAGGGTGGCCTGAGGGCCCGACGTCCTCTAGTGGGCACCGTGGAGTTCGATTGGCATTTGCCATAGAATACCCGAATTGGTAGGTCTACCACTGGCGCCCTGTGCGTTTCACAGATGAGAGCAGGTTCACCCTGAGCACATGTGACAGACGTGAAATGGTCTGGAGAAGCCGTGGAGAACGTTATGCTGTCTCTAACATCGTTCAGCATGACCGTTTTGGTGGTGGGTCAGTGATGGTCTGGAGAGACATATCCATGGAGGGACACACAGACCTCTACAGAGTAGAAAAGGGCACCGCAGCACTGCCATTAGGTATCGGGATGAAATCCTTGGACCCATTGTCAGACCCTCTGCTGGTACCTCCTGGTGCACGACAATGCCCGGCCTCATGTGGCGAGAGGATGACGGAATTGATACCATTGACTGCCCCCCTCGCCTGACGTCAATCCAATAAAAGAACACATCTGGGTGGAACATTATATTTCAGTCCATCCAACACCTCACTGTCCAGGAGCTCAGTGATGCACTGGTCCAGATCTGGGAGGAGATCCAGCAGGACACCATTCATCGTCTCATTAGGACATTGTCAGGCATTGGGGGGGCATACAAACTACTGAGGACGATTTGGAGTTGCTGCAATGACATTTCAGCCAAATGGACTCGCCCCTCTGCCTGCCTGCTGCCTCATCATTTTGTCCCTTTGATGTTCGAGGTGTCCCTCTGTCGGTTGATCGTTTTCATTTCCATTCTTTCGTTCCTCCCACATCACCATATCAGTCCATAGCAGTACAGAGAGCCAACAGGATTTCTTTTCCCAGGGAGATCGGATGTTATTTCAAAGTGTTCCTTCCATTTTATTGAGCAGTGTACAATTGGAGGGGTGCCCAACACCCTTTGAGCGGCTCAGCTGTGAGATAGCGGGCACTCAGCACCCGCCCCGGGGATTGGCGAGCAAAGCGAGGAGGAGGTGGAGACCCCTAGTTGCTGTTCTTCTTCTTCTTATTAATTCTGCCTAAAAGGCCTTCTACAAAATATTGAATTAAGGCTCTGAATACTTCAGTAAAGAAGAAATTTGCAAATCCTTCTGATCACATGCTGTCATTTTGGGTTATTGAGCATAGATCAAACTATCCCATTTAAAGCTAAATATAAAACCCAGTAAAGTGAGCAGAAAGTGAAGCGGTCTGAAGACCTTGTCAGTGCCCGGTCTATTCCTTCTGTGTCTTTGGTTTCTCCGTTTATTCTGAACATCCCTAAAGAACTGAAATCTACGGGAGCAACACAAGAGTCACTTACATCGGCTGTCGCCCCCGAGTCTTCGGCCGTTCCTGAATTCTGCTCAGTCTCCGCGTCCTTCGATTCTGAAGCTCCGATAATCTGGCACCTCGGGTAACTTGTCAGGTCGGCTTCTGTGTTCCCCATGGTGTCTGGAAGTGAACAACAGCAGGAAGCTTGGTAAGTGGGGACCGTATTTCCATCGATTAAAAGTCACAGAGTTGAAACCCGGGTATGCAAGCTCTTGGGGGGCCATTTCAAAAGGTTCCTCTGTGTGTGCAGACTTCTCGAAAGTAAGCAAGAACTTTCCACGGCCATATTTAAGTGGCAGAAGAAGGTCTTGAGGGGTACTCAATGGAGTCCATGGTGTCAATGTTTTAGTCAGGGTGTGTTCCTGGGATTCCGTTTATGTACTTTGTCTTCTTTGCTCATTTTAAACTAGTATTTTTCATATGTTTATTATAATGATGTATTTTTGTAAATATTATCTTATTAGTTTATTATTTACTATCTATGTGTAATGAGTTGTTCTCCTATTGTTCCTTATACTTTGTGCGTGGAACCCCAAGAGGCAGGACCACCGTGATAGGACTGCTTAAGGACCACCCTTAGCCTTCACGTAAGCTAAGAGCAGATCCTTCAGGGGTTCATTCTGTCATAAATCGAGTGCGCTCCTACAGCAAAGGGGTATGTAGGCTTCCAAAAAAATCCAAGGCTGAACCCAGGCGGCCTGACCCCAAACTCCACAGGCTGTCTTCGGCCTACCAGGCCTTAAAGAAGTTCTGGCTTTCGAAGTTTCAAACACTTCTCTGATATTCAAAAATACACCACAAAAATGCCCTTCTAGGGGAAAGAACTCTCAAAACTGTTGGCTTGGTGTCCTGGCAGAAAACGATTTGAGCAAAACTGGGAGATGAACATAAAAAACAAAACAAAACAAAAAGGAGTAGAAAGTGAAATAAACCTGGAGAGGCCGAGGGAATAGAAAAATAAAAGTGAACTCAAGAAAAGAGCACAAAGATATTCTATGAATTCAATGGAGTTTTGGTTGCCGCATTTCAGATAGGAATTTGAACTCATAGCCGTCCTTTTATCCCGTCATGTCGATTACGGATGGGACACAAAGCTCAGAGGCTGCGTCCCTAGCAACACTTGAAGAGGACATAATGCTGGAATCAGACAGTGAGGACCCAAATCATGACACTAGGAACAATAAGTCCAAAGGAGACTAAACATAAGAATTTGTTCTGAAATAACAAAAGAGAAGAAAAAAATGAATTTGACCAAAAATGCAATCCAAGGTAATAAAGTAATTTTTTTTTAAATAAAACCTAAGAAAAGAAGCAAAGAATCCAATAAAACAGGATGTCCAATGCTTACAAAATGCCTGCAATCGGTAAACTTGCAATGAACCTCTGAAGGATCTGCTCTCAGCCCCAGACAATAAAGGCGGGGGTGTGGGGTGTTTATGTGTGTGGTGGGGGCGGTCCTTCAGCTGTGACATCAGAGTGGCCCCGCCTCTTGGGGCTCCACACAAGGTATGAGGAACACAGGAAAACAATTCATCATACGAGGATAGTAAATAACAAACAAACAAGACTTCATTAACAAAAAAATCAAATAATATAAACATGAAAAAATAAAACTTTAAACTAAACAAAGACGACAGCAGCCATGAGCCTGCATTGGGTGGAACATGACACTTGACACCATGTGTAAGGGAATAAATGTTCAAACTCACGATACTCAACTATGAATATATACATCCATCCATCCATTATCCAACCCGCTATATCCTAACCATAGGGTCACAGGGGTCTGCTGGAGTCAATCCCAGCTAACACAGGGCACAAGGCAGAAAACTAACCCCGGGCTGGGTGCCAGCACACCACAGGGCACACACACACACCAAGCACACACTAGGGGCAATTTAGGATCACCAATGCGCCTAACCTGCATGTCTTTGGGAGGAAACTCAAGCAGACACGGAAGAGAACATGCAAACTCCACGCAGGGAGAACTCAGGAAGCGAACCCAGGTCTCCAAACTGCGAGGCAGCCACCGTGCCGCCCCTGAATATATACAGTGGTGTGAAAAACTATTTGCCCCCTTCCTGATTTCTTATTCTTTTGCATGTTTGTCACACAAAATGTTTCTGATCATCAAACACATTTAACCATTAGTCAAATATAACACAAGTAAACACAAAATGCAGTTTTTAAATGATGGTTTTTATTATTTAGGGAGAAAAAAATCCAAACCTACATGGCCCTGTGTGAAAAAGTAATTGCCCCTTCTTAAAAATAACTTAACTGTGGTGTATCACACCTGAGTTCAATTTCCGTAGCCCCCCCAGGCCTGATTACTGCCACACCTGTTTCAATCAAGAAATCACTTCAATAGGAGCTGCCTGACACAGAGAAGTAGACCAAAAGCACCTCAAAAGCTAGACATCATGCCAAGATCCAAAGAAATTCAGGAACAAATGAGAACAGAAGTAATTGAGATCTGTCAGTCTGGTAAAGGTTATAAAGCCATTTCTAAAGCTTTGGGACTCCAGCGAACCACAGTGAGAGCCATTATCCACAAATGGCAAAAACATGGAACAGTGGTGAACCTTCCCAGGAGTGGCCGGCCGACCAAAATTACCCCAAGAGCGCAGAGACGACTCATCCGAGAGGTCACAAAGACCCCAGGACAACGTCTAAAGAACTGCAGGCCTCACTTGCCTCAATTAAGGTCAGTGCTCACGACTCCACCATAAGAAAGAGACTGGGCAAAACCGGCCTGCATGGCAGATTTCCAAGACGCAAACCACTGTTAAGCAAAAAGAACATCAGGGCTCGTCTCAATTTTGCTAAGAAACATCTCAATGATTGCCAAGACTTTTGGGAAAATACCTTGTGGACTGATGAGACAAAAGTTGAACTTTTTGGAAGGCAAATGTCCCGTAACATCTGGCGTAAAAGGAACACAGCATTTCAGAAAAAGAACATCATACCAACAGTAAAATATGGTGGTGGTAGTGTGATGGTCTGGGGTTGTTTTGCTGCTTCAGGACCTGGAAGGCTTGCTGTGATAGATGGAACCATGAATTCTACTGTCTACCAAAAATCCTGAAGGAGAATGTCCAGTCATCTGTTCGTCAACTCAAGCTGAAGCGATCTTGGGTGCTGCAACAGGACAATGACCAAAACACACCAGCAAATCCACCTCTGAATGGCTGAAGAAAAACAAAATGAAGACTTTGGAGTGGCCTAGTCAAAGTCCTGACCTGAATCCAATTGAGATGCTATGGCATGACCTTAAAAAGGCGCTTCATGCTAGAAAACCCTCAAATAAAGTTGAATGACAACAATTCTGCAAAGATGAGTGGGCCAAAATTCCCCCAGAGCGCAGTAAAAGACTCATTGCAAGTTATCGCAAATGCTTGATTGCAGTTATTGCTGCTAAGGGTGGCCCAACCAGTTATTAGGTTCAGGGGGCAATTACTTTTCACACAGGGCCATGTAGGTTTGGATTTTTTCTCCCTAAATAATAAAACCATTATTTAAAAACTGCATTTTGTGTTTACTTGTGTTATATTTGACTAATGGTTAAATGTGTTTGATGATCAGAAACATTTTGTGTGACAAACATGCAAAAGAATAAGAAATCAGGAAGGGGCAAATAGTTTTCACACCTCTGTACATATATATATATATATATATATATATATATATATATATATATATACAGTATATATATATATATATATATATAAATAAACTGTATATATATATATATACTAGCCAACTCGCGGCGTAGCATACGCCGCATAATTATCTACTGATGGGTGAACACTTCCTGCAAGACACAGATGTCCAAATGGTGTGGTTTTGAGGGTACAACTGTAAGTGAATGAAAAGATGGAACTTTGGACGGTCACAGAGTGAGGGTCGGGGCTGGACGGCATCCCTCTAAGAAGTTAGATGCTGACCGCTCAGGGGTCGCGTAACTATTTAGCAGGAGGGAGTCTCGTTCGTTATCGGAATTAACCAGACAAATCGCTCCACCAACTAAGAACTGCCATGCACCACCACCCACAGAATCGAGAAAGAGCTATCAATCTGTCAATCCTCTCCGTGTCCAGGCCGGGTGAGGCTTCCCGTGTTGAGTCAAATTAAGCTGCAGGCTCCACTCCTGGTGGTGCCCTTCCGTCAATTCCTTTAAGTTTCAGCTTTGCAACCATACTCCCCCCGGAACCCAAAGACTTTGGTTTCCCGTTGGGCTGGCCAGTCACCAGTCGGCATTGTTTATGGTCGGAACTACAACTGTATCTGATCGTCTTCGAACCTCTGACTTTCGTTCTTGATTAATGAAAACATTCTTAGCAAATGCTTTGACTCTCGCTCGAGCTGTTGGTGGGCGGAGCTCTGTCGTGCATATCCCATGGTCTGTCTTGCATGCCATGGTCAGCCGCTTAGTGAATTGTTGCTGGGCGGGGCTCTGTGAGTTGGCGGAAGTGGCTCTGTCTTGCGTGCATCTTGCTTGCCATGGACTTAGTGAGTTATATATATAGATATATATTTGCACATACAGTTTATATATATATATATATATATATATATATATATATATATATATATATATATATATATATATATATATATATATATATATATATCTAGTATATATAAATATATTGTGTCACACACGTGTGCCTGGGAGGCAGCAGGGTGGTCTGGTTAATGCCAAAACTCCAGTATGTGGGGCTAATCAGGTGTACTAATGCCTCTTCTCCCATCCATACAGGAGCAAGTAAGATCCAATCCACTTCATCTTCTGGCTCCAGACCACACCCTCTGATGACCTCACTTCTGCTTTTACCTCCAGATGACCCGCCTCTTCCTCTCCCTTAGCTACAAAAACACCCCCACCTTTGCTCTGCAGTCAGTCCTGCGTGAGTCTCTTTGCGGTTCTGCCGCTCACGTATGGGGAAGCGGATGTACAATTTGAACAGATTGCTATTTTCATGGGAATTGTTACATATGCATAACAGAAGTAACTATTTTACATCACAGTGAGTAATTAACCGTATTAAAAAATAGTAAAACATAATAATTTGAAAGTAAATTGTTTCATGTTGCTTTAGAGTTATTCGATTATCGATTATACGATTTTGTTCTGTTTGGCTTTGAAAGTAACATGCAAATACTTTTTAAACTTTTTTTTTGAATTTTGATTCCATGTTTGGAGTTACATTGAGACAACGCAACGTATAACTGCCCATGAGTGAATTTCATTTCTTTCTCTCTAATAAATAAACCGACTTTTTCGAGTGTTTGTCTCTGTGATTTGTTAATTGTCGTAGTAAAAGCTATTCTAAACGTTTTAATACGAATGGCATGTCAAGATCTCATTTGTTGTCTCATGTTATCCCCTGAAGATGTCCTACATTACCTTTCTTGTCGCCTGTTAATATTTTACATGTCAGAATTGTTCAACTAACTTTCAATACAACTAATCTTGTCCTATTGCACAGCCCATCATTTAAACATAAATTACGCAATTACATTACGATACGTCCTTCTTTCCACAGTAATTCGTCAGGTGGAAGACCAGACGATGTTAACAGTTGTAGATATTCTTCGTGGTATTGTAAGTTGATGTTTTCATCTTCCTCACCATCACCACCAACTGTTTCAGCAGAGTCTGTTGATACGCATTTAACCAATTTGCCGTGTAACCAATTGACAATTTTCACGTTAATTGGTTTGACTTCATCGTTTCCCAGTGCTAGGATTGCCCGTGTACTCATTTCTTTTGTTGATATCCTTTTGGGAAGAAATTCTTCAATGAGATTTGGATATAATATGTCTTCTTTAATTAGGAACATAAAGTGAGGAAAACGTAAAAGTTTATAAGAGCTGAGAGAGCAGGAACTGAGCCTGACAAAAGCATTCACACAAATTAGAGGTGAGAGGACCGCGGACGTGGGCCGTGAACCGGAAATGGTGGAGAGGAGAAAGGGACTTGAAGTAATCTCTTCAAAAAAGTCTTGTCTTGTCGCAGGATTTTTTTATATAATAGAGAGATATACTGTATGTGTGTATATATATATATATATATATATATATATATATATATATATATATATATATATATATATATATATATATATATATATATGTCAACGCACCCGGCACCGACAGGCAGACATCTTGTTTTGCACAAACCACCCCCCGTTTATTTACAATATATACAATTGTTTGGTCACAAAGACCCCAGTCCTTTGGTCACACAGACCCACACAAGTGCACAAACCCCTATCCCAAAGTCCTGGCCTCAGGATGCCTTTCTTTGGGCCGCCTTCATCCTCTCCTTCTGCCTTGTCCTACTTCCACCCGACTCCAGCCTCGAATGTATGAAGGACGGCCCCTTTTAAGGAGTGCCCCGATGAGCAGCAGGTGTTCCCGGCATTCCTCTGTTGGCCACGCCCCAGCGTGGCGGAAGTGCCGGCTGTCCTCCTGACAGCCCTCCGGGTAACACCCAAGGTCTTCCTCCCAGCACTTCCTGGTGTGGCGGAAGTGCTGGGGCAACAAGTCTCCAAGACTTAGGGGCGCCTCCTGGCGGTGACCACGGGCCCCTACAGGGAAGGGCTTCCATGCCCTTGACCCGTGGCCCCCAAAGCAACCCGGAAGGCAAACCCCACGTGATCAAGGCAGGGCTCTGACCCTCTTCCGGTCCCTCCTGGCGTCCCGGCCGGGTCATGGCCCCTGGCATCCCTGACAATATATATATATATATATATATATATATATATATACTGTATATATACTGATCAGCCACAACATTTCAACCACTTGCCTAAAACTGTGTAGGCCCCTGTCATGCCACCGAAACAGGGAGGCATGGCCTCCACAAGACCTCTGAAGGTGTCCTGTGATGTTTGACACCAAGACCCTTTAAGTCCTGTAAGTTCTGAGGTGGGTCTCCATCGATCGCACTTGTTTTTCTTGCATCTCCCACTGATGCTGATTCAGATTGAGATTTGGAGAATTTGTAGGCCAAGTCCACACCTGCTCCTCAAACCATTCCTGAACATTTTTTGCAGGGTGGCAAGCTGTATTATCCTATTGAAAGAGGCAGCTGCCATCAGCGACTACCGTCACTGTGATGGAGGTGTAGGTGGTCTACGGCAATCTTTAGGTAGGTGTTGCACATCAAAGTCACATCCACATGAATGCCAGGACCTAAGGTTTCCCAGGAGAACGTTGCCCAGAGCCTCACATGGCCTCTTGCCTTCTTTCCATAGTCCATCCTGTTGCCGTCTCCTCCCCAGCTCAGTGACTCACACGCACCCGGCCATCCACGTGATCCAAAAGAAGACGTCATTCATCAGACCAGACCACCTTCTCCTACTGCTCCGTGGTCCAGATCTGACGCTCGCTTGCCCATCGTAGGCACTTTCAGTGGTGTGTTGGGGGTCAGCATTTGTTCCCTGACCAGTCTGTGGCTACACATTGAGCTGCGATGTGCTGGGTGTTCTGACACTTTTGTCTCGTGGCCAGCATGAAGATTTTTGACAATTTGTGCTGCAGTAGCTCATCTATGGGATCCGACTAGATGGACCAGCCAACACTCCCCACTCACATCGATGAGCCTTGGGGGTCTGTGACCCTGCCACTTGTTCACCAGTTGTCCTTCCGTGACCCATTTTTGGTAAGTACTGACCACTGCGTATCCCAAATACCCCACAAGACCTGTCATTTTGGTGACGCTCTCACCCAGTCGTGAAGCCCTCGTCAGAGTCACTCAGAACCTTACTGCCGGTTCACTTACTGCCTGTCACCCCTTGTCAGGTGCCATTGTGACGCGATCTTCTACGTGATTCATGTCACCTCGGTGTGGCTGATCGGGGTGTGTATGTAATGCCGTGTTAACTAACTGACAGACTCACCGTTAAAAAGCTGAGATATGTCCGGTTGGGCCATCTAGAGCAGTAGAGGTAACCGCTAAGAAAGGACGTTTGAATTGGATTCCATGGATTTGAGTGTGTTGGCTTATGGCACGAGAGCAAAGCAGGTCCTCAGTTTAGGAAACAGTGGGTGGTGAGTTGGATGACTGCATGCTGCCATTTTGTCCTTCGGTTTTAACAGGCTGTATATAGCGCCTTTCTCCACATAGACACATAGTCCAATATTTTTGATATACAAATCTAACAGCTGGTGGCTCAGTCAGATGACATGAGCTGCTTGGGTCAAATGGTGGGTTAACCGACCAGTCCCTTAGCCGTTATGCCACGCTGCCTGCCATCCTAAACATCTGAGACACATTTCCGAATCCCTCCCAGTCACTTAGCACAGCGTCCTCCTGCAAAGTGATTATGATTAGTGGCAGAATGGCGTGCCTAGGAAATCCGCAGCTGTTTCAGATGTAGGGCCCGTGACGCGTGCGTATAAATCATGTTGTGAAGACGCTGGTGGGGCTCTGCCAGTTGATGCAATAATAAACAGCTTGACGGTGGTAATACAGGTAAGAGCCTGGCAGGGTCAGGTTTGTCTCACTTCCAAATCAGATCCTGTCATCCCACCGCACTCGGTGCCTGCCTTGTTTGCTCTTGTGGGATTTCTCTGTTTTGCACCCTCAGCTCGCGGCACATCATATTAAAAATGAAAAAAAACAAAACATGCCAGGCTTGTGAACGAGCCCACTTGCAGGTGCTGAATCCACCGCACAACTCTAATTAAGCCACGCACGCCGTATGGATGATGCCTGCTGCAGTCTGTTGTGCTAACAGGTTTCACGCCTGGGTTTGCACAAACAGTAAGTGCCGACGGTAACGCTGTGGTGCAAAAATGGTACGGCGGACAACGTGATGCCATTTGATGTGTTGTCACGGATCTCCTGGATGGCTCATTTGTGGTAGGCGATAACCCGCCGGGGCGAGAGGGGGCGCTGTGGCTAACTGGGTCGTCTCCTTTTCTCCCAGCAGCTCTGAGAAACCACTCAGTGAGGGACATTAGCTCCGCCCCTTCCAGTCCGCCCATTATAAAAAGCCCGACTGCCACCACTGAGCTGACCGACTCCTGACACGTCAGAGTTCTAACCGCTAACCCAGCGTCTCTCAACCTTTATGTATTTGAGACCCGAGTTTTCAAAACAGCCCCCCCCCCCCCAACGTTTTTTGAAAGGAGCCCACTAATACCGATTTATGATATTTTATTATACCTACTTAACTTTTATCGACATTTATCTAACTCTAATATTTATTTTTCTAGTATCAGAATGTAGTTTAAGTTCATTTGTTTTGGTTTCAATAAATGGATTTTTCATATTTTCGACTCTTGTTTTCTTTTTTCACATCTTCGTGCCCCACTTTTTGTTACTTCGCGCCCCCCACAGTTTGAGAACCACTGCCCTAACCCTTAACCCCTAACCCTCATTTTTTTGAGACGGTTAAACCCGAGCCCTTATGTTCTTTTGTGTTTATGTGAGTTGTTGCCAGCAGTCACGTGTTTAAGTTTGAAGAAGGGCATTAAACGGGACGACCCGGCTGGTGTCCCAAGTATTCTTAGTTTGTCCGGGTTCTGTTTTGACCTGATGTTGGCCAGCTCACATGTGGCATCGACAAGGACGGCAGTAAATTGCACTACATAAAATAAAAATTGATGAATTGATTGACCAGAGGGTGGCACGTTGGCGTAGTGGTAGCACTGATGCCTCACTTGCTTCCCGGGTCCTCGCTCCTTGGAGTTGCATGTTCTCCCCGTGTCTGCGTGGGTTTCCTCCCACAGTCCAAAGACATGCAGGTTAGGTGCATTGGCAGTCCTAAATTCTCCCTAGTGGGTGTGTGCCCTGTGGTAGATTGGCACCCTGCCCGGGATTTGTTCCTGCCTTGTGCCCTGTGCTGGCTGGGATTGGCTCCAACAGACCCCCATGACCTTGTGTTCGGATATGGCGGGTTGGATAATGACTGACTGACTGACTACCTATCTGACCAGAATGTGGTGGTCCTCAAGGTGATTTGATGGTGGGGGTCCTCCACTCTTTTTGGACGTCCCAACTAAATAATTTGCCTGCATGTTCCATTCACCCGCCATGACACACGAGAAGAGCTTTCTGCACGTGACGTAATGACGGAGGGACAAAACCTGAAAATGAATTTGTGCAGTTCTTCTAAACGTCACCTGGTGGATTTCGAAAGTCTTCAGACCCCTTTCAGCTTTTTCACATTTTCTTCTTGTGCTTAAATCATTGAAATTCATCTTTTCACTCATCAAGTGAACACTCGACACCCCAGAATGACAAAGCGAACACAGGAGTTTAGAGATTTTCTACAAACTTATTAACAATAAAACAATTGGAATATGACATTGACACCAGTAATCCGACTTTGGCCCCCCGTCACAGCCTGGCGTCTTCTTGGCTTTGGAGTGACAAGCTTCACACCCCTGGATACAGTAATCCCTCGCTATATCGCGCTTCGACTTTCGCGGCTTCACTCCATCGTGGATTTTATATGTAAGCATATCTAAATACATCCATCCATCCATCCATTTTCTAACCCGCTGAATCCGAATACAGGGTCACGGGGGTCTGCTGGAGCCAATCCCAGCCAACACAGGGCACAAGGCAGGAACCAATCCTGGGCAGGGTGCCAACCCACCGCAGTATCTAAATACATATCACGGATTTTTCGCTGGTTCGCGTATTTCTGCGGACAATGGGTCTTTTAATTTATGGGTCACGCTTCCTCAGTTTGTTTGCCCAGTTGATTTCATACAAGGGACCCTATTGGCGGATGGCTTAGAAGCTACCCAATCAGAGCACGTATTACATATTAAATAAAACTCCTCCATGATATACGATGTGCTTCCCGCGCGGTGCTTGATTGTTTGCTTTTCTCTGTCTCTCTCACTCTGTCTGCCTGACGGAGGGGCTGTGAGCAGAGGGGCTGTTTGCTTAGAAGATACGGACGCTACTGTAAAAAATGCCGCTTTGTCGCGGTGCTTTGGCATACTTAAAAACCCAAAAGCAAGTATTGATTTTTTAAATGTTTGCTTTTCTGTCACGCTCTCTCTGACATTCTCTGCTCCTGACGGCGCTCCTTTGAAGATAAGATATGTTTGCATTCTTTTAATTGTGAGAAAGAACTGTCATCTCTGTCTTGTCATGGAGCACAGTTTAAACTTTTGACTAAAGGGTGTTATTTGATGTCTAGAGGGCTCTAATAATGTTAACAGTGTGGGAGAGTTTATAAGGGCTTAAAATATATAAAACTAACCATACAAACATATGGTTTCTACTTCGCGGATTTTCACCTATCGCGATCGAGGAGGGATTACTGTATTCTGCTGGTCTTATCTGGTCAGGCTGGATGGAGACCCTCGATGGTCTGCTGGTCTCTCCAGAGGTGTTTCATTGGGTTCAAGTCTGGACTCTGGCCGGGCTTGACAAGGACGTTCACCATGTTGTCCCTAAGTGTTGTCCTCGCTTTGTCCTGTTGGAAGGTGAACCTTTGGCCCAGTCTGAGGTCTAGAACTCCCTGGGCCGGTTTTCATGAAGGATATTTCTACACGTTGATCTTTTCAGCTTTCCATTGACCCTGAGTGGTCTTCCAGTCTCTGATGCTGCTACCACCAGGCTTCACTATTTAGGATGGCATGGCACGGGTTATGAGCGCGGCCTGGCACACTCCAGACATCAGTGCTGGTCCAAGCTCACCTAGAGCCCTAGGTTGGGTTGATGGACATCACCCCTCATTGTCCATCGGGAGTAGTTGGTATTATTAGACTTCAACGACCGCCCCCTCAGTGTTCGGAGTGAGTGCCCCTCTTCAGTAGCACAAATGGAGCACGCAGCCCTTGGTGTACGAAGTGTGCCCACTCATTATCATCACAGTCTGACAGCCAGACCCTCAGTGTCCAAATCATACACACCTCAAGACCGCGGACCTTGGGTGTGAGGGGGTCCCCTGCAGTGTTCAGAATGTGTGCCCCGTAACTGTCCTTAAAGGGGACCCTTTCAGATGTGTCACCTGATGGAGTGACCGGCTCTGCCAGGCGTGATGCTGATCTTGGGTTCATCGGAGCAGACAGTCTTGTTTCTCACTGACTGAAAGTCCATCAGGTGCCAAGTGGGCTTGATTGCAGTGTTAGATGAAGCCCATTAGGTGGGGTTGAAGGAAGTCGTTCCTCGTTGTCCATAGCAGGTAGTCAGTGTTAATAGACTTCAGTGGTCTAAGGTGGTGGTGGGAGGACCCCTCTGTGTCTGGACTGAGCACAAGCACCGTCCCTTTGTGTATTTACCACATACCTTAAGGAGTGCAGACCCCTTGGTGTCTTTCATTAATGGTGCCCACTCATTGTCATCATATCACAGTTTCATGACCACCCGGGTTGTGTGCGCCTCAAGACCACAGACGTTACTATCGTACTTCAATGACCCCAGTCCCTTCAGTGTTCAGAGCGCACATCCCATAACCGTTATTAAAGGTGACCCCTTCAGCTGTGTCACCTGATGGAGTGACCGGCTCTGCCCGGCGTGACGCTGATCTTGGGTTCATCGGAGCAGACCATCTTGTTTCTCACTGACTGAAAGTCCATCAGGTGCCTTTTAACTCTTTCAGGGCTGATGTCAACTTTTGTCGAAAATTCAGGGGTAGAGGACGGTAATCGGCTGTAAACTGCAAACAAAACTCGCTCGTACTCTTTAGTTCAACTCTCTGTGCTTGAAGGAAAGTTACGTAGCTTTGTTGATTTGACCTCGATTCCCTGCGTGTGCATGAGTAGTGAAGAGCAAACAGCCTCTAAGATGGCACTGACATCTGGCAAGACTAAAGCAAATGTGCAAAGCAAAATTCTCCATGGACGTTTTACATATTATCGCTGAATTGGACTCTGACCTTTCGAACTCCGAGTTTGATGCAAGTGATCTGGATGAAAGTGAGGTATCTCAGAATGGATGAATAGTAACTTTCTCAAGTTAAATAAAGAGAAAACTGAAATCTTAGTGATTAGCAATAATGGAGACAATGAGGCTATTAGAAATAAACTGGATACGTTAGGGTTAAAAGTCAAGACGGAGGTAAAAAGCTTAGGGGTGATTGTTGACTGTAATCTGAATTTTAAATCACATATTAATCAGATCACTAGGACAGCATTTTTTCACTTCAGAAACATAAGTAAAGTTAGACCTCTTATATCACTGAAAGATGCTGAGAAATGAGTTCACGCGTTTGTTTTCAGTCGACTAGATTACTGTAACGCACTCCTCTCAGGACCACCCAAAAAAGACATCAATCACTTGCAACGAGTGCAGAATGGAGCTGCTAGAATCCTAACTGGGAAAAGAAAATCCAAACACATTTCTCCAGTTTTGATGTCACTACACTGGTCACCTGTGTCATTCAGGATTGACTTTAAAATACTGCTTATGGTTTATAAAGCCTTCAATAATCTGCCCCATCTTATATATCGGAATGTCTGACACGTTATATTCCAAATCGTAACCTCAGATCCTCAATTGAGTGTCTCCTTAGAATTCCAAGAACAAAACTTAAAAGAAGTGGTGAGGCGGCCTTCTGCTGCTTTGCACCTAAAATCTGGAATAGCCTGCCAATAGGAATTCGCCAGGCTGATACAGTAGAGCAGTTTAAAACACGGCTGAAAACACGTGACTTTAACATGGCCTTCTCCTAACTTCACTTTAACTTAATCCTGATACTCTGTATGTTCAATTCTTCATAATAACTATTCACAGTGGCTCCAAAATCCGTACTGACCCCTACTCTCTCTTCTGTTTCTTTTTCCGTTTTTTGTGCCACCTCCACCTACTCAAAGCTTCATGACGCTCCAACAATGATGGACGGATTAAAAGACAGAAGTCTACGTGACCATCATCATCATCAAGTCCTTCCATGAGAACCCTAAATCCAAAGAGGACTGTTTCATTGATGTTAGGTAGAATGCCCAGAGTTGACTGGTGGTCTCGTGGTCTGGTACCCCTGCAGATTTTATTTTTTTCTCCAGCTGTCTGGAGTTTTTTTTTTGTTTTTTCTGTCCCCCCTGGCCATTGGACTTTACTCTTATTCGATGTTAATTAATGTTGATTTATTTATTGTGTCTTTTATTTTTCTATTCTTCATTATGTAAAGCACTTTGAGCTACTGTTTAAATGAAAATGTGCAATAGAAATAAATGTTGTTGTTGTTGTACTAGCATCAGCCTATCGGTCCACAGCTGGTCATGGTGCTGAACACGTTCGTGTAGCTGATATGCCTATAGCTGCGTTCGCCTAGGAGGACCACCACTTATGATGACAAGAGGTACAAACCATATTGCGTCACACCACAACTGCTGTGCGAAAACAGAGAGGTAGCCGGCCCACCGTGCATTTCTACTGACCATCGAGCCGCCCCTGCGCAGCCACTGCTGCCAGAAATGCCAAACAGGCGCCAACAGCACCCACAGCTCACAGCAACAGATGTTTTATGTTGATTTATGTGTGACACCAGCGCATTGCGTGCTTTTCAGAAAACTGAGTTTTGTGGAAAAAATATTCAGCCCTTAAAGAGTTAATAAACTCCAAGTGGGCTTCCATGCAGTGCCGATTGAGGGGGGGTGAGATGATGGACGTCGCCCCTCAATGTCCGTAGCAGGTATTTGGTACTATTAGACTTCGATGATCAGGACTGGGGTAGTGAAGCCCCTTCAATAGCACAAACAACACCCTTTGTCCATATATGGTGGACTTTAAGGAGCGTGATGGTGTGCATGGCATCTGCACATTTACTGTCATAAACGGCATCCACTCATCATCATCAGAGTTCGGCATCACCCTCTCGGGTTTACTGTCATTAACGGTGCCCACTCATCATCGTTATGGGTTCCCCTCAGTGTCTGGGGTGGGTGGGCCGCACGTCCCTTACATTTGTAAATGGAGCCCCTCAGATGACATTGCCCTAGACGGCCATCTATGTCCCCCTAATGCGGACTTTACAAAGCATGCGACCCAATTGCTTCATTAGAAACCGACCTTTGCCAACCTCAGCCCTTATTTCGTTTTATGGCTTGTTAGTCTGCCGCGTCACCTTCTCACATCGTAGAGTTTTATCTTTCTGAGGATGTCATCCCGTTTTCAGTCGGTCACATTTTTCTCCATCCATCCATCCATCCATCCATCCTCTTCCACTTATCCAGGGGTCAGCAGCTTAAACAGAGATGCCCAGACTTCCCTCTCCCCGGCCACTTCTTCCAGCTCTTCCCGTTGGAATCCCGAGGTGTTCCCAGGCCAGCCAAGAGACATAGTCCCTCCAGCGTGTCCTGGGTCTTCCTCGGGGCCTCCTCCAGGTTAGAAGTGCCCGGAACATCTCACCAGGGAGGCGTCCAGGAGGCATCCTGATCAGATGCCTGAGCCACCTCATCTGACTCCTCTCTACTCTGAGCTCCTCACCTTATCTTTAAGAGAAAGCCCAGACACCCTGCGGAGGAAACTCATTTCAGCCGCTTGTATTCGCGATCTCGTTCTTTCGGTCACTACCCACAGCTCATGACCACAGTTGAGGGTAGGAACGTAGATCGACTGGTAAATTGAGAGCTTTGTCTTACAGCTCCGCTCCTTTTTCACCACGACAGACCGATGCAGAACCCGCATCACTGTGGACGCCGCAGCGATCCGCCTGTCGATCTCACGCTCCACTCTTCCCTCACTCGTGAACAAGACCCCGAGATACTTGAACTCCTCCATTTGGGACAGGATCTCGCTCCCAACCCTGAGAGGGCACTCCACCCTTTTCCGGCTGAGGACCATGCTCTCGGATTTGGAGATGCTGATTCTCATCCCAGCCGCTTCACACACATTTTTCTCTTAAAGTGTTTAATTAAACCAGATAGCACAGGATGAATCCATCCATCCATTATCCAAACCGCTATATCCCAACTACAGGGTCTCGGGGGTCTGCTGGAGCAAAACTCAGCCAACAGATGGGGGCAAGGCAGGAAAACACCCCAGGCAGGGTGCCAGCCCACCACAGAGCACACACACACACACACACACTAGGGACAATTTAGAATCGCCAATGCACCTAACCTGCATGTCTTTGGACTGTGAGAGGAAACTGGAGCACCCGGAGAAAACAGGATGAATCCACAGAGGTGTAAATGGAAGCAAATGAGATGGAGAACTGCTGGCTCCTTTGTCATTTGCATCTTATTGCTTATAAGGAGCCATTAAAGCAGCAAATGCTTCAGTTTAAAAGAGGAATAAGCAATTGGGGGGTGGGGCCTAACAAGCAAGACCACTAAAATGAAGCATCAAAACGTCACTTCAGCAATAAGGGCGTAATCAGCAATCAGTGACTTCTCATTAAGAGACAACAACGTGCAGCCACTGCGACCCCCCAGGACTGACGATGCCCACCCCTGATCTAGAAGATTCATTAAGGTAAAATGAATGCAGCAAACTACGGAGGGAGAAATCCTGATGGAGTCTGCAAGAAACCTGCGCCACTGGAGAAGATTTGTTTTCCTGCAAGACTACGAGCACAAGCAGAAATGGCGTAAAATCAATAAAATGACGCAAATGTCACCTGGAGTGGCTGAGTCAGAGTTCAGGTCTCGGGCCACTGGACAGGACAAAGACAGAGTCTGAGGAGGAGGAGAGATGGCAGAGCTGGTAGAGAGAGACCTGAGAACACAGACTCAAGGCTGGCATGGCTGCCACCTACAAGACGCTGACTTGAAAGGCCATCAAATATTTTGCGTTTTAGGTTTGTCATTAATTCAGGTCACCCTGCAGAGATCTCTTTTCACTTTGACATTAAGGGGTCTTTTCCTGTTGATCAGCATCAAAAAGGACAAATACAATCCACTGGGATTCAGTGTTGTCCCATCACGTCACATCATGTCACATCAATATTGCACCCACTTAATCCAGACCAGGGTCTGTCATGGTTGTTGGGCGGTCTGGAGCCCTCTAGCTGTGGACCAGGCCTTCACAGGGCAAACACACACACAAACACACACACACATAGGCCAGTTCAGCGTTGCCAAACCACCAAATCTGCATGACAGTGAGAGGAAACCCACCTAAACACAGGAGACCATGCAAACTCCGCTCTTGGAGGTCCCGAGATTTGAACTCTTTATAACTGCGAGGCAGCAGCAGTACCTCTGCACCCCCAAATTCAACATCGTATAACAATAAAATAGGAAAACCTCCAAGACTTTTGATAATCACCTCCAGAATGTTAAAATCAAGAACTCGTCCAGCGGACGATCGGCCGGCCATTGCCTCAGTGACGTCTCTGCTACCGCCCGCCTTCCTGATTTCTTTTTGTACCAAAACACAATAAGCCGTTCAGACTTTAAGACTGAAGTGCTTACAATTTGCCCCTCACTGTCTCAGACCCAAAAACATTTTAAAATTCACCAGTCATCGCGACCATTTCAAATCTTTATCTTAAATCTCCACTCACCTTCGGGTCTTCGTGCCTGCACAGTCCAGCATGACTTTAGCGCAAGATAAATTTAAAACTTGTAATACGACCCTGAAGCGCGGCCCGCCTAGCAGGCAGAAATAGAAATAGGAGCTCAAGGTTGGCAGAAGACGGCGCCGCAGCGCTCGGTGGGCAGCAGACGGACAAGGCGAGGGCAGCGGCGCAGCGCAAGGTGACAAACGACAATGCTGGCCGACCTGGTGGGCGTCACTGGCTGTCCGGCTTACATTAAGCGACTTGCACTTCAGCGGCTCGGATGGGTCCTGTGCAGAGGGGGAGACTTGAGGTTTGAGTCAAAGAAGTGCCATTTGGAGCGCTAGGCGGAGTGGACGGTCGCCGCCATATGATGTCCATAGCGCATCGACTTCGACGACCAATGTCGCTTTGGGGTTGGGGGTGTCATGAGTGCGAAAGGAGAGGGACGGACACTATGAAAGCTTTTATCTATGATGGAAATGAACATCGACTATTATACACAGCCACAGTTAAGCAGAGGAGCTTGTTAAGGGCTGCAGTAATACGGACAGACAGAAAAGATCGTTTCATCCGATAGTCACTAGACACTTTAGCGAGGGGTGTCTTTACTGGAACGGAGGGTGGTCGAGTTCTGGGCCTGATGCTCCTTCTCTGCTCATAAGCTATACTGTATACTTAACTGTAATAGCTGCGCACTACACCTGATATCTCACTACTCGGTCACTACTGTACTGTATAACAGTTCTTCATCATGTGTCACTTTAAACATGTTACCCTATCAGCATTAGCCGTGCCACTTTATCTTATTTCACTTTAATATTATGTCACTTTTGTATCTGTCACTTTAAGGTTATGTGCCACCTGTCACTTTGGTAATACTATTACTTGCACATTTCCCATTGCACTGGCACTATCTATCTATAGCGCCTTTCATATCTATCTATCTATCTATCTATCTATCTATCTATCTATCTATCTATCTATCTATCTATCTATCTATCTATCTATCTATCTATCCACCAAAGTGCAAAACAAATTTTCAATCTTATCAGAAAGAGTTTCATATCCAATTAATAGCCTTTTAGATAAAGATGGCAAGAGAACCACCAGACATAATTCAGACAAACATAAAATTAAATATATACAACTAGCCGTCTCCTGAGGCTCCGTGACCACGTAGTAGTGAAACAGGACAAACAAACAGGTATCTCTAGCTACGCGCAGGCAAAGAACACTCGAGAAGGCATCTGTCTGTATTATATAGTGCCTTTCACTCTATCTATCTATCTATCTATCTATCTATCTATCTATCTATCTATCTATCTATCTATCTATCTATCTATCTATCTATCTATCTATTAATTATATAGTGCCTTTCACTCTATCTATCTATCTATCTATCTATCTATCTATCTATCTATCTATCTATCTATTAATTATATAGTGCCTTTCACTCTATCTATCTATCTATCTATCTATCTATCTATCTATCTATCTATCTATCTATCTATCTATCTATCTATCTATCTATCTATCTATCTATTATTTAGTGCTTTTCACATTTACCCTGTTGTAACAGATGGCATGCTGGTGCTGGCATCTCGGCTAAGATGGAGCAGGAACCCTTTAATCCAGCCAGAAGGCCAGTGGAATGGAAAGACAGAGGGAGACATTGGATTCTGACTACTGGTTGGCAGCCTCCCTAGACTGCGATGCCCATTCAGATGCCCACAAGACTTGTTGTGAATTGGAGTCCTGGGGTTTGGCCCTGTTGTGTCCTGCAGGGAGCTACTGATCCTACTCTATGGGACTTCCTCCTGATCCTGATGTCCTTCCAGTGCATCAGAAATACCCCTTGGACTTTGTTGCTCTGCCTCTCCCTGGTGAGTTGGAATCGATTGGAAGAAGGACAAAGCTCGTCTGGGAGGAAGAGGAGCAAAGAAGAGAAACTGCGTTCTGCTTGTGTGATTAGTGAAAATACTTCATATTGTGGTAAAATCCTTGCATTTGAACCCAGGACTTGCGTCTGCTTGGTTCTCTCTGGGGTTTAGGGCTCTGTGGCCCCCCCTACAGGTCGCACTTTCTATCTGCTCGCGTGTTCCTTTGTTCTTACCCAGTGTTGGAGTTTCAGCCCTGCAGTGAGGTCGGCCAGTAGGACCACCAGCCACCCGTCGGTCCCCCCGTTCATCCTGTGTATTTTTAGCGGGTCTCGTCCGCGTTCCTCCTCTTTATTTCATCATTAATTCCTGAATATTTCAGTTCTATTACCTTCTGTAGATTTAAGGAGCGCTAATAGTCTGCAGTTTATGTAAGATAAATGGCATTAATTATACGACGGGCTCAACTGTTAGCCTAATAGACTGGTAGGCGCATTAAACATATGATCAACAGTGCCTGATACACAGGAACAAAGCATGAAGAAAGACAATTAAAGCGGGCGAGGGAGCAATTAATAAACGACTGCGAAATGAACGTACAAGTCGGGATGAAAAGTCGGACAAAACGAAATAAATCACAGCAATGAGACGCGGCTCCTCTTTGTTTCTGGAGCGTCGCTGTCATCGCCGGGTGGGGGGGCCGCTCTTGAGTTACGCGTGTCGCTGTCACCTCGTGCTGCGTTTTATTTACGAGGACGTGATCAGAAATGTGACATGAGTGAGGAAGAGGCTCCAGGCTGGGGGTGGGGTCAGATGTGGGTGGGGCTGGATGCCGAAGTCTTACCATATAAAGAAGGTATGACGTGAGATTGGTATTTATGTGTTCACTTAGCTAGCTAATTGTCATTTTCACTGTTAATGATAATCTTGATTTGTTTATCACCTGGGCCACAATGCTGTGTTATTTTACAGTCGAGGTTTATTCCCAGGCTTTGTATTCAATTTCCGTTGTTATCTTTGATTTTGTTTTTCATGGTTCTGTGTTAGTTTTCCTTTAGTTATGTTCCTTATTCACTGATTATCTCCTGTCCCTTTATTCATTTTTGACTGTCTATGCGTGTGGTGACTTGTTCTCCAATGTTCTTTGTACTTCATGGGTGGAGCTCAAAGAGGCGGGGCCACCCTGATGTCACCGCTGAAGGACCGCCCCCTCTGCATTTATGGTCTGAAGCTGCCAGCAGATCCCTCAGAGGTTCACTAACGTTCAGAAGGATTGGATTTTCTGGTTCTTGGATATTTTTGGATTGTTCACCTTGGATTGCCTTTTTAGGCAAATCATGTTTAGTTTTTTCCAAATAAGAAATTCAGGAATCTAAATACATTTTGTCCTAAACCTGCACAATGAAGGCTTTAGGAAAGAAGCTTGCCGGTTAGAGTGGTGTACAGTGTATGGTAACGCTCAGACATCCAGCCCCACCTACATCTGACCCCACCCCATCCAGTGTTCTGCAACACCTAATCTTATATGGTAACAGGTGGACATCCCACTCTGTCTAACACTTTCCCTCCCCATACTGCATCCTTGAGGAAATACTTATCCTATACGGTAACACTTGGACATCCAACCCCACCCACATCTGACCCCACACCATCCCACATCAGGCAGTGCAGACCCTCTCTCAATCAGAGCACATCTGGCCTTAAACAGTAATGTTTAGACATCCAGCCCCACCCACATCTGACCCCACGCCTTCCCACGTCCTGCAGTGCAGACCCTCCCTCAATCAGAGCACATCTGGCCTTATATGATAATGTTTAGACATCCAGCCCCACCCACATTTGACCTCATGCCATCCCATGTCCTGCAGTGCAGACCCTCCCTCAATCAGAGCACATCTGGCCTTATACGATAATGTTTAGACATCCAATCCTGCCCACATCTGACCCCCCCCCCATTTCTCATGCATTGAACCTTTGGCATCTCAGTATTGTATAGGTGCTTTACCTCTCTATCTGTGTCACAGCATTTTTGATATATAGCGCCTTTCAGATTTGTCCATCTCTTCCACAGCACTTTATCTATGTACTATATAGTGCCATTCATATCTCTATTCCATTCATTGTCTTTCATATCTACCCCTCTCACAGCATTGTTTATCACCGTCTATTATATAGTGCCTTTCATGTCTACCTCTATATCTATTGTACTGAGCCATCCAGACCCATCTGTCTACTGCTGAGTGATTTCCATTCCTTTCTCTTTCATAAAACATTTTACATCTCTACTTTACAGTGCCTTTCATATTTTCCTCTTTCAAAGCATTTTAATATTTTTCTATTAAACAGTGCGGTTCATATCTATTATTCAAGGCTCTATCTATTATATAGTGCCTTTCATATACGTTCACCTTTTTCACAGTACTTTATGTATCTACTGTGTTGTGCATTTCATATCTTTTGTCTCCCTCATTCATAGTACCTTTCACATCTATTATATAGTGCCCTACATCCGTATTTATTATATTGTACCAATCAACTCCGTATATTTTTTAATAATGTGCCTTTCTGGTTTATCTCAGTGTTTTTATCAATTTCTTCCATAATGCTTTTTATATTAATGTATTTATTAAAAGTGCCTTTCACATCTATAATACAGTGTCTTTTATTGGTCTGTGTCTCTTATGTGGCACCTTTCATCTCTATACGTTTATTACATAATCCCTTTCTGATCGATCACATAGTGCCTCTGTCCTCTCATTTACGTAATCCCTCTCTTTTATATAGCGCCTTTCTCGTATATCCATCACCTTTCATGTCCTGTCCTGTCCTGTCACTCCCTGGCATCAAAGGCACTGCATGCACCTGATCGCCCTGGAAGGTGTTATGTACGGTCAGTTGGTAACTTTTGGGCACAGTAGGTGTTGGCAGAGCATTCTGCGTTATTCCTGTCAAGGAAGGCAGGTCCATGAAGGTCCCCTGTCGCCGGTCACCTGTTCGGCAGAGCTGCGAGAAGGTTCAGATCAGGTTGTGCCCGTGGCTTTCCAGCCTGGCAGTGCAGAGATCTCCATGTTTAATGGACTTTATTCGTTTTCATGGAGGTTGGGCGCTCGTGTTAGGACTAGTCGGCCTTCAATGGGTGTGCCTCTTCTTCCTCCTCCTCTAGAGGGCGCTGTCACCGAGTTGTCCTGAGGTAGCCCGAGTCACTCGAGGCGGGTTGACTTTTGTCCGCTTTGACTTTACAGACCATCCCAAGCCCAGTGAGGTCCCACCTACCTGGCCCCGCAGTGCCACACCTCGGATGGGATGCCGAACGGCCGAGTGTTAGGAGGAGCTCATTGTGTGTGTTTGTATGTCAGAGCCACACCGGTGGTCGCGCCGTGAGACAGAGGGTCCCGGTCGCGCACGTGTGCTGCTTGTCAAGGGAGGGCTCATCTCTCAGCTGATGCAGGACGACGTTAAGCAGAGGCTGCGCCTGCTCGATTGGATTTGTTAATGTGCTCCGCGGTTGCTCTGCTATGATAACACCCGTACATCTCGCTCTCTGCAGACTTCAGCACTTTCTCCATAATTAGATTATTACTTTAACGGCTCTCACACTTCGCTGCTTTCTCATTCCGTCAAACGGAGTTTTCCTGACAGCTGATTTTTTTTTTTTTAAACACCTGGCTGCCTCACAACTTCAGCGCTGGGATTTTACCTTCCGCTCTTTGCTCCGCTCCTTTCGGATCTTCAGACTTCATTTATCCTGCACCGTCAACCGAAAGACCTTCATAGAAAATATTTAAAATTATTCAAAAAAAGCCGTCAACTCCAAAAAAATCGACTCAGGGCTTAAAAGTGAGTGCGCCACATGTCACTTGTCACTCACGGTCAGTGAAGACCTGCCGAGTTCATAAGGCCAGAAAAACAGCAGCAGTGGACTTGATGAGTGTGCCATGGAAAACACCAGGAGAGCTCGGAGGGCCATCTGTCTGTCCATCAAACCATTATATAGCGCCTTTCATAGCTATTTATCAATTCTACACCGCCTTTTGTGTTTGTTATATAGTGCTCTTTATCTTTATCTATATGTAGTGCTTTGCTTTTCACATCCATCTACCAGCCATCTATTATATAGTGCCTTTCATAGCTATCTGTCCTTCCATTTCTAGTCCTTTCAATATCAATCTATTGATCTGTCTAAGTGTCTCTCTCACATCTACCAGTCCACATATCAATCTATCACATATTTTTCACATATATCATTAATTTGTTATATAGCATGTCTACCTATTCATCAAATTGTCCCTTTCACATATCTATCTATCTATCTATCTATCTATCTATCTATCTATCTATCTATCTATCTATCTATCTATCTATCTATCTATCTATCTATCTATCTATCTATCTATCTATCTATTATGGCAGATGACTGGGGACCTTGCCCCACTGGGACAACCGGAGAAGGGAAGGACTGGGAGAGGGGCAATATCTTTATGAGGGTGCAAGAGGGCAGTCCCCCCTGGATAGCATCCAGGCCATGGATATGGAGCTGGGAAGCTCAACCATGTGAGGGTCCATGGCCACCGCCAGGGGGGGCCTAGACAGCTCCGGAGCCTTTGCATACAGCACTTCTGCCACACCTGGAAGTGCTGCCGAATGTTAATCAGGAAACACCTGGAGCACTTCCGGGTGCAGTATAAAGGAGGCCGCCTCACTACCCTTGGGGAGCCAGAGTCGAGTGGAAAAGGAAAGAGAGGAGTGGAGGCGGCAGAAGAAAGGAAAGGAAAGGAAAAGAACTGTGAGCATTTAACTGGGCAATTGTGACTTGTTTATGGTGTCTATCTGTGTCCGGGCATCTAACTATTATATAGTGCCTTTCACATCTATCTATCTATCTATCTATCTATCTATCTATCTATCTATCTATCTATCTATCTATCTATCTATCTATCTATCTATCTATCTATCAATTATATAGTGCCTTTCATATCTATCTATCTATCTATCTATCTATCTATCTATCTATCTATCTATCTATCTATCTATCTATCTATCTATCTATCTATTATATAGCAACTTTCACTCTATCTATCTATCTATCTATCTATCTATCTATCTATCTCCTTGTGTCGCTGTGATGGACTCCAAACATCTCAGTGCTGATCAATAGAATGGGAACACCTGAGCCAAAGCAAAGGCTCTGAATCCTCAGGTGATTTTCATTTTTGATTTCTAATAAACCTTCAGAAATGTTTAAACTTCTGTGTTCGCTTTGTCCTTCTGGGGTATTAAGTGTCGCTAGGTGAGGGGAAAGTGAATTTAAACAATTTTGGCACAAGGCTGTAACAGAACAGAATGTGAACAAAGTGAAGGGAGGTGGTCTACCTGCTGTCCAGGTGTCTGCATTGGGTGGTGGTCTGCCTGCTCTCCGGTCACCCATATCTTAAGGTGGTCTGCTTGCTGTCCAGCTATCCCCACCAGGAGTTGGTCTTCTCATCTTGTCATCCTTACTAGGAGATGGTCTGCCTGCTGTCCAGTTGTCCATGTCTGAAGGTGGTCCGCCTATTGTACATTTGTCTCAGCAGAGAGTTGTCCTTCTCATCTTGTCTTCCCAAGGGAGAGGTGGTCTTCATGCTGTCCAGTCACCTACAACAGGAAGTGGTCTTCACATCTGCTCATTCTGCCCCAAAGACAGACTTTTCTCCTATGGTGGTCTTAAAGTTAATCTATGAACAATTAGAACAATTAGAACAATCTAGACGAGAACAGGCCATTCAGCCCAACAAAGCTCGCCAGTCCTATCCACTTGCTTCCTCCAAGAAAACATCAAGTCGAGTTTTGAAAGTCCCTAACGTCTTACTGTCTACCACACTACTTGGTAACTTATTCCAAGTGTCTATCGTTCTTTGTGTAAAGAAAAACTTCCTAATGTTTGTGCGAAATTTACCCTTAACAAGTTTCCAACTGTGTCCCCGTGTTCTTGATGAACTCATTTTAAAATACAAGTCTCGATCCACTGTACTAATTCCCTTCATAATTTTAAACACTTCAATCATGTCACCTCTTAATCTTCTTTTGCTTAAACTGTAAAGGCCCAGCTCTTTTAATCTTTCCTCATAATTCAACCCCTGTAGACCTGGAATCAGCCTAGTCGCTCTTCTCTGGACCTTTTCTAGTGCTGCTATGTCCTTTTTGTAGCCTGGAGACCAAAACTGCACACAGTACTCAAGATGAGGCCTCACCAGTGCATTATAAAGGTTGAGCATAACCTCCTTGGACTTGTACTCCACAGATCGTGCTATATAACCTAACATTCTGTTAGCCTTCTTAATGGCTTCTGAACACTGTTTGGAAGTTGATAGCTTAGAGTCCACTACGACTCCTAAATCCTTCTCATAAGGTGTACTCTCGATTTTTCGACCGCCCATTGTGTATTCAAACCTAATATTTTTACTTCCTATGTGTAATACTTTACATTTACTGACATTAAATTTCATCTGCCACAGATCTGCCCAAGCCTGTATGCTATCCAAGTCCTTCTGTAATGATATAACGGATTCCAAATTATCTGCTAATCCACCTATCTTGGTATCATCTGCAAACTTAACCAGCTTGTTACTTATATTCCTATCTAAATCATTTATATATATTAAAAATAGCAGCGGCCCTAGCACTGCCCCCTGCTGGTCACCACTCTTAACATCAGCCAGTTCTGATGAGGTTCCTCGCACCATCACCCTCTGCTTCCTGTGTCTGAGCCAATTCTGCACCCATCTAAAAACATCACCCTGAATTCCCACTTCTTTTAACTTGATGCCCAACCTCTCATGTGGCACCTTATCAAATGCTTTCTGAAAGTCCAGATAAATAATATCATAAGCTCCACTTTGATCGTATCCTTTTGTTGCCTCCTCATAGAATTCCAGATTCAAATCTGTTTGAGCTTATCTTTGGATTTTTGTTGCATGTGTTTTGTTTCTGGGTGGGAGTGTCTGGAAGCCCACCTTTCGACAGGCGGCTCAGCTGGGATTTTTCTCTGATTTTTCAAGTTTTGATGTCATTTCTCTCATGTTTTTGTCACTGTGTCCTGTAACTTTAATGGTGTGACCTTTCCTGGCACTTTGTGGGTGGAGCCTCAGGAGGCGGGGCCACACTAACCGCACAGTTTCAGACTCCGCCCTCTGGCTTTATATTCGCTCAGGACTCGAAGTTTCCATTTGAAGTTTTGGGCGAGTTTTGTGTTTCTGATTATTTTTTTCTTCTGCTCTCTGAACTTCTGCTTTGATTTTCGGGGTTCCTGTCTTTGGATCGTCTGTCGGGTCTCGTTTACTGTGGATCATTTTTTTATTGGCTCTGTTGAGCGTTTTTGCTTTATTTTTCCCTTTTTGTAAAATGTTTAGTTGTAAAGATTCTCGTGAAACGTCTCTGTACATGCCAGGGGTTGACAGTGTTCCTCTCCCTTGTGAGACACTGTGATGTGCTGTGGGACCTTCCTTGTACATTTTTGGGGCCTGCTTAGGCCAAAGCCAGCAGGCTTCAGTAGGGGCCTGGCTGAGTTTAGTTAAGCCTGATCTGGGGAGGTCAAGCATAGCCCCTTGCCACCTTCATATATTTTTTGGTGGTCTCCCATACTGGTTTTCGTCACGTTTGTGACTCTCTTACACAGCAACCGTCAGCTGTGGGGCGTTACGGGTCAACTATTTTATGCAGACTACCAGCAGATGGCGCCACTCTGACTCTCTCCTTTAAGCCCTCGTTGCTGTTTTCATATTTGAAATCTAAATGTCAGATCATGATGTCTGCGGTGGGCTGGCGCCCTGCCCGGGGTTTGCTTCCTACCTTGCGCCCTGTGTTGGCTGGGATTGGCTCCAGTGGACCCCCATAACCCTGTAGCTCGGATATAGCGGGTTGGGTAATGGATGGATGGAGATCATGATGTCCAGGCCCTCTGCCAGCTCATGAAGATACGTAACATCTGAGCATGTGGCAGGGTCTTTGAAGCAGGGGGCTAACCAGCTTCGACTTTATAGCATTTCAGGCCTTCACGTCTGCTTGCCGGTGCCCCCTGCTGGTCTCTGTGATGAACTCAACAGCTGTAGGGGGCCCAGTTGGTGTTTCTATTCCTTACTGCACTTCTTAGTGCTTCATGACACTAATGTCACATGTTGTCACATGTTGTCACATATCGTGGACTTGGGCAGCTCAGGGTTTCTCTTTAATTCTTGTCATTGCCCACTCTGCCCATCACAATACTGTCCCTATCAGGCTACGGACTTGCTTAGTGTGCCCCCTAGTGGCCAAGGAGCACAAGACTGCAGGCTCCGACCCTAACGCTGAACAAGCCGCCTGACATGGAGCTGTGGGTGAAAGGCGCTATACTGGGGCAAGAATAAAAGGCGGATAAGCTTACCTTGTCGTGAAAGGCGCCATATTAAATACCTCCCGGAGGGACTTAAGATGAATGGCAGCTCACAGCAAGTATTTAACGAAAGGCGCTATATCAGAGTGAGTGTTTTTCACAGGCCTAACACACTCAGTGATGGAAGGTGTTTAGTGAATAATAACACACCATGCAGGCAGATTTAGGGTGTGGCGCAGATGGCGGGATGCCCAGGAGGACCGGAGGAGGGCTTGCGCCTTTCCCAGACCATGTGGGGGTGACCGCCCTGGTACCTTTGGGGGCCACGGGTACAGAGCTTTGAAGCTCCACCCTGTAGGGGTCCGTGGTGACCACCAGGGGGCGCCCCTATGCCTCTGGATCCCTGGACCTCATAACTTCTGCCACACCCAGGAGTGCTGGGGGAAGAAGAGCGGGGACACCCGGAGTGCTCCTGGGGATACAGCTGGCACTTCCGCCACACTGGGGCGTGTCGGTAGAAGATTGCCGGGAAACACCTGGAGCAGATCTGGGGGATTATAAAAGGGGCCGCCTCCTTCATTCAAGATGAGAGTTGGGAGTGGAGTGGACTGAGCTGGAGAAGAGAGAAGGAGGAGGTCTGGAGTGAAGGCATTGTGCTTTGTGGCCAGGACTTCTGGGACTTCTGGGGGTTGTGCACCGTACATAATGTTCAATAAATGTGTGTGGGGCGAGTTGAACGTGTCCGCCTGTCTGTGTCCGGGCCAGTCTCCACAGGTGAAACAACTTTTAATGTAAGGCGCGATATCAGAGTCAAGTATATCACACTCAGTGGTGAAAGACGCTATATGAGGGCAACTACACCAGGTTCATCAATTCAAAGCGAAAGGGGGCTTTATCAAAGCAAGCACATCTTTTAGTGAAAGGCGCTATATATCAGAGGTGTGAGGTGCTTTGTCGATGCCAGCATACCTGGCTAAACGAATTATTGTGACGAAAGGCGCTATATTAGAGTCAGTATGCTTATCAGGTTCAGTGGTGAAAGACGCTTTATGGTATGTCACAGATGACTGGGGACACTGCCCGGCTGGGACACCTGGATAGTCCCCGACTTGGACAATGCTACTCCACGGCCACGAGAGGGCAGCCGCCCGGGGCTATTTGGGGGCCACAGGGATGGAGCTGGAATACTCAGTTTAAGAGAACGTGGCCACTGCCAGGGGGCGCCCGAACAATTAGAGAAGCCTGGATGGCAGCACTTCCGCCACACCAGGAAGTGACGTCAAGGGGAGCACCTGGGGCTCATCCGGGTCATGATAAAAGGGGAAGCCTCCCTCCAGTAGAGGAGCCAGAGTTGGGAGGAAGGAGACGAAGCTTGTGAGGAGGACAGGAGGTCAAGGAAAGAGAGAGAGAGAGAAGAAGAAGAAGAAGAAGACAAGACAAAGGAAGAGAGTTGGTGCTTGTAGATATTGTGCTGCTCAAGAAATTAACAAAGGAGTGTGGTTTGGACATCCTGGTGTCGGTCTGTCTGTGTCTGGGGGTACGCTTTCCACAGGTAGCAACTGTGCTTGAAAGTAACTCTTTAAAGGCTGAAGAACATTTAATGAAAGGCGCTATATCAGAGTCAGTGTCTGTGTCAAATATAACACACTCAGTGGTGAAAGACGCTATATGAGGGCAACTACACCTGGTTCATCAATTCTAAGTGAAAGGGGGCTTTCTCAAAGCAAGCATACCTGACTGAACAACTTTTAGTGAAAGGCGCTATATCAAAGCCAGTTAAGGGGAAAATGACCAATAGAAATTGGTCCGTCTTGGGCTCACACACTACAGGAAAACATTTTTTTTAGTGTTACTTCATAATTAAGAGAAAACAAACAGATGGATATACGAATGTCAATGTTTGTGTCAGATATCATTTACTTGGTGATGAAAGGCGCTATATTCAAGTCTGTATGTTGGTCAGATCTTACACACTCAGTGGTGAAAGACGCTATATGAGAGCAACTGTATCTGGTCAGTCAGGTCAAATGAAAAGGTGCTTTTTTCAAATCAATCACACAGTGTTTAGTGAAAGGAGCTATATCAATGTCAGATATACTTGGTGATGAAAGGCGCTATATGAAAGTCAGTATGTTTGCCAGACGTAAGACACTCAGTGGTGAAAGACACCTTATGGGATCAGCTGTACGTCTCTTTTGCGGTGGGCTGGCACCCTGCCGGGAGTTTGTTTCCTGCCTTGCGCCCTGTGATGGTTGGGATTGGCTCCAGCAGACCCCCGTGACCCTGTCGTTAGGATATAATGAGTTGGATGATGGATGGATGGATTGTACCTCGCTTTAAAGTGAAAGTTGCCTTTTTAAAGCACGTATTCCCGGCTGAACAACAATACAGTGAAAGGCGCTATATATATGGTGAGAGGGGCTTTGTCGATGCTAGCATACCTGGCTAAGTGATTTATTGTGAAGCAACATTTAGTGAAAGGCATTATATCAGAGTACGTCTTTTGTCAGATCCAACATACTCCCCTGGTGAAAGGCGCTATATGAGAGCAGCTGTGCCTGGTCAATCAATTCACACCTGGTTGAATGACTTTGAGTGAAAGGCGCTATATCTAAGCCACGGGTGTCGAACTCCAGGCCTGGAGGGCCGCAGTGGCTGCAGGTTTTCATTCTAACCCTTTTCCTAATCAGTGTCCAGTTTTCACTGCTAATTAACTTCTTTTTCCTTCATTTTAATAGCCCTGTTTTGAAGGATGAAGTCTTCTGAGTTGATTCTTTTCTTCATTAAATGACAGCCAAACCAAAATGAGACAAGAAACGAGCCAACAGATGACCAGCTAAACTGGGGCTTCAAACTCCAACCAGTTCCTTAATAAGAAGCTGATTCTTGCTGTTAATTAAACCCGTTATTCAATTCCATGGCTTGTTGCTGCTCTCTTTTAGCCACAGCAGACATTTTCCAAAACTGTTGATATTCTGTTTTTTTCTAAGAACTCCTAAAATGTTTTGGTAACCTGAGGGATCAACTTTACTTAGACCTTCATCTTTATTTTCAGATTTTGTTCAGTGGGTACAGGTCTCATTACTGTCCGGCTGCTAATTAAAGAAAAAACAACCACGGGGCCTGAGTCAGGCATGGTGGCGCAGTGGGTAGCGCTGCTGCCTCGCAGTTAGGAGGCCCGGGGTGGCTTCTGCGTGGAGTTTGCATGTTCTCTCTGTGTCTGCGTGGGTTTCCTCCCACAGTCCAAAGACATGCAGGTTAGGTGCATTGGTGATCCTAAATTGCCCCTAGTGTGTGTGTGTGTGCCCTGTGGTGGGCTGGCACCCTGCCCGGGGTTTGTTTCCTGCCTTGCACCCTGTGTTGGCTGGGATTGGCTCCAGCAGACCCCCATGACCCTGTAGTTAGAATATAGCGGGTTGGATAATGGATGGATGGGCCTGAGTGAAGCTAATTAAGGCTAAGGTTAATAAAGTTAATTAGCATCAAAAACTGGTGACTAATTGAGAAGATGGTTAGAATGAAAACCTGCAGGACTGGAGTTCGACACCCCTGGTCTAAGCAGTCGTCATTTGTAGATTGATTTGTGGTGAGAGAGTCTATTGACTTTTAGACAAAGATGCCACATCTGCTGGGTGAACGTGCGGTGTGCTGAGATTCGCTTTGTCTTCAGCACGTGTTGCTCTGCGTCACTTTCAGGTGAGTCTGAATTCCTTAAATGAGCTGATCAATAATGAAGATCTAAGCCCATTTAGTTCATTGAAACACTTCAAAGGTAAGCATACCTGGTGGATCTGCTTCCTTGCCGCCATCCTGATGCGTTGACTTCATTTGATGTGCGCCACATCGCGGCATCAGCATCCGGGTGATCAGTGGTTTGGTGAAAAATACTAAAATAAAGTGAAGAGAAGGTGAAAGTCACGACATCAGAGCCCCCACACCTGACAGGTGGATGAGCGCATTTTATCAAAGCAGGCATTTCCTGTTGCTCACCTTTTAGTGTAAGGCGCTATATCAACTTCTTCTTGACTTTTAATGTGTGCTTATTGTGTTGTGAAAGGCGCTATATTAAATGTAATGCAAAGACTATGAAAGTGACTACACTTGGTGGATCAACACTTTATCAAGTGGAAGGCGCTATATTACAACGGCCTTAACTTGGTGGTCCAGTTCAAGGGGGAGCCATACAGTGTTGTATCAAAGCAACTGGGCTGGGTGGTTAAAAGGCGCTACATCGACGCAAGCATGCTGGGTTGTCAGATTTAACCGGTGTTTGAAACTTACTGCCTGGTGAAAGGCGCTATATCATAGTAACCATAGCGACTGATAGACTTAAGATGCTACATGAAAACATGGATATGTCTGGTCAGTGAGGTTCTGGTGAAAGGCGCTATATATCAATCAGTAATACCTAGCTTTCGGACTTTCCTGGTGGTCGACCTTACTGCCTGGTGAAAGGCGCTATATTATAGTAACCATAGCGACTGAGAGACTTAAGTGAAAGACGTGATATCAGAGTGTGGTTGTGTCTGGTAGGCGAGGGTCTGGTGACGTGTAATTGTAAGATTTTCAAACGCACCGCTGTGGTGCCAGCACAAGTCCCAAAGATGGCCACCCCACTTGCAACTTTCCAGTGGACCCCCTGCCCGGTGTATGGGCATCACTCCTGCAAACTGGCACAGTGGCTCGAGAACACGCGTGAAGGCGCCGGGGCCGATGATGTGAGCCCAGTAATGGCTGACTGGGGGACTTTGCGAAACGAGCGCCTGCCCCTCCTGCCCGCCTCCTAATAACATTTTCTGAACGCCTCCCATTTAAGGTGCCCAGAGGATGGCAGAAAGAGCTTCAACTAGCACATCGTCTCCATGGTTATTTTCTCCATGTAATTAAAGGTCAGCTGGGGTCGGCGCAATGCAATATTCAACGAGGCGTCCCCGAGGAGTGTCCCTCCCCCAGCATGTTCCAACGGCCCCCCTTTAAACCCCCCCCACTCCCAGCCCCTCCTCTCTGCAATGTGTTTGTTTTGCCAAACGTGATTAAATATTTTCTTTACGCCATCTGCTTTCCTGGCACTTCAAGTGGAGCGCCCGCCCATTGCTGGGCTCCCTCTTTCATTTCACGAGAGTTTCTCTGTCACCCGACAGTCGCTCAGAGAAGTGGGTCCCCCGGCAGAGAGAGGGTCTGCAGTACCCGTCCTATTAATTTCAGTCCCAGTTGAAACTGAGGACGCAATCATTTCCCATCATTCCCTGATAAGATGAGACCCCCACACCAAATCTAAACTGGGAATCATTGCTGCAGGATAGAGAAGTCACCATGATAGGGAATTGACAAGAGCCATGATGGGGGGGATCCCATCGTTCCTCGTTCATCCAATCGCCAAGCTGTGTGTGCAGTGGTGACCCCAGTAGTAATGAATCCCCCCTTTCCCAATCCGCAGCGGAATTTCATCCTATAAGATGAAGCTCATATTCCCAGCCTCCCCCTGAGATTATGGAAGCTATGCTTAACCACTCATAAACCCCCCAGTCTGCATACTGGAATTATGACTCCCCGTCACCATTCCCCAATGGTCTCTGACAGCCCAGGGATATGTGGATCCTCTTTTCCACTCTAACATCAATCCCACATTTCTAGTGTTCAGAACATCATTCATAGCTGATGCTGGGATGTCAGTGGCACTCCTGAATTTTAACCATAGCCCCCCCCCAACCATTTAGACTTACAGTCTTTACTGAGACTAAACCCCCCCATACTGGAGTGCCTCTGGAACTGCACCAGTGGCTCGGAGTTCTCCTGTTCCCCCCTCAGTTAGCATCACTGAATCTTGAACCCCACCAGGATTACCGAATGCCACTGGGGACTTTGTGGAGGTTTTTCAGATGATGATGATGACGCCCCCTTGGAGCACCAGAGGGGACCCCCAGTCCCTTAAATGAGCCCTGATTTCCTGCTCAAGTGGAATCGGACTGCAGCGTTCCAGGATCTTGAGCCACAGCTTCTCTGCTTAGACTGGAAATATTGAATGTCTGCCAAGGTGCTCAGTGGAGATTTCCAGACAGTGTTGCCCCCTGGTGCACTGGAGGGGGTCCCCAGACTCCTCTATGCGCCCTGCTTTCCTACTGAAGCCTCACATGTCATACAGTATCATCGGATCTTGGGTGCCACTTTCACAGCTGGTACTGGCAATACTGACCCTCACGCAGGGCTCTCTGGTGCTGTTTCAGGTGATGACGCCCCCTGGTGCACTGGAGGGGAATCCCAGTCCCCTAGTGAAGTGAATGTGGTTGGGAATGACGCTCTGAATCTGAGCTCCTTCCGACTTGGTGCTCTCAGGCCGTTGTTTTCTGCCGGCTTTCTCATTTATTTGCCACTTTTCTCTCATACCCCCAAAGTCGAGGGGGTCACTGGCAGAGGTTCCAAGACAACAGCGGGCAGCAGTCAGGTCAGACCTCCATCCATCCCTCAAGCGTGCCGCAGAGGTCATCCCATTGCTGCCGTCCGGCCGACCAGGCTCAGCTGCCAGCTGCCTCCGCCTCGCTGCCCTTGTGCAGTTGTGTACCAGTTGCGGCTGCCGATCGCGGTGAATGCCACCATCTGGTGTACCACGTGGACATCATAATCTTTTCTTAATTACATTAGCAGCGCAATCAGTTACTGCATTACAAGGCCGGCAAAGAGCTTTTAAATCTTGGAGGAAATCATAAATAATTGCACTAAGTACCCAGCGCCAGATGTGAGTGCCAACTTGCTTTGCATGAGATAAATAGTAACCTTAGCAGAGTGTCTGATGCAAGTGGGCATGGGGTTTATGGATGGCACTCTCTCTAACGCTGTCTCTCTCTCTCTCTCTCTTTCCTCATGTGGTCCCTCGCCCCCTCCTGACCTCAACTCGCACTCGTGCCACTCATGCCCCAGGATGCCCACCACCACTCCTCCTCCTCTTCATTTTTTTTTTCACTGTTCATCCCTTCCTCCTGGCCTCTGTCCTGCTGGCGCCCACCAACCTGCACCGCGGGGGCCCAGATGTCTGCATGACTCAGAGGGCGTCTGGCTTCCCACGAGGCTCCCTCGACGCCTGCCTTCCAATCCAAGCCGACGAGCCTGCCAGGTCGCTATGGCTGCCCCGTCCAAATCTCCGGCAATTTGTGCTCCACTCCTTCGTAATCCTCGCCAGGCGCTCCTATCAATGTGCTCCTTTTATGGAAAATGTGGCCACTTGTGTGCTTTCTTTAAGTGGAAGAAAATGATTTGATGAAAAAACTTGGGAAGGGGAAATGAGGAGGGGGGCACAAAATTAAAAATGGGAAGAAAAATCAGAATGTGGAAAAAAGGGAAAGGGAAGTGTGGAAAAGTGTAGAAGGAAGAGGATGACTGGGGGTCATGATGAGAAAAGACAAGGGGGAAGAATGGGGAAAAAACAAAGGGCCAGGGGAACTAGGAAAAAGGGAGTGACAATGGGGAGAGTGGGAAAACTGGGAGTGTGTGAAAAGGAGGAGCATAGGATAGAGTGAAGGAACGGGAGTAGAAAAGTAGAGGAGGAGTGGGGGCCATGATGAAAAAAGGCAAGCGGGCAGTGCCAGGGAGAATAAAAAACACCAGATATGGGGCACTAAGGAAAAGAAAGTGACATTGGAAACAATGGGGAAACTGGGAGTATGGAAGTGAGGTGAGTGCTGGGGCCATGTGGAGAAAACAGAGGGTGAGCTGAAAAGGAGTAGCACATTTCAAACGTTTATTCCACAAAAGAGATCAAACACATTTCATTACGACACAAGAAAATCATTTTCTTTTTCACTGTGTTTTAACAATGACGTCTTCAAGGAGGTGCCCATTACTGGCGATTCGCTCTTTGAGATGTTGGGCCATTTCAAAGGGAATAGCGGTGATTTTGTGGCGAACTGTGTCCTTGACGGCTTCAAGATTTTGAGATCGGTGTGTGTAGAAGGAGATCAGGCCAACGTGAAGGCCACTCGACATCGTCACGCAAGGAGATCAACTTCCCCGGAAACATCTCCCGCAAAACTTTCATGGATCTCTGCACCGTATGAGCTGTCACTCCATCCTGTTGGCACCAGGCGTTCCACCACGTCCATCTCTTCCAGTTCTCTGGCATTTCAATGTAATGTTCTGAAGTGTCGGTGACCGTTGCTCCCCCTTTCCTAAAAGTAAGGACCTACAGTGCCAAATTCTGTGCCAGCGCACCAGACTGTAGGCCGCTCCCTGTGCAGGGGTCTCTAATGAAGCCCATGAGGGTTGGTTTCAGCCCAGTAGAGAAAGTTTTGCTTATTTATGCAACCATTCAATTTGAAATGTGCCTTGTGGCTGACATCACATGACGATGGCATCTCGATGAACGGTTTACAGAATGTTGGCGCACAACTCTCTACGGCTCTGCACTGCCATCATTTTGTACGGACGGAAATTAGGGTCCTCATGCAAAATCAAAGGCGTGTTGGAAATGCCAAAGGCAGAAGCGCGCTGAACATCTAGGAGACAGCAGAATTAGTGCACTGGGGCCCCTGTGAAACATAGCGTCCGCAACTTCGTGGACCCCTGTGCTCCTGGGACCCCCCAGACCAGTGCCCATTGTGCTCACACCTTAACACGACCCTGAATGAAACGTCTTATTTTAATTACGTGTCTTCAATGTGTTATAATGGCGGAGTTTAAGTAAACAGGGCAATGGCATATGAATCATAATGTTAGCACTATATCTCTATATTTATCAAATCCAACGTCTGTCTGTCTCTCTGTCTGTCCGCTTTTCACGAGAGAACTTCTTCATGGATCGAGATTGGGCTTTTTTCTAGAATTTGCTTGAACATTCCGGTTGATTTTCCGACTTCTCGCATTGCGGTAAGTATCACAGTTCATTTGTGTTACCAATTTATTTGCGCAAATCCGAGAGACACGCAGCGGGCCGAGGGGAGGGCGGTGGGCCCTCGGGCGTATCTTACATCCGCTTAGCCAGCGAACGAGACAACTACGTAACGGATTTAGATTGGGATTCTTTTTAGAATTTGCAACTTGTTATCGTGCTATGAATCATATTTTTCTTGCAGGAGCGATACATCCGCGCTAATCCGAGAGAAAGGGTGCGGGCTGGTTAGCATGACGTCAGGAGTGGGGAGCCAGGCTGGGCCCTCTTTGCTGTCCTGTTCAAGAAGCTGCAAGGGATGGCTAGTAATGAATATAATAATTAATGAAATAATGTTCGAATCACAAAATGAAGTATTGTCACACACGCATGGGAAAAGGAGGAAGCTGACTGGACCGAAAGAAGGTAGTTCCACGCCAGGCCAGGGGGTGGCAGGGTGCGCTAAACTTTCCTCTGTTCTCTCTGCAGACTTTGCCTGATTTCTCTTCAAAGACATCACATCCGGGTTCTGGCGGGCCCCAAAGATGTCACTTCCAGTTCCAGCACCCTAACAGATGTCACTTCTGGTTCCGGCGCCATCTTGAAACACCACTTCCAGTCTCGGCATCCAAGATGACATCACTTCTGGGTTCTGGTTTATAAAGACGCCATTTTGTCTTAGCAAATCAGTTCAACTTGAGAACCCGACCTGTGCCTTTGCTGGCAGGTATAATATAAGGGTGGATGCCCCAAACCTTTTTGTATGCCTGAGGCTCAGTTCATTCACAGTATTTGTGATGCGATCAGAGGGGACACAGCCAAACTTCCCACATACAGCAGACTCTAAACGGATCAAATGAATCAAAAGATTTGACTCACTTGTACGGGTAGTTGGAAAAAAACGTGAATTGAAGTGCCCTTCAGTAACAGTGTGGCATACGGGTCACCTGGAGGAGTGTGGGGTGGCATGTGCGAGTGGGCAAAGGGATGTGTGTGATGCCCCTGAAGACCTGGGCGGCTTGATGTTAATGGGCGCTGAAGGTGCTGACAGTCCTTGGTTAATTTGGCATAAACAGTCTAATTCCATGCCTGCGTCTGTTGCACTCTAACGATTTCGGGGACTCGATCAGTTTTGAGGATTTGCGTACAATAAACAGCACATTCTGAAATGAACGTTTATATATATATTTTATTTGCATTTCTGAGTAAAATAATTATCAAATAATAATATAAAGGTAATAGGAAATAATAACAATCCCATTAGCTGACAGGAAAAAGTGTGCAGGTGTTGAGAGGGAAAGACAAAACTCCAGAAATACTACAGAGAGAGATCTCTCACTCCAGGGGAGGATCTTCCTTGATGTGTGGTCATGGGCTCCGGGGGTCCTGCAGGTACAGACCATGGTGGCAGGATGAGAGAGCCGGGCTCAATGTGTCCCAGTGGATGTTGATTCTGGGACAGGAGTTGTTTCAAGGCTGTGTTCATCTGGGTTCTCAGCCCTGATGAGCACTGAGGACGAGAGCAACGGCAGAGAAGAGCATGCGCTGCGAGCGGGACTCAGGTGCCGATTCTGTGACTTTGATCCTTGGTTTTAATTATTTCTTGACGTTATTTAAAGATTTGAACTGCCTCACAGCACTCTTTTACCCATTATTTGCTGAAGATTTTCACACATTTTGGTGCCCGTTCCATCGTTTTATTGAAACCCACATTGATAACCGTTGTCGTGTGCTCACTTGGGATGGCCCTCAATATGACCAGAAACAAAGAGTGAGTGTCAGTGTCACCCCAAGTGAATGACATCTAGGCTTGTGTGAAGCTGCTGAGCCATGGATACCTTCTTCATGAAGCTCCTGACCCTCTGGTCTTGTGCTGGTGTTCTTTCCAGATCTCTGCTGCAAGTGATGCCATAGAGGACATCTTTTTTACGTTTCTCAGCACTTGCTGTGTAAGGTTCGGTGGTCTGCCACTGGTGTTGTTTCTCTTTGATACTTACAGTTGACTGGAGCAGATCTGGCAAAGCAATCATTTCATGTATTGACTTGTGGCAAAGGTGGCATCCTATGACAGTCACCAGTGTTGGTTGAAGATCATATGGATCCCTAAGTGGGGAGGGGATCCCCCTTTGGTATCAAAAATGGTGCCCCTTAGTGTACAGAGAGAAGATAAAGATGGGAGTGTTAGTGTTATTAGACTTAAAGGGCTGGGGAGGAGTCCCCCTTTGTGTTCATAGTGCAGATGGGGGAGCAGAAAGGTCAAGAGTGCACCTTGCTTGACTTTCATAGAAGCCACCCCTTCAGGATTATTAGAGTTTGAAGACCAGGGAAGGGTCCCTCTTGGTTTCCGTAGCATGTGCCCCTTGACTTACAAAAACGGCACCCCTTGGTGGAGGAGAGTGGGAAGGTCTGGAATGCACACCTCTTGGGTTACATAAATGATGCGCCTTCAATATTATTATACTTTGAGGCATGGGGGTGTTTGGTCCCATTGGTGTTCATAGCATAGAGGAGAAAGGAGCAGAGAGGTCCGAATCATGCGCCCCTTGAGTTGCCAAAACGGTGCCCCTCAGTGTCCACAACATGAACAGTAAGGGACAGGGAGGGTTTCGCGTGTGCACCCCTTGAGTTACATACACAGCACTTCTTCAGTATTATTGGACTTTGGGGATCGGGCGGGGTGTCCACTCGGGGTCCAGTGTCCCGGAGTCACTAAAATGGTGCCCCTCAGTGTCCATAGCATGAATGGCAAGAAGTGGAAAGGTCTGGAGCTTGTGTGGCTTTAGTTACATATATGGCGCCCCCTCAGTGTTATTACACTTTGAGGAATGGGACGTGGGGGGGCATTTCTCCTTGATGGCAGGACCACACCCCCCTCAGCTTCCATAGCATGAATTGGGGGCCAAATAAGTCCAGAGTGTGTGCTGCTTGGGTCACATAGACGCTGCTTCTTCAGTATTATTAAAGTTCGAGGAATGGCGGTGGTCCCCTTCAGGGTACGGATCAAGCAGCCCCTTGAGTTACCAACACAGCACCTCTTGGTGTCCATAGCTCAGCAGGATAAGGGACTTGGGGGGGGTGGGTTTCTGGAGTGTCCGCCCTTTAACTGTCATAACTAGCGCCCTTTGGGTGCCAACGCCCAAGGCAGCCACCTGTGTCACCTAACAGATTGGCATGTCACTGACTGTCACTCTGACCCGACATCTGTCAATGGAGGCTCAGGGCCATCTTCAGAGGACCCTTTTAAGCCGTACCCTGGAGTGCTCTGGTGTACTAATATGCAGCCTCACCCAAGGACCCCAACTGGGACACCCACCAGAACTTTAATTCTGGTGTCTGAATGGGGGATTACCAGAGGAATGCTGCCACCTAGCGCAGGGTCATCTTAACAGCATAATAAACGGCAAAGTAGGACACTGGGTGCCCCTTTCTTGATAGCAAAAACAGAAACATACAAAGACATCAGGAACATTGTGGACCCCTACCCTAACCCTAACCCTGGCCAATGCCCATTGTGCCCACCAGAAGACTACTTGGCTGTGTGCTGATTGGAGGGTCCTGTTCACAATGAAACACCTCACCTCAGTCACGCCAGCAGCGTCCACAGACTTGTGAGTATCGATCAATCAGTGAAGGTCTGCGATTGTTGGAGGGGCTCAGAGATGCAGCCATGTTTGTTATTTAAATACGGGGGTTATTGAATTATTGAAGATTTATGAATATTCATGAAATGAAAGTCTGACTGGTCTTATAATGGGAAGCTTGCAGTATTCACTGTTAGTTCACTGTCCACTGGGGATGAATGTCAAGGTGAAGTTAACGAAAATCTCCATTTTGATCGAGATATCAATCCCACTTGGAATGTGAATTTCAGATGACCACCCCCCCGGACCACTCTCTGATTTTTCCCGGGGCTACCAGCAAATAAAAAATCTTCTCATTCAAATTTGCTTCTGATCTTCAGGTAGTCGTGGGGTCCAAAGCCCATCCAGTGAGTGTCCGGCACACTTCAGGATGAAACGCCGGTGGGTTCTTACTGTCCATGTTGGATGGATGGAAGCTGAAGACGTGAGGAAGCGAAATGAATGAACTGGAATGGTGAGGAGTGGGGGCTCGGCTCACCCGGACCCTGTAAGTGTCACCCAGCCCCCTTGTATGAACACCACTGGTACCCTGAGCAGGAAACCACACACAGCCCTGCAATTATTTGGTCATCGGGTCCATCACAGCAGGCGGCCCACCGATAGACAGCCAGGCTGCACTCCTCGGCCGGCCGCGCGCTAGAAATGAGACGCAACAATTGTGGAGTCCCGTCGGTGATTTGTCTTCGTGTGGCGTTGGCAGAGTTGTCCTCATGGCCCCCCATCACCACCTCCACTCCAGCAACGGCCCCCACACCCCCTTTACTCGATTTAGGAAAATGAAATGCTGATTTCTAATTAGGCTGCTGCAGCGTGTAGACAATGCTTTCTTTTTTTTTTTCCTTCGTCTTTTTTTTGTTTGGAGGGTGGGGGGTCTTCTTTTCTCTTATATCCTTTTCATTAGCGGCACCCAGTTGAAATATAAAACCCCTACAGGTAAGTGCCTAAACGCATCTGATCATTTATCATAATTTCTCTTTCCAGTTTGTCGCAGCTTAGCCATTTAAGCAAGATCGATGACACAAGATGTTGTCTTCCTTTTCAGACGCTTTCTGCTCCGGTAAGTGTGTCCGACGCCGAATTATTCTGCCACTTTATTATTTTGCAGTAAGTGTTTGTCACAATGGCGTGTGGCTGGGGAGACGTGTCGCTCGTGCCAGCCGCTCTGACAGGCAGCCTCTGTCACCTTTCCAGCGGGGTTAACCCTTGGAGGGCAGGGAGGTAGCGAGTGAGCGAGAGAGAGAGAGAGAGAGAACGAGCGAGCTGTGTGCCTCAGATTGTAATTTGGATGACGGGGCCGGGGGGCTTCCTCTGGCTTCGTCAATCCCTAAGGGGTCTAACCGCTTGCACTTCTGTACTCAGTTGGATGAGAGGAACCCGAATGCGTGGATTGTCCATCCATCCATCCATCCATCCATTATCCAACCTGCTATGTCCTAACTACAGGGTCACTGGGGTTTGCTGGAGCCAATCCCAGCCAACATAGGGTGCAAGGCAGGAAATAAACGCCAGCCCACCGCAGTGTGCAGATTGTCATTGTGGAAAAACAGCGGTGCTGCGAGTCTCAACAGGGGCACAGAGGAGCCCCCTCATTGGATTGTCGTCGTACCGCAGTTCTAATGGGGGAGTGAAAATAAGAGCGGGGTGTCAGAAGTGGGCGGGGTTTGGATGTCTGAGTGTTACTGTATAGGAGTAGGAATTAGCTGAGGCAGGCGGGAAGGGGAGGGGCAGATGTGGGCGGGGCTGGATGTGAAATTGATTTAATGGAGCTGCAAATATTTGATGCTGCTGGATTTTTTTTTGCAATCAAATTTTTCTTAAACATATATTTGATTGGGGTGGCACGGTGGCGCAGTGGGTAGCGCTGCTGCCTCACAGTTAGGAGACCTGGATTCGCTCCCTGCATGGAGTTTGCATGTTCTCCCCGTGTCTGCCTGAGTTTCCTCCCACAGTCCAAAGACATGCAGGTTAAGTGCGCCCTGCCCGGGGTTTGTTTCCTGCCTTGCACCCTGTGTTGGCTGGGATTGGCTCCAGCAGACCCTGTGACCCTGTATTTAGGATATATCGGGTTGGATAATGGATGGATGGATATCAGAAAATGAGAACTTTTTTGCATAAGGACAGAGAGGGGAAAAAAAGAAAAAGGAAAAAATACCCCACATAACCTACCACCCCCCCAAACCCCCTCCCAGCTTTGAGAAGTGGCGAACCCTACTGGATAGAACATTAAATAACTAAATAAATAAACTGAACAATGGCCAGCAGGCAGAAGAGACTGAAGCTCAATGAAAGCCATGCTGCTGGATGTTTGTGCGGAGGGTCCGGTAATTAACTTGTAAGGGGATGAAAAAAATGAACAACATTATTGTTGGTGAACTGAATAAATAAAATCATTGTAACTGCCTTATATGCTCACACTGGGGCATCAGAAAGCAAGGGGAGGGGTACTGATACTGGTGGGGGTCTGACATCCAGCTGTGTCCACACCCCCCATGACATCCTATGACCTGGGGTATTTGATATGGGCTGTGAGATTGGGGTTAGATGTCTGAGTGTTACCATATAAGGCTTGGTGGTCTCTATTTGATGCTGGGTGGGGCGGGGCAATGGGGCGGGGGTAGAAGCCAGAGTGTTACTATGAAATGAGATCCCCCCTATGTTGTGATTTGGTAGTTACTTTGTACAGTTATGAATAAATTAAAACATAATTTCTACTGTATTGAACTAACATTATACCTTTCTAATCCAACCCCACCCTACATCTGATCCCACCCCATCCTGTGTGCACTGGTCTGGTGCATTCCTCTTTTTGAATGCTATTTGAAAAATACTGGAGGGGCTGTGCAGACCTGAGAGAGACAGAGAGCTGGAGATTGTCAAAAAGGGCGGAGCCTGAGAGTTATAGGGACACACTCATAGTATCAAAGAGTGAGATGGACTATCAGAAGGGGAGGAGCTTGGAAAAGAGACAGCGATACACACACATAATGTCAAAAGTGGAAATGTCTGAGAGAGAGAGAATGGAGCATTGTTTAAAGTGGCAGAGACTGAGAGAGAGAGAGAAAGAGAGAGAGAGAGAAAATGAGACACTGTTTACAGGGGCAGCGCCTGAGAGAAGGGGGGAAATTTTGGCAGAAGAGGCGGAGCCTGAAAGAGAAAAGGAAAGACTGCCAGAAGGGGTTAAAAAGGGGTAAAGCAAGAGAGAGAGGGAGAGAGAGAGACAGGGAGTGTCAACAGGGGTGGAGCCTGAGAGAGACAGAGAAGGAGAGTCTGTCAGAAGGGGTGGAGCCTGAAATAAAGTGAATGACACACACACACACAATGTCAAAAGTGGAAAAGCCAAAGAGAGAACAAAACCCACTAAAGGGGCAGAGCCCGAGAGAGACAGAGAGCTGGAGACTGTCAGAAAGGGTGGAGTCTGTGAGTAAAAGTAAAGGATACTGTCAAAAGGGGCGGGGCCTGAGAGTGACTCGCACATACTGTCAGAAGGGGCGGAGCCATTGTAAAGAATGGTGCAGGTGATGTGTGTCTGGTGAGCGAGTGAGTCAAAAAGAGATGATGAAGCACTTTGGCCCAACTCTCACCAGACCAACTCTCTTCTTAAATCTGCTGGTCTGGATGCGTGGCTGCCAGGAAGTCTCAAAACGTATCCTAACGTGGATCGGCCGGAGTTTCAGAGCTGAGTGCAGATGGTGTTGCCTCTGACCCCAAGTGAGCGTGTGAGGGGGATCTGGTGGCATAAATGTACAGCTAAGCTCAGCGTTCAGGACTCCACAATCTGAAAAGGAGACTAAGGAGTCTAAGGGTGACACCAGTGCATGCCCATCTCACACTTACAAAGAAATACCTGGATGATCTCAGGCATTTTGGAATAATGCGCTACGAAGAGAGTTCTTTGGATGACAAAGGCCCACAATGCCTGCAAGAACATCAGACCTTCAATAAACATGAGGTTGCTGGTGTGATGGGCTGGGGAGGCTTTGAAGACCTGCTGTATTGAAGGATCCACAAATTGTGCACTTGAGCAGAATGTTCTTAGGGAGAATGTCTGACCATCTGCCTGTGACCTGAACCTGCAGCACCATTGGAGACAAAACACAAAAAGCAAGTTGAAAACTGAAGGGGGGAGCCAAGTCAAAGCAGGACAGATGATCTGAAACAAGCAGCTGATGCACAAAGTGCACCATCCAACTACAGCAGTTCTGCAAAGACGGGTGGGCTAACACTAATTCACAGCATCGTGAAAGACTGGCATGAAATTAAAGGAATCATTTGTTTGTTCTTATTGTCGTTAAAGGGGTTTCAACAAGTATGGAAAGGGGGGCAATTACTTTTTCACACAGTGGTAACTTTGTGCTTTGGATGTAGAAAGTCCTGCTTTACAAACTGCATTGTGAGCTCACTTAAGCTGCCTTTGTGTAACTGTGCTGATGAGATGGAGAAAGTGTCAGATCTCAAAGGCAGAGGAAGGTGGGTAGGAAGATTTAAGTTTAAGTTTAAGTAAGTCAGTGGGTGAAATCCAAACCAGTGGCGTAGCGTGGGTGTCAGTTGCCCGGGGTGGAGGAAAATTTCGCCGCCCCTTATTTAGGTATTTCAATTTAAAAGACTAAAACATACAGTAATTCTTTGCCGCCCCCTAAAAGTGCCGCCCGGGGTGGGCCGCCCCTGCCGCCCCCAATACGCTACGCCACTGATCCAAACCAGGAGATCAATGCCACCTCTCATACAAACCAAAATGGAGTCAAACCACAAAGATGGAAACACAGGCGTTTAGTCGTTTTCTGTAAAATTTAAACCAAAAATGCACGAGACCTTTTAGTGCCTAGAGGTTGAGCAAGAAAGACAGCTGTGCCCACTAAGAAACTGGCACTCTGCAAAGTGTGATGTGCCCAAAGATTGACCTAAAATATACAGTAGCTGTGCTCACCTAGAGCCTGGCGCTGGGCTAAAAAGATAGCTGTGCCCACTAAGAACCTGGCACTCTGCACAGAGTGACAAGCCCAGAGATTGAGCTACAAAGATAGCTGTGCCCACCAAGAGCCTGGCACTCTGCACAGAATGACATGCCCAGAGATTGAGCTAGAAAAAGAAACATGACCACCTAGAGCCTGGTTCTCTGCACAGGATGATGTGCCTAGAGATTGAGCAACAGAGACAGCTGTGCCCACTGAGAAACTGGCACTCTTCAAAGTGTGATGTGCCCAGAGATTGACCTAAAATATAGCTGTGCTTACTGGGCTACAAAGATAGCTGTACCCACCATGAGCCTGGCACTCTGCACAGGATGATGTGCCTAGAGATTGAGCAACAAAGACAGCTGTGCCCACCGAGAAAGTGGTTCTCTGCTCAGTGTGATGTTATGAAGTATTGAGTAACAAAGAGAGCTGTGCCCACCAAGAGGCTGGAACTTTTCACAGAATAATATGCCCAGAAATTGAACTACAAAGAGAGCTGTGCCCACTAACAGCCTGGCACTCAACATAAGGTATATGCAAAGATAATAACCTACAAAGGTATCTGTCCCCATCAAGGGCCTAGAACTCTGCACTGGGTCAGGTGCCCATGGTTTGAGCTACAAAGACAACTTTCACCACCAACGGCCTGGCATTCTGCGCAGGGTGACATGTCCAGATATTGAGCTACTAAGAAAGCTGTGCTTGCTAGTAGCCTGGCACTCTGTACAGGATATTGTGCTCAGAGATTAAGCTACACTGAGAGCCTGGCAGTTTGAAAACAGTGGCATCACCGGAGATTAAGCTGCAAAGAGAGTTGTGCCCACTGAGTGCCAGTTACCCTATACTGAAAGAACAGAGATTCAAGGATAGAAGTGCTGACTGACAGCCTGGCACAGGATGATTTGCCCAGAGATTCAGCTTCAAAGAGAGCTGTGCCCACCAAAAACCTGCTGCACTGATACACGTATCTGTGCTAAAAGATGGAGTAGTGCCCACTGAAATCTTGGCACCCTGAACAGGTCGACATGTCCAGGGGCTACAGCATCGCTCCTGCACTCCCTTTTCTCTTTCACATCCGCTCCTTCACCCTCTGAGCTCGGTCTTGTGCTGTAACATTGGCAGCCTCACCCCCTGCAGGTAAGTAGTACTCGGCTGATGAAAGTCACCTTGCCCTGCTTGCCTCTCACAGCTGAAAGTGCTGATACAGGTGCTTTGTGCCAGTGAGACCACACAGAAAGCAGCCCTCCCTGCACATGAGTGCCAGGTGATCTCCTTCTTTACTTCCTGTTACTTTTATGTAACCCAGTGGACAGCACATGAAGGAGAAGCAAGAAGAGTTGGGGGGCTTGGAAGGGTCTGGTAGAGGACCCTGACATGGCCACTACTCAGAGCTGGAATTTATGACTCCATAGGGCAGTGGCACAAAGTGCAGTAATGGGTATGTGTCTACAGGTGGCAGCGACTCAGTGTCCTGAACACTGTAATTTTAGGACATCTACATGGACCCTGCAGAGTGCCCCCTAGTGGTAATTTGCAAGTATTTAAAAAAATGATTTCACAGCCTGTCAATTCACACATCACTGGTGGTAAGATAATCACATAACATGTGTACTATATAGTGCCTTTCCATTGTCTTTAATATGAACAGAACCGAGGCATAACTGTGCCCATCAATTTACACTCACAACGCTTGGGAGGAGACAGCAGTGAGGGATAGTTAGATCTATCTATCTATCTATCTATCTATCTATCTATCTATCTATCTATCTATCGATCTATCTATCTATCTATCTATCTATTATATAGTGCCTTTCATATCTATCTATTATATAGTGCCTTTCATATCTATCTATCTATCTATCTATCTATCTATCTATCTATTATATAGTGCCTTTCATATCTATCTATCTATCTATCTATCTATCTATCTATCTATCTATCTATCTATCTATCTATAGTGCCTTTCATATCTATCTATCTATCTATCTATCTATCCCCAAGAGGTGGGGCCACCATGACATCCCACCTGAGGGTCCGCCCACCACCTTTACTTTCTGCCCCCATTGTTTTTGTGTTTCTTTTGATTTTCTGTTTTTGGATTGTGATTTCTTGATTCTGCTTTGCGACTAGTTGGATGTCGACTGCCTTTTTATGCAAATTTTTTTTCATTCCCTGTTTCTTTTATTTCCTAATAAATTCTTCATTTATAAAGATACTTTGATTTGGATTGTCTCAACAAGCCAGAGGTTTACTGTTATCATCTCTCTTGTTGGACATCTTTGCTTTATCTTGGGAGTTTTACTGCATTTTCACCTGTAAGGCCAGATTTCCATTTTTAGGATTTTGTAGGTCGCAGCCAGCAGGTAGTAGTTGGGCAGCTGGCTGCCTGAGGTGAGGCCTTATCTGGGAAGGTCTGTGAAGGTCCCGGCCTGCTTCTTTGGGCCTTTTAGTGGCTGCACACCCTTTCATTACGTTCATGACTTCAATTCATAGCACACCTTTGCCTATCCTAGCTAGAGGTTTACAGTAATCCTCTTTCTTGAATGGCATTTTTATACAGGGTGGGCCATAAGTTTACATACATAGGAAAATAAACATCTTTTTATGAAAAACCATTTTTATTTATATAATATGCTCTAGATGACTGCCATTGTTTTGAAAACACAGTTCAGTACGAGTCCGCCACTGCTGATGAACACGTATTAGCACAGCTGGAGTTATACTTGTAATGGCGTTGGTGATACGTTCCCTAAGATGATTTATGTTTCTTATCTTTTCTTCAGGGTGGCATGGTGGCACAGTGGGTAGCGCTGCTGCCTCATAGTTAGGAGAACCGGGTTCAATTCCCGGGTCCTCCATGCGTGGAGTTTGCTTGTTCTCCCCGTGTCTGAATGGGTTTCCTCCCACAGTACAAAGACATGCAGCTTAGGTGCATTGGTGATCCTAAATTGTCCTTGGTGTGTGCGCGTGCCCGCTGGTGTCCTGCCCGAGTTTTGTTGGCTGGGATTGGTTCCAGCAGACCCCCATGACCCAGCAGTTAGGATATAGTGGGTTGGATGAGGGATGGATGGATCTTTTCCTGATACACCATGGCCTTCAAATGCCCTCAAAGTTAAAAATCATGTGTTGTGAGATCTGGGAGGCCACTCAGTATGATTTCAATTCTTTGCTCTTTATTTTTTAACGCATTTTTAGGGTATCTGAAATATAAAAAATAAAATGCTAAAAACCATATGTATGGAAACTTATGGCCCACCCTGCATATTTTCTCCATTTGAGTGATAATTTGAATATTTAATATCAGTTCCCCAGTTCTGGGCCTAATAGGCTGCAGCCAGCATGTAGCAGTTGTGTATGGATTGTCTCAACAAGCCAGAGGTTTTCAGTTATCCTCTCCCTTGTAAAGCATTTTAGTATATTTTGGAATTTTTACTGCATTTTGAATTTTTAAAGCCAGCCTCCTATTTTTGGGCCTGGGTAGGCTGAAGCCAGCAGGTATTAGTTGGGGGCTGGCTGCCTGGAGTACGGCTATATCTGGGCAGGTCCTGGTCTGCTTCTTTTGTTTTTTTTAGTAGGCCTTACACCTTTTGAAACCCCAGTTCACAGCATGCGTCTCTCTATCCAAGCCATAGGTTTTTGGAAATCCTCTCTCTTAAACGGCATTTTTGTGTTTTGTTTTAGCAGGTGAGTTACGTGTTTTATAGTTGAGCTGTTTCCCCAATTTTGGGCCCAGTAGGCCACAACCTGTGTGTGGACTTTGATGGCTGGAAACTTGAAACAAGTCCACTTTGGGCAGACATGTGAGGGTCCTGGCCTGAATTGCGCGACTTTTAAGAGGCCTCACATCCTGTCGCCATGTTAGATTCTCCAGTTCACAATAAGGTGATAGAAAAGAAAAGTCAGGACACCTAAAGGTCAAACAGTGGAACACAAAAGACCCAGCCAATAAAACTCCCTGAGTCAGCGAGGGGAAAACAGGCCTGTCCAAGATGGCCCAGCTGCAAAATCCTGAGGAATTAAGGCAAAGATGTGGCTGTTCAAGGACCACCAGGCTAAAAACAGCTTGCAGCGGGTAGGCTGATCATCCTCTGTGTTGTGCTGCTGGATTTGTCGCTTGCCTGTCACTTTTTCTTCTTATTGAACCTGGCCTTGCATTACAGAAAGGACAATCTGTGGCCGACATCCAGAAAGTCAGGTAAGTCAACAGCAGGACCCCACATCTCATACGGTAAGCAAACGCGCACACCGCCACCTCCTGCCCCCTTAGCCGAGCACCTTCTTCTTATTGTGGTGGGTGGACATGTGACTTAGAAAACTGCTGACTTCAACAGAAAGCTCTTCCTGGCCATCTGTTCCCCCGCAGGACCAGCGCTGTGGTCACTTTGTCTTTGATTTATTTAGCCTTGCAGGGCAGTGGCCGGGAGCCGCGGTCATTTGTCATTGCCAAGTGAAGCTTTGTGATGCCAGCCATCCCAAATAACCTGCCGCATGCACCTTCAACTCTCACCCGCAGCCACTGCCCGTGTCCTCAGTCCAGTGCCGCTCTGCTCTCAGATTTGTGACCCGTGTGCTTGTGATTGGATGGCGGATTATATAGAGGCTCCGCCTACTGTCCGAAATGCAGCTTGTCTTTCTCATTTATCTTTACATTTATATGGGTAACAGATGTGTATATCCAAAGCGACTTACAAAGGAAGTTAACACACTCGAGTAGACATCAGCCTGGGGACTCTTTGGGGACAAACTACACATGTTTATAATGCACCATTAATTAGAATGAGTAATGTAATGATCGTGTCTCCGTTATTCACCTGATTTAATCCACCTGATTTAGGATTTGTAAAAGCAGTGCTAATGTTTGTGATGCACCATCTGTTGGAATGACAAACGTAATTAATGCAAATGTCTCTGTTATAGGCCACCTGGTATGGGATTAGTAAAAGTAGCGTTAATGGTTGTGATGCACCATCTGTTGGAATGACAAATGTAATGCATTTCATGTCTACAAATGATTATGATGTGCCATCTTCTGGAATGACAAATGCAATGCATATGTCTGTATTATATGCCATTTGATAGTGGATTAATTAAAATAGAGCTGTTGGAAAGACAAATGCAATGCAATTTTTTACTATAAATGTTTGTGATGCACCGTTTGTTGAAATGACAAATGTAATTAATGTAAATGTCTGTGTTATAGGCCACCTGGTATGGGATTAGTAAAAGTAGTGTTAATGGTTGTGATGCACCATCTGTTGGAATGACAAATGTAATGCATTTCATTTCTACAAATGATTGTGATGTGCCATCTTTTGAGAATCACAATTGCAAAGCATATGTTTCTGTTATATGCCATTTGGTATGGGATTTGTAAAAGTAGTGTCAATGTTTTTGATGTGATATTTGTGGGACTGGCAAATGACATGCATTTTATTACTACAAATGTTTGTGATGCACCATCTGTTGGAATGACAAACGTAATGCATTTCATGTCTACAAATGATTATGATGTGCCATCTTCTGGAATGACAAATGCAATGCATATGTCTGTATTATATGCCATTTGATAGTGGATTAATTAAAATAGAGCTGTTGGAAAGACAAATGCAATGCAATTTTTTGCTACAAATGTTTGCGGTAAGACACCTTTTATAATGACAAATTTAATGCATATGTCTGCACTATATGCCATTTGGTAATGGATTTGTAAAAGCAGCATTAATGGTTATGATGCACCATCTGTTGGAATGAGAAATGCAATGCACATTTTTCTGTTATTTGCCACCTGATATGGGATTCATCAAAACAGTGCTAATGTTTGTGATGCACCAACTGTTGGAACACCAAATGTAATGCATTTTATCTCTACAAATGCTTGTGATGCACTATATATTGGAATGACAACCCCAATGCATATGTTTTTATATGCCAGTCGGTATGATATTTATCAAAACAGCAACCAATATTTGTGATGTGTCATCTGTTGGAATGACAAATGCAACGTATATGTTTCTGCTATATGCCTTTTGGTATGGGATCTGTAAAAGTAGTGACAATGTGTGTGATGTGATATTTGTGGGAATGGAAAATGCAATGGATTTTATTACTACAAATGTGTGTGATGCACCATCTGTTGGAATGAAAATTCTAATGCATTTTATTTTTAGAAATGCTTGTGATTTACCATCTGTTGGAATGATAAATGCAATACATTTTATTACTACAAATGTTTGTGATGCGCCGGACTCACAGATGCACAGACATTTACCTTTTTATTAAGGAGTCTTTACAGAAGCCATTCCCAGCACACAGCCAAGAGCCTTTTTCATAAATCTCGCTGGCAGGGTGCACAAGGAAAGGCACCATTAGTTTGTGAGAGTATGAACTGTGTATCGTGGTATGGAGGGCCGACGAGGGCCTCAGTCATTTTACCTCCGTCTCCGAGACGGGGCTCCCCATGGAGTGGCCCAGTCAATTAGAATAATCATTCATTACCAACTCAGGACAGGGCGGCGAGTGACCCCCGCGAGGGGAGAGCAGCTCGCCGGCTGAGTTATTAGTTTAATAAGAGGCAAGCCGGGCGATAATAATAATAAGAACGATATTAATAATAGGCACGCGTGCCTTCGGTGTCGGCCATGTATTATTCATTTGTGACTTTTGATTTAGAGATACAAGTCCAGGAAACGAGGCAGAGCGGCAGCAGTGGGCGCCAGCAGATGTGGCGTTTTCTTTGATTTGAGACCCCTGTCCCCATTTGGATTTAACACAAATGCTTGATGAGCGCCACACGTCTCACTTTTTTTGTTTAATGTCTGGTTTCAGTAATAACTGACCTTGAAGAGACTCCTGTGTTGCTGCTCTTTCTTCTGCACCAGGTTTAAAATATTACCTCAAAAAGGTGATGGGCAAGGCGGGACATTGATCATTCATACAGTGAGCCTCATGCTGCCCCTGCCCCCAATAGGGGGCACTGCTGCACTCACCTCTAGTTACCCAGGGAGCTCACTGGTGCCCTCTGTTGGCACATTCTGCAGGGACAATTGTAACACAGGTGGTCCCCAGAGAGCTTTGGACCAGTTAGGGTCCCTCAGACTTTCTGATGCTTTGGTGTTTCGCTATCATGGATGGTGAGGAGTGACAGAGAGCTCCTCTTAAATGTTGTCACATCAGCACTGAAGGAGTGACAAAGCAGTACTTTAAAATTAAAACAAAAATATTCATCAAATGAGCCCAATTGTATATAGCGCCTTTTACAGATGTGCTTTCAATATAAAAACAACATCAACGCCACCCACTGACTGTCTGGCCATCTTAAAAATGAGTAACTTCTGCCTCTGCCGGGATTGGAGGTGAGGGCTAGGGGGTCGGCTTCTGATTGGTTAAAGGGCTGCTTTCTAATTGGTGGGTGGGTTGCACTGCTAATTCACTTAATGGCTACTGATTGGTGTGCTCATAATTAACAGGAGGGCTTGTTCCATTAACCCATGTTTTGCTAATGGGACACTCAGCTGTTTCTGATTGGTGGTTTGGCTGGAGGGCGTCTCCTTGACTCTTGATTTGTGGGCGGGCCACACTCATAATTAAGAGGAGGGCTCATCCATGGCCTCTGATTGGCTAATGGGGCGTTCAGCTGCTGCTGATCTGTAGGCTGGCTGTACTCCTGATTGGTCAGAGAACTTCTTCTGTCAATTCCTGATTGGTGGATTAATTGGCCAGTGGGCTGGTCAGAGTTAGTAAGCAGGTTGAGGTTTTTGTGATTAGTGGGCTTTGCTCTTGATTGGAAAGTAGGCTGCTTGGAGGCTCCTTATTGATGATTGAATCTGCTGCCACTCAAGTATCTAACCTGTCAATTAGCTGCCAGTCAGGAATCTAGTCCTGCCCAGTTCACTTCCACTTAAATATCTCCTCCCACTTAATCTCTGCCACTCAAACGTGGAGTCCCACCCGGCGTTCGGCTTTACTAATAACCCCTCCCCTTCTCTTATTACTTCTCATAATTTACCTATAATTTATGACAAATATGTAGTGAGATTTTTCAGGTAAGGCAGACATATTTTTTGAGGTCGGATTGTTCTTGTCACTGATCATGGCACTGGAGAAATGGCAAAATGTTGCATATCGATGACTACGTGACAGAACGGATTTCACTGGACACTGCAGATGGGACATTAAGGACTGTATAGACCAATCTAGCCCCACTCAGCCTGCTGCCACTCAAGTCTCTGACTCCACCCGGCTGACTGGCCACTTAAACACCTAGCACAACCCAGCCTGCTGCCACTAAGTTTCTAACCACGCCCAGCTTGCACTCAGTTAAACAACTCACTCCGCCCCATTAGCTGCCACTCACATTAAGCCCCACCCAGCCTTCTACTTTACTAAATAGCCCATCTTCTCCATCACTTTTTTCTTCTCATAATGTACCTGTAATTTATGTTTTATGTGTTAATGACAAATATGTAGTGACTCTATGAGCCTATAATATGAATCCAATCGTATCTGTTTATAGTGCCTTATGTTGTGTAGTTGTGCAAATCACAGCATCTACGATTATTTAGTCTTTGCTCTACAGTGCCTTTCGGAGTGAGCACTATATAAAAAAAAGCAGTGGCTATTACTCCTGACCAATGTTCTTAATTTGTTAACCTATCACACTAGTCAGTGCTACACCAAACTGAATGGGCTCAAAAATGGCCGGCTGGATGGACAATGATGCTGTGTATAGCACCTTTCATCATAGCCCTGCTATCCAAGCCCGCACCTGGGGGGGGGGGCAACCATGACACTTGTCAGGGGCCCGAGCTAGATAGGGGCCCACCCTTTTTCGAGTTTTTCTTTTTCTCGAAAGGTCCATTATTAACGCACATATTTGAAACACGAAAGGGGCCCGAACTCTGTCAGCTGCCTGGGGCCCAGAATTTTCTAGGTGCGGGTCTGTGCTATCCACATTGTAAAAGGGTGCAGGTTTTTGTGGGGGTGGGGGGGGGGTCCTATATATATTAATAACCCTGAGAAATAAAGATTCCTTACCTGGAGGAAAATGAAGAAGACGCTGGTGTGCCCTTCCATCTTTCTGGTTAACAGTCTGGCTAGGTGTGCAGATGGGAGGGGCCAGGAGGATGGGCGGGGTCACACAGAGTCTGCTTCTGGATCTGTAATTCCAGACTTCCACCTTACAGCCAATCAGATTGCACATTTACTGTATATGAGATCGTTTAGACATGAAGGGGCTGTGATGGTGTGGAGGTCCACGCTAATCTCACGTGATCTGGAGCCAGTGAACTCACAGAAGGACAGAAGACAAATGAAGAGATGCGCAGCTCAATTTGAAGCCTTTCTGGAAAAATTCCCCCTTCAGGCTTACTAGGAATGTAAAGACAGCTGAATGTTATTGGAGGCATGCAATATGATTGGCTCATGAATGGGGCGGGGCTGTGGAGGTGGGCGTGCATCTCAATTCATTGGCGTAAACTGGCAAATATGTGAGTCATTGTGCCAACTCCAAATCATTCCCTCCTGCCACTTCAACCACTGCGGTGAGCTCAGACCCCTGACAACATATATAGCGCCTTCTTAAAGCGAGCGCGGTCCAAAAATAAAAGTGTGAATCATCGAACAGGAATGCTCACCCTTTGGGATATATAGCATAGTAAGCACCTAAAAAAAAAGGCTCATTGCAGTATAGTGCTCTTTATAGCGCCTTGCATGGTGAGCCTTATCAGAATGGCCTTCACAGATTTTTCTGAAGTGAATGCAACCTTCAATGGACAATCTGAGCGCTAAGGGCATGAGGGGTCCAAAAACAATTTAATGGACTCTATTGGCTAGGAATGGCATCAATAAAGCACCCACGTCCTTTCTGAGTCTGCATCAAATCGCAGCGCTCTCTGCCTACCACAGTCCATCTGTATAGCGCCTTTCACTGTGAGCACTACAACCACTGCCAGTGTCCATAACCCAATTATCAGCTTTTATTTCATGTAGGACCACTCATTATTAGACAGTTTTAGATAGATAGATAGATAGATAGATAGATAGATAGATAGATAGATAGATAGATAGATAGATAGATAGATGTAAAAGGCACTATATAATAGATAGATAGATAGATAGATAGATAGATAGATAGATAGATAGATATGAAAGGCACTATATAATAGATAGACAATATTAAATTAAAGAGTGATAACAATGCAGGTATAACAGACAATAACTTTGTATAATGTTAACGTTTACCTCCCGGGTATAATTGAAGTGTGGGGTCTCCTCAGTCTGTCAGTGGAGCAGGATGGTGACAGCAGTCTGTTGCTGAAGCTGCTCCTCTGTCTGGAGATGATCCTGTTCAGTGGATTCTCCATGATTGACAGGAGTCTGCTCCGCCCGTCGCTCTGCCACTGATGTCAAACTGTCCAGCTCCGTGCCTACAATAGAGCCTGCCTTCCTCACCAGTTTGTCCAGGTGTGAGGTGTCCCTCTTCTTTATGTTGCCTCCCCAGCACACCACCGCGTAGAAGAGGGCGCTCGCCACAACTGTCTGATAGAACATCTGCAGCATCTTATTGCAGATGTTGAAGGACGCCAGTCTTCTAATGAAGTATAGCCGGCTCTGTCCTCTCTTGCACAGATCATCAGTATTGGCAGTCCAGTCCAGTTTATCATCCAGCTGTCCTCCCAGGTATTTATAGGTCTGTACCCTCTGCACAGTCACCTCTGATGATCACAGGGTCCATGAGGGGCCTGGGCCTCCTAAAATCCACCACCAGCTCCTTGGTTTTGCTGGTGTTCAGTTGTAGGTGGTTTGAGTCGCACCATTTAACAAAGTTCTTGATTAGGTTCCTGTACTCCTCCTCCTGCCCACTCCTGATGCAGCCCACCATAGCAGTGTCATCAGGGAACTTTTGCACGTGGCAGGACTCCGAGTTGTACTGGAAGTCTGATGTATGTTGGCTGAACAGGACCAGAGTAAGTCCAGTCCTCTGTGGCGCTCCTGTGCTGCTGACCACAATGTCAGACCTGCAGTTCCCGAGACGCACATACTGAGGTCTGTCTGTAAGATAGTCCACGATCCATGGCACCAGGTATGAATCTACTGCCATCTCTGTCAGCTTGTCCCTAAGGAGCAGAGGTTGGATGGTGTTGAAGGCGCTAGAGAAGTCTAGAAATATAATTCTTACAGCACCACTGCCTCTGTCCACGTGGAGAGGGATCGGTGTAGCATACAGATGATGGTATCCTCCGCTCCCACCTTCTCCTGGTATGTGATCTGCAGAGGGTCGAGGGCGTGGTGGACCTGTGGCCTCAGGTGCAGCAGCTGCCGCTCCATGGTCTTCATCACATGTGACGTCAGAGCGACAGAGCAACATGGCAAAAAGAAAACATGAAACTGCCAAAGTAGTTTCTTTTTTCAGTTAAAGTCCATCTCTGCCTAATGTAGCACTTTTGATCGTAAGGAGTTTGTTTCTGATTATCAACGAAGTGTTGTATTGGAAATCCCACTTCTGGCACCAACATATCCCTCCACCCACAGGCACGTCCTATAGGTTTGATAAGGTTGATATAGGTTTGCCAGATGAGAAAAGCACTATATGAATTGCTACAGTAAGTTATTGATGAAGTTCAGTTGTTATCATGTCCAACATCAAGTCTTCAAATCCCACTTCCGCCACCAAAACGTCCTTCCACCCATAGGTGCATAGCGTAGGTTTGGGTAGAATGCTACAAATGAAAGGCACTATATGAAGTGCCAAGTAATTATTTGATGACATTGGGTTGTTATCATGTCTGACATCAAATCTTCAAATCCCACTTCTGGCACCAACATGTCCCTCCACCCACAGGCACGTCCTATAGGTTTGATAAAGTGCCAGATGTGAAAGGCGCTATATGAAATGCTAAGTGATTCATTGACGAAGTTCAGTTGTTAACATGTCATTATCATCAAGTCTTCAAATCCCACTTCTGCCACCAGCGCGTCCCTCCTCCCACATGTACGTAGTGTACGTTTGGGTAAAATGCTACAAGTGAAAGGCGCTATATGAAATGCTAAAGTAAAGAATTCATTGATGAAGTCCATTTGTTATCATGTCTGACATCAAATCTTCAAATCCCACTTCTGGTACCAACACGTTACTCCTACCGCTGGCATTTGCTATGGGTTTGGTATTGTGCTGTGTGTGAAAGGCACTATATGAAATGCTAAGTGATTCATTGATGAAGTTCAGCTGTTATCATTTCTGACATGAAGTTTTCAAATCGCACTTCTAGCACCAACAAGTCCCTCCACCTACAGGCATATGCTATGGGTTTGATAAAGTGAAAGGCGCTATATGGAATGGTGCATAATCAATCGATAACGCTGGGTTTTTAATCACATCTAAAGTCTGCAGACAGCCACATTCACAGACAGTGGTTAGAATCCATGGCACTTGTTTTTGCAATGAGGTGCCCAGCCCTAGTGGTGAACCTAATGGGGTCGCCCGAACCCCCCAGTGAAGTGTCCCGTCGTCTTCCTCTACCCACAAGGCTGCGCTCCTTGGCCGGTGCCGTTTCACCAAGTCAGCAGTGTCCTTGTTTCTTCTCCTATTAATATCTGCCTGCTGGTTGAATTCCCCTGCCATCACCGTGTGCCAGATGCTCGCTTATTGATTACACACAATGGGAGGAGAATCCAGCGGCTCCTGGCCCGACATCTTGGACTTGAGCTGTTAGTCCACTTGTGTGGCTTTCTATTGTACTGCCTTGCGAGATGTGAAAGGCGCTATACTGTAGGCCAGTCCTTTTACTTTCACCTTCAACACCATCCAACCTCTGCTCCTTAGGGACAAGCTGACAGAGATGGCAGTAGATTCACACCCGGTGGCATGGATCATGGACTATCTTACAGACAGACCTCAGTATGTGCGTCTCGGGAACTGCAGGTCTGACATTGTGGTCAGCAGCACAGGAGCGCCGCAGAGGACTGGACTTACTCTGGTCCTGTTCAGCCAACATACATCAGACTTCCAATACGAGTCGGAGTCCTGCCACGTGCAAAAGTTCACTGACGACACTGCTATGGTGGGCTACATCAGGAGTGGGCAGGAGGAGGAGTATAGGAACCTAATCAAGGACTTTGTTAAATGGTGCGACTCAAACCACCTACAACTGAACACCAGCAAGACCAAGGAACTGGAGGTGGATATTAGGAGGACCAGGCCCCTCATGGACCCCGTGATCATCAGAGGTGACTGTGCAGAGGGTGCAGACCTAGAAATACCTGGGAGTGCAGCTGGATGATAAACTGGACTGGACTGCCAACACTGATGATCTGTGTAAGATAGGACAGAGCCGACTATACTTCATTAGAAGGTTGGCGTCCTTCAACATCTGCAATAAGATGCTACAGATGTTCTACCAGACAGTTGTGTTGAGTGCCCTCTTCTACGCGGTGGTGTGGTGGGGAGGCAGCATAAAGAAGAGGGACGCCTCACGCCTGGACAAACTGGTGAGGAAGGCAGGCTCTATTGTAGGCACGGAGCTGGACAGTTTGACATCCGTGGCAGAGCGACGGGCGCTGAGCAGACTCCTGTCAATCATGGAGAATCCACTGAACAGGATCATCTGCAGACAGAGGAGCAGCTTCAGCCACAGACTGCTGTACCGTCCTGCTCCACTGACAGACTGAAGAGACCCCACACTATGCGACTCTTCAACTCCACCTGGGGGGGTAAACGTTAACATTATACAAAGTCATTGTCTGTTATACTGCATTGTTATCACTCTTTAATTTATTTGGAGCTTTTGTCATACATGATAAGGAAAGCGGAAAAAAACAAAAATACATTTAATCCGTTTCCAATCATCTCCTGAAAAGGAAAGTATAATAATCTATAGCTATTAAATGCATATAGCGCCTTTCAAATGCATGCTATGCAGAATCAAATTAAAATGTCATCTTATACTGTGACTTTCAAATGTGTTCAAAATGCAAAAAGAAAATAGAAAAGTCCAACTCCAAAGGGGTAATCCATCTGTATTACTTGTGCATACACTCACCTAAAGGACTATTAGGACCACCATACTAATACGCTGTTTGACCCCCTTTCGCCTTCAGAACTGCCTTAATTCTACGTGGCGTTGATTCAACAAGGTGCTGAAAGCATTCTTTAGAAATGTTGGCCCATATTGATAGGATAGCATCTTGCAGTTGATGGAGATTTGTGGGATGCACATCCAGGGTACGAAGCTCCCGTTCCACCACATCCCAAAGATGCTCTACTGGGTTGAGATCTGGTGACTGTGGGGGCCATTTTAGTACAGTGAACTCACTGTCATGTTCAAGAAACCAATTTGAAATGATTCGAGCTTTGTGACATGGTGCATTATCCTGCTGGAAGTAGCCATCAGAGGATGGGTACATGGTGGTCATGAAGGGATGGACATGGTCAGAAACAATGCTCAGGTAGCCCGTGGCATTTAAACGATGCCCAATTGGCACTAAGGGGCCTAAAGTGTGCCAAGAAAACATCCCCACACCATTACACCACCACCACCAGCCTGCACAGTGGTAACAAGGCATGATGGATCCATGTTCTCATTCTGTTTACGCCAAATTCTGACTCTACCATTTGAATGTCTCCACAGAAATCGAGACTCATCAGACCAGGCAACATTTTTCCAGTCTTCAACTGTCCAATTTTGGTGAGCTCATGCAAATTGTAGCCTCTTTTTCCTATTTGTAGTGGAGATGAGTGGTACCCGGTGGGGTCTTCTGCTGTTGTAGCCCATCCACCTCAAGGTTGTGCGTGTTGTGGCTTCACAAATGCTTTGCTGCATACCTCGGTTGTAACGAGTGGTTATTTCAGTCAAAGTTGCTCTTCTATCAGCTTGAATCAGTCGGCCCATTCATTCTCCTCTGACCTCTAGCATCAACAAGGCATTTTCGCCCACAGGACTGCCGCATACTGGATGTTTTTCCCTTTTCACACCATTCTTTGTAAACCCTAGAAATGGTTGTGCGTGAAAATCCCAGTAACTGAGCAGATTGTGAAATACTCAGACCGGCCTGCCTGGCACCAACAACCATGCCACGCTCACAATTGCTTAAATCCCCTTTTTTTGCCATTCTGACATTCAGTTTGGAGTTCAGGAGATTGTCTTGACCAGGACCACAGCCCTAAATGCAGTGAAGCAACTGCCATGTGATTGGTTGATTAGATAATTACATTAATGAGAAATTGAACAGGTGTTCCTAATAATCCTTTAGGTGAGTGTATACTTGTATATGTATGTATGTATATATAGGGTGGTCCAGATCTAATTATGCAATTTTCTTTATGCTATAACTTTTATTACATAAAAAATCACCCAAAAAATCCCAGACCATCGAGAAGTGTGTGAACTGACGACATGAAGAATCGTCTTTGCTCCGAAACTGGAATCCTCCCCGCATAAATTAAAGTCATCCAGACTATCAGGACCTGCATAATCAGATCTGGACCACCCTGTATACTGTATATATATATATATGTATTTATATTATCACACACATGCAAGTGGGAGGGTGTTGTATGAACCAATTGAAGGTAATTCTATGCCAGGCCAGGGGTTGGCAGGGTACACTAAACCTTCTTCTGTTGTTCTTGCAGACCAAACGTAAGAAAAATCTGTCTGACTCATCCCTGAAGACATCACTTCCTGTTCCGGCGCTCAGGACGATGTCACTTCCGGTTACGATGACGGAAGAAGGTCACTTCTGGTCCCCATTGGTCACTTCCGGTCTTGGCATATAAAGCCGCCATTTTTACAGCCTCAATTCAGTTCACTTTTGGACTCCATCAAAGACACTTCTGTCTGCCTTTTCAATATTCATTGCAGCCATGGAGAACACACGGGGAGCTGCTCCAAACCTTATTGAGTGTGTCGAGTCTGATTAGTTCACAAAATATATATCTATTGTAAAAGATGCAACAGGAGGTAACAAAAAGGTTTGGGGTTTTCCGGCCCCATATATTGTCGACACTCCAGACTTTATCAACAAAAATAAATTGGTCAGACATAAAACAAAACAAGATCGCGGCCATTTTTATATGGGAGGGGCCGGAAGTGCAGGAATGCTGGGAAGGAGTCGTGATGGATGATGGGACTGCTGACGTCATTGAAGGGCAGAAGTGATCGTACTGCGGGCAAGGTCTTTATGGCGGAGCGTCATTAGTTCTAGAGAACAAAGAAACAAGGTCAGTACTCCGCCATTCCCCGCCGGCGAACGTCCTTCGACGTGTTTTAAGATCCGTCCGCGGTCTCCTAATCGCGCATGCGTGACACTATATATGTCTCTACAGTATGTATGTATGTTTATATGCTTTTATTGTGGAGGATGGCTGGGACCCTTGCCTGGTTGGGACACCTTGATGACGGAAGGACTGGGAGGGGACTGGGATAGAAGGAATACCTCCCCAGAACACAAGAGGGCAGTCCCTCTGGATTGGTTTGTTGCTTGGAAGTTCAATCCTGTTGGAGCCAGTGGCCACCACCAGGGGGCGCCTGGACAGTCCCGGAGCCCTGGACTGCAGCACTTCTGCCATACCTGGAAGTGCTACTGGAAGGAGATGAGAGTGCAACTGGGATACTGGGAGCCAGAGTCGGGAGGTGGAGGACAGAGCTTGTGTGGAGTAGTGGAGGTGGTAAAGAAGAGAGAGAGAGAGAGAGAAGAAGAAAGAGAAGAAGATTAACAAACAGAACTGTAGTGGTAATTGAAGGCATTGTGTGCTAAAAGAGAATACAAAGGTGTATTTTGCACTTGTGTCTCTGCCTGTGTGTGTCTACGCTATTTTTATATAGAATCTAATATATGTGGGGCCTTCAGTTGCTTAGAAGTTACACTGGGGTCCTTTGTGACCTCGCCGACTATTACACACCTTGCTCTCGGAGTGGTGGTGGCACGGTGGCGCAGTGGGTAGTGTTGCTGCCTCGCAGTTAGGAGACTCGTCCTTCGCTTCCTGGGTCCTTCCTGCGTGGAGTTTGCATGTTCTCCCCGTGTCTGCGTGGGTTTCCTCCCACAGTCCAAAGACATGCAGGTTAGGTGGATTGGCAATCCTAAATTGTGGGTGTGTGTGCCCTGCGGTGGGTTGGCGCCCTGCCCAGGATTGGTTCCTGTGTTGGCTGGGATTGGCTCCAGCAGACCCCATGACCCTGTGTTTGGATTCAACAGATTGGAAAATGGATGGATGGATATAATATATGTTTAAATGTATATATATTGCACCTTTCACATTTATAACATGCCATGTGGGTGTACTCTACTGTATGTAGTGCCTTTCACATAACCTATGGACTTGGTGACCTGTCAGTATGAACTGCCTATGTTGGACCTTCACATGCATGATAGTTAAACTGAGGAGTATATAGCGCCTTTGACATCCATAACAAGGTAGTTCATTAATATTAATTTATGCAGAGCTTTTCACATTCTTGACAAGGAAAATGAAAAAAAAAAAAAAACAAACAAAATGATTGTGTTGCCTGCCGTATTCACAAAAAGAGAAAGTGTAATAACCAATTTCTATTAAGAGCATATAGCGCCTGTCATATGCATCCATCCATCCATTATCCAAAATGCTATATCCTAACTACAGCGTCACAGGAGTCTGCTGGAGCCAATCCCAGCTAACACAGGGCGCAAGGCAGGAAACAAACCCCGGGCAGGGTGCCAGCCCACCGCAGGGCACACATACACACACACCAAGCACACCGTAGGGACAATTTAGGATCGGCAATTCAACCAAACTGCATGTCTTTGGACAGTGGGACGAAACCGGAGTACCCGGAGGAGAACATGCAAAATCCGCGCGAACCCGGGTCTCCTAACTGCGAGGCAACAGCGCTACCAACTGCGCCACCGTGCCACCCGCCTTTCACATGCATGCTACGGATAATGAAGTTAAAATTACATTTTATATGGCGACAGTCGAGTGTTTGTGGACAATGCACGATGAAAACAGAGAAGTCCTAATGCATCAATAAATATAAAAGTGATAATCCTTCAGTATTACTTGTATATGCCGCCTTTCACGTGTCTAACAGACAAAGTAGAAAAAGAAATGGCTATGAAAGTGTAAGCGTTAAGTGTATATAGCGCCTTTCACATAACATACGGCTGTGGTAACTGCATACAGAGAAACTGAAAAGTTAAACTGAATTGTATATGGCGCCTTTAACATCCATCGCACTTTTCATGTGCGTAATGAAGAAAGTGTAAAACGAAAAACGACTTTTATGTGGTGCTTATCACATTCATGACAGGGAAAAGAGCAGAAATCAATTGATATTAATTGCATGTAGCGCCTTTCAAAAGCGTGCTAATGGTAACGAATTTAAAATTTTATTTTATATTGCGACTTTCATATTTGTGGAAAATGTAAAAGTCTTAACCCATTGGCAAGCGTAAAACTGGCAGTCTAGTCCAGTGTATATAGCGCCTTTCATACCTTAGAAAATTGAAAAACTAAAACGTATTCGTACAAAACTCCCGTCACTTGCAGGAGCATCGCAAGGCATTTCCTAGAAAAAATTAAAAAAAGCAAAATCAGGGAAGCCCCCCATGTCCGCTGTCAGGGACGGGGGGCCGCGCAGTGCCAGGCCCGCTAAAACATTCCAAGCACGCGTGCGACGGTGGGTGGCTTCTTGACGGGCAGATTGACGTGCGGCTCGATTATTTCACCGCAGGAACGCAATCGGCATTGTGCTGCCGTGACTCGAGGGCAGAGCTCCGTTTCGGTTTGATTTCTTTTCTTTTTTTAGAGTTTGGCGATTCTGCAGCCTGAACGCTTCTGGAAGAGACGGCGGGAAGTCCCAGAAGGCGCTTTGGATATCGCGCTGCGCAATCGATGGACTGCGGGGAAATCAATCGGCGGGCTGTGCGAGATTGTCCACATCCCCTCTGTTTAACCCTGTCAACGGGAGACGAGGACGAGGAGGAGGAGGAAGAGGGGGCTGACGCAGCGCCTGGCTAAAGCGGGGTGCCTGATCTCGAGTCCCCTACAGAAAGCACACGCCTTCCGGTGGCACAGACTCGCACCGCCGCACATTCACTTCCGACTTTTTTCGACCCGATTTCCTATTGTAAACAGTCGCCTATTTTTTTAAATAAATTTGTTCAGAAATCAGATGGTTTCAGAAGTTGCATTTTCCATTGAAGGCACCACACCACCCTGGAGGTCTACCACAGGGGACACCCACGGGGCATCCATTACATTACCAACGTGAACACGAGAAGGACATTCAAACCACATCATGTGATCGGCGCTCAAATCCAAATCGTGGTGTTCGCTCGGCAGCTGCACTAACTGCTGAGCCACCCTTTGTTTCTCTACGCCACAGCGGGGGTGTCCAACTCAGATCCCGGAAGTCCGCAGAGACCCATTACTGGTGACTTTTTTGTGTTTTTTTGATTTGAATTTCTGAATTGTTTTACTTCATAAACAACAGACGAACGATAAAGAGACGAAGTGCAGGCCAACAGATCTGAATACACAAATAGGGGGGTCTGTGAAATTTGAAGGTACGCCTCATGAGGAGGTCCTGGGAGTTACACAGGACTCATCCAGGTGATAGATGTAGGCCTACAAGAATTCTAACAGAATATCAGGTTATATAGCGCCTTGCTGTGTAGAGCACAAGTCAAAGGAGGTCATGCTTAAATCATATAGAAGTAAAAATTATACAGAAGTGAGGACTCACCGGCGGTACTGCGTCCAGTTTTGATTTCCATATTACAAAAAAAAAAAACACAAAACAAGAAGATGTACCAGCGCTAAGAGAAGAACAACTGGGCAGGTTCAGGACCACAGACAGCAACCGACAAGGAAAACGGCTACTGTGTGGCGCTTACTACTGCGGACATGGCTGAGATCAAAACGGTGATTTACTTTTGGGTTTCCAGCTGGAGCACAGAAAGGTGACGTGACCTGCTCAGGGTCACACAGTGTGCTGTCAGAAGAGGAACTTGAGGACACAACCTCAGATCCATAGACACTTCGCCACCTGGGCTGATTCAGGAGCATGGAGAGCGTCCGACTAGCAGAGCCACCATTATTATTATTATTATTATTATTATTATTATTATTATTATTATTATTATTATTACTACTACTAGTTATATGACTGACACCTTCATCCAAGACAACTAATATTTGACAGATAAAATTGGTTACATTTTGTTTTTGTTTTTCCAGTTGGAGCTGAGCCAAGTGCAGTGACTTGATCATGGTCACACAGTGTCAGCAGTGGGATTTGACCTCACAATAGAGAGATTTATATTTAATAGATATGATAGACAGGGAAAAAAGAATCGGACAATAGGTCAAAAGGGACATATAGCTAGAAAAGCAAGACCTTATATAACAGATACACAGATACAGAAACGAAAGACACCATGTAATTGATACATAAGTAGATTAACAGAGTGACAGGGATAGATACGAAAGACACTGTATGATGGATAGAAAGGCACTATATAATATAAAGATGAGCAAGGAAAGAAAGTGATCATATAATAAGGAAATAGACAGGAAGATACACACTATAGATAATTGAGACAGGAATTATATAGGCAGTTATATAATTATATAATAGTATAGACTGAAACAAATGGGGCAATAGATAGATAGATAAATGAAAGGCACTATATGATAGATAGATAGATAGATAGATAGATAGATAGACAGACAGACAGACAGACAGACAGACAGACAGACAGAAAGGCACTATATAATAGATAGATAGATAGATAGATAGATAGATAGATATGAAAGGCACTATATAATAGATAGATAGATGAAAGGCACTATATAATAGATAGATAGATAGATAGATAGATAGATAGATAGATAGATATGAAAGGCACTATATAAAAGTTAGATAGATAGATTGTGGTGGGCTGGCACCCTGCCCGGGATTGGTTCCAGCCTTGCGCCCTGTGTTGGCTGGGATTAGTTGCAGCAGACCCCCGTGACCCTGTGTTCGGATTCAACGGGTTGGAAAATGAATGAATTAATAGATAGATAGATTGATGAAAGGCACTATATATTATTAGATAGATAGATAGTTATGAAAGGCACTATATAATAGATAGATAGATAGATAGATAGATAGATAGATAGATAGATAGATAGATAGATAGATAGATATGAAAGGCACTATATAATAGATAGATAGATAGATCTTGGATATTGTGGGCCACCTTGGCTGTTTATTAAAAACTTCATCAAGTGTCCTCTGTTCAATTCCACAGCTTAGTCCCTTGCGGTTCATTGTCGTCTGGGGTGTTTTTTTGGTTTTCTGGATTGTTTTCTTGGTGTTGTGGGTGACGACCTCCTTGCTCTTTGTTGCTTTTCTAGGCAGACACGTTTTCCTGATGTTTGCCATCTCTAGCACTTTTCTTGATTTTTCTAATATGTAAATTCATTTTTTTTTCTTTGTTTAGACTGTTTTTTTTTCCCTGGGATGTTTACAGTAATCTGAATTTTGAAAAGCCTGTTCCCTTATTTTTGGAGCCCGGATAGGCCAAAGCCTGCCAGTCGAGTTTAGGCTCAGGCCCTGTGAGGACTCCTCTCTGAGGTCTCACTCCCTTTTACTTTTTATTTTGTATGCACACACTGAGCCTCCACATCACATCTGAGAGGACAGAACGAACACAACAATCATACCTGAAGAATAACAAAAAGATCACAAAAAATGCAGTGCCACTTGAAGTGCCCAGCTATGGCTGGGGGTCTCCTGCTTGCCTGGAGGGTCTCCTTCCATCCACCACCTACCATGTGAAGGTGCCAACGTGACGCAATCCGTCGTTTGCAGGTCCACGTTGAGTGAATCAGAGGCGCCTTAAATGCATTTCTTTTTTTGACTCCCTAATGACTCGGGCTAACGTGTGTTTAGCGTTGGGTGAGACGTCACTTAAATATAAAGTGAACCTCCAACTTCCCAATTATGCCAAACAAAATCTGCATAATTTAAATGGTGCTCGGGATAATAAATGCACTTACGGAACCATTAGCTGCCGGCTTCAGTTTGAAAAGCTTTTAAGCGGACGCTGCACATCCGACGAACTGGGGAGAGCGCCGGCGGCGCGTAAACCCATTATGTACAAAGCCATCACAAGTCGATTTTAAACAATTACGAGCTTCTTAAGGTAAATGCTTTATATTTATGAAACATTACTTAAATCTGAACTTTTGCTTGCTGACAAAAATGTCAACACAATGAAGTGACGCTCCGGCCGTGACTGAGGAGTGTGACGACATTGGATTATGTGCCATTCGGTGGGCTGTCGCTGAGACTTGTGGCCAATAGGAGGACGGGCAGGAGTGACAAGTGACGAGTGGCCTGGTGTGGTGGCACTTGATCCCAGAAGATCTGAGGAGAGGTCGCCGCTTACTGGAGTCCCGAGAGCAGGTTGGCTCTTCGTCTTCTCCTTCATTAAAACGTCCCACCCTGGTCTGGTGCCCGTGCAGGTCCGACTGGTGGGTGGTGTCGCTGAGTGTTTTATCCCGGCTCAAGTTTATTTTCTTTTGATTTCCTTGGCTCATCTTCTGCGGTTGAATGTGATGCTGCCTTCTTAACATCTGTGCAGTGGACTCAAGGCTTCTTCAGACCCCTTAACTTTCTTCACCCTCTTTGTCGTATTGTAGATTTAATTTTACGTGGCAAAGAAATGGCCATTTTTGACCCACCGATCTGCATTCAATATCCCATAATGACAAAGTGGCCACGTGGTAAAGAAAGGTTTGCAAATGAATTAAAAATTGAAAGCCGAAATCTCTCATCCCTTGGCGTTTCCAGACCATGAATTCAGCATTTTGTATGGAGAAGCTTCTTTAGCAGCAATGCCAGCTCTGAGTCTTCTTGGCGATGTCTCTACACGCTTTGCACGCCCGAGTTTGGGCCGATCCTCGTCGACAACAACAACCTTTATTTCTATAGCACACTTTCATACAAATAGTGGAGCTCAAAGTGCTTTACATGATGAAGAAAGAGAAAAAAAAGATAAGAATTAAAATCGGAGAGCACTAATTAACATAGAATAAGAGTAAGGTGGTCCGATGGCCAGGGAGGACAGAAAAAACAAAACAAAAACAAAAAAAACTCCAGACGGCTGGAGAAAAAAATAAAATCTGCAGGGGGTCCAAGACCACCCAGCCAGCCCATCTACCTAACATCAATGATCAGTCCTCAGGGTATTCAGGGTTCTCATGGAAGGACTTGACGATGATGGTCACGTGGACTTCTGGCCTTCAATCCATCAATGGAGGGACATCACGGTGCTTTGATCAGGTGGTGGTGGCGCAGATCAACATGACAGAAAACTGGAAAAAGAACAGAAGAGAAAGTAGGGGTGAGTACGGATTGTGGAGCCACCATGAATAGTAATGAGAATGAATTAGATATAAAGAGCATCAGGATTTAACTAAGATGACGTTATGAGAAGGCCACGTTAAAGTAACGTGTGTTTAGCAGTTTTTTAAAGTACTCCACTGTACACTTGTACTTGAAAGTTTGTGAACCCTTTAGAATCTCTCTGTGTAATTCACTAAGGCAAGACACCTATGGCGCACGCAGGGAGGAGCCACGCCCACCAACTCTAATACCATTGGATACGACGACAACTCGCAGAGCCACGCCCACCAACTCACAGAAAGAACGGCGTCATTTATATTCGTCTGTCGTAGAGGCCACGTTGACTGTTCATAGAGGCGTGTTTCTCGCGGAGGTGAGTCGCCATATGCAGCGTGTAAAACGGTTTGCGAGGGGTATCCCATGGGATCCTGAAAACAATCCTTTACAACTGAGGTTAAAACACAATGAAGTGAGCAGTCTTTAAAAACCGAGTTTTCGGTTTCGCACAACCGCGTGCACCACAGCCAACTGCTTTACACGCTACATACAGCGATTCGCATCCGCGACAAACATGCGTCTTCTTAGAAAGTCTACGTGAGTCACAGGTGCATCTGGACTGTGACAAGACGACAACAACTCGAGTGACGAGTTGGAGGTGGGCACATGAGTGATGGCGGTCCGCCAGTTTTCAGTCAGGGACGATTGTGTGTTGGTTCGTTCGGTGCATTGTTACAATGTCGCTTTTCTTGCTGATTTATTACATTACCGATTTATCAAATGTTAATGTTCTCCCTGTGCTTAAAAATCATTAAAAAAATTGGCCTGATTATGCGGCGTACCAGGCTAGTTTTCTAGATTTCTGTATAAATATGACCTAAAACATCATCAGATTTTCACTCAAGTCCTAAAAGTTGATAAAGAGAAACCAGTTAAACAAACGAGACAAAAATATTATACTTGGTCATTTATTTATTAAGGAAAATGATGGAATATTATATATTTGTGAGTGGCAAAAGTATGTGAACCTAACGGATTAGCAGATAGTTTGAAGGTGACATTCGAGTCAATGGGATGCCAATCAGGTGTGAGTGGGCACCCTGTGTGATTTAAAGAACAGGATCTATCAAAGTCTGCTCTTCACAGCACATGTCTGTGGAAGTGTATCATGCCACCAACAAAGGAGATTTCTGAGGACCTCACAAAAAGAGTTGTTGATGCTCATCAGGCTGGCAAAGGTTACAAAACCATCTCTAAAGAGTTTGGACTCCACCAATCCACAGTCAGACTGAGTACAAGTGGAGGAAATTCAAGACCATTGTTACCCTCCCCAGGAGTGGTCAACCAACAAAGATCACTCCAAGAGCAGGGCACACGTGTAATAGTCGGTGAGGTCACAAAGGACCCCAGGGTCACTTCTAAGCAACTGATGGCCTCTCTCACATTGGCTAATGTTCATGGGTGACACCTCAGCACCACACTGATTCAGTCTGAGATGTCCAACAGTGACAATCCTGTCACCAACTAACGCAAGTTGGAGGACCTGCTTGTAGGACTGGATGCCAGTTAACGTCATACCCAGGTGCTGAGGTGTCACCTGTTGCACGGCTGCACTTGATGAGGGACAAAAAAAAAAAAACTGAGACCAGCAGCAAAACCAGAAAGTCCAAAGGGGAGTTCTGGAAATAACTGGGTAGGCTGTTTATTGTGGACCACAGGTGAGTTCCAGGAAGTGTCCTCTTTGAAGTTTAGCAAGGTTCCATTCATTCAAGATAGATGTAAGGTTTGGGAGTTTGAGGAGGTGGGCAGGGGAAGCTGAGGTTTGGGGTCCCCCTAAAGGTGAGCTACTCAAATGAGTAACAATTGAAGGTGAACATTAATGTGTAATAGAAGTGTTGGCTGGTTTCTTAATGGCGGTGGGCTTAAACCGACTGTAACATAACGAAATGTGAGACTTTCTCTATTGTTTCATTCGAAGACAATTGTAAACTACATGTTCGTTTTCACATTCGTGATAATCACTTTTTAATTCCGTGTCGCCATTACAGGCCACACACACACACACACAGCTCTCGTTGACGTTTTACTCTGCCTGTCCCCGCGTTGATTCGCCGTGCTCCTCATTTCGTTTACAGCCACACGGCGTCACCTCTGGTGCTATATAGCGCCTTTCATAAGCATTCCAAGCTGAGCGCTTTCCTCCTCGGTCACGCAGGGCGGTGGTGACAACTTCTCACTGTAATCAGCCTGTAATGAATCCGATAAATAACGCGTCGGTGACACAAATAACCGCATGACGATGAGGCAGGTGAAGAGATCGCCGAGGTTAAATAATCCTCGAGATGAATAAATATTAGCGGCACTTCCTAAATCATTCGAGAGTTCAGGCCACGTCGTGCCGTTAAAGATTTTCAAAGAGCCTGTTGATTTATGTTAATTCGAGGGAGATTTCGAAACGAAAGGCTGCCTCTTAATTTATTAGCGCGGCGCCAAGTGACGTCACGGAGGGCGGGAAAGGTGAGCGCGGATTAGCGGAGATCGAGCGGCGCGGCGCGGCGGCCAACGGGGCTCAGGCGGGAAGCTGAACCTCAGACAAGCGGCCGCTGTGCAAATGTCTGATTGAAGCTCTGCTGACCTTTTCGACTGCACGGCAAAATCTCCGAAGGCTTAAATCCGTTATACAGACTGCGGCTCAATGTCCGCCTGCTAAGGAGTTCCACAGAACCGGGTCGCCGATTTTCTTGGCCTTTCTGGTTTAAATAGACTCGGATTTGAACCTGCGTGTGAATGCGCTTAGAGGGTCTGGGAGGAAAGAAAACGGAAAGAATACACCTTGGCTTTTCCATCGGGTGCATTTCAGGCGGCAGGGGGCACTACGATGAGTGTCTCATAGAGTACCTTTCACAAAACCCTTTAAAGAACAAGCATTAAGAATCAGTCACTTTGTCTGATATAGTGGCTTTTACAAAATCCTTCAAGAAATCACCAAGAATCAGTTATTCAGTCTGATATAGCGCCTTTCACAAAGATATTTAAAAATCAAGAATTGGTAACTCTATAGGCGGCACGGTGGCGCTGTGGATAGCTCTGCCACCCCGCAGTTAGGACACCCTGGTTCGCTTCCCAGGTCCTCCTTGCATGGAGTTTGCATGTTCTCCCAGTGACTGCGTGGGTTTTCTCCCACAGTCCAAAGACATGCAGGTTGGGTGCATTGGCGATTCTAAATTGTCCCTAGTGTGTGCTTGGTGTGTGGGTGCCCTGAGGTGGGCTGGCGCCCTGCCTGGGGTTTGTTTCCTGCCTTGTGCCCTGTGTTAGCTGGGATTGGCTCCAGCAGACCCCTGTGACCCTGTGGTTAGGATATAGCGGGTTGGATAATGGATGGTAACTCTATCTGATATAGCGCCTTTCACAAACACCTTTAGAAAATGCATCAAGAAACAGTAAGTCTGAGATGGCACCTTTCATGGAGCCCTTTAAGAAATCCTCATTACTAATATTAGGAATCAGTCGCTTTTTCTGATATAGTGTATTGTCTTTAAGAAATGACCAGGAAACAGTAACTCTGATATAGCGCCTTTCACAAAGCCTTTTAAAAATCAAAAGATTTTTTTTAACTCTTTTTTAACTCTGTGTGGTAAAGAGAGCCCTTTCAGCAGATCATCATAAATCAGTAAGGTAGTCTGAAATGTCAACTTTCACAAAGGAATCATCGAGAATAAGGAAATCTAATATAGTGCCTTTCACAAAGCCTTTTAAGACGTCAAGAATCTGTACCTTTGTCTGATATAGTGCCTTTCACAAAATCCTTTAAAATCAGTAATAGGGATAAGCAAATCAGACTGATATAGTATCCTTCACAAAACCTTTTAGGAAAAAAGCATTAAGAAATCTGTAATTCAGTCTGATATAGCGCCTTTCACAATGCTATTAAAAACCAAGAATTGGTAACTCTGTCTTATATGGTGCATTCCACAAAGTCCATTAGAAAAACATCAAGAAACAGTAAGTCTCATATAGTGCCTTTCACAATGACTTTTACATAGATAGATAGATAGATAGATAGATAGATAGATAGATAGATAGATAGATAGATACAGCACTATATAATAGATAATAGATAGATAGATAGATAGATAGATAGATAGATAGATAGATAGATAGATAGATAGATACTTTATTAATTGCAAGGGGAAATTCACATAATCCAGCAGCAGTATACTGATACAAAGAAACAATATTAAATTAAATAGTAATAAAAATGAAAAAAAGGCTGGCGCCCTGCCCAGGGTTTGTTTCCTGCCTTGCGCCCTGTGTTCGCTGGGATTGGCTCCAGCAGACCCCCGTGATCCTGTGTTAGGATATAGCGGGTTGGACAATGACTGACTGACTGACTGACTGATTGACTGAAAATGACTTTTAAGAAATCACCAAGAATCAGTAATTCAGTCTGCTATAGCGCCTTTCATATAGCGCCTTTCACAATGCTATTAAAAAATCAAGAACTGGTAACTCTGTCTAATATAACACATTCCACAAAGCCCTTTAGAAAAACATCAAGAAACAGTAAGTCTGATGTAGCGCCTGTCACTAACTAAGCCCTTTAAGAAATCATCATTGCTAATATCAAGAATCAGTCACTTTTTCTGATGTATTGTCTTTCAGAAAACCCTTAAGAATTGATCAGGAAACTGTAACTCTGATATAGCGCCTTTCACAAAGCCTTGTAACCACAAATCTGAACACTTTCTGAAATAGTGGCTTTCACAAAATTCTTTCAAAAATCAACATTAATATCAGTAATTCAGTCTTATGTAGCGCTATTCATAAAGAATTTTAAAAATCAAGAATTGGTAGCTCAGTCTGATATAGCGCCTTTCACAAAACCCTTTAAGAAGTCATCAAGACTCAGGAACCCTGGTATTGTGCCTTTCATGGAGCCCTTAAGGAAATCAGCAATAACATCAGTAACTCTGTCGCACTAAGTAACGCTAAGTGAAGGACTATCCCGCCAGTGTTAACACCTTATTTACACCTGAGTCAGTTGAGTGAAATTCCATATAGTGCCTTTCACAGTATTTCATATCACATGGTTATTTAGATAATAAAAAAGAGCTAATAAATGGTGTCGAGATGGCGTGCCGGCGCCTACTCTTTCTTGACCCGGGGTCCACTCCCATGTGTGTCCTGGTGGGTTTTTCTCTCGAGGCTCCGCTCGCACATCTCAAAGTATTGGAAAGCACCCTGACGGTGAGCGGGTCTGGATGTGCCATGCAGTTGTGTGCAGCTCTCTCACCTGGTACTGCTATTTGGGTGCCGCCCGCCTCATTTTGTTCTTCCTCTTATATCCCAAGTCGGCAGGTGCCCCTCCATACCTTATCCCCCCTTTTTTATGTTTTATTTAGGTGTGGGTCTCCCATTATAGCAGGGTCGGCATCTAGCTTAAGGCCTAGAAGACACCAGCCTAGGGGCACTAGGACTTAGTAGGCGCCAGGAGAGGACCTGCCACGAGGGCATTATGGGTGCGTGCCCAGGGACAGCGACGGTAAGGAGTCTTGTCACCGATCAAAGCACCGCTCGCTGACATCACAAGTGAGAAATCCTGCACTGCACTAAACGCCTCGGTGTCTGCTAGCTGCATAGGTGTGATCAGTTCTCTGTTAAGGATCCAGGGGTCTGTGGGGTGGGGCAGGTGGTCCTAATAGCCGAGCCCCAGTCCCTCTCCCCCCATGTATCATCAAATGTCACCATAGCACATAACTAGAAGAAGACTTGTCCCCCGTTCTTTACACAGCGCCTACAAACTGCGCTTCCATCCCCAATGCCAACTCTTCGATTTCATATATAAGTCTGAACGCGCTTCGATCTCCAGACAGAGAATCCATCCACCATAGTCTAGGGTCGCCAGGTACCCCTTGAGCCCAGACTCTCACCATGTCACCAGACAGTCCCCAGACGGTATTTGCAGTTTTGATGCCCATACTTGTTAAATGTGGAATGTTTGGTGATGGTCGGTTTGCACCCCTAGGACTTTTTGCCTATGAAAGCCGAATTCTTCTCTTCTTGATACACAGGCAGTTAGTGAGGCATCACAACGGACTCTTGGCTCCTTCATCAAAATTCACTTTTCAGAAGCGTGGAAACGCGTGAGGCTGCAGAAGCTCATCGGTGTCCCTAAGGAATGAAGAGCAAAAGAGCCTTTGCTTGGCATCGATTACACTGGGCGGCTGGCAGCGATAAATTTAAAGCCATACGGGTGCCATGTGTGCCCGGTGTACCTAGTGGGCGAGGAACAGTTACGACGAGTAAATGAAGACGAGGCTGACCAACTCGTACACCTCCAACATCTGACGGGGTTAACGCCTATAAAAAAGACGTGGGCACCTAAAAATTCAAAGCTTTGTCTGTGCAAGAAAGACTTCCAGCTCAATGAAGGAGAAAATAAACGCTTGGTGGGCAACAAAAACCAAACGAGTGTGATTGCAGGCAGGCGGCTATCTAAAGCCACCAGCGGGGGTTCGTCCGTTTATGTCTATCCAGGGGCTTTTCTAAGATTATATTTAAGGGTCTCAGTCCCCTCTTTGACTGTCTGCTTGGGGTTTCACGCGAGTCAAACGTGTTATATAAAGTAGAAGAGGGGGTCGGAACGGGGTGGTCTCCGTTTGGGATTTAAGCACGGTCTAGTTGATGGTATTACATAGTTCAGGGGCTTTGGTGTATTGGGTGGGCAAACAGATCGGGATCTTATTGATCGTGCGTATCCGGGACTGAAAGATCAGGGGGTTGGCATCATAGATCAGAGGCTTAAACTCTTAAAACAAACTGCGCCTATCCACTTTGATCAGTGAGGAGCAGAACTCCAGTCGCTAGATACCTAAAGAAAGTACAGGGGTAGAAATACCGCGCTCACGTGGTCTCGAACAGACCCGAGGTGTCGAGTCAGAACATCACGTGAACGCTCGACGAACTCGGATTTGCGAGTCAAAACGAAGTTACTGTACCCGAATTGTCCGAGTCGTGACGTACCGCTGACGTCTCACCTTAGTCAGTTTAAGTGAAACACATGGCCTGGTACGGTCAGCCAGTTTGGAGGGAAGCGATACATATTTAAATCGTTAATTGCACTCTTTATTTGTCATTTAACGTGCTGTAGACCAAACAACAAATCAGCAGCAATCTCACGATTTTTCCGAACGGTCAGACAGGAAACCCACGTGATCACCCAGAAGCGCGAAGATGAAACGTCACAAGCAGTCCGGGAGCTCGTGAACGAAAGTCGCCTGACGCGCAGAGTTACCAGTCGTGACGGTTTCGCCGCTGTGAAACCTAAGGAAGATCACTGGTGCCAAAATGAAACGTAATCCGCCGTGTTAACTACATGGACATGCAGTTCATGTGCACGTGAGGCATTTCAGGCAACGATCGATTGCTTTCAGCGACAGCATTCAGATGTCGTGTCGGTTTAAAATACAATACTAAAGCGTTCTGCACGTATTCGTGTCCATGGTGAATCAAATTAAAGTATTGAATATCGTGGTATTGCTTATATGCGTACTGAAAAACACTGAACTGAATCAAAATTTTAAACTATCGCCAAGCCCTACTTTGCAGAGATCTGTACTCATATTTATCATATCACACATGTCAGCGTGTCGTAACTAAAAGCAAAGCAAATGCATTGAATTTATGTGTAATCGAATGACCAATCAGCGTTAAGAGCTGGGCTAAGGGGCGTGAACAGTTGAGGGGTAACAGGGAGCTGACAAGGCAGAGGTCTCATCGGCGGCCGATGTAGATGATGATTTCACTCTCTAACGTGTTGAAAGAAGGGTCACAGAAGGTACGAATGATAAAGTTTCTGCGGTCGAGTGGGGAAGGTCAGGTCCAAGAGGTTCATTTTGGGGCGCCAACCCGATCGCTCCTGTTTAATCAAAGCAAAGTGAAAACAAAACAAGCGCCCTGTGGCACAGAACAAAAATCAAACGGGCAAAAAACCGAGAGGCTCGGGGGGGCTTAGTGAGGACCCGAAGAGTCCGTCTCTTTGAAGGCTACACAACAGCAGCTCCCTCCTGTGTTGTGCTCTGATCACATGGAGACCCCATGATTTACAGGTGGGAGGCCTGAAGGGGCGGAGTCAGCTGCCCTCACCGGTACTCTGGCGAAAAAGAAAAAGACCCCTTAAGGCCAAAGTGTAAAGATGGTGTTTATCGAGGGTGTCAGAATTGCACTAAAAATCTGAGTAGGATAAGAATCTGTCCAACCTCAGAGCGAGACACCAGAAGAAGTAATGAAGGGTCCTAAGACGTCCAGCGAGGAGTAGAAGGTCACTTCAGAGAAGGAATGACGTCACGGTTTTTTACGACAACCTCTTGCTGACACTCACGATGACGTTTTGCCGTCATCTGATCCTAAGGCTGAGACATTGCACTGAGCTGCCACTTCTCATAATCATCGATAATACTGGAACGAGCAGTGAGATGGACAGACTGGGACACACACACCGAATGAGAGCTCAGCCCTCGTTTACGGTTACTTTTATTTTACAATGAATGATCTACCGCTGTACATTCAGAAGAAACACCGTCTCGCTGCAATGGCAACAGGAAACATCTCGCCAAGTTCACTGTATCACACGCCTGCGATTGGGAGGCTGCTGGAGGGCCTGAATAATAGCAGTACCACGCCAGACCAGGAGGTGGCGAGCTGCACTAACTTTCTCTCTTAATCCTCTGCAGACCATCCTGGAGAAATCCCACTAGGTCCCGGGGCCACTGATGATGTCACTTATGGTCACGGCCCTTAAAGCCACCATGTTTTCCCACTCAAGTCAGTTCTGAACACAACTCAAAAAATAAAAGCCATTTGCAGCCTGGGTGTATTGTATGGGTGGCTGCCCCAAACCTTTGATGTCACTTGGCTATCTTTGTTACAGTGGCGTAGTCAGCAGGATTGAGAAAGAACGTTAGTGCATTAGGACGCCCAATCACTCTTTGTGGCATTACAGTGACATTCAAACATCGGGGTATGTCAACAGCTGATCAAAGAGCAGAAATGGGGTGGACTTTGTGGCTGAGCTGTCACTGCTCCTCGACGCTTCCACGTCACAGTAATGGCACCTACAGCTGGCCAGGGCAGATCTAGCAGTGGAGACTTGTGACCAAGGTGACAATCTGTGACAGTCACCGAGCTCTTCAGTAAGACCCAATGTTTGTCAATGGAGATTGCATGGCTGTGTGTTCACTTTTAACAATGAAACACACTGAACTCCATCATTTTTTGGGTGTCCTCAGACTTTGGGCTGTTTAGTTTATCCGTGTCATTTTTGTCAATTTAAAGTATAAATCTTTAGACTGTCCGTGTTTATCACATAGCAAACCCCACCATCATTGTTACTTAAAATAAATAAATAATTGAAAAAGTATCAGGCATGCAAAAGAAAAAGTGAAAGGAGACCAACTCAGATAAATCCGTATCTGGAATTGCTTCTTAGAAATCCCCAAATGCAATACGTGGCGGGGTGGGGAGAGAATCCCACCTTTAGTTTTGTGTAGTAGAAGTTCAGGACTCCATAATTTAATAGCAAAAAAAAAAATGAAATGGGGGCACTTTAACGCATTTCAACACCCAGAGGGGGTACATCAAGAAAGACTGAGGACACCTGGCCTTGCCGGTATGTCATTGGTCACTCGTTTCCTTTGATTAGCAAGTCCGCTGTTCCCAAAAGCATGCTGGGTGACAACAGCCATCGAGATCTAAGATGACTCTCTGCTCTCATAGCATTGGGTATGTATTAATAGGTGTGTGTGTCTAGGGGGGGGCTAGCCAGGTGGTAGAGCATTCCAGGGGGTCTTACTTACCATTTGGAACCCCTACTACAGATGAGCATGACATTCCAGTATGAAAACCCACTTCAGATTTGTAGGACCCCCAGCAGCATAAATCCACCCTACAGACAGGGCCCACCGTTACCCACACTGACAGAGCGTCAATTTAAATTGACTGATTCACATCACCCATGAAGGACCACCCCACCCACACTGGATGTGGGCTAAACAATCAGAGTATCCAAAGGAAAAAAAAATAAAACACGGCGAGCAGGTCTGGCATCTGAACCAATGCACCTCATGCCATCCATATCAGAATAACCTGGATTAAATTTCCATCAGGGTGCCATGGGGCACATGACAGTCACTGTGTAACTTGAGTGGTGGCAAGCCTATAATGGAGCTTTCCACACTGGCACATCTGTACCGATTTAAAGACCTCCAGATAAGTGTGTGAAAATGAGTCACTCTTCTATGTGCCAGTATGCCAGGCCTGGAACAAATAATGCTGGGCCAGACCTGCAAGCATTAAATTCAAGTAACCAGGTGTATGGTATAAATGTTTACTGCCAATGGGAGACAACTGGCACACATCAGTGGCATTAGTAATGTGCCATTGATCCTACACAATCACATATGTAATGATGTGGGTGACATAAAGTCGTGGTAAAAGCCATTCTGGCAGCGTTGGCTCAAACTGGCATATGGAAGGAATATTGGACAAATACACTTGGGTCAGGCAAATCTCTGGCATTAAATCTTAAGTTAGCATGGGCACAGGTAACTTCACAGGAATATGCCACCTGTGAAAGTGGCCGTTAGAAATTCAACAAAGGGCCACCCTTCTACATCATGGCCTTTCAGACACCCTGAACAGTCCTATGCCAAGTGGGTGACATTTTGTAAAATGTCCAAACTGAGACAACAGAGCCAGCCACTGTGGTCACAGACTCCGCGGGCATCCTGGCATAGGGTTCAGTCGTTCGGCTCTACCAAAGCCCCGCACTCCCGTCCAGCGTGGCGCTCTGAGCCCCGGCCACCTGACGGCTGCGCTTTCTTGCTTCGTCACGTTTGGTCACAAGGGGGAGGCATTGACACAGCTCAGCGAAGCCATTAGCCGGTGTCGGCGCGCTGCCACGCGGTGCCTTTGATATAATTGAGGTCTCGGACCTTTTGCAGGAGCAGATATTGGTTTGTATGGGGACGTGGTCAGGGAACAATGAATTTCCATAAGTGGATGTAAAATTGTATTTGGAACGTCGCCTGCATATTAAGGACCTCAGCGGCGGCGGTGGCGACGGCGACAACGGGGGTGAGGCGCGCTCGGCTATTGTTTACAGACGCAGGGGGACGGAGGGAGAGCCGCGGACGGGGAGCCCCACGTCATTAGGCCGGCGCGCGGAGTTCACGGCGGTGCGCGCGTCTAAACTCTTGCAGTACACGCGACAGATGCAAGTGCACAATACGGGGTGTCACAAAACAAACACACGCGCACCGTATACATCAAAGTGTGTCACGCATAACACTCACGCATGTGACATAGCGGTCTGTCATCAGCACGACATCAGACACACACACACATCATGTAGCCACACATGCGGAGAAGGAGGAGCATAGCGCACAAGCAGGACAGAGGAGACTTGAAATCACACAACACACACACACACGAACACACACACAATTCACGTATGTGTGCATCAGCGCAAAACTGCACACAATCCTACACAATGGGGGTCCGGGCAGTACGTAAACATGGGGTGACACACACCTAACTCAGATCACTTCTCATAAACACAACACACGTAAATGCAGTGTGTCACATCAACACAACATCTGACACACACACACGCCATGCGCCGCAGTGCACGTGTCTACACAATGGGGGCTTTAACACGTGAAGGTGCGTCACATACGCACACACACAACTTATCATAAAACACTTCTGATAAGGCATCGCACTCCTATCATGGCCCACAATGCACACATTCCTACACAATGAGGGCCAGTACTGCACGTGAAAATTGTGTCTCACACACACACACACACAGCAAATTCACGTGTCTACGTCAGCGCAACATCACACACATTAATGCAATGCACACATTTACACAAAGGGGGCTTCAATAATCGTACTGTTCATGAAAGTGTGTTTCACACGCACACACACACCACACAGAGAAGACTTCTATTAAAACCACACACACAATTCACATATGTCTACATCAATGCAACGTCACACACATGCCGACAGAATGGGGGCCTTGGCTGCACATAAAAATTGCATTACAGTCACACACACACACACACACACACACCAAACACAGAAGACTTAAAATGAACACAAAACACACCAACACAGCGAGTCACACAATTCACATACGGCGACACCAACACAACATCAATGCACACACAGTCTACACCAAGAGGGGTCTATACTGTACGGAAAAATGGCGTCTCTCTCACACAAACATACACACACACACACACACCTAATATGTCACTCAGTGTGTTACACACATATATACTCACCACGTCAACCGTGTCCTGAAACGCAGAGTCACAGCACAAAATACAAATTGTGTTACACGAGACACTCACACGTATCAGGCTAAGGCGCCAGCCCCACAGGTCAAGAAGCTGGGCACGCGCGCGCACGCGCAAACACACACACACACACACACACATAGAACTGGTCGTCTGCTCCACACGTATTTGTCACACACATTGCATTGTGTTATATGCAGTCCCATAAAAGTAACACCGGGTGCCCGTGGCCCTCACTCACTAACACACTACTGAGCACATCCTGGGACTTACTGTGCCCACCACACACACGCAGACAGCTGCCAGTCACCTGCTGCCCTCCTTTACACACAAATACACACACACACACAACCCGCTATATCCTAACTACAGAGTCACGGGGGTCTGCTGGAGCCAATCTCAGCTTACACAAGGCGCAAGGCAGGAAGCAAACCCCGGGCAGGGTGCCAGTCCACCGCAGGGCACACTCACCCACATACCAAGCACACACTAGGGACAATTTAGGATCGCCAATGCACCTAACTTGCATGTCTTTGGACAGTGGGAGGAAGCCCACGCAGACACGGGGTTGCCAAACGATTCGCAGCAAATCTTCATGCTTGTCGTCTGGGCAGGTGCTCCACACACACAAGCGCGCACACACGCGCGTGCACACACACACACAGACTTGTCACACAGCACACGTTCAAATACTGGCTTGCACGCTCACAGGCACTCGGCACATACCGTCTTTCTATACACATTCAGGCAAGTTGCGCCCACATTAATACACCTGGGTACTTGTCACGCCTAAACACACACACACACACAGGTGCTTACCACATTGTGTCAGTCAGTAAAGACAAACTCACACAAACGCACAGTCGGGTTAGGCTGTCTTTTAACAGAGCTCCTCACAACTTATTGAACACTAGCACACGCGAGCACACACACACCCACACGGGCGCGCGCACACGCACACATTTCTTCTAACACACAGTCGGTCACACGTGTTTAACGCGTACAATCACGTAGTGTGTCACTCACTGAATCCACATATACGCACTAGGACGATCTCAAGCATACACACACCTGCTACACCAGTCACACTTCCTCACACGTTACTAACACAAAAACACACAAACACACGCATACGCCGAGTCGGACGCTTAGCGGCTTTCTGCATGAGACACACCCCTTTGTGACACGCCCACTGACACGTGCCCTGCGCTGTCAGGCAGTTGCCCCTCTCGCTACTTTACGACGGGACTCGAAGATGAGCTGCGCATACCCGTCGACACCAGAGGGGGGCAGTAGCCATCCAGCTGTCACGTGGTCGAGCGATCGGGAAAGGGGGGGTCCCAGATGGCCGTGGCGAGCTCACCTCGCGGCTGGTCTAAGGATGATGGACGCTCGTTCCCAAAGCCTCGGAGAGACGGGCTTAACTGAGAACAGCTGCACCTTTCAAAGAGGACAACAAATCTTCGTGTAATTTGGGAGCCTTTCGGAGAGGAAGGCTTATTAAGAGGATATTTTTCCCTTTGGGGTCGTTCATCACAATTTGCTCGGGCGCACCCCGGAGTTTCCCACCGGCTGCATTAAATGTTGCTTTCATTTGTGATATAATAATTATTTATCACGCCTTCAGATGCGTTTATCCTTCACGCAATTAGCAGCGTGGCTTCCACCTCAGGCTGATTTAGGATCTTCCGGGGCTCCCGACATGCCGGCTCGTCACTTGTCGTTGGGGTCGCGGACGGCCACTTTGTGGGTGATTTCGAGTTTTTATTTTCTCCGACATTGACGGGATCTTCGGCATCTGCAGTTAGGGGTTTAGTTGTGACCAGTCGATATATTATATAGCGCCTTTCAAGGAGCACGAAGGTGAAAGCCCCCCTAACACAAAGACATTCAGTCAACGTTTTCCTTTCCTTTCCCTTCAAGTCTGAACTGAGATTCTGACCCCCTCGCTCTGTGATTTGCGATCGTGTTTCAGGTGAACAAGGGGCTACGCAAGGTGGTCTGCTGCCTGAACTGCAATAGGGAGGTTTAGGGCAGGCGGATTATTGAAAAATGCAGTAGGTGAGGGGCTTTTGGGGGATGGGGGGGGGGTCAAGGTGGTTAGCACTGCAGATTTGCAGCTCAGGGGGTTCAGCTTGTACCGTTTTTGTGGAGCTGGTGTGTTCTCTCGGTGTCCATGTGGGGTTTTTCCTGGCTACTTCACATGGAAGTCCGACTGACTCTTAACTCCAAGACAGCCATGTCTAAGGGGCATCCCATCCAATCCTGGTCCCTGCATTGTGCCCAAAATGACAGCTACCTGCTGCTCCTCATAACTCCCTAATGGAATAAAAGGCTTCAGGAAATAAAGCAAAACTTGGAAATATATGGGGGTGGCAGGGTGGCACAGTGGTAAACCCTGCAGCCTTCGATCTCGGGGCACTCAAGCTCAATTTCTAGTGCTTGTGTGGAGTTGGCGTGTCCTCTCTGTCCACTCAGTGTGGGTCTCCGTTTTGACAAACAATCCAGAAACCTGTTAGTTAACTCTACGATGGCAGTCTTCAAATGGTGTCCCATCCAGATGCTCGAAGCCACAGGCCTGTGTTGCTCCACATGACTCCATAATGGAATAAGTGGCTGAAATAAAGCAGGGTTGTGGTGTGGGGTGGCATGGTGGCACAGCAGTAAGCGCTGTGGCCTCATATCTGGAGGCACTCGGTGGAGTTTGTGTGTTCTCTTTGTGTTCTTCACCGGGTGCTTTAATATCCTACCAACAATCCAAGAAATGTGCAAATCAGACAGATTGGTAACTCCAAGATGGCAGTGCACAAGTAACGTCCCATCTAGAGGTGACCTTAAGCCTCAGTCATGTGCTGCTCCTCATGACTCAATAATGGAATGAAAAGCTTCAGTGAACAAATGAATTAAATAAAGCAGGACTGTGGTGAGGGGTGGCATGGCGGCACAGCAGTAAGCATTGTGACATCATTTCTTGAAGGCACTTGGGTTTACTTTGTACTGCTCATGTGGAGTTTGTGTGTTCTCTCCATGTTCTTCACCGGTTGCTTTAGTTTTCTACCCACAATTCGAAAAATATGCAAGTTTGACAGACTGGTAACTCTAAGATGGCCGTGTACAAGTAATCTTCCATCCAGAGCTGGCCTAAAGCCTCAGCTTCAGTGAACAAATGAATTAAATAAAGCAGGACTGTCGTGAAGGGGTGGCATGGTGGCACTAGGTAACCACTGCTGTCTGACTGCTCTCGGCTAGTTGTCCTCTCTGTGTGGAGTTTGCACTTCTCCCTTTGTCCATGTAGATGTTCCCCATCTGCTTTAGAATCCAGGAAGGTGACTGTGCTGAAATTCAGGACTGATCCCAGCATCAGGCCCAATATGTGACTACATTAGGGTATAAGTTTCTGGATTACAGCGTGTGGGTGGCATGGTGACACAGTGGTTAGCCCTGCAGCCTTTCAATTCCACACTTCGTGGTTCATTTCTCCGACATGGCCTGAGTGGAGTTTGAATGTTCTCCCCGGGTCTTCATGGGTTTTCTGGTAACTTCTCTGGTTTTTCATCACATCTTGCCCATCGTATAATTTACCTTTTGACTCTAAAGTGTAATATTAGCAAGTGCCCTGTTGAAGACTGGCATCCTTTGGGTCCTGCATTGTGCCTAATGTGGCTGGAAAGGTTCCTGCTTCCCATAACCTTGAACTCAATTTGTGAGATACAAGACTGTGCTGTAGGGGGCGCCAGCCACACACTCACACAGGGTGATGGCCAACAATGGAGTAACTGCTGGAGAGTGCCAGCTGTCGTAAACAATGATGATTATGTGAAGAATTCAAGACAGTTAGGTGATGGATGTAAAGAACATCGCAAATGGGAAAGAATGGTGACAGCAAATGTGACATCAGAGAGAGAACGTCAAGACCATAATGACCCAGGTGTGTCATCTTAGTTATGCCAATGGGCAATCCTCATGCCTGTCACAATGGCATGACGTCGACTATGTCTGGGCATTAAGTGTAACCCATCTGAGTTAATGATGGGCATCAGGCCGTGTCTTCCCTGGCACCGGGGTGCTCTGCCTCATCTTGTCTCGTCCAGTGGCGAGTTAATGCTCCTAAGCGGGCACTAATGCCTTGTGTTTCCGCACAAATGTCTCGCTTGCTCAAGCATTAATATTGACCTTTCTCTGTTTGTTTATCGCTTGCTTGAATTAAGTTGCACTCAATCATCTGATGCGAAATTAGCCGCCGACATCCGGCGTGGCGCATTCAAAAACAAATAAACGGACGAGGACGTGCCCAAATAGAGGCGACATCACCTCCGTGTGCCACCCAGAAACCCACCGGCCACCACCGACTTGAAACAAGAAACAGAGGCAGCCAAGAGAAACGGTGGCCGATCAAAAGGGCAACGTTAGGATGGAAATTTCTGAAGGCAGTCCTGATGCCAGTGCTGCGGCGGGCATATTTGAATTGTTAAGCTGGATAAGCCTGGTCATCCCCTCAACAAATGGATTTCACAAAGGAAATGACCTACGTATCATGGAGGGGAACTAATCTCTCTCAGCATGACACCAGACAGCTCCGGCCTCTCACTCTTATTATCAACTGTCTGCTTGTGTTAGCCATGGAATTCCTGACGCGCATCACAATCCCCCCCTCCACTGCCCACCTCAGAGCCCGAGGGACCTCCTCCTGCCAAGGTGACAAATTCCCAGCAGTCTTGAATAACAGATGAGACGGGTGAACACTACCAGCTCACCTCAACTGGGAATGGCGTACCCCATAACCACTCCACACAACCGGGCCTGAGCCGACTAGAAGGTGGTCCCTTCAAATCCCACCGCTGTCCCCAATCGACAGGACCTTCAAGAGCTTACCGCTTGATACTCATGTCTCACACTAGGAGAGTGAACTTGCAATCGCAATGCATTATGGGCTAGCGTTCAGCACATAAGGCGCTATATAGGAGAGATTGCGACACCTCCAATGACTGTCCCATGAAATGGCATCTCTCAGAATGTCCACATCCTGCACAACTAAGGTTCAAAGCCAACCACGTGTGTCCCTCTGTGTTACTCTGGGCTATCGATCATCACAAAAGGTGACATCTAGAGTGAGGACCCCCACCCCACCCCGTGTTCTTGTGTCTGTGAAGATCTTGAATTTAGAGGGCCTCAGGTTCAAATCTCACTTTTTCCCTTATTGTGTAACTTAATGCACATTGGGTTAGTATTGTAATTGCTCAGCGCTGTGAGATGTTCATGAGTTAGAGAGGTGCCATATACAATGAGAGCATCCTGCACAGTGCCATACTGTAATGTTGATGAAGGGGCGCTTCATTGTCGATGGTCAAAGGTTCAAATCCCACTTCTGTTTCCCTTGCTGACCCTTAGTATAGCACTTCATTCACATTTGGATTCAGCGCTGTGGATACACCTGGACATGAAACAAGGCATAGATGAATTACGTTAGCACCGTGGACAGCTCAGTACCCTCAGGGCATAAATGAGCTGAAATCCCACGAGGTGTACAGGATGAGTCCAGCACCATGGACAGCTCTGTGCTCACGTGACTGTACGGCTGTACTTAAATGGGCTTAAATCCCACCGCTGCCTCCACATGCGAACATCAATGCACACCTTCACTTTGTTTCTCTGTTACTATCCACACTTAGTATTTGATGGGACTAAACACACTCTGCGTGCTCATACCTTAAATGTAGACGGTCACAGGTTCAAATGACCTCAATCTCGTGTTGTGTGACTCAGTCCACATTTGGTTTAAAGTGTAGTCACCCAGCTCTGTGAGATGAAGGGAGCTGTAAACAGTAAGGACACGACAATGGACTTAAGTGGGCTCTGTACTATAATGTCTAGGAGGGTGTCATTCAGTGTTGTGGGTCCCTGATTCCAATCCCACTGCTGCCTCCCTGTGTGACCCTCAGTATTTAATTTCAATCACATTTGGTTTATAATGCACACATCCCGCTCTGTGAGATGGTGTCGGATATCAAACAGTGGCGTGTCCAGGATGAGTTCAGCACCATGGACAGCTCTGTACTTACGTGACTGTATATTCAACCCGCTATATCCTAACTACAGGGTAGTTGTGATTAAATGTGTCTGAATCTCACTACTGCCTCCCTGTGTGACCCTCAGTATTTCATGTCATTCCCATTTGGATTATAATGCACCCATCCAGCGCTGTGAGATGCTGTTGGATATCAAACAATGACCTCGTGGACCTGTAGTTAAGATATAGCGGGTTGGATAATGGATGGGCTTGCACAGGCCGAATTCAGCACCATGGACAGCTCTGTACTTACGTGACTGTATAGTTGTGATTAAATGTGTTTAAATTCCACCGCTGCCTCTCTGTGTGAACAACAACATGTACCTACACTGTCACTACACTGGTTACCTGTGTCATTCAGAATTGACTTTAAAATTCTGCTTATGGTTTATAAAGCCTTAAATAATCTGCTCCATCTTATATTTTGGAATGTCTGTCACCTTATATTCCAAATCGTAACCTCAGATCCTCAAATGAGTGTCTCCTTAGAATTCCAAGAACAAAACTTAAAAGAAGTGGTGAGGTGGGCCCTTCTGCTGTTTATGCACCTCAAATCTGGAATAGCCTGCCAATAGGAATTCGCCAGGCTGATACAGTAGAGCAGTTTAAAACACTGCTGAAAACACATTACTTTAACATGGCCTTTTTATAACTTCATTTTAATCGTAATTTAACTTAATCCTGATACTCTGTATGTTCAATCTCCTCAAAATAACTATTCATGGTGGCTCTAAAATCCGTACTGACCCCTACTCTCTTTTCTGTTTCTTTTTCCGGTTTCTTTGTGGTGGTGGCCTGCGCCACCACCACCTACTCAAAGCTTCATGATGCTCCAACAATGATGGACGGATTAAAAAGCAGAAGTCTACGTGACCATCATCATCATCAAGCCCTTCCGTGAGAATCCTAAATCCAAAGAGGACTGTTTCATTTATGTTAGGTAGAATGCCCAGAGGGGACTGGGTGGTCTCATGGTCTTGAATCCCTACAGATTTTATTTTTTCTCCAGCCGTCTGGAGTTTTTTTGTTTTTTCTGTCCCCCCTGGCCATTGAACCTTACTCTTATTCGATGTTAATTAATGTTGATTTATTTTTTATTATAATTGTGTCTTTCATTTTTCTATTCTTTAATATGTAAAGCACTTTGAGCTACTGTTTGTATGAAAATGTGCTATAGAAATAAATGTTATTGTTGTTGTTGTTGTACCTTCAGTCTGTTTCTCTGTTACCGTCCACGCCCAGCATTTGAGGGTGCTAAACACACTCTGCGTGCTCATACCTATGAAGGTGTCAAATGTAGACGGTCACAGGTTCAATTTACATCTGTCTCTTATTGTGTAACTCAGACCACATTTGGTTTAAATTACAATCACCCAGCTCTGTGAGATGAAGGGTGTTGTAAACAGCAAGGACACGACAATGGAGTTAAGTAAGCTCTGTACTGTCTTCTTCTTTTTCTTTTGGCTGCTCACATTTCTGTTTGCCACAGTGGATCATCTTCTTCCATATCTTCCTGTCCTTGTCATCTTGCTCTGTCACACCCACCATCTCACAACATCCATAAACCTTCTCTGAGGCCTTCCTCTTCTCCTCTTGCCTGGCAGCTCTATCCTTAGTACCCTTCTCTCAATATACTCAGCATGTCTCCTCTGCACCTGTCCAAACCAAAGTAAGTTCTGTGCTGTAATGTCTAGGAGGCTGTCATTCAGTGTTTTAGGTCCCAGATTCATGTCCCACTACTGTCTTCCTGCGTGATTCTTAGTATTTCATGTCATTCACATTTGGTTTATAATACACCCATCCAGCTCTGTGAGATGCTGTTGGATATCAAACAATGACGTGTCCAGGACGAGTTCAGCACCACGGACAGCTCTGTGCTCTCATGGCTGAATAGTTGTGATTAAATGAGTTTAAATCCCACCGCTGCCTCCCTGTGTGAACATCAATATGTACTTTTATTCTGCTTCTCTGTTACTGTCCACACTCGGTATTGAGGGGACTCAGCAGACTCTGTGTGCTCATACCTATGAAGATCTTAAATGTAGAAGGTCACAGGTTCAAATTACATCAATCTCTAATTGTCTAACTCAGACCACATTTGGTATAAATTGCAGTCACCCAGCTTTGTGAGATGAAGGGAGCTGTAAAGAGCAAGGGCATGGCTGTGGGTTTAAGTAGGCTCGGTGCAGTAATGTCAAGGAGGGTGTCATTCAGTGTTGTGGGTCCCTGATTCGAATCCCACTACTGCCTCTCTGTGTGACCCTCAGTATTTAATTTCAATCACATTTGGTTTATAATGCACCCATCCAGCTCTGTGAGATGCTGTCGGATATCAAACAATGATGTGTCCAGGATGAGTTCAGCACCATGGACAGCTCTGTACTTACGTGACTGTATATTCAACCCGCTATATCCTAACTACAGGGTAGTTGTGAATAAATGTGTCTGAATCCCACTACTGCCTCCCTGTGTGTCCATTAGTATTTCATGTCATTCCCATTTGGATTATAATGCACCCATCCAGCGCTGTGAGATGCTGTTGGATATCAAACAATGACCCCGTGACCCTGTAGTTAGGATATAGCAGGTTGGATAATGGATGGACTTGCACAGGACGAATTCAGCACCATGGACAGCTCTGTACTTACGTGACTGTATAGTTGTGATTAAATGTGTTTAAATCCCACCGCTGCCTCCACATGTGAACATCAATACACACCTTCACTTTGTTTCTCTGTTACTATCCACACTTAGTATTTGAGGGGACTCAGCAGACTCTGTGTGCTCATATCTATGAAGGTTTCAAATGTAGACGGCCATGGGTTCAAATGACCTCAGTCTCTTATTGTGCAACTCAGTCCACATTTGGGTTATATTGCAGTCACTCAGCTCTGTGAGATGAAGGGAGCTGTAAACAGCAAGGAAATGGTAGTGGATTTAAGTAGGCTCGGGGCAGTAATGTCAAGGAGGGTGTCATTCAGTGTTGTGGGTCCCTGATTCGAATCCCACTACTGCCTCCCTGTGTGACCCTCAGTATTTCATGTCATTCCCATTTGGATTATAATGCACCCATCCAGCGCTGTGAGATGCTGTTGGATATCAAACAATGACCCTGTGACCCTGTAGTTAGGATATAGCAGGTTGGATAATGGATGGACTTGCACAGGACGAATTCAGCACCATGGACAGCTCTGTACTTACGTGACTGTATAGTTGTGATTAAATGTGTTTAAATCCCACCGCTGCCTCTCTGTGCGAACATCAATATGTACCTTCAGTCTGTTTCTCTGTTACCATCCACACCCAGCATTTGAGAGGACTAAGCCGATCCCATGTTTTCATGTCTTGGAAGGTTTTGAGTATAGAAGGTAGCAGGTTCAAATCCCACCGCCGTCTTCCTGAGTGATTTTTTATACATGTTATTTTTATTGCAAACACCCACCACTGTGAGATGTTGTTTACCAAGAAAGGAGTTATAAATAACAAGGGCATCATGGGCCAGTTAGATAAGACATCATGAAAGGATTTACAAAATGTAGACATTGATGAAGTAGATGTAATGTACAAGGTCCCGGATTCAAATCCCACCATGATTTCCCTGTCTTAACCTCACCAAGTTATTTCTTCTCCATCACATCCAACGTAAATTGTGTGCTGTAAGCCATGAAAGGTGATAATATTTTACATCAGGACCCCATGATGGAGTTGAGAAAGCTCTGTGCTCTCGGGTCCCAGGTTCCAATCCCACCGCTGGCTCCATGTGTAACCAACATTTTGGCCGTTCACTCAGCACTTCTCTTAGTGTCCTCATCGGGCTCCTGCTGTAAGAAGGCCTTGAGTTCTCTTAAGGTGTTAAACGTTGAAAGGTTAAAATCTCACTTCTGCCTCCCTAAGCTGCAGTTGGTGTGTGTCGTACCCACCAGGCACTGTGCAGTGTGGAGGTCCATGAAAGGCGCTATATAAAATAAAAACATCAGCTCTATGAAGCGGATCTTAAAAGGTCACAAATTCACTTCCCAGTACTTCTCCCTATGTAACTCTCAGCGCGCCACTTCATTGGCATCACTTTTAACACCTGGCACTGTGCCATGTTGCAGGCCATGAAAGGCGCTATATGAAATAAAAGCATCCTGGTGGAATTAAGGAAGCTCTTTGCTCTCGTATCTGATTGTAAATGTGGAAGGTGTCAGACTCTGATCCCACTGCTGACTCCCTATGTGACTTTTAATATGTCATTTAATCTGCATTTGGCTTATACTATGCCCACTCAGCACTGCATATAGCTATTTTTCATGAAAGGCGCTATATAAAAATTATGATTTAATTAAGAAAACACTCTGCTCCGTATCTATTTAACTGTTCTCAAATGTGGAAGGTTACAGGTTGAAATCCCACCGCTGACTCCCTATGTGACTTTTCTGGGTCATTTAATCTGCATTTGGCTTATACTGTGCCCACTCAGCACTGCGTAAAGCTATTTGTCATGAAAGGCGCTATATAAAAATTAAGATTTAATTAAGGAAGCTCTACAGTCTGTGTCTGTGAAACTGATCTTAAATGTGGAAGGTCACAGGTTGAAATCCCACCGCTACCTCCCTGCATGCTTCTCAGTATGTCAGGTAATTTGCCCTTTGGCTTACGCTATGCTTATCCACAACTGCCTGAAGCTCTTCATCATGAATATTTATAGTGCAGAATTGACTCACCGCAGTGAAGAGCTGAATGCTCTCAGGAAACTAAAATGTAAATGGATCCGGGTTCAAATCCTTCACTGCAGTTACCCTGACTGATTGTCTCTCATTGTAAACCTAAGCACACACACCACTTCACTACCCCGGCTATCCAGTACACCTGCGTTCACCGTGAAAGTCGCTATATAGGCAGTGAACATCAGCTGACTGCAAGTCCTTTATTCGTACCCCCTTCATTTGCCCACTCTATGGTGAAGACTTTGAGATTTAACTAATGGTGAATTCAGAGTATTGTACAACCAATAAAGACCTTATAGTGCAAAAAGGGACTCGAATCAGTAAGCGTGTACATGGTTGGGAGTCACACGTGGAAAAATCGAAGTGACGATTAGACAAACGTCCTGCTGGCCACCGGTTCAAATCCTTCTTGGTGGACCCCATGTGAATGTCATGCAACACTAAACTGTGCATTTGTGCTTAATATGTGTCACCACTCTGGGATACTGCTGGCCTTGAAAGGCGCTATATAAACTGACGCATAAACTCGCTCTCCACACCACCTTCATGAGGTTATTTATCTAAAAAAGATTGAGATGAAAGAGTTTTATCTGGAGTTTGTTAATGCGCCATTTCCTGTGGTATCAGTAAGTGTTTAATTGATACGCAATTAGCAGTTTAATTAAAGTTCACTTTCAGGTTACTGCTCGGCCATTTGTAGTTGATATGTGACGATCTGACCAGTTGTTGGATGACCAAAGATAACGCCATTGATAATTAAACTTCACTCGGCCTCACAGCCTTCACTGCCTCTGCCTGATCTGTCACCTTAGCATCCCTACGAGCAGATCTGAGCTGCTCAGCCGGCGGGCTGTTTAAACAGCAGACACAGAGATGAAGGGAAAGGCGCTTTAAATGAATAAAAGAGACAGTCAGTCAGTGCTGAGGTCTCAAGGGCTGCTCGCCAAAAACAAAAAGGAAAGAGCTGAAGAAAACCAACACATGAATCCATCAGCAAAACTTTATATGATATGGCGTCTGTCATAATGGACAAAATGACAAAATCATCATAGATAGATAGATAGATAGATAGATAGATAGATAGATAGATAGATAGATAGAGTGAGTGAAAGGCACTATATAATAGATAGATAGATAGATAGATAGATAGATAGATAGATAGATAGATAGATAGATAGATAGATAGAGTGAGTGAAAGGCACTATATAATAGATAGATAGATAGATAGATAGATAGATAGATAGATAGATAGATAGATAGATAGATAGATAGATGTGAAAGGCACTATATAATAGATAGATAGATAGATAGATAGATAGATAGATAGATAGATAGATAGATGTGAAAGGCACTATATAATAGATAGATAGATAGATAGATAGATAGATAGATAGATAGATAGATAGATAGATAGATAGATAGATAGATAGATAGATGGATGTGGAAGGCACTATACAGGACTGAGCCCCCCAAGCCCCTCTCCTCTGCCCTCCCCAGCTCCCCGGTTCTCCTTTCTTGAGACTCAGTCCCTCGGTTGTCCACGTGACTCCCGCCGAGTGTCACAAGGCAGAAGGCACACGGTGGCTCAGATTGGTCCCGACAGGGCAGCCCGTGGTCATTAGTTTCCATTCTCGTTGCCGCTGCCAGGTGGACGTGTGGTTGAGAACTCCAAGACTGAGCTAAGCAGCAGGGGCACCAGGAGCGTGGGAGCGAGCGGTGCTTCTGCCCGTTGTCACAAAGCATTTGTTGACCTTTCAATGACTGCTTCTTGGAATCGGCTAAATGCTGGGGTCAGAGCTGGATGATTTTGGCGGCCGGCGGCCATTCCCTTCAGGCGGGTTCTGCTCTTCTTGTCTGTGACTCAGTGGCTGGAGGTGCAAGTGTAAAGCTGAGTATGAGGAGTGTCAGGGATTGAGGGCCTGGAGGATGTAAGTGCTGCTCCTCAGAAAGATCTACTGTCACCTGCTATGGATTCTCCTGAGTCCAGCAGCTGACTGGTGATCATGCTGGAGGACCAGTGGATTCATTTAAATCCCTCCACTCTAAACACCAATTATGAAGACTGGTCTTCTTGGCTGACCACCAGCACTCCTTGTTATATCAGTTTGAACAAGAAATATGTCCTCATTTGGAGTGGACACCACTATGGCCCCATTTTTACTTGATCTTCTTCTCCTATGCTTTACCTACAGAGGTGGTTCATGGGTTCAAAGACTGTCATCAGAATCATGGAAGACAGCGGCCATTGTGACGTTTTATTTCATCAACAGCAACCTGGACAAGAAGAAACATGTAAGTCCACACAATGGTGTGTTGCTAGGGCACGCCGGCATGCCATGTAACTTCCATGCTATGAGCAGTGACCGGTTCTTAGCTGGACCCTCCAATTACTAGTGCTACAAATGAACTCACTTGTCCCATCAAATGGGCAACAAGAAGGCCCAGATTCAACCCCATCCCTGGACTCTGAAGACTGAGCTTGTCCCATAGTGGACTCACTCTTAGATCTGTTTATAGTCCTCTATATGCACCGTCATGTAGACTGACCCTTTGGGGATCTCGGGGTCTCTCAAATTGTGTACCCTGGTGGAGTCTGACTCTAAAAGATCTGTGATAAAGTCATGTGATACACCGTCATGTCAAGGGTCCTGTAAGGGATCAGTAAGGCCACAATCGGACTCATCATACAGTCTGCCCACCTAGTGCTCCAGTGGCTTATGGCTAATGAGGCTGATATCCACTCCATCCTATAGTCAGCGTGTATCCCTCCTCCTCCTCCACCTCCTCCTCCTCCTTCTTCTTTTCTTCTTCTTCTTCTTCTTCTTCTTCTTCTTCTTCTTCTTCTTCTTCTTCTTCTTCCATAGGTTGGGTAGCCTCCACTGGTACAGCATGTTGCTGCACCCACCACATGGCAAAACAGCTCAGGATCCTGGTTGGCAACACCCTGGGCAGACATGTGGTCCAGTCCCACACTCCAGAAATGACCCTTTATCAGCTGCTGCCATGTGTTTGTGGGTGTCCCCTTGGCCTGGTCCAGCCACTTAGGTCTCCAACAATGAGGATCCTGTGAGCCGGATCACCCTCGGGTAATCGTGCTGTAACTGACGCTCCCTCACAATGCAGGTCATGTGTCTCATTCAGGACTCCATGGGCAACACAAAGTCACACCAGTGGTACCCAAGGACCCTCTGAAGAGACACAGTACTGAAGGAGTCCAGTCTTCATCTCAGGTCACCGGATAGCATCCATGTTTTGCAAACATGAAGCACCAGTAAGGCTGTCCTAATGCATGGGCACACTGGGCATTTGCCCAGGGACCCCATGAACATAGGGGCCCCATGCTAATCTCTGTATGTTGTGACCTGCTGAGTGGTTGTGTAGGTGGGGGTCCCAGTGCACTGCTTTCCCTGGGGGCCTATAATGCTGTTAAGATGGCCCTGAGCATCAGGACTCTAAAGACTTGGACCTTCGTCCTTTTACAGAGATATCAGGAGGACCTCATGAACCCCCATGGCTCTCCCAATCTGTCTACTGACTTCATAGGAAGAGTCACCAGAGTCATGAATATCACTGCCGAGATAAGTAAACCTCTCGACGAGGTCAACATTCTCTCCGCAGACAGACACACTGCTGATGGTTGTGCCCAAGAGGTCATTTTTTATCAGGACCCTCACAAGCCCAGACAGTCAGACCCCTCACTCAGATCCTCCATTGAAGATCACAGCCTTGTCAGCAAAATCGAGATCAGTGAATCGCTCTTCACCAACCGATGCCCCACAGCCGCTCTACTCCACGACTCTGCCCACCCAGTCCATTGAACAGAGTAGGAGTAGAACACACCGCTGATGGACCCCAGAATCAACTGGGAAAAACGCAGAGGTTCTGCCTCCACTCTCCATAGCACTCACAGTACCAGCGTACAGGCCGGCCATGATATCCAGTAAGTTTGAGGGGATCCTGCGAAGTCTCAGGATGTCCCACAGGGCAGCTCGATCAACTGAGTCAAACGCTTTGCGAAAATCGACAAAGGCTGCAAAGAAACTCTGCCGATATTCGCTCTTGCACTCCATGAGAACTCTCAGTGCCAGGATGCTGCCGATGGTCAACTTTTTAAGCGTAAAACCAGACTGTTCTGGTCGCTGGCAGGTGAGCAAGTGATCATGGATCCTATTGTGGAAGACCCTAGTGAGGACCTCACCTGGCACCAACAGCAGTGTTATCCCCCTGTACAATCCAGGTGGTCACCCTTCCCTTTCCACTTAGGGATGACAGTTCCCATTTCCCAGTCAGTTCTTCCATAGCTATTCCAAGTTTTCTACGGAGTCTGTGAATCCAATTGAATTCACATCCCTAGGGGCTTCAGATTCTCACATCTTATATTTTCATTCCAGGGAGCTGTTTTGTGAGCCAGGAGTTAAGATTTTTGTTATACCAGAAATAGATGGCTGGATTAAATGACATTAGCAGTGGAGGGCAAGAGTGATGGACACACTTAAAACCTCCATCATTAAGGCCTCAGGTCAGTTCAGAGACATCACTTATCTGGAACCCACTGAGCCCGCTTGACGTGCTGTGGACCTGCTCAGACCTGCTTGGTCTCTAAGTGGTCTTCTAATCTTCTGTATCAACTGCCCATCAGTGATTGTCATCTACCCCCAGAGGTGAACATCTGACCCCTTACATCGTCTATCCACATAGTGCTTACTTCTCCAGTGATGGTCTCCACTCCATCCCATAACCAATATTTATCTCTTTGAACTCAAATCCCCAGTGGCGCCAGGTTCTCACCTCTCACTTTAGCAACACAGGTTTATGTTCTTCACACCAGGATTCTAAATTTTGTCCCAACCTGAAACCCAAATGTGTAACCAACCAATGCCCTGGTGACCTGGCATCATCGCCAGGGATGGATCCACCCAATAATGATTAAGCTAATTCATACTGGACTAATGGATGAATGGATGTATGAAGTGAGCTGTAGTTCATCTCAGATCTCAAGTGATGGACCCACTGTCAGATCCCTAAGACCACCAGCTGTCCCATCATGTAGAGCCTAACTGCTGAACCTCTTTAGCCGGTGAGACACCAGCAGTAAAGGATTTGTAAAAGCAGTGTTAATCTGTGTTTGTGTCATCTGTTGAAATGCATGATGTTTTATTGCTACAAATGCTTGTGATGTACCATCTGTTGGAATGACAAATGCAACACATTTTATTACTACAAATGTTTATGACCCTCCGTCTGCAATACATATGTTTCTGTTGTATGCCATTTAGTATAGGATTTGTAAAAGCAGTGTTAATGTGTGTTTGTGCGCCATCTGTTGGAATGACAAATGCAAAGCTCCATCATCTGCCCCTTTACACAGCCAGCCCCTGAAGTTCTCCTTGCCAATATGATGTCACCAATTCACTGCAGTGCCTGGACTGTACTGAGCCCGCATGACCCCCTTCACACCTGCTCTAAATTGTCCCCTAACCTCTGTTGTAGCCTGACTATGTGGTCCCTCAGAGTAGGCCAGGGCTTTATCTACACCTTGATGAATATCTAACCCCTCATGATGGTTTGTCCTTCAGTGATGGTCTCCACTCCATCCCATAGCCAATATTTATCTCTTTGAACTCAAATCCCCAGTGGCGCCAGGTTCTCACCTCTCACTTTAGCAACACAGGTTTATGTTCTTCACACCAGGATTCTAAATTTTGTCCCAACCTGAAACCCAAATGTGTAACCAGCCAATGCCCTGGTGACCTGGCATCATCGCCAGGGATGGATCCACCCAATCATGATTAAGCTAATTCATACTGGACTAATGGATGAATGGATGTATGAAGTGAGCTGTAGTCCATCTCAGATCTCAAGTGATGGACCCACTGTCAGATCCCTAAGACCACCAGCTGTCCCATCATGTAGAGCCTAACTGCTGAACCTCTTTAGCCGGTGAGACACTAGCAGCAAAGGATTTGTAAAAGCAGTGTTAATCTGTGTGTGTGCCTTGATGAATGTCTAACCCCTCATGATGGTTTGTCCTTCAGTGATGGTCTCCTCTCCATCCCATAGCCAATATGCATTCCCTTAAGCTCAATTCTCTTGGGCCCCCGGGTTCTTACCTCCCATATTATGACCCCAGGTGGCTGTAAGATTTTGAATTTTGGCCCACCATGGAACCCAAACGTGCAATCGGCCAAAAGTGGATTTCCTTGCTGGCCTGCACTCCTCTCCAGGGTTGGTTTCCTGATCATAAACAATCTAATCAATATTTAACAAAGCTAAGTCAATGATGGATGCGTGGATGGACCTGAGTGATGGACCCTCTCTAAGGTCCCCAAGATCACCACTTGTCTCATCAGCCACACAGGCCTAAATAGTGTCACACATGTGCGCATGGGAGGCAGCTAAAGGGCCTGAATGAGAGTAATTCCATGCCAGACCAAGGAGTGGCGGAGGCACTAATTCTTTCTCTCATTTCTCTACAGACCAGTTATGGGTAATTCGGCCTGGCCCCGATGACATCACTTCCGGTTCCAGCCTCAATGGCACCACTTACAGTTCCGGCCCCACTGATAACGTCACTTCTGGTCCCAGGCCCAATGGCATCACTTCCAGTTCCAGGCTCCACTGATGACGTCACTTTCGGGCCCAGCCCTAATAGCGCCTCTTTTGGTTCCAGCCCCAGTGATGACGTCACTTCCTCCACTCTCCCTTAACGCTGCCACTTTTGTGCCAGCAAATCAGTTCATTTGTGGACTCGACCCTGAACACATCTCTACCTTACAATTATCCATTACAACCAGGACCAATATACGGGTGGCTGCCCCAAGCCTTTTTTTTTTGTGTGTGGCTCTTTGTCTTGCTTATGACAAAAGCAACTTGGCCAGTTTTGGGTTATAAAGAAGTTCACGCTGGTAACACAATGGTCACCACAGGGGATGGACACACGGCGAGAGGTGCAGCATGGCCAGCACAGATGTGAGTGGGAAAAGAACACAGACGTTGAGTTAAAGGAGAGAAGAGTGACGGCTCTCAAAGACGCCACTGGGAGGCGCTCTCCTCGTCTTTTTACTGGGATATGAGTCCTCATGTGACTGTTTTAAAAGGCTCTTGAGGTTCCGAATCATGAACCTTTTTATGGTTTTCTGCTTCTTTTTTTGATTTATCTTTACTATCAGCTGAATTTCTCACTGAAGAGAAGCGTGGCTTTGATTTACACGCGGCCCAAAACTCTGGGGTATCCCATCACTCTGTTCATGGAGGCGGCTTGGCACAGCAGCCATCTCACCATATATTTGAAAAATTTACAAGCGTCTGTAGTAAGGTGCCCCTCCTGCCTGGTAACATTGTGGTGGTGGGCATGGGTTGTTGGGAGATAACTGGTTTTAATGGGGGCCACTGGTGTCTATTCAAAAAGAAGGAAGCCACTTGGTGAGGGCACTGACACCACCAAGGTCTGCACGGACATGAGAGTGGGGTAAAGAAAGGTCAAGAGCAGTCTGCGGATTGAGTGTTGACAAGCGTTAGGGTGTGTAGAGCACAAACTCTCAGTGGTCCGCAGCTGGGAGTCTGAAGCAGAAGTCCAGTGTCCCTCATACCATGTCCATCACTAGCTCAAGGTCACTCAGACACCAAATCAGGATTAAACTAACTGCCCACACAGCCTCCATATTGGCACCTGGACTTGGTAGATGGCACTAGAAAGCACAGTGAGCAGGTCTGGGCACCCATACTGGCACTTCATTACCAGAACTAACTGTGGCTGAAATCTAAGTAATCAAAGTAGATAGACCTCAGCGTTCACATTTGCAGTGCACCATCTCCTGAAATATATTTTATAATGCATCAAGTAATACAATGAATTGCATTTGTTAGTCCATGCATTACTACAAATGTTTGTGATGCTCCATCTGTTGGAATGACAAATGCAATACATATGTTTCTGTTGTATGCCATTTGGTATAGGATTTGTAAAAGCAGCGTTAATGTGTGTGCCATCTGTTGGAATGACAAATGCAATATGTTTTTTTTTTTACTACAAATGCTTGTGAGGCACTATCTGTTGGAATGACAAACGCAACATATTTTATTACTACAAATTTTTGTGATGCTCCATCTGTTGGAATGACAAATGCAATACATATGTTTCTATTGTATGTCATTTGGTATAGGATTTGTAAAAGCAGTGCTAATGTGTGTGTATGTGCCATCTGTTGGAATGAAAACGCAATACATTTTATTATTACAAATGCTTGTGATGAGTTATCTGTTGGAATAACAGAGTTATGGTAACCTGGCAGGACATACAGATACACAGGCACACACAGGCACACACACACACACACACTTGCCCTTTCATTAAGGTGGAGTAAAAACTGAAATATCACATTTGATTACAGGGGTATGAGGATGTTATGGTTGAATACTCAGGATGACATGGTGGGCCAGTGATTAATGCTGCTGACCCCAGGAGACTAGAGTTTGAAATCGAGCCTGGTTGTTCTTTTTATGGACAATGCATGTTCGTCCCGTGTCTGATGAGGTTTTTTGTTCCAGGTACTCCAGTTGTCCAGCCTTGCACCCATTGTAGCTGGGTTAGGCTCCAGCCAGCAGCAAGACCCAATGATCTTAACAACGTTATATTAAATCTGAAGCTAAGTACAATGTTAAACTTGTGGCCAGATTAAGACCCCCACAGGACCCTGGAGGACTTAGCTACTAAACAGAGAATTAGTGATACTTTTAAGAAGGCAGCATGCAGACGACGTGTTGTTAAATGAGGTGTGGTATTTCTCACCCTTGACTTTGTTGAATACTTCATTGAGTGGTAGGGTGGTCCCCCTTGAATATTTCATCAGGGGCTTTGGATTTAGTGAAAAGACCACTTGCCATCACGGGCTCCTGAGTGCCCACATAGAACTCCCTGATGGTAGAAAAATAAGTAATAAAAAAAAGGGTAGTAACATTGGATGCAGGGTCCTGAGACCTCTTTATCTACGTTCTTGTGTTTCCAATGGAGGAGTATTTCAGACAAAAGAAAGATAGATAGATAAACAAATAAATAAAAGAATAAAAAAAATAAATATATAAATAAAGCACTGTGAAAAGTTACAAAAAATAAAGAGAAACAGAATGAAATATGAGCATAAATTAACATGTCACAGAATTTGTTTATGGTTGCTTATTTATTTAATTATTTTATTTATTCCTTAATATTCTTCCAGAGTGGCACGGTGGTGCAGTGGGTAGCGCTGCTGCCTCACAGTTAGGTAACCTGGGTTCGCTTCCCGGCACCTCTTTACATGGAGTTTGCATGTTCTCCCCGTGTCTGCGTGGGTTTCCTCCCACAGTCCAAAGACATGCAGGTTAGATCCATTGGCGATCCTAAATTGTCCCTAGTGTGTGCTTGGTGTGTGTGTGCCCTGCGGTGGGCTGGTGCCCTGCCCGGGGTTTGTTGGCTGGGATTGCCTCATGCAGACCCCCATGACCCTGTAGTTAGCATATAGCGGGATGTATAATGGATGGATGGATATTCCTCCAAAAGCAACATGCAATGCGTCTTAAACTTTAAGCTGTCACGTTCACTCATCAAAGCTTTAAGGGTGGGTCCTAGCGAGTACTTTGCTTGACTTGGGAATCCTGTGGCTCGTGCGCATGCTCAAAGTTGTGACTGTGTAAGTCGACTACGAGTGCAAGAAAAAGTTAGCCAGAATTTCCGTGCGAAACTGCGACTTTAATTCTATAAAATCCGAATTCATCAATAGCAGGCAGTATCTGAAGTGTCTGTTGTAAAATGTCGCATTTGTTAGCCGAAGGTTTAAGTACGGACTACCGACGATTCACCAATTAGATCACAGCACTCGCTAGAGCCCGCCTACTCATCTTTGACGAGTGAAAGTGGCAGTTTTAAATTTAAGGCACATTTTATATTGCGTGTGGCTCGAGTATCAGGAATAAAGGAAGAAATAATCGAGTAAAGAAACAAAGTGCAAAAATATAGTTTGAGACACATTTAATCGTCATGTTGTAATTTATTATTTGTCACTTTTTTAATCGGATGTTATTATTATTATTATTATTATTATTATTATTACTACTGTACTTTGACTTATTTGCGTATTTTTTAAATTTCATTTTGTCCAAAATATTCCTCCATAGATTCCTACCCGCATCCCCCAAATCGCGCAGGTTTGATGAGCTGGTGCTCCAGTCCAGGACTGGTTCGTGCCTTTCGGTGATCTTCCCTGGAAAGACTGCTGCTATTTTGATCCCGGAGCTGACAGAGAGTGTTACTTATCCTCATTTATTTTAGGGTAGTCTTCCATTTTGCATCTTCTCCGGATTCCGACCGACCGACTGACTGATCGCAATATGGCAGCCCGGTGAGCGACATGAAGGTGCCGATCGGCGCACCCACCTCTGTAACCTCCCCGTATATTTGTCAGACGGACGGTGCGGGAGCGGCACTTGTAGAGGCGACAGAGACTTTTTAAAAGCGGGTTCAAGCTGCCGTCCCCCCTTGCGGCTCATGGCGGGCGGGAGCGAGCGCGGCTCCGAGCGGGCGGTGATGGATGGTCCATTCCCGACACCACATGCCGCTATCAGCCCGCTCTTTTGCAGTAGTTATGAATCACGCGAGTGAGACGCGCACCTGAAATTTTATGGCTTGAGAGCGTCTGCTTAAAATACAGAAGCTTCAAATAGAGACGTTTCCAGTGCATGTGCCTGCATTAAAATTTCATTTTTATGTCATAAAGCCAACATTTATATTTACTCATCCATAATACAGAATTTCCAGCTGAAAAGCTGCAGCCAGTGGAGATATGATCTGTCAGGACACTTAAGCGCCGCTAATGCAGAGACTCTTACAAGTCAGTCAGTCAATCAGTCGGTCTTTCTTTCTTTCTTTCTTTCTTTTCTGTAAAAAAATTAATTTATTCCGAAAATGACCTGGCCCCCGAGACCTTGGGGTTGACGATGCCGTGTTACAATCAATCGATGTTCTTCTCTTTATAGCGCCTTTCATATTTTTATGAATAGAATATTTTAAAGTGATGTCATCTTTTCTTTCTTTTATTCACACTGACCCTAAGGTGATTTTGCCTGAGCAATTAAAAGTGTTCTTTCATTCACTTATATAGCGCCTTTCATGATGCCCAAAGGCTGATTTGGTATTAATTATTTCAAAGACCTTTATACACTTTTCTTTCAAATACAGTGCCCAGTAGGGACCTAAACGTCCATCCATCCATTCCATAACCCCCTTACCCAGTTCAGGTTTGCATGGCAGCACAAGGTGCAAGGTGGGAGCAAACCCTAATTTGTGACCCGGGACCCTCACAAACAATCAGCAGTTAGCCTTAAGCTGCACATCTTTGGGATGTGCAAGGAAAAGTGAAACCCATGGAGGAAGACCCCAAAGGACACAGGGAGAACGTGGAAGGAGCTCACAGACAGCAACCAGGGAGGCACTCTTACTTTATTCATTACTTTCTAATATCTAGGACAGACTTTAATAACCTGAAGCTGATTTGGTATTAATTGTATAAATATCTGTGGCCACTTGGGGGCGCCGCAGCAATCCCCAAACTCCAAGCACACACAGAGCCTGGGAGTAACAAAGGGTTTGCATTTGTGTGAATCTCTTACAAGGCAAAAGTTTCCCACACCACAACCAACACTTTGTTCTCAGCACTCTGTCACACTCCCTTCATCTCTCTCTCCTCCTCTCCTTACAACAAGCGTCATCGTCCTCCTCCTGACTTTGTCTCCCAGATCGAAGGGGGGTGTTTTTTTTATCCCCCACCTGGAAGTGATTCAGGTTGACACGATGCTGTGGCTCCGAAGCATTTCTGGGGAAGTCTGAAGCCCTGCGAAGGCAGTGTGGTGTAGTGGTTAAGGCTTCAAACCCTGAGGTTGTGGGTTCAAATCCCACCACTGACACCTGTGTGACCCTCAGAAAGTCACTTGACCTGCCTGTGTGCCAATTGGAATGCCAAAGGAAATGAAACCAATTGTGTCATAAATATTGTAAGTTGCCTTGGATAAAGACGTCAGCCAAGTAATTAAGTGCAATGTAGCTCCCCCTAGAGGACCCCAGGGAACCCAACAGAGCTGCCCCTTGGGACTACAACACCCAGCATGACTGCAGGAATCCATATGGGGGCCCTAGCTTGGGTAGGCTGCCCTCCAGTGTCTTGGAGAAGGAACTGACGTGAATAAACTGCCTTCCCCTGTCCTTCTGCTATGACGGACTCCCAGCCAGGTAAGGATTCAACTTTGGATGCCCACCCATGCAGGCCATCCTTCACACAGCTTTACAACTCCTTTCTTCTTTCGTGTAGAGTGTCCAGTGGTGATCTAAAAGTCCCTCTGTTAATTTAAATAACCCCGTGAAAAAGTATCTGCCCCCCTCCTTCCTAATATCCTCCATTTTTGCTTATTTTATATAAGAGATGGCTTCAGACAAGTGAAAAAATTCCCCACCGTGACAAATCTTTCTTTCTTGCATGGGGTACAAGATGGCCCGGAGTGAGTGGACATGACAGTAGTGATGCAGACGCAAATTATATTGTATGGTGCTGTTTAGTAAAGTGGTCCTTTGGCTATCGTGGTGCTGCACCGGCAAGTAAAACCTCCACAGGACATGTCACGCGTGATTGGGGTCAGAGCCCACCAGTGAATGGCGACTTCCTGTGCTGAGGCTGGTTAAACAGGGGAGGGTTAGGGTAGGGGATGAGAGCAGTAAAAGCAGTCACTGCTACACTAGTCCGTTAAATTCAAAACTGATTGAAATTATTCGTAATCCATCCAAAACAAATATTCCTATAAATATGAAACCCTTCAAAACATTCACCTAAAATTGTTTTTTATAAAAAAAAACAAAAAACTTTACATATATTTAAAATAGGTAATAAAACCTGCAAAAAATGAAAAGACTTATAATGTAGGGGTTCAAAAAAGAATGCCCCCTACAGTCGATTATTATAACTGTAGGTACATAAAACCTTTATTATATATTTAAAAAAATAATTCTATAAAAACACTCATTGGAGGTACCCGAGGGTTATAAATATTTTATCTTAGGTATTTTAAAAAGCTAAAAACTATAAATTAAGTATTGGGTTTAACATTAGGGACCTGAAACCCATTTTTAACATCAGGGCCATTAAAGAGAGTCCTTCACCTTAGGGCCCCTACTGACTGACTTTAAGTTAAGGTTTGTGTTTGGGTGGGACCTCCAAGTCCTTTAACCTTTAATCCACCAGAACTGGCTATCGTCGGTTGCCAGTGCAATTTGTCAGCACATCGGAGCTGATCAGTCCTCGCCGAACATTCGCTGAGCAGCCAGCTCGTGACCACTGGCGCCCCCTGCAGCACTGCAGCATCACTGCAGCCACCGCACCAGACATCAGCGTTGTGGGCAGTTCAAGGGCAGTTGGCTCGATGATTGACTGATTTGCATCAATGGCGTCACTTGCACCTTGTACATATGAATAATAGAAGGTTCCAATAGTTTTTTTGAATAGTTTTTACAGTCCATTGGCGGGGTGTAAAATGATCAGAGCTGCAGTAATTGTGATGCTCTTTGCATGAAAAAAAAATATGTGTTCCATTAAAATTTCACTTTTTATTGGTGAATTTTGATTTTTCCTTAAAAAGTTCAGCAAAAAAGTATTTGCCGTCTGGGGGGGGGGACGTTAATCCTCCCCACCCCAAGTATGTGGCAGTTTAAGGGTTAGTTTCTTCAACCAGGAACACAAAAGAATGTTTGCAGACTCTGATGTCAAATAAAACTCATCCCCCCCTTCCCCCCGAGTTTACCTCCAAACTCATTCTAGGGTACTGGAGGGTTAGGGTGGGCAAACAGGAAGTGATGTCATAAGTCCTGCTTTTCCTCCACACAAAAGTAAATGGAATCAGCATTAGTGGCATTTTAGTTGACCCAACAGCCGTGAGACACGTGTGTGACCCTTGTGAACGCTGACCCGGACACAGACAGACGGACATCTTGTTCATCACCCAACACACCGTTTATTTACAATATTTACAAGTCTTTTATCGTGCACTACCAACCCCAGTGCCTCCAGCACCGATCCCCCAAATGTCCAGGCCACATGTCCTTCTCTCCTGGCCGCCTCCAGTCCTCACTCCAGCTCCGTCTTGCTTCCTCCCGACTCTCGCCATTGACTGGAGGGAGGCGGCCCCTTTTATGCGAACCCGGATGGGCTCCAGCTGCTTCCCGGCACTCTTCCGCAGACACGCCCTTGTGTGGCGGAAGTGCCGGCTGCGCACCCGGAAGCCGTCCGGTTGTCCCCTGTCGTCTTCCCCCCAGCACTTCCTGGTGTGGCGGAAGTGCTGGGTTCCAGGGCCGTTCAGGCAGTGGGGCGCTGCCTGGCGGTGGCCACGGGCCCCTACAGGGCTGGGCTTCCATGCCCTCTACCCGAGGCCACCAGCGTAACCAGGACGGACGCCCCCTCACGGTCTGGAGGAGGTACAAGCCCTCCTCTGGTCCTCCTGGGCGTCCCGGCCGGGTGCCACACCCTACATATTATTATTACTTACCATTATCTTTATAAGATTACGGTGAGTGTAAGTGTCCACATTTTATTGAATCCCAGAGACTGAATTTGTCTTATGTGACATTAGTTAGAGCAGAAAATCATTTTTTTAATGCCAAAACAAACTTCTGCCAGGTGGTCTAAATTAGGGGTGGCATGGTGGCGCAGTGGGTAGCATTGTTGCCTCGCAGTTAGGAGACCTCCCTGCGTGGAGTTTGCATGTTCTCCCCGTGTCTGCGTGGGTTTAGGTGGACTGGCGATTCTAATTTGTCCGTAGTGTGTGCTTGGTGTGTGTGTGTGTGTGTGTGCCCTGCGGTGGGCTGGCGCCCTGCCCAGGATTTGTTTCCTGCTTTGCATCCTGTGCTGGCTGCGAATGGCTCTGTAGTTAGGATTTAGCAGGTTGGATAATGGATGGATGGATGGATGGATGGGATGGTGTAAATTAATGAGAAATAACAAAGACAGACTCATTGATGTACGTGTTACAACCCCCAAGGATTTGAGGACCCCAACACTGCCGATCCCCAGACACGCGGACTTCAGAAGTTACCTTCCACCCTCCACACTTCTGGAAGCTCCGCCGGACCACCAAGAGAGCCCCACCTGACAATGACAGAGAAGCAGGGGGGACGAGGGTCCAAGGCACAGTAGCTGCACGCACTCCGCTAATGTTGAGAAAATCCCCGGTTTTCTTTTGAACTTCTTGGCTTTTTGATTGCTGATCCTTCTGGTTTTTGTTTTAATTTTATTATTTTACGACACCATTTTATTTTTTTTATTTTTTACTCTGTTGATGTCAGATAGCCCAACAGTTTGTGGCTCCACTTTAAAAGCTTTGGCGAGTTCTTCTCTTTCATTTTTTCATTCATTCTTGACGGGGCTCTCCAAAGGCTTTGACTTGGCGTATTGGGATTTGCCACACAGTTGTCAGGTGATCGGTGGGCTCCTCTCCCAGACCTGCTCCTTCTGTTTGCCCTTGAACCCGTTACAGTATCACAGCTCTTCAATAAAAGGAGAGGCTTCAAATGAGACTGAAGTGAAGAAAACAAAACTGAGGCCTTAGCCCAAACTTGACACGCAGGCATTCGGCCTACACAGGCCTAGTGTGGAGAAGTAAAGCGCAGCACCAAAGATGAAGATTTGGGGGAATTCCCCATATAGTGTGAGTATAGAAAAGAATCCATCATCCATTAACCAACCCGCTATATCCCAACCAAAGGGTCACGGGGGGTCTGCCGGAGCCAATCCCAGCCAACACAGGGCGCAAGGCAGGAAACAAACCCCGGGCAGGGCGCACACACACACAAACACCAAGCACACACTACGGACAATTTAGGATCGCCAATGCACCTGACCTGCATGTCTTTGGACTGTGGGAGGAAACCCACGCAGACACGGGGAGAACATGCAAACTCCACGCAGGGAGGGCCCGGGAAGCGAACCCAGACGGGTCTCCTAACTGCGCAGCAGCAGCGCTACCCACTGCGCCACCATGCTGCCAGAAAAGAATCCCCCCCTTTGAAATATTCCCATTTTTTTGCTTTACAGCAGGGGTGTCAAACTCCAGTCCTGGAGGGCCGCAGTGGCTGCAGGTTTTCATTCTAACCATCTTCTTAATTAGTGACCAGTTTTTGCTGCTAATTACTTCTTTTAATTCACTTGACTCGGGCCCTTTAGTTGTTTCTTTTTCTTTAATTAGCAGCCAAACAATAATGAGACTCAAAGCAAGCCGCCACATCACACAATATCTGAAAATGAAGAAAGATGAAGGTCTCAGTAAGGTCGATCTCTCAATTTACCAAAACACTTTGACGATGTTCTCATGAAAAACAGAAAATCAACGGTTTTGGAAATGTCAGCTGTGGCAGAACGAGAGCAACAACAAGCTGTGGAATTAAATAACGGGTTTAATTAACAGCAGGAATCGGCTTCTCATTAAGAAACTGGTTATAGTTTGAAGTCCCAGTTTAGCTGGTCATCTGTTGGCTTCTTTTACGTCTCATTTCTGTTTGGCTCATTTAATGAAGAAAAGAATAAATTCAGAGGACTGAATCCTTAAAAGCAGGGCTAATTAGTTAATTAGCAGTAAAAACTGATTAGGAAAAGGGTGAGAATGAAAACCTGCAGCCACTGCGGCCCTCCAGGCCTGGAGTTCGACACCCGAGCTTTACAGCCTTAAATTAAAACACACACACAAAATATGTCTTCCCAGCTTTACTTATTCAATGCAACCTCTAAGGTCCAAGTGAAAGATAAAAAATCAAAAACAAGACCTACTGAGATGAATAAAGGATCAGCCCCCCCATGTCAATGCAATTTTGCTGACCCACCTTTTGCTTTAATGCCAGCCTTGAGTCTGTTGATCAGCTTTGCCCACCTCGACTGAGCCCACTCAGTATTTGCCCCCCACTCTTCTTTACAGTTTAACTCTTCAAGTTCGGTCACATTGGCTGGCGAGCGTTGGTGGTCTGCTATCTTCAGATCTTTCCACAGATTTCGGTGTCCGGGAACACCAGGACATTCACTTTTTACTGTGTGGTCAGTTTTGCTGTGTGCTTCGGGTCGTTGGCGTGTTGAAAGGTGAACATTCTGCCCATCTTCAACTTTCTGGAAGAGGGTAGCAGGTTTTGCTCCAGAATTTGATGGTATTTTGCCCCATCCATTTTTCTTTCTACCTTAACGAGAGCCCCAGGACCCCCACAACAGGATGCTGCCCCCTCCATGCTTTACTGTAGGTATGGTGTGTAATGGATGGCGAGCTGCATTGGTGGACCGTTTGGTGTTGTGGCCAAATAGTTCAATCTGGGTCTCTTCTGACCAGAAGACCTTTTTCTTCCACTTGGCATCTGAATCTTCAAGGTGCATTCTGGGAAAGCTCAAACGAGCCTTCATGTGGCCTTTCTTGAGAAGTGCGACCCTCCAGAAGAAGCCACCATTGTGGAGCGCTTGTGAAATTGTTGTCACCTGCTCACCATTAATGACCGCTCTGTGCCATCAAATCCTGGAACTCCTTCATAGTGGCCATTGGGCTCTTGGTGGCCTCTCTTACCAGTTTCCTCCTTGCTCTTCCATCCAGTTTGGAGGGTCCTAGTGGTACCAAACACTTGTTTATGATGGACTTTACTGAGCTCCTTGGGACTGATAAATTATTTGAAATGTTTTTGTCTCCATCTCCTGCCTTATGTCCATCTACAACTCTATCGTGAGATCTTCTGAAAGTGGCCTGCCACCCACTGTCACTTGTGTGCTGTCAGTCGCTCTACCAAGTAAGGGAATGAGTGGACCAGGAACAGCTTCACTGATCTCACTCATTACAACTGAGCACAGGTGGGAGGAAGACAGTGACCGCAATGGAAATGGTGGGCACTGCCACCTGAGTGAGTTTATTATTTCTTGTTTTTGATTTTTTATCATTTTTCTGATCTGTAGCTGTGATATCTTTCACTTGGATGTTAGAGATTGCATTGAGTAAGTAAAGTCAAGTCAGGTCAAGTCAGGTTGGGGGGCATGCACTGGTACAGCGTGTTGCCACACCCACTACACGTCGAAACAGCTCGGGATCCAGGCCTACCCTCCGGAAGTGACCCTCTATCTGCCACAGCCAGGTGTTACGTGGGCGACCCCTTGGCCTGGTCCAGCCACCCGGGTCTCCAACAATGAGGATCTTACGAGCCAGATCACCCTCGGGGAAAAGCGCCACATGGCCGTAGTGTCGTAACTGACTCTCCCTCACATTGCAGGTCATGTGCCTCATTCGGGACTCCAGGAGCAACACAAAGTCACACCAATGGGATCCAAGGTCTCTCTGAAGAAACCCACCTGATGGAGTCCAGTCTTCATCTCAGGTCACTGGATAGCGTCCATGTCTCACAACCATATAGCAAGACAGGAAACACCAAAACTCTAAAGACTTGGACCTTCGTACTTTTGCAGAGACATCATGAGCACCACACACCCCTTTACAGAGACCTCCTGAGTAAAGTAAAGCTGGAAACAATATTGGTTTGTGTGTTTGCATTTAAGGCTGTAAAGCAAAAAAAAATAGGAATATTTCTAAGGGGGGGGATTCTATTCTCTATCCCCTGTACTGTTGTTGGTGGCAGAGTTGTCACGAAGGACTGATGCCAAAGGTGTACAAACATTCAAATGACAAGCAGAGTTCTTCATAGGGGCACTTTTACACCAGAACACCAGTAAAACCAAGGAGCTGGTGGTGGATTTTAGGAGGCCCAGGCCCCTCATGGACCCCGTGATCATCAAAGGTGACTGTGCAGAGGGTGCAGACCTATAAATACTGGGAGTGTAGCTGGATGATAAACTGGACTGGACTGCCAATACTGATGATCTGTGTAGGAAAGGACAGAGACAACTATACTTCATTAGAAGGCTGGCATCCTTCAACATCTGCAATAAGATGCTGCAGATGTTCTACCAGACGGTTGTGGCGAGCACCCTCTTCTACGCGGTGGTGTGCTGGGGTGGCAGCATAAAGAAGAAGGACGCCTCACGTCTGGACAAACTGGTGAGGATGGCAGGCTCTATTGTAGGAGTAAAGTTGGACAGTTTGACATCCGTGGCAGAGCGACGGGCGCTGAGCAGACTCCTGCCAGTCATGGAGAATCCACTGCATCCACTGAACAGGATCATCTCCAAATTGAGGAGCAGCTGCAGCGACAGACTGAGGAGACCCCACACTATGAGACTCTTTAATTCCACCGGGGGGGTAAACGTTAATATTATACAAAGTTATTGTCTGTTATACCTGCATCTATCTATCTATCTATCATATAGTGCCTTTCATTTCTATCTATCTATCTATCTATCTATTATATAGTGCCATTCATATCTATCTATCTATCTATCTATCTATCTATCTATCTATCTATCTATTATATAGTTCCATTCATATCTATCTATCTATCTATCTATCTATCTATCTATCTATCTACTTTTATGTTGAAATTCCAGGAAATTACATACTGAGCAGGTGGAAATGAGTTGGCAGGAAGTGATGTCATCAGAGGAAGATAGATAGATAGATAGATAGATAGATAGATAGATAGATAGATAGATAGATAGATAGATAGATAGATAGATAGATAGATAGATAGATAGATAGATAGATAGATATGAAAGGCACTATATATAAGATAGATAGATAGAAAAATAGATAGATGGATAGATAGATATGAAAGGCACTATATAATAGATAGATAGATAGATCGATGGAAAATAACTTTTGATTCCAAATGGCTTATAGCGCCACCTGTTGCCAGTGACAAGCACACTATCAGTATTGTTTTTGGGTTTCTTTTCTTTTCCACATCATAAAATCACATTAAAATAAAAAATAGTTGCCCACTAATGTTTATTTTTCATTTTTTTTCATTTTCATAAACCCCTCTCTCCCCCCAAGCCCCAAACCCCCATCAGGGATCTTTTCTTGCGTTTTTATTGTATTGGAATGATGTGATCTTTTAGTTAGCCTTTGTCTTGGAAGAAAAATTAATTCTCATTTGCATGAGCTCGACTAAATGTCACCCACCGATATTTTGTTCGACATTAGTAAAGCTGGCAGCGAGCGGCGCAGGATAATTGCGTTCTGCCTAGCGGAGGGATTTCCATAATTTCAGACAGCAATTAAAGAATCCCAGGGAATGTTTTTCTGCGGCTCGCTCGCTCTCTTTTTCTGCAGCCTCCCCTACAAAGAGCGAGTTCGTTTACATTAAGCTCCCTGCTCCTCGCTGTTCATTTGCATAAAATTAAAGGTTTTCATGATCTTGAACAGCAGGGTAACATTTAAAATTCTGTTTTAAAAAGCTCACCTTAGAATAATAAAATCTTAATATCATTTCACAGGCAAGGCAAGGTTGCCAAATGCTTTTCGCTCTAAAAACTTTGCGACTTGCGCGAGCCGCCAGCACTTCGGGTGGGTTTTCTCACGTCCTGTGCTGCTCGTTTCGTGCCCTGCTCGGACTGGGCTTTATTTGGCGTGGATGGGTGACTTTTATTTCTGTCATTTGGTGGTGAAGAGAGACAACAAAACTGGTGAAATTTTAAACCATGCTGGGCACTTCTTTGGTTGAAAAATGGACCTTAGGGTAACTACTAGTCTTTCCATAATTACGCCTTCATACAGTAGGCGGCGTTGCTGGCCTCACGATCTGTCACTGGACTCTTGGGGGGTCACCTTCCACTAGCCTCAGCAGTCGTGTGCCCACGCAAGTATTTTTCGGAGAAGTCAAATAACGGTTTACGATGGTGGTGCTTGTGGGTCATCAGCGTACCCCTGATTGTCCCTTTTAGCAGACTGCAGTGTCAATACGTGCCTTTATAAAGCAAACACCGGGCATTTGACAAGTTCAGGACTACAGCGCCTCCCCAAAGGCACAGACCAGGAGGCCACAGTCCGCTACATTACTGCAAACGGATTAAACAAATGTACTGGCTATAGCGTCTTTATTAATAATAGTAGTAGTTATGCCGTCAGTGTACACACTACAGTGACATTCATTCTTGCATGTCTAATGAACAGGCAACGCAACATGGAGCACACTTTAAAAAGAAACAAAATGATAAAAATGAGAAAAATTAAAAAGAAAATAGAAGGACAAGAACATCCGGCGATTCGCAAACAGGAAAGACACAAAGGAGGACAGAAAGACAGACAGAGAAACAATGGGGGCTGATAGAGAGAGAAAGCAAGGGGGGACACAAAGACAAAAGATCAGCAGAAACAGGAGGAACAAAGGGAGAAGAAAACAGGAGAAGAAGAGGAGTGGAGATCTGGACTAATAATAATAATAATAATAATACATTTTATTTATATAGTACCTTTCTTATGCCGTAGGCACTTAAATAAACTTGAAATAGGGGACATAAGGGAAGGGAGAGACGGAGAGATGAGAAAGACAAGACAGAAGGGACAGTGAAGGTGCTCAGAGATAAGATAGATAGATAGATAGATAGATAGATAGATAGATAGATAGATAGATAGATAGATAGATAGATAGATAGATAGATAGATAGATAAATATGAAAGGCACTATATAATAGATAGATAGATAGATAGATAGATAGATAGATAGATAGATAGATAGATAGATAGATAGATAGATAGATAGATAGATAGATAGATAGATAGATAGATGTGTAAGAAAGACTGTCAAGAACCAGCAGTTACAGCTTAATGGCAGAGCAGAAACAGCAGCGGAGGGGCTAGGTGAAGCAGAGGCATCTGAATTTTCATGATTTCGGTTCTTTCCTGACATTTTTTTGGGTTGAGTGGTCCTTCATTGAGCCTTCTCTCCACAAAGACCCATTTTTTTTTTTGGGAAGGGGTCTTTACATACAAAATTGATTCTTTGAGCTTTGGATTTGTTGCTTCGAAATCCCAAATGCTGGCACTGAGTGACCCTGAGCAGGTCACTTCACCCGCCTTTGCCCCAATTAGTAATAAAAAACGAGACAAAAGTAATCAATTGTATCTCATATGTTGTCAGGTTCCCTGTGTTAAGATGTCAGTAAAATCACAAGTAATAATAATAATATGAACAAAACTGACATCTTCATTGTACGCTAATAGATTTACATTTATTTGGCTGATGTCTTTATCTAAAGCAATAACCTTTGAGATACAATTGGTTATTTTTTTTTTTTCTTTTTTCAGTTGGAGCACAGGTGGATGAAGTGACTCGCTCAGGGTCACACATTGTCAGGATTTGAACCCATTACCTCATCCCCTACACTACATTGCCTGCCTGATAAATCAAATAAACCTGAACTCAGCCTCTGTTAGGCTCCTTTAAAAGTCACGGGCCCATTTGAATTTTAAAAATCTGTCATTAACTACTCAGGATTATCAATGGACACTGTTCTTCTTCCAGGCAGAATCCTTTCAAACTCCATTAGACTGATTGGGAAGAGTTTGTAAACTGCCATCTTTAAGTCTGTCCCAAGATGTTCTGAAGGACCACTCAAGGCCACTCCAGTGTTGTCTTGGCTGTACACTTCAGGTCATTGTCACTCTGAATGGTGAAGTGCCGCCCCAGTCCGACAAGTAGGTTGTCTTTGTGGACCCCTCTGAATTTGCCTGCATTGTCTTGCTCAGTGCAGTCTCCCTATCCCTGCACACCCATAGCGTGATGCTACCACCATCATATTTGACCATTGGGTTGGTATTGGGCAGATGATGAGATATTGCCTGGTCTTCTCCAGACATTGTGCTTTCAGTTTTTCCCAAAGAGCTCCAGTTTTGTCTCATCTGACCAAAGATTCTTGTATTGCCACCCTGGGAGAACAACTAAGCTCAGAGCAGCCGCACAGTCAGAATCTATCTGTCTAACCAACCAACCAACCATTATCCAACCAGCTATATCCTAACTACAGGGTCACAGGGGTGTGCTGGAGCCAATCCCAGCCAACACAGGGCGCAAGGCAGGAAACAAACCCCAGGTAGGGCGCTAGCCGACCGCAGTCTATCTATCTATCTATCTATCTATCTATCTATCTATCTATCTATCTATCTATCTATCTATCTATTATATAGTGCCTTTAATCTATGTTTCTGAGACTTCCAGGACACACAGGACCGGTTGTCCTCATCTAGAGAGGCTGAACGAGATAACAAGTCGATCTTGTAATCCAATAATAAATAACCACTTCTGAGCGCTCACTCCCTTCTGCCTCACTTAATGGGATCCCCGTGAGTTTTCACACTACTCGTCCACTGCCGTGAAATAAATTATGACATTAACTCAATACGAAGTGGAGTGGCAGACAACTGGCCGGCGTGCGTCCGCTGACAACGGCCTTTAATTCTTTCGCGCGCGCGTCTGCCATGTGCGCTGCCACTAAATATTAGAGCAGGACTCCACTTCCATTTGCATTTATTAGCCCTCATGCGGAACGGCGGCGGGCTTGTGACTGCGACGGCACGACCCTTCTCTGCGAGAGGACTCCGCTTTTATTGCCCAACTCAGGAGCAACACCTCTGATGGTTGACCACCGACCTACTGATTGGGACACGCGGAGTCCTACGAGGCATCCGTCAGTCATAGCTTGCGCGCGGGATTCGGGCGCTTGCCGTTATTTCTGATTTAGCGCTGAGCCAGCGCCTTAAATAATCCCACCTGATGTAAAGCACAAGCCCCCAATATAATTTCTTACAAGACATGACGCGACACAACACACTTAATCCACTTATAGTGAGTACTGCAATGCACGCTTCACAATACTGCATATCCTCTGAACATCAGACAGTAAACAAACAAATAAATAAACCCATCTTAATAAAAGGTTTAGTGTCTGTATATCTGCATATCTGTGTGTCCGTCCTGTTGCTATGTCTTTGTCATTCCAATAGATGGCACATCACAAACATTTTTGCAATGTATTTTATTACAACAAACATTTGTGAGGTGCCATCTGTAGGAATGACAAATGCATATATCCCTGTTATTTACCATTCAGTTTGGGATTCATAAAAACAGTGTTAATGTTTGTGACGCACCATGCACTGCACGTGTCTTTGTTATATGCAATTTGGTATGGATTTACCAAACAGTGCTAATGTTTGTGATGTGTCATATATTGGAATGACAAATGCAATGCATTTTACTATTAAAGGTGCTTGATAAGCCCCATCTGTTGGAATGACAAATGAAGTGGATATGTTTCTGTTATATGTTGTTTGGTATGATATTTGTAAAAGCACTGCTAATGTTTGTGGTGTGTCATCTGTTGGAATGGCAAATACAATGCATTTTATTACTAAAAATGTTTGCAATGCACCATCTGTTAGAATGACAAATGAACTGCACGTGTATGTGTTATATATCATTTGGTACGGGATTTGTAAAAGCAGTGTAATGCTGTGGTGTGTCATCTCTTGGAATGAAAAATGCATGCATTTTACTACTACAAATGTTTCTGCTGTCCCATCTGTTGGAATGACAGATGCAATGCATTTTACTATTAAAGGTGCTTGATAAGCGCCATCTGTTGGAATGACAAATGCGATGCATATGTGTCTTTTTAATGCCATTTGGTATGGGATTTGTAAAAGCAGTGTAATTATGTGGTGTGTCATCTTTTGGAATGAAAAATGCATGCATTTTTTTACCACAAATGTTTTTGAGGTGCCATCTGTTAGAATGACAAATGAACTGCACGTGTATGTGTTATATATCATTTGGTATGGGATTTGTAAAAGCAGTGTAATGCTGTGGTGTGTCATCTCTTGGAATAAAAAATGCATGCATTTTACTACTACAAATGTTTCTGATGTCCCATCTGTTGGAATGACAGATGCAATGCATTTTACTATTAAAGGTGCTTGATAAGCGCCATCTGTTGGAATGACAAATGCGATGCATATGTGTCTTTTTAATGCCATTTGGTATGGGATTTGTAAAAGCAGAGTAATGTTTGTGGTGTGTCATCTGTTGTAACGAGAAATGCAATTCATTTCTTTCGCATTACACAATACATTTCAATGGATGGTGCACTGCAAACGTTAACGTTGAGGTCAACGTTGATTAGTTAGACTTCAGTCCTGCCTAGCACAGCTAGTAATTTAATAGCTGATATTTTTGAAAAAAAAAGTGAAGCAATGGAAATATAAGCTTTAAAATAATAAAACACAAAACAGAATAGAAATACATCATATGAAACTGAATGCAAAATACAACTCGTGTGTATCGCCCATCCAGACCGCTTCGTCTTGGCTCTTTCAAAATCTGATCACATTCTCCTCATGCTCAGGTATAAAGTGTGAGAAATACGCACTTATTTAATAATGGGCTACTTTTGGCTCCATGGCCGACTGACCCCCTGTCCTGGTTTGCTTCCTGCCTTGCGCCCGACACCTCAATGAGGGGCTGCAGGTCCTTGTGAGTCTGCGATGTAAAGCGCAAGTCCCGCCAGCTACGAAGCGGCCGCACATTTCAAGTAAACACGCCCTGAGCGAACGTCACTAGACGTCGTGACTGACACCTAAATCTGTGTCCGTATTTATCAAGCATCTCAGAGAAAGAAAACGCTCCTAACAGCCTCAGAAATCTGACAGTGACGCACATGTGGTCCCACACTTAGGAGTGATAATAAAACCATGCGCTAATTTAGGAAACTACTGCTAACTACTGAATTTGGGAGAATTCATCAGCAGCACTAACTCGCTACAAGCTGCGGGAAGGATATCCGGAAACGCGAACTATTTTGCAAACGATGGATAACAATGAACTCCTGAAAAATATATATCGATCTAAAAGGGATGGAATAGCAAGCAAAACAAATCGGATGCGTTGTGTGATCGTCCAGTCTATGTGGGGGGAAGCCTTGTGTTTGAGCGCGGCGCGTGCTCGAACTACCCATAAGCCACCGCGAACGTGCGTCTGCGAGGTTACCGCGTCATTTTCAAATTGCCTTCACTTTCAGAATCACGTTCGTAATTGAATAAATAAAGAACAAAGGGCATATTTCACGTAACATTTAATTAGGTATGGTGACACATTGAATTTATTCTATATATATACTGTCACATTTCAAAATGCGTTTATTTGTCTGTGTATGTATTTATTTAATTTTGGCCAAAACATTACACTGTAATCCTGAAGGGTACCATCACTAAGGCACCAAAATCAGGGATCTTTGGCACGTGGACAAGACCTCAGTCCGGCTGAAATATTACAAGGGGTGGCTGCCCTTGGACACCCCCGCCGAGGGATCTTGCTAATTCTTTTTTATTTGAAGGCATATAAAAGCTCTGAAGTGCTGACCTCATTTTATTTTAATCAGCTGTGGCTTTAATAGAATTATTGATCTGCGGCTGAACTGCAGGGATAGTGCATTAGGGTCACGGTACCTCTGCCTGCCTTCCCGTGACATCGAAGTGCTTGTGAAAAATGGAACCAATTATGAAACGAGACACTGACTGCCTCAAAGTGTAATCACTTGTCACGTCGAGAAGGCTGCTTGGCCGGCACTGTGGTCAGCGGCGTTCGTCCACCGCTCTCTCGACGTAAGGTGGTCTTTTCACACGACATGATGTCTCAGGCTTCAAATTGTACATCTCACACCTTACAACCAGTGGGATGTTGTGGCGCCCCCTTGTGGGAAGCCGTGGGAAGACCAAAGTCTGCAAAGAGAGCGTTAAATGTCGAGACCGCAATGCCTATCAGGTCAGTCCTGTAATCAGTGTCGTGCATGAACGAGTTCAAAAGAGCGCCTTCATTGAACAATCTCACGGTGAACTTCACGTAACGCATTTACAAGTGAACAACTTGAACGTGAGCTACGGCAGTTCAGTTTTGGTGACATTCTGGGGCTGGTTTCGGTCCGGATTAAACGCTTTGCCTCACCCTGCAATGTAGGGGTGGAGCAAGAATCCAAATACGGTATTCGGATAAGCACAAATAGTGGATTTTTACGAATATTTATTTCGTACGAATTTTTTTTTTTTGCCATTTATTTGTATTCGGAAAAAAAATGACTTAAAATCAAATCGGCGCTGTCGGTGTCTGCCTGCTTTTGTGCTTAAGCTGCACCCGCGGTGATGCTCCGCTTTCGCTTTTAGTTAAATGTTTGACTTCGCGAGGCCACTTTATGTTATTCCCCGTTGGACACGCAATATGTGACGCGAATTTTGACCGGCAGCGTAATAAGTTAGTTCACCTACACGCTGTTCCACAGTCACCATTTGTGTCACACGGTTGTAAACAGAGCGGTAATTTATATGGATACTTGCATCTATTCAATTTCTTTTCTGCCCGGGAGGATATTAGCATGTATGGTTATACGTGTTCTTGCTGGGTATAACTCAATAAAGTGTACTTACATTAATTATGAAGACTTTTTTATTTATTTTATTCAAGAACACTATAATATCCATCCATCCTTTATCCAACCCGCTGAATCCGAACACAGGGTCACGGGGGTCTGCTGGAGCCAATCCCAGCCAACACAGGGCGCAAGGCAGGAACAAACCCCGGGCAGGGCACACACACACACACACACACACACACAAGCACACACTAGGGACAATTTAGGATCGCCAAACCACCTGCATGTCTTTGGACTGTGGGGGGAAATCCAAGCAGACACGGGGAAGACATGCAAACTCCACATAGGGAGGACCCGGGAAGCAAACCGCCGTGCCGCCCCACACTATAATATAAGCCATGCAAAATAAAAAAGTAAACTGATGGGTCATTTATTCTCACTCCTTAAAAAATACAAAATAAACTAAACATGAACTAGTTACAAACTGAAATGGTGATCTATGAACGTGAATGTGTTCATTTTATTCGGTGTGAACTGAACTTTGAGCTCGTTCTTGTGAGGTGTGAACTTGCACGGCGCTGGCTGCAAAGCCCCAACATCACGAAACGGCCTCAGCGTCAGTCATGAGAGGCCCATCGCTTAAGATTAGGTTCCCGTTACACTCTGGTTATGCCAGTGGTTCTCAAACTGTTGGGTGGGCCCCCCTAGGGGAGCACGAAGTCACAAAAAGGGGGGCGCGAAGATGTGAAAAAAAGAAAACAAAAATCAAAAATATGAAAAATACATCTATTGATACCAAAAAAATGAACTCAAACTGCATTCTGATACTAGAAACATAAATCTAGAGTTAGATAAATGTTGATAAAAGTTAAGTAGGTATAATAAAATATGCATCTATGATATATCATTAATTAAAAAAGAACAAATTGGTATTAGTGGTCTCCTTTCAAAAAACAAAAAAACTGTTATGAAAATTTGGGTGTCAAATACGTAAAGGGTGAGAAACGCTGGGTTATGCTGAGGCTTTTGGGAGGGTCTTCTGACTCAGAGGGCGTTTCGTGACTGACGTTGTGGGCGTTCCCGGAGCTACGTCATAACTAGTGCTGTGATTCTTAACATTTTTAGAGTGACGGACCACTTTAAAAATCTGATGAAAGCTGTGGACCCCCTTCCTTAGAAATATTAACATAATCACAGCTTTGCATGCAATGAATATAATGTACTTTATTTATTGAGATTTGATTGTCTTATACATATATGACATACACAAAGTATTATTAAACCTTAAAGTGAGCAATCTAAAAAAAAACACTCCTTTTTATTCAAAAAGTAATTGGCACTTATTATATTTATGAAATACAATCCTGTTGTGCAAATTAAGCAGATCTATTACTACTGCGTTACTACTACATCTACTCTAGATCAACAGTACCGGGCTGTATAGTGAATATAAATGTTAATATTTATCTGACTCTCATGGACCCCCCAAAATCCATGAGGGTCCATGGACCTCAGGTTAAGAACCTTTCTCAATGGACAAGGGGTCCAGAATAAGATGCACAGCATCATTTAGGAGAAAATTATTATTACTATAGTGGACACGTCTATCCAAGGTAACTTACAAAGTAAGTCATAATCCATACAGGACTGACTAGAAGGTGCAAGCATCAAAAGCAACAGTAAAGAAGATGGAGTCATCCGACTTCTGCACTGTGTAATGAGATCTGCAGCACGATGAAGACGCACATCAATAAAATACAATACAATTTATTTCTTGTATAGCCCAAAATCACACCAGGAGGGCTGCATTGGGCTTTAAGAGGCCCTACCTTTTGACAGACCCCCCTAACCCCCCACCCGCCAGCCTTGACTCTCTAAGAAGACAAGAAAAAATAACCCTTGTAGGGAAAAAGAAATGGACGGAACCTCAGGAAAGGCAGTTCAAAGAGAGACCCCTTTCCAGGTAGGTTGGGCGTGCAATGGGTGTCAAATAAAAGGGGGGTCAATACAACAATACAATATAACTAGCCAACCCGTGGCGTGGCATACGCCGCATAATCAGGCCACTTTTTAAATGATTTTTAAGCACAGAGGAAAAAATAAACATTTGAAAAATCCGTAATTTAATAAACCACCAAGAAAAGTAACATTGCAACAATGCACGCTACAACCAACATACAATTGTCCGTGACTGAAAACCGGAGGAGCGCCGTCGCGCTTTCTCCTTCCAAAGCGAAGGACGGGGTTCAGTACGCACTGCCCGCTTATGTGCCCGCCCCCAACTCCCTACCTGAGTCGCTTTCGTCTGTGTACAGTCCACACGCACCTGTGAGTCACGTTGACTGTTCATTTTCCAAACACCGCCTCAGTCGGTTTCCACGTTGATTTTCATTGTTCTTTGCGGTTCCGGCTGCTTTTTATATATAATCCACCAAGTCACCCGACCATGGGGGGCTTTACAAAGGGCAGGGACGTAATCAGTGCGAGCGTATGACCCGCACGTACTGGGAATTTCTCGTTCGTGGGGAACAATTGGAAGCCACGGTCTCCATCACGAATGGGGTTCAACGGCTTACCCACGCCGGGTAGACACACGTTGATCCATTCAGTGTAGCGCGCGTGCAGTACCGGACATACAAGTGCATCACAGACCTGTTAATGCTCAATCTCACGTGGCTGAAAGCCACTTGTCCCTCTAAGAATTTGGACGCCAACCGCTGTTGGGTCGTGTAACTATTTAGCAGGCGGGAGTCTCGTTCGTTTTCGGAAATAACCAGCCAAATCGCTCCACCAACTAAGAACTGCCATGCACCACCACCCACAGAATCGAGAAAGAGCTATCAATCTGTCAATCCTGTCCGTGTCCGGGTGAGGTTTCCTGTGTTGAGTCAAATGAAGCGAAAGGCTCCACACCTGGTGGTGCCCTTCCGTCAATTCCTTTAAGTTTCAGCTTTGTAACCATACTCCCCCCTGAACCCAAAGACTTTGGTTACCCGGTTGGCTGCCCTGTTGCGGGGCCTGCATTGGTGAAGCAGGTGAGACGGTAATGAAACAGAGGCACAGGGCTTATTGGTTTTTAAAGACTGCTTCCTTCATTGGGTTTTAACCAATGCACGGAACGAACCAACACACAATCGTCCGTGCGGCGCTCAGGGTGGAACGGGAGGAGAGGAGAAGGACATCCACTCCGCTCCCTCCGTCATGCTAGTCTGCTGGTTTCTCGTTCAGTATACACTGCCTGCTCATGTGCCCACCTCCAGCTCATCCTCGAGTCGTTGTTGTCTGCACCTGTGACTCACGTAGACTTTTCATTGCTCTGTGCGGTTTTGGCTGCCTTTCTATATATAATCCACCAAGACACCCGACCACGGTGGGAGGGGGGTGTGTACAAAGTGCAGGAGCATCTAAGAAGACGCATGTTTGTCACGGATGCGAATTGCTGTATGTAGCGTGTAAAACAGTTTGCTATGGTCACGCGGTCGTGCGTCGTAACCGAAAACTCGTTTTTTAAAGACTGCTCACTTCATTGTGTTTTAACCTCAGTTGTAAAGGAACGTTTTAAGGATCCCATGGGATACCCCTCTTCAAACAGTTTTACACTCCGCATATGGCGATTCACCTCCGTGAGAAACACGCCTCTATGAACAGTAAAGGTGGCTCGGAGGTGCATGTGGCCTCTACGACAGACGAATATAAATGACGCCGGTTTTTCTGTGTCGCGTCCGAGTTGGTGGGCGTGGCTCTGTGAGTTGTCGTCGTATCCAATGGTCTTGGAGTTGGTGGGCGTGGCTCCTTCCTGCGTGCGCCATAGGTGTCTCACTTGTCGGCGGCTTAGTGAATCCATGCCCCTTCCGGCGTGCTTTCCATGGTTGTCTTGCCTTAGTGAATTATATATATAGATAACAGTACAGAGCAGAATTCAACAGTAGATGACATCACATAAGAGGATTCCGATTTGTCCAGAGTCCTGGAGACCTCACCCATCAAGCTGCCTCCCCCTATTGGCCATTCCACAGGTGAGTCAGCGCTGATCCAGCCAATCCGATGAGAGGACCCCTCTACCCGACAGTCAGGGTCGTCTTAATGTTTGGGCACACTGGGCAGTTGTCTGGGTGCCCCACCAGCATAAGGGCTCCATGCTACTCTATGTATGTTGTGACTTGCTGAGTGGTTGTGTAGGTAGGGACCCCCTTGCACCCGGGGGGCCTATAATGCTGTTAAGACAGCCCTGGATCAATCCACTCTTTTCTGAGAAACAACCCCAACTTCAGACTTGGAAGTGCTGACCCTCATCCCAGTCACCCCATATCAGATGGTGTTGGGTATCAACTTGCTGGGACGCAGTTTTGGTGTCTTTTACTGTTGACAGATGAGATTAGACAAGAGTCCCTCGTGGACTGTGATGTTTGCTGGTGACGTTGCGATCTGTAGAGAGAGTATGGAGCAGGTGGAGGAGACCCTGGAGGCTCCCCGGGCAAAGCAGTGCACTGGGGTCCCTACCCACACAATCACTCATCAAGTCACATCATACAGAGATTAGCATGGGGCACCTATGCTGGTGAGGCCCCCAGACAACTGCCCAGCATGCCCATGTGCTAAGACAGCTCAGGATTGATCTCTCCTGGATCTTGGAGGGTGGACACCTGCCTTCAGTGGAACAGTTCAAGTATCTTGGAATCTTCTTCAAGAGTGACGGGCAATGAGATGGTGACATGGAGCGTGGCGGTGGCACTGAAATCCAAAGACAAAGCGCTCAGATGAACTTGTAGGTAGTCTTTGGTTTCCACAGGTCCACAACTGAACTCTCCCCGCTTGTTCTTCCCCTACAAACCAAATGAGGTCCGTGGAGAACCGTGGGACGTCCCACTCGTAATGGTAGAAGATGCTTATCCTGCTGGACCTAAAGACATGAATTAAAGTGTGCTGAGTGATATATGAAGGCCAACTCACATAGTGTGGTGATGGAGATCAAGTGCTACAGATTGAGATGCCTTGGGCACGTCCTCTGGATGGACCAGAAGTGCATCCTGAAAGTAGATAGGAGTTGGACATCACCTGGGAAAAGGAAGTGAGGGAGGTTGAAAATAACCTAGAGGAGGACTGTAGAAGCTGAACTGAACGAATTCACACCTCACATGGGGTGAAGCACAACATGCTGCTGATGATAGAACAAGATGGAAGTAGATGGTCACATCTCCTCAAGGAGAAATAAGAGAATGTGTGTGGAAATCGCTTATGGAAGGACATGTTGGCGAGGGGGTGGACTGCACTGCTGTCGGTCTAATAGCTCCTGCCACCAACTTGCTGCTTCCTGGGACTTAAGGAGAGACGTCCGCTGCAGCCAACCTGTTCATCTCCACCCGATTGGGAGATGATGGAACCCCCTGCTCCCTTGCTTGTCGTGTGCCACCAGGATGGACTGCACCCATGTTCTTCTGGTGCCAGGAGTCTTGAAACACAAAGAGCAGCTTTCCAGTGGCAGTGCGGTGGCTCATCTGGAACCAACTGCAGCTGGTGGTCCACACCTCTGCCCCTGACATTCTGATCAGAAAGGAACTGGTGAACCTCAGAGGTACATGGAGGGGGCCTGAGGGGAAGCAGTGGGGTTCCAGGTGGGCTCCTCCGTCATTCTCCATTTGTCCTTCTCTCACGGATGGTCATGGAAGGCTTTTAGAACAGGGCGGTGTCCGTGTGGGCTGGATGTGGCACAGCGGGGTGGGCACTTCGGGCCTTAGGACAGATCTGAGCTGCTCTCTGCTTATCTCCTCCACATTCATTCATTTGTCCCCTCAGAGGGCCCACCCCAGGAGGACTGGCGCTGCCAGTGATGCCTCTGGCAGGACGAGGATCAGCAGCAGCACATCAGCAAAACAAACCTGACGCAGCCGTGGCACTCAGAAAGCTGGCGCACGCACTTGCTGTGGCATCCTTAGCAATTATCTGCATAAGATAATTAGCTGTAGAAGACAATTACATCCTTATCTTGGTCATTGTCTTCCCCTTGCATGCCAGCATATGCACTTGAGATTAATTACAAAATGCTGCATTGCACTGCACGGTTATTAATTATTACCATTGAGCCCGCTTTGTTTACACGGTGACGCCGGCACGGCCACCGCTCCTCCTGCACCGCGCAGAAACACGACTAGGGAAGGAGCGGGATGGCGAAATCAGGGCAGGGGTCCCAGGACCACCCCAGTGGCGCCTGTGGGGAAAGGGGGGAGAGTGAGAGCATGAGAGGGAAAGGGAGAAAGAGTGAGCGAATAAGAGAGAAAGAATTGAGAGACAGAGTGAGAAAGAGAGTGATAAAGAAGAGTACACAAGAGTGAGAGAAAGAGTACAATAAAGTGAGAGAGAGAGAAAGGGAAAGTGTGAGAGAGAGAGAAAAGTACAAAAGAGTGTAAGAGATAGTGCAAGTGAGGGAGAAAGTGAGCGAATAAGAGAGAAAGAATTGAGAGACAGAGTGAGAAAGAGAGTGATAAAGAAGAGTACACAAGAGTGAGAGAAAGAGTACAATAAAGTGAGAGAGAGAGAAAGGGAAAGTGTGAGAGTGAGAAAGAGAGTACTTTAAAGTGAGAGTGGAAGAAAGAGTGAGAATAAGGAAAAGAGTGATAGAAGCAGTAGTTGAGAGAATAAGAGAGAGTAACTGAGTAAAAAAGTAAAAGAAAAAGAGTGAGGATGAGAAAGACAGAATAAGTGAGACAATTAAAGGGATAAAATTGAGAGACAGAATGAAAATGAGAAAAAGGAAACACAAAAGTGAGAGAAAGCATACAATAAACCAAGAGAGTGAGAAGGAGGGGGAGAGGGAAAATAATTGAGTGAGAAAGTGTAAGAAAATAAGAGTGGGAGAGGAAAAAATGAGCAAGAGAGAAAGAAACGAGACCGAGAGAAACAACGAGAGAGAGAGAGAGAGAGAGGGAATGATAAAATGACAGAAAGGGAAACAGTGAGAGAATGCAAATGAAAATGAGACAAAGAAAGAGTCATAAAGTGAAAGAAACAGAGTGAGAAACAGTGTAGGCAGTGAGGTAGTGTGAGAAAAAGTGAAAGTGTGAGGGTGGGAGAGAAAATGAGAAAAAGTGAAAGAAAGCAAAAGACTGATAGAACTGGGAAATGTGTCTGAAAGAGTGTGTAAGAGAAAGAGTGAAAGACAAGGAGTGGGGAAAGTGAAAGGGTGAGGGAACGATTACGCAAGAGTGAGAAAGATGGAGAGATAAGAGAGTAAGAAAGAGAATGAGAGAATGAGTACATGAGAGTGAGAGAACACGAAGGAGAGAGAAAAGCTGAACAAAAGAAAAAAGTGAGGGGAACACATAAAAGAAAGAGAGAAATGAAAATGAGAGAGAAAATAATTGAGTGAGAAAGAGAAAAAAGTGAGAAACAGTGAAAGAGAGTGAGGGAAGGAGGGTGAGAGAATGAGAGAGAAAGTGACAGAAAAGAGTAAGAAAAGCGAGAGGAAAGGAATGAGCAAATGGAAAGAAAAAGAAAGAGAGTGTTAAAGAGTAAAAGTTTGAGAGAAGGTGTGAAAATGAGCTTGAGAAAGAGACAGGGAGTGAGAGAGAGAAAATAAGGGCAGCAAATAAAGCAAAACTTGGCGAGTGTGCATCTGCCTGCCTCCCCTCCAGTGACGCCCTGAGCTCCACACTACGTGTCTCAGATGTGCTTTTCACCATCGACATCCACCAGCTGGGCACACTCAAGACTGAAGAAACCGAACAAGTCACAAAATGTCTGCATGGCGTAACACTCTGGTGTAGTTTAAGGATATGTCTGTGAATAGTGAGCTCTACCAACACCATCTGCTGAGGAGTAAGTGCACCAGATCTCAACAACATCACTCCACTGAGAAAAGATAGACAGACAGGCAGACAGATAGGCAGACAGGCAGACAGACAGACAGATAGGCAGACAGGCAGACAGACAGACAGTAAGGCAAGCGGACAGACAGACAGATAGGCAGACAGACAAACAGACAGTAAGGCAGACAGACAGACGGACAGACAGACAGACAGACAGGCAGACAGACAGACAGGCAGGCAGATGGACAGGCGGACAGATAGGCAGACAGACAAACAGGCAGGCAGGTGGACAGACAGACAGGCAGGCAGGCGGACAGACAGACAGACAGATAGGCGGACAGACAGACAGGCAGGCAGGCGGACAAGCGACAAGTGTCTCAGATGTCATCAGTGTCAGGAGTGTCATGCATCTTCCACCAATCAGATTAAACTCAGCCTCTGACATCATAAAAAATAAATAATAATAATAATAATAATAATAATAATAATAACAAGTAGAAGTAATAAAAAGTCAGGTAAGATGCTATGAGGCAACATGTAAAGCATCTGTCATCCTTTACATTTCTAAGTTTGCTTGTTGTTTTTTTAATTAAAAATATGACATAAAGATTCTTCTTTATGATGTCTGATATGGGGAAATATTTTGAACAAAATTAAATAAACAGATGAATAGAGAGGTAATTAAATGTATTGTGGAACGTGACAATAAATTAATAAAAGCACAATGATATGTGAGCGTAAATACTTAACTGTTTCAGGTGATACATTTGTTGTTTCTTATTTCTTTATGTATTTTTAATATTTGTGAAAGGTTCAATGTAAATGCATAAATGTGACAAATACTGTAATCAGGTATATAGTGCCTTGCACATCTACCACATTGGCAAACAAAAATAAAAACAACTATAAAAAGTACATAAAGGTGAAAGGCACTATATAATAGATGGATGTGAAAGACTATGGGTAGAAAATGAACAATGCCATCACATGATACCATAGATACCTTGATTTGAAAGACATTATACAATATAGTGACTGATAATATAAGACTGTAAAATGAAATTTATCACTAGGACTACACACATTAGAGAAGCTGACAGGAATGAGAAGGGCTACATAAAGCTGACAGACAGATGGAATATGACTATTGACGCGTGCGTGTCAGAGGGTCACTTTCCTGGCTCATCTGAGGTAAGCGCTACCACTCCGGGACACCAGGGGGCGCGATTGCTAACTTTTGTATTTCTGTTATCACCTTCAGCTCGGAGAAGACGCCCAGTGAAGGCAACTGGCCACAGCCCTTCGGGTCAACCGAGGCAATGCACAAGGTGGCGTCACATTCAGTAGATGAGTGCGCGACCCTTGTGACAGGGCCGCCGTCCAGAGCCTACCATGTTAAAGCCAACGGCTAAAAGTTTAGTTTTGTTCACCCTTGCTCTATCCTGCGCCTGTCATTTTCAGTCAGTCAGTCATTATCCAACCCGGTATATCCTAACACAGGGTCATGGTGGTCTGCTGGAGCCAATCCCAGCCAGCACAGGGCGCAAGGCAGGAACAAACCCCCAGGCAGGGCGCCAGCCCACCGCAGGTAATTTTCTGTTCTGTTTATTTTTTTCTTTCAAATAAAGTGGGTGGCCTGGTTGGCATCCCAGTATTCCAATTGAGTGCTGTTCTACACTCGCCCGACGATACAATGTTATATACAAATATAATTAATAGACAGAATATTATGAAAGGTGCCCTATAAAAGCAAATGTGACAAGTGCCGTAATTAGGTATATAGCACCTTCCACAGAGAGAAATGAAAAGAGCTATATGGTGAAGTTATTGATGTAAAAGGTACTATAAAGTAGATCGATATTATAGACAGAGAGAAATGAAGCGGCCATTATATGATCCTATCAGTTAAACAGAGATATCAGATACATTAGATAATATATGGATAGATAAATAGGAGTATAACATGAAAATGTTAACATTAGAGAAACGAGAAGTGCTACGTACTGCTGACAGACAGATGGAAGTTAACTATAAATTCATTTAATCATACGATGTGCAATATGAAAGCAGAAATGTGACAAGTACCATAATCAGATATATAGTGCCTTGCACATCTACCTGACAGGTACCGAAAACTGAAAACAGCAATAAAACGTTTATTGGTGTGTAAGGCGATAAAAGTGATTGAAATGAAAGATGCAATATAGTAGCAGCTGTACAGATATTAAAAAACATGATATAATATACGAATAGATAAATATGGCCGTAAATTAAAATCTTAACTCCGACTATACAAATTAGAGAAACTGCTAGAAACGAAAGACGCTATAGAAAGCGGGCGGATCGGCAGGAATCCCACTCGGCAGACCCCGTGGATGGACGCACAACAGCAAATTACGGACCCTGCAGTATAAATGAGGCTAATGTGACGGAGACCCCCGTGTGCCCGAGAGTGATAAAGGAGCTATAACCAGTATGAGACGCGAAAGGCGCTATACTGCGTATACCGTAGTCAGGCAGGCGGCTGCTCTCCCCGTGATGGATGTGCCGCGCCTCGTGAAGTCGGCCTGAAGTAAATGAAGAGCAGACAGTAACGCGGTGTGTTATGGCGCGGAGTGACAAGCACGTTTTTCCCGGGGAGCAGCTGAGCTGGCATTAAACAGACAAGACATCCTCGCAGTCAGTTATCGGCGGAGGAATAATGAAGGAACAAGCCGGCGGAGCAGGACGAGTCACCCGAGCCAGCCAAGTGGAGAATTTAATTTTGTGCAGGTTCCTTTGCAGCCAAGCGTTGCCCATCAGGGGCCCCGTGGTGCAGTGAAGCCAACCACTGCCAGCCCGGAGGACAGTCCGACGGACAGACAGACGGACGGGCGGACGGCTGCAGTCTCGCTCGGGTTCCGTCGCTGCTGCTGTCAGAGGGGTGTTGGAGGGGGTGGGCGGTTTGGAGGGGTGACAGCCGCCGCCACCAGAGAGGAGCGAGAAGCGGCTTGCTGGTGTTTCTCATTTTCCAGAGCTTGGCTTTATGATTAAATTAAAGACAGCGGAGAAGGACCTGCTTGACCCGGAGAGGTGGCAGAACGAAGTGACATCGCCGGGGCCGCAGGGCAGCGATATGCACTCAGGGATGGTGTCACCTCCTCATCCCCGTGCTGTCACAACTCAACCCTGTGGTTTCCTCCGCGACAATGTCACCTAAAATTCCTATGGTCACTCAGGAATGCTGTCACCCCTCACCCTATGGTCACTCAGTGACAATGTCACCACTACAGTGATGCTGTCACCCCTCACCCTGTGGTCACTCAGTGACAATGTCACCACTACAGTGATGCTGTCACCTCTCACCCCTATGGTCACTCAGTGACAATGTCACCACTACAGTGATGCTGTCACCTCTCACCCCTGTGGTCACTCAGTGACAATGTCACCACTACAGTGATGCTATCACCCCTCACCCCTATGGTCACTCAGTGACAATGTCACCACTACAGTGATGCTGTCACCCCTCACCCCTATGGTCACTCAGTGACAATGTCACCACTACAGTGATGCTATCACCCCTCACCCCTATGGTCACTCAGTGACAATGTCACCACTACAGTGATGCTGTCACCCCTCACCCCTGTGGTCACTCAGTGACAATGTCACCACTACAGTGATGCTGTCACCTCTCACCCCACTGTGGTCACTCAGTGACAATGTCACCACTACAGTGATGCTGTCACCCCTCACCCCACTCAGTGGTCACCACTACAGTGACAATGTCACCACTACAGTGATGCTGTCCCCTCTCACCCCTGTGGTCACTCAGTGACAATGTCACCACTACAGTGATGCTATCACCCCTCACCCCTATGGTCACTCAGTGACAATGTCACCACTACAGTGATGCTGTCACCCCTCACCCCTGAGGTCACTCAGTGACAATGTCACCACTACAGTGATGCTGTCACCTCTCACCCTGTGGTCACCCAGTGACAATGTCACCACTACAGTGATGCTGTCACCTCTCACCCCTGTGGTCACCCAGTGACAATGTCACCACTACAGTGATGCTGTCACCTCTCACCCCTGTGGTCACTCAATGACAATGTCGCCATTGCAGTGATGCTGTCACCCCTCACCCCTGAGGTCACTCAGTGACAATGTCAACTCCCCCCAATAGGACAGAGGCAGAGTCTTGTGAAATGTTAAGGAGAATTTCTTTAGAACTTTTTCAATATCTGATGGCTGAGGAAGTCCAAATGGCCACCAGGGGGCGAACTCACGAGTGTGTCCTGCACTGTCCCTTCCAGAGTTGGCTCCTATCGTAATTCCTGACACAAACTCCTTTTGTGTGGCCATGTAGTGAGAAAGAGGGGTCAGAAAATGTTGAGACGGATGGATATCTCCCAGGATGCCATATGTTTAAAGCACACACAACCTAATAAGGGGGCATTGTTGAAATGCCAGCATGTGTGCAATTGGCACCACCTGGGCACAGACTGGCCACAGGTCTGTAAGGATTTGCAGAGCTATTAGTGGGTGAAGAGGTTAGAGGAGCATACATGGCCGCGGCCACTAGGGGGCATCACCTCTGAAGAGCCATCAAGTTTCAATGAGTCTCAAGTGTCGGTGGGAGGACAATCAGCGACTAAGAATAATGGGCAAGGAAGCTTTGGGGACATCTTGTGGCAGGTGGTCATTTTTTTGGAGGTCAGAATGGCAAGTTACTGGAAAATGGCAATATAAATAACCTTGGGTGGGCACATAGAAAACACTGAAGCTGGCATAGATCTGGCTGCCTGACATTCCACTCAATTGCCCATTTTATACCCAGAATTGACCTCTTTGGTCATTTTTGTTAAATCCAAAGTGTTTTTTGTTTTTCTAACTTCCAGCCCCACTTTCTTTTAGCAGATGCCACCATGACTGAGCCTTGTGTGACACACTAGTGCCAATTTAGGAACACAAAATGTCACATCAATGGAAGACAACCCGAAAAACCCACTGATGCCACATATGCAAATGAGAGAACAAGGGCAGGGGTCACTGGAGGGCATGAGCAACACTAGGGGCCACCAGAGGGTGCTAGTGACACTCTATGAAACAAACCTGTTCAATGGTGAGGCTGCTGATGCCACAAAGGTCCACAGTCCTGTGAGAAAAGGTGGGGTGGCATCATAGATGGCACCCAAAGGTATGAGTGGAAGAGGGAAGTAAGGTGGGGGATAACAGTGCTGGACAATGGAGGAGAGTGTCAGGCGATGTGATGTAGTCAAGACAAAAACAGCATGGAAAATCACCTCCAGTGGATGTTTACTGTGAAAGGCACTATATGAACCAAAGAGGAATCGGTCATTCCAAGTGCCAACTAGCGAGAGAATGTTACAAGAGGAAGGCAACACCACGCAAATCGACAATGAGGAGCTGAGCAGTCCTGCAGATCGGATGATGTGTGGAGGAAGAGGCGGCCATGGAAGATGACCGTGAGGCACAAATGCTGACTGGCACCTTGACTGGCACCTGGGTGAGTGAGCCCATAAGCATAATGAGTCCTGGGACTGCCCCAGCTTAGATAAAGAAGGGCATTTAAGTGGAAGGGAAAGCATGGAAGTGACGATCAGGGAGGCTGAGATGCAGACGACACACTACATGACTTCTAGTTGGAGGGGATGACACATTTGATGACTGCCCTTGATGATCTTGTTACCTGAGGATGCCAAATTACACGACCACTTGAAGACTTTCCAGGAGAACTTCACATTCCTGAAGTATCTGGAGCTCGTGCCTTTTTCTGATAAGGTGCTGCCTTACTACGCCGGTGATGTATGAATGCTCAGCTGCAATGTCTAAACCAACCAACCAACCAACCAACCATTTTCTAACCCGCTGAATCCGAACACAGGGTCACGGGGGTCTGCTGGAGCCAATCCCAGCCAACACAGGGCACAAGGCAGGAACCAATCCTGGGCAGGGTGCCAACCCACCGCAGGACACACACAAACACACCCACACACCAGGGCCAATTTAGAATCACCAATCCACCTAACCTGCATGTCTTTGGACTGTGGGAGGAAACCGGAGCGCCCGGAGGAAACCCACGCAGACACGGGGAGAACATGCAAACTCCACGCAGGGAGGAAATGTCTAAACCGTTTTTGATTTTGATTTTTTATTCTATATCCATTCTGTCGCCATATGTACATAAAACAGAAGACATCAGACAGACGAGACGCTTTGCTTCTTCTTTTCTGGGACACACATGGAGTGTGTTGCACTTCTGGCTAAGTGCTCATCAGCTTTCAGCTCTCGTGTACAACCAGAACTCGTCCCTAAGGCTTGAGACAAAACCGGCGATGTTTATCGGTGTGAGCCGAGGAGTAACTGGACTGAGCCACTGGGGGTGTAAGATTACGTACATGACGTCCATGGGTTAAAGTCACAGGAAAAGGTATGTGATGTGACAGGACCTTCAGAGAGGGCAAATGAGCTAAGGGTCCTAAGGATAGTGACCAGAAAAAGGGAGAGGAAGAATGGGAAAAGAAGAGAGAGACAGAGAGAGGAAACAAATGTAAGGAGAAAGAGAGCAAAGAGATCAAATGGAAGAAAAGGCAAAGAAGAGAGCAAATGAGAGGAACACGAGAGAACAAAAGAGAAAAGGGATAAAAAGATAAAGAGTGAAAGGAATAAGAAAGAAATACAAAGAAAGTGGGGAAAAAAGCAGAAGCATAAAAAAAAAACAAAAGCAAAGAAACCCAGTGAGAAAGAAGGAAAGAGAGAATGAAGAAATAGTAAAGGAGTTAAAGAAAGTGAAAGAGAGGATGAAGGAAAGACATCAAAGAGGGAGAAAGAGGGGAAGAAGAGAAAATGACAGAGAAAAAGAGGGAGATTAAAACAAAGATACATTAAGAAAGATAATGAGAGAAAGAAATTAGAGCCAAAGAAAGAGAAAGAGACACAGGGAAAGAGAGGAGCAAAAAGAAGCAGAAGGAAAGACAAGGAAGAAAAGAGAGAGAGAAAGAGAGGCAGAGAGAAAAATGGAAATAAAGACAAAGAGAAAAAGGAAAGGAAGATAAGGAAGAAACAGAAAGAGAAGAACAAAAGAGTAAAAACAGGGGGAATTAAAAAAGAAAGAAAAAAGAGAAAGATTAAGAGAGGGGAAGAAAGAAATAGAAATCACAGGAGAAAGACAAGAAAAAATAAAAGGAAAGAAAACAGATGAGAAAGAAGAAAAGCGAGAAAGAGAAAGAAAAGAGTAAAATAAAGAGAAAGAGAGAATGTAGAAAAGGAAGACAAGGAAGATGGAGAAAAAGTGGAACATGTGAAAAAGAGAGGCAAGGAGACAGTAAGGGAGAAAAATATAAAGAGGGAAAGAACGAGAGAGAAGATGGAAAGACAGAAAGGGGAAGGGGAAAAAGAAAAGAAGAGTGAGAAAGACAGAGAAAGAATAAAAAGGAAAGAGAGAAAAACAAAAGGAGTGCCCCCATATTATCAATTTCAGTATCTCTCATACAGTGTGATTCATAAAACTCTTCTACAGTAAAGTGCCATTCACATGTATAGGGTGGTCCAGATCTAATTATGCAGTTGTCATTACGCTATAACTTATTAAGTTTATTACATCGAAAATCACCCGAAAAATCACGGACCACTGAGAAGTGTGCGAACTGACGACATGAAGAATGGACTGGAATCGTCCCCACATAAATCAGTCATCCAGACGATGTGGATCTGCATAATTAGATCTGGACCACCCTGTATAGTATCAAGTATCAATCTACCTGCCAGTTGTATAGTGCCTTCTATAGACAGTCTATCTTGAACAATACAGTATAGTGCCTTTCACAACTATTTATTTATGTAGTCCCATTCATATATGCTTATCCACAGTGCATCCAGAAAGTATTCCCAGCGCATCACTTTTTCCACATTTTATGTCACAGCCTTATTCCAAAATGGATTAAATTCATTTTTTTTCCTCAGAATTCTACACACAACACCCCATAATGACAACGTGAAAAAAGTTTACTTGAGATTTTTGCAAATTTATTAAAAATACAAAAATTGAGAAAGCACATGTCCATAAGTATTCACAGCCTTTGCCACGAAGCTCATCCTGTTTCCCCTGATCATCCTTGAGATGTTTCTGCAGCTTCATTGGAGTCCACCTGTGGTCAATTCAGTTGACTGGACATGATTTGAAAGGCACACACCTGTCTATAGAAGGTCCCACAGTTGACAGTTCATGTCAGAGCACAAACCAAGCATGAAGTCAAAGGAATTGTCTGTAGACCTCCGAGACAGGATTGTCTCGAGGCACAAATCTGGGGAAGGTTACAGAAAAATGTCTGCTGCTTTGAAGGTCCCAATGAGCACAGTGGCCTCCATCATCTGTAAGTGGAAGAAGTTCGAAACCACCAGGACTCTTCCTAGAGCTGGCCGCCATCTAAACTGAGCGATCGGGGGAGAAGGGCCTTAGTCAGGGAGGTGACCAAGAACCAGATGGTCACTCTGTCAGAGCTCCAGAGGTCCTCTGTGGAGAGAGGAGAACCTTCCAGAAGGACAACCATCTCTGCAGCAATCCACCAATCAGGCCTGTATGGTAGAGTGGCCAGATGGAAGCCACTCCTTAGTAAAAGGCACATGGCAGCCCACCTGGAGTTTGCCAAAAGGCACCTGAAGGACTCTCAGACCATGAGAAACAAAATTCTCTGGTCTGATGAGACAAAGATTGAACTCTTTGGTGTGAATGCCAGGCGTCACGTTTGGAGGAAACCAGGCACCGCTCATCACCAGGCCACTACCATCCCTACAGTGAAGCATGGTGGTGGCAGCATCATGCTGTGGGGATGGAACTGGGAGACTAGTCAGGATAAAGGGAAAGATGACTGCAGCAATGCACAGAGACATCCTGGATGAAAACCTGCTCCAGAGCGCTCTTGACCTCAGACTGGGGCGACGGTTCATCTTTCAGCAGGACAACGACCCTAAGCACACAGCCAAGATATCAAAGGAGTGGCTTCAGGACAACTCTGTGAATGTCCTTGAGTGGCCCAGCCAGAGCAGAGCCAGACTTGAATCCGATTGAACATCTCTGGAGAGATCTTAAAATGGCTGTGCACCGACGCTTCCCATCCAACCTGATGGAGCTTGAGAGGTGCTGCAAAGAGGAATGGGCGAGACTGGCCAAGGATAGGTGTGCCAAGCTTGTGGCATCACATTCAAAAAGACTTGAGGCTGGAATTGCTGCCAAAGGTGCATCGACAAAGTATTGAGCAAAGGCTGTGAATACTTATGGACATGGGATTTCTCCATTTTTTTTATTTTTAATAAATTAGCAAAAACCTCAAGTAAACTTTTTTCACGTTGTCATTATGGGGTGTTGTGTGTAGAATTCTGAGAAAAAAAATTAATTTAATCCATTTTGGAATAAGGCTGTAACATAAGAAAATGTGGGAAAAGTGATGCGCTGTGAATACTTTCCGGATGCACGGTATGTTGTTGAAGATCAATTGACATCTATTTGGCTACCTGTTATATAGCGCCTTTCACATATGTCTTCTATAATATAGTTCCTTTCACATCTCTCTGTTTATTTACTTGCTACAGAGAGTCTTTCAGATAATCTTCCAATATGGTGCCTTCAAAATCTACCTGTTACTAGGTGCCATACATATAGTCTATCTTCTATCATTTATTACCTTTCATATCTATCTTTCTATCTATCTATCTATTATATAGTTCCTTTCATATCTATCTATATATCTATCTATCTATCTATCTATCTATCTATCTATAATATAGTGCCTTTCACTCTATCTATCTATCTATCTATCTATCTATCTAGTGCCATTTACATATAGCTTATTCAATGTAGTGCCTTTCACACACACACACACAATATGGTGTTGTTTGTTCCTCTTGCTTTGTATTTTGCATCTCCCTTGCATGTGCATATCAGATGGGCACATAATGTTGGCATTCTTGGAATCCCAATGGGTAAAGGCCACCCTGCCTTTGCCCGAAGAGTGTTTTTGTCCTTTAGTCACATGTTAGACCGACTGTATGGTACTGGTCTGTCCTGGCATGTCTTGTAGGTTTCGTAACTCTTTGAATTCTAACCAGCCAAGTTCTTTCTTTCTTTATTTCTTTCTGGCTCTACACTGGGTATCTTGCCGTGCATATTTTATTGTTGATGCTCATCAGGGCAATTCGATGCCAGCCGAATGACCAGCAATACGCAACTGACACGTGGAGAGTCCTAAGTCGGCGAGTCCCTTAAAGTTAAAAGCTTTTCATTACATTTGCTAACCTGGGGAACATAAAATTATGTTGTTTTTGTTTGTGTTTTTTTTTTTTTTTCTTTTCTCTCTCTCTTTTTTTTTTTAAGGCGCTCCCTGGCGGCTCCATGCAGGCTTTTGTTGCAAAACTGTGCTTAACTGATAAACCATTAAAGACCCGTTGTTTTGCTACTTACGTTTTGACATTTAAATGCACTTTTCATATAAGCGCGGTGAATTCACTGCCACCAGGGACCGACGAACAAGTGCGGCACATCAAGGTAGACAGGCGAGTTTTAATGTTTGAAAATCTCTCCGCAAAAAGCTCGGAGCTGCAGGTAAATCGCGTTTCATTCATTCATTTCTTATTCTTCTTCTCCCCACCCCCTTGCAGACATCTTAACAACCATCTTTATTGTGCTAATCAGAACTGCGCTCCTCGCAATCTCTGCGGGCCCCCAGAATAGCGCGCGCTCCTGCCTTCATGCAAATTAGACGCCCCACGCAATCAGCACGCATTTCCTTCGGGGCGGAACTTGGCGCCTGCAGCAGACTTGAACGCGCACGAGCCAATTTGCATACGGTTCAAAATAAAGAACAACAAAATAAATGCGGCCTTTTTCAAAATCTTTCCAGAACATTGTTAGTAAGCTGGCGTTTTGTTTCTATCACCTGAAACATTAATAATTTTTTCCCCACCTCATCACTTTTTTTGGTGCGTTCGCATGCAATGGGGAAAAGCAGCAATTGCCATAAGCATCTGTCTGCATGAAACAACTTTGTTTAGATTTGGCACACTAATTGTTTATGGGAATTTGTTACATTTATGGCAAAATATGATTTTTTGTTTGAGAAATGTCAAAATTTCTCATTGAAAAGCACTGGTGAATATGTGAACTCGTCTGTCTTAAACGTTCTGTGCGAATTCAACAAAAAATGAGTTTGCTGCTTCAGGTTTCTCTTGAGAGTGGTGACTACAATTTGGGCTTTTTTATTCTTTTTTGCTTTTCTCTGTCATCAGCTGCTCCTGCTGGCAAAGAGACAAACGTCTGCAGACTGAAGGAAATACAGCACACAATGGGGCGGGGTCAGATGTAGGTGGGGCTAAATGGCTGTGTATTACCATATAAAGAAGGTACAATGTCAGATATGCACTTATTTATTCGGATTTTCACACATTGTGGAACTTTACTGCCAATTAGTGAGCTTCAGGAGGGGAAGCTTCAGAGACCGACTTAGTGCGGGAAGCCCAAGAACCCCAAATGTTTTTTTCCCACTATATATAATGAATCCCCTGATCAAAGAGTATATCTTTGCAGGAGATCCCAAGCAAGACCCCCACCTCTTCAAATTTATTTATGCCTAAAAACGTGCGTCAAACTTCAAAGGGGACTCCCCCATTATAATTCTTTCTTGTTAACTGAACTTGTGTGAAAATCAAAGAGGGTGCAAAGACTCTGAAATCTGCTTGATACTAAATAGGTTTGATACTCTGAGTCTGTCACAGAACGCCCCATGATGCACTTGGGCGGTCTCCTCTGCACTGCACAGCTTCAAGTGCTGCTATGTCTGCATGTGAGCCTAATGTGGTGAACACAACTGCTCAGAGGACTCCAGATGTGGTCCCATTAGTGCGTCATGTAGTCGGTTATAGAGTTTTAATGGTTTTATTTCAGGTGACTGCCTGTTGAAGCTCATCGAGAGAATGGCAAGAGTGTGCAAAGCAGTAATCAGAGCAAAGGGTGGCTGTTGTGAAGAAACTAGAATAGAAAACATGTTTTCAGTTATTTCACCTTTTTTTGTTAAGTACATAACTCATTCATAGTTTTGATGCCTTCAGTGAGAATCTACCAATGTAAATAAAGAAAACACATTGAATGAGGAGGTGTGTCCAAACTTTTGGCCTGTACTGTGTGTAAATATATATATATATATATATATATATATACAGTGGTGTGAAAAACTATTTGCCCCTTCCTGATTTCTTATCCTTTTGCATGTTTGTCACACAAAATGTTTCTGATCATCAAACACATTTAACCATTAGTCAAATATAACACAAGTAAACACAAAATGCAGTTTTTAAATGATGGTTTTTATTATTTAGGGAGAAAAAAAATCCAAACCTACATGGCCCTGTGTGAAAAAGTAATTGCCCCTTGTTAAAAGATCACCTAACTGTGGTGTATCACACCTGAGTTCAATTTCCGTAGCCCCCAGGCCTGATTACTGCCACACCTGTTTCAATCAAGAAATCACTTCAATAGGAGCTGCCTGACACAGAGAAGTAGACCAAAAGCACCTCAAAAGCTAGACATCATGCCAAGATCCAAAGAAATTCAGGAACAAATGAGAACAGAAGTAATTGAGATCTATCAGTCTGGTAAAGGTTATAAAGCCATTTCTAAAGCTTTGGGACTCCAGCGAACCACAGTGAGAGCCATTATCCACAAATGGCAAAAACATGGAACAGTGGTGAACCTTCCCAGGAGTGGCCGGCCGACCAAAATTACCCCAAGAGCGCAGAGACGACTCATCCGAGAGGTCACAAAGACCCCAGGACAACGTCTAAAGAACTGCAGGCCTCACTTGCCTCAATTAAGGTCAGTGTTCACGACTCCACCATAAGAAAGAGACTGGGCAAAACGGCCTGCATGGCAGATTTCCAAGACGCAAACCACTGTTAAGCAAAAAGAACATTAGGGCTCGTCTCAATTTTGCTAAGAAACATCTCAATGATTGCCAAGACTTTTGGGAAAATACCTTGTGGACTGATGAGACAAAAGTTGAACTTTTGGAAGGCAAATGTCCCATTACATCTGGTGTAAAAGGAACACAGCATTTCAGAAAAGAACATCATACCAACAGTAAAATATGGTGGTGGTAGTGTGATGGTCTGGGGTTGTTTTGCTGCTTCAGGACCTGGAAGGCTTGCTGTGATAGATGGAACCATGAATTCTACTGTCTACCAAAAATCCTGAAGGAGAATGTCCGCCATCTGTTCGTTAACTCAAGCTGAAGCGATCTTGGGTGCTGCAACAGGACAATGACCCAAAACACACCAGCAAATCCACCTCTGAATGGCTGAAGAAAAACAAAATGAAGACTTTGGAGTGGCCTAGTCAAAGTCCTGACCTGAATCCAATTGAGATGCTATGGCATGACCTTAAAAAGGCGCTTCATGCTAGAAAACCCTCAAATAAAGCTGAATTACAACAATTCTGCAAAGATGAGTGGGCCAAAATTCCTCCAGAGCGCTGTAAAAGACTCATTGCAAGTTATCGCAAACGCTTGATTGCAGTTATTGCTGCTAAGGGTGGCCCAACCAGTTATTAGGTTCAGGGGGCAATTACTTTTTCACACAGGGCCATGTAGGTTTGGATTTTTTTCTCCCTAAATAATAAAACCATTATTTTAAAAACTGCATTTTGTGTTTACTTGTGTTATATTTGACTAATGGTTAAATGTGTTTGATGATCAGAAACATTTTGTGTGACAAACATGCAAAAGAATAAGAAATCAGGAAGGGGGCAAATAGTTTTTCACACCACTGTACATACAGGGAGTCCTCGGGTTATGACACGATTCCGTTCCTACAATAGTGATGTCACCCGAATTTTGGTGTAAGTCGAAACACACTCTTGCTTAAGTAACTTTCCTATCTTAACACATTTGCAAAATCATAATCTATAACATAAAAACACAAAATCTAAGCATCAGAAAAAGGAAATGGACATAAATATACTGTACTGTAGTAACAGAAAAAATTAGTGAAAAAAAAAATTCTTACCTTTATTCCTTCTCATGTCTCAATTTTTTTAAGTTATTATGGGAATGAGTGTTGTAAACGCGAAACGTTGTATGTCGAAACATTGTAACCCGAGGACCCTCTGTATATATATATATATATATATAGAGAGAGAGAGACCCCTACTCGCTTCACTCACCAACCCCTGGGTTTGGTCACCCAGATATTCAATTTAAAGAGATTGTTATTTTCATGGCTATTGTTACATATGCATTGTTTTCACTTTTACTTTAAAACATCAATAAAAATGATTTTTTGAATGAACTTTTCTTCAGGATTGCATTGAATTTTGATTCTGTGTTTGTTCTTTCTTTTTGACATCGCGATGTATGACTGCTCATGAGTGAATATCATTTCTTTAATAAATAAACTGACTTTTTCAATTGTTTGTCCCTGTGATTTATTAATTGTCATAGCAAAAGCTATTGTAATGCGTCAACATTTTTGAACGCCTTTATGAAGTTTTCCTTTGTCTTTTACACTTTGTCTTTTATTTCTGACCCAGATTGGACTCGGTCCAGGCTGATTATTACTTTCCTTATTTTCTGAATTTGCACTTGGATTATTCTTGTTCTTTTTTTGTGTTCTTTTCTCTCCAATGCTTTTGGGTCTCTTTTCTTCTTCGCTTAGTCATTGACGTGTCATCTGAAATGTATAGAATTATTGTCCTGATAAAATTTATGAGCTAAAAATGCAGGAAGTGTGTCTGCCAAAAGCATTCATACGACTGAGATGTTAGATGACCGGGACTTGCTCCTAAAGGTTGTACGTATGACGTGACTTGAAAGAATCTCATGTTAAAAGTCTCGCGGGACTTCATTCCATAAAATCTCTTCAGAAAGTCACGTCTCATCCCAAGATTTTTTTTATTATAATATATATATATATATATATATATTTATATATGTGTGTGTGTGCATATATTGTGAGGTGCAAATGAGACATTTACTGCTAGTATCCAAAACACACAAGAAAAATGAGTGTGTGGTGGCACAACAGAAATCAGAGGTACCAACTGCCTTCTTAAAGTGTGAGGCTTCTCAAGTAAGTCATCTCTCTCTTGACTGACCCTGGGCCTTGGGGATCCATCATGCAATCCCTGTGTTCTTCAGACTGAGCCACCATCTTCTGGGAGCCTCCCAATAGATACTGCCACGCCCAGCAGAGGCGGGGTTTAGCTGACAAAGGGTGTGGCTCAGGTGCCCTCACTGTGTGCCATTTTTTTGGAGCCACAGAGGAGAAAAGAGTCCATATTGTTAACAGTGACGCCTCCTCCTGGCCTGGTGGAGTAATGCATACTTTGCCTGAGCCTGGTAGATGTACCTATTATGATAGGAAAAGAATTCCACAAAGTCTCAAAAAAGTTGGGGAATGACCCCGTAAAATATCCAAATACGAAGGGTTCAGAAAATAGCGAAATTTGATCAAAAATAGAACATTTGACATCGTAGCATTGAATACAGTGGGTTTATACAGACAAAATGATGGCAGGAAATGAGATATACAGGAAATGACATCACAGCAGATGGACAGAGGTGATGTCATCATGGCAGAGCCAGAAGTGACATTTTTGTGAGTGTCCGGCAGTGACGTCGTCTTGGCAGAATTGGAAGTGATGTCATTCCTGAGATATGGAGCTGGGAATGGAGGCCATTTTGAGTAACGGGATGTCAGGATGGTAAGTTGTTTGTCTTCTTTATTGCTGTTGACAGAGAGAGAGAGAGAGATGGGCATCAGCATGTTCAATCAACCCCTTGTCTCTTGTAGTATCCCTCACTTTAGGGTTCATTGGTTGCCTCCTAAGCACTTGAGTGTGTGACACTATATATATATATATATATAGTAGTAATATATGTATATATATATATATATAGTGACACTAGTGGTTGCTGTTGCCCTTTGAAACCCCACAGACGAATGTCCAGGACACCAAGTAAAGGTACTAGAAATAATTTTAATTTCTTTTCCTTTTGATATTGTGCCACAGTAGACACCACACATGCCACAATAACCAATAATCCAATACAAATAATCAATCCGAATAATACAATCCTCCTCTCCTCCCAGCATCACCATCACTCTACCTCCTAACTCATGCTCAGCTTTCTGGGTCTCATGTTGTCCTTTATATAGTCCGTGACCCGGAAGCGCTCCTGTCCTTCTGTCCATGCAATTTCATAGCACTTCCGGGTCAGATGAAGACTTATATTTTTCTTCAGCCTGGAAGTACTTCTGTTCTTCTGTCCCTGTAACTTGGGAGTACTTCCGGGCTAAAGGGAAAATAAAAATCCCTATGTCTCTCTGCAGCGTCACCCGATGGCATCCACGGCACCTAACAGGGCTGTGAAGTCGAACTCCATCTCCCATGATGCCCTGTGGGAATCTGGGGCACCTCCATGCTGCAGGGAGGACTCCATCTAGTGGCCTGGATGTGTTGGCTGGGATAGGCTGCCGGCCGTCTCTCACAATATATTTATATATATATATGGATGGGCAAAAGTAGGTTTAGAGTTGTCTGTATGGATAAGGACACACAGGTTGTGATTATTACAATAGTTTTATTAACTCAAAAGAATGTCACAATAGCACAGTGCACTTAAGATACAGGTCATGTGTATCAAATAAATAAATAATAATAATTAAATAATAATAATAGAATAGACTGCGCGCTTTGCCTACTCACAAATGTAAACCTACTGTACTTTTGCCCACCCCTGCATATATGGGGCTTTATGATGGGGCAGAGCTGGATGCTCAATCCCAGTCTCAGTAATTCTCAGAGCTGATGCTGAGTCCTCACAGCAGCATCCAAGCAAGGCAGAGCTGAATGTTTGGGGCGTGGCTGGATGTTTGGGGCGTGGCTGGATGTTTGGGGTGTGGCTGGATGTTTGGGGTGGCCCTAAACGTTGTTTTTCAATCATTTCCACGGCTGAGCCCTGGTATTCAGACACTGTGCTTGTGGAAGCCTGCTGAATGGCCGGGACTGATCTCTAGTCTGCAGCGAGGTGCGGTTGTGTGTCACATGCTGTGGGTCACTCACCCCGTCACGTGTGTCTTATCGCTTTATTTGGCATCACGGACCCTAAAGCAGATCATGAAACAGTTTGAAAAGCCTAAGAAAGCTGAATGGCCATTCAAGGTTTTGATTTATTGATGGGCGATGCCTTACTGTTTGTATTGATCACTACTGTTATTATTGACAGTTTCCATGCCGTTTGCTGTTATCTGATCATTTTAGGGACCAGGGAATGCTTTTATAAGTTTTTCTGTTTCTGTAATGTTTTGATAGATCACTTTCTGAAAGGTTCTCAGGACCCCCGCTGTTAGCGCCCCCTGCTGACCCCAGGACACAGTCACTAAGACGTCTGCTCGCCCTGAATGGCTCTGCTGGACATTGTGATTACTTGGCTCCTACTTTAGTGACGGGGATGCGACTCCTCCAGCTCCATTTAAGGTGGGCATGGGGTGGCATTTTAGATTTAAAGTTAACTTAAGAAAAGAAAAGCCCAAAGATGAAATAAATGCAGAAATATGACAAGAGCTGAGTCCACACGTGTCTGGACGTCTGTGCCAGTATTTTCTGTACACGGCTTTTGAGTTTGCGTTTTTAATCATTTTTTTCTTTACCCCGTTATAAAAATTGCATTTTACCCAGAATTCCAAGGATGGCACAGTGGTTAGTGCCAGAGCCTCACCGCTCTCGGGACCCTGATTCATATCCAGACCACTGCGATTTTCTTCCCACATCCTAGTTTGTGTCACCCGGTGGCTCTTAATTATCTCGCTGTGACACTTTGCGCCCGCTGCTCTCTGAACGGCTCGGACCCCCTGCAGCTGAGATCAGAAAAATAGACGTTTGGTAGGGCCGAGGTGGCATGTGCCCCCCCATCACACCAACACTCTCGTTGCAGCACATTATACGCGAGGAATGGCAGACGGAGTCTGCAAAGCAGGAGCCCATCTGTGTCCTCCGAGTAGAGTCGTAAAAAAATCATAAAAAAAACTCTGGTGGAGATGCGGCGGAGCGGAGCTGTCCATTACACGCTGACATTTAGTGCGCCGCCGCTCTGAAATGCATTTTCTTCTCCCGTTTGACACGGCAAGGCTCTCGGGGTAAATGAGATTTTAACAGCGGCGCCCGCCTTGACCTTTCCCCCCTCAACTGAAAGCTCTTGAATTCAGAAAGTCAATTTCAAAAAAGAAAGAAAGAAAGAAAGAAAGAAAAAAAAAAACAACAAGCGAGATGATTGTGAAGTGCACCCCAGAACGGCGGACCACCCATGTCAGCCCCCATGCAGGCAGTGCCAGGTTTGACACTGGGTAGGCCAAGCCTGCAGGTTTCAGTCGGAGACATTCAGGTGTCCAAAAAAAAAAAGTCAAAAGCTGAAATCTCGCATAAGTATTCAGACCCCTCTTTCAGTACTTTGTAGAAGCCCCTCTGCCAGCACTTTCCACCTTCACGTCTCCTTGGTTGGTCTCTACAAGCTTTGCACACCTGGATTTGTCCAGTTTATCCCAGTCTTCCTTCCAGATCCTCTCAAGCTCCGTTAGATTGGATGGGAAGGGTCTGTGAACTGCCATCTTCAGGTCTCTCCACACAGGCAGTGCCGCGAGGGTTTGACCCTGGGTAGGCCAAGCCTGCGGGTTTTCATCGGAGACATTCAGGTGTCCTAGCAGCATGAAAGCCAACTGCAGATGGTGGGCACCATGGAGAATAATGGCTGACTGTGTTAGTTAGGACATCACATTGAGGTCTGACCTGACTTGGGTAGAACTCTGGCTGCGGCAGATAGAGGGTCATTTCCAGAGGGTGGGATTGGACCACATGTCTGCCTGGGGGTTTACCAGCCGGGATCCCAAGCTGTCGTGTTGTGTGGTGGGTGTGGCAACACGCTGTGCCAGTACATGCCCCCCAGCCTGACCTGCAGACCTGACATGAGTAGAACTTGTGGTGACACCTCTTTTTTAAAATTTACAGACCCCTTCACTTTCTGCACACTTTATTGAGTAGTAGACTTCATTATAAATGGATAACGTTGCCATCTTTGACATCAATCCACACTCAATAACCCATCATGACGAAGTGAAGACGTGTTTTGAGAAATAGATAGATAGATAGATAGATAGATAGATAGATAGATAGATAGATAGATAGATAGATAGATAGATAGATAGATAGATAGATAGGCAAGTAAAGGCACTATATATAGATAGATAGATAGATAGATAGATAGATAGATAGATAGATAGATAGATAGATAGATAGAGTGAAAGGCACTATATAATAGATAGATAGATAGATAGATAGATAGATAGATAGATAGAGTGAAAGGCAATATATAATAGATAGATAGATAGATAGATAGATAGATAGATAGATAGATAGATGTGAAAGGCACTATATAATAGATAGATAGATAGATAGATAGATAGATAGATAGATAGATAGATAGATAGATAGATATGAAAGGCACTATATAATAGATAGATAGATAGATAGATAGATAGATAGATAGATAGATATGAAAAGGCACTATATAATAGATAGATAGATAGATAGATAGATAGATAGATAGATAGATAGAGTGAGTGAAAGGCACTATATAATAGATAGATAGATAGATAGATAGATAGATAGATAGATAGATAGATAGATAGATACTTTATTAATCCCAAGGGGAAATTCACATAATCCAGCAGCAGTATACTGATACAAAGAAACAATATTAAATTAAATAATAATAAAAATGAAAAAAAATTAAAATAAAATTAATGTTCGCATTTAGTCCCCCGGGTGGAATTTAAGAGTCGCATAGTGTGGGGGAGGAACGATCTCCTCAGTCTGTCAGTGGAGCAGGACGGTGACAAAAGTCTGTCACTGAAGCTACTCCTCTGCCTGGAGATGACACTGCTCAGTGGATTCTTCATGATTGACAGGAGTTTGCTTAATGCCCGTCGCTCTGCCACAGATGTTAAACTGTCCAACTTTAATTCTACAATAGAGCCTGCCTTCTTAACAAGTTTGTCCAGGCGTGAGGCGTCTTTCATCTTTATGCTGCCACCCCAGCACACCACCGCATAGAAGAGGGCACTCGCCACAACCGTCTGGTAGAACATCTGCAGCATTATATTACAGATGTTGAAGGATGCCAACCTTCTCAGAAAGTATAGTCTGCTTTGACCTTTCTTACACAGAGCATCAGTATTGGCAGTCCAGTCCAATTTGTCATTCAGCTGCACTCCCAGATATTTAAAGGTCTGCACCCTCTGCACAGTCTCCTCTGATGATCACAGGGTCCATGAGGGGCCTAGGCCTCCTAAAATCCACCACCAGCTCCTTGGTCTTGCTGGTGTTAAGGTGTAAGTGGTTTGAGTCGCACCATTTAACAAAGTCTTTGATTAACTCAAAGACTGGATGCATTCAGACCCCTCTTTCAGTACTTTGTAGAAACCCCTCTGCCAGCAGTTCCACCTTCACGTCTCCTTGGTTGGTCTCTACAAGCTTTGCACACCTGGACTTGTCCAGTTTATCCCAATATTCCTTCCTGCTCATCTCAAGCTCCATTAGATTGGATAGGAAGCATCTGTGAACTGCCATCTTCAGGTCTCTCCACACAGATTCTGTTGGGGTTTAAGTTTGGGTGGGATACTCAAGGACAGGCAGCCACTCCAGTGCTGTCTTGTCTGTGATGAGCATCACCCCAATTTAAGGGGGTCTGCACTCAGTGACAGGTTTTCTTCAAGGTCCACTCTGTAGTTGGCTGCATTCATCCTTCACCCAATTCTGACCAAACCCCTCAAAGTATGATGCCATCACCACCATTCCTCACCCTATTGGTGGTATTAGGCAGGTGATGAGCAATGCCCGCTCTTCAACAGACATTGTGCCTGGAGTTCTGCCCAAAGGGTTCAGTTATTGTCTCATCAAATATTTTTTTTATGCTTTTAGAGGCCTTTACATGTCTTTCACTCAAATGTGGCTTTCTTCTGACCACTCTGCCATAAACGCCTGGTTGATGGAGCGCCGATGAGGCGGTCGTCCTCTCAACCGGATCTCCCATCTCAGCAGGGAAGTTCTGAAGTTCAGTTAGAGTGAGTGGCCATTAAGGTTCTTTGCCACCTCCCCGAGCCAGGGCCCTGCTTACTCGGTTTGGCCGAACAAACTAACTCTATGAAGAGTCCTGGTGGTTCCAGCATTCTTCTATTTTAGAAATACTGAGGTTACTGTCCTGAGAAAATAAAAAATCTTATAATAATAATAATAATAATAATAATCATCCTCTATCTCGGGCAGCACGGTGGGCATCGCTGCTGCCTCGCTTCCCAGGTCCTCCCTGTGTGGAGTTTGCATGTTCTCCCCGTGTCTGCGTGAGTTTCCTCCACAGTCCAAAGACATGCAGATTAGGTGCATTGGCGATCCTAAATTGTCCCTAGTGTGTGTGTGCCCTGTGGTGGGCTGGTGCATCTTCCTCCACTCTTGTACGTCACCCTGTGCTCCTTCCTCTTCTTAAAATACATATTCACCACAGCCATGTCCATCCTTTTGGCAAAATCCACTATCCTCTGACCTTCTTCATCCCTCTCCTTGATGCCATACCTACCCATCACCTTCTTGTCTCCTCTGTTCACTTCACCACCATGTCCATTGAAATCCACTCCAATCACCACTTTCTGTTCATCACTCCATCCAACTCACTCCAGAAATCTTCTTTCTCACCCATCGCACACCCAACTTGTGGTGCATAAGCACTAACAACATTCATCATCACACCTCCAATTCCCATCTTCATAATCATCATCACTCTGCCTGACACTCTTTTCACCTCCAGAACACTCTTGATGTGCTGTTCCTTCAGAGTAACTCCTACTCCATTTCTCCTCCCATCCACACCATGATAGAACAATTTGAATCCACCTGGCCTCACTCCCCTTCCATTTATCTCTTCACACACAATATATCAACCTTCCTTCTCTCCATCATATCTGCTAACTCTCTCCCCTTACCAGTCATTCAGAGTTCCTACCCTCAGTTCTGTTCTCTTTATCTTCCTCCTCTCCTTCTGCCTCCAGACACATCTTCCCCTCTTCTTCTCCTTCTTCTTCTTCGGCCAACAGTAGCCCAATTTCCACCAGAACCCTGTTGGCTGACAGTACTGGTGGCAGTCATTGTTAACCCGGGGCTCGACCGATCTGGTATGGAAATTTGTTTTGTGGTCCGCATATTGATTTGGGAATATTTTACACCGGATGCCCTTCCTGATATAACCCGCCCCATTTATCCGGGCTTGGGACTGGCATGAAGAAACACACTGGCTTGTGCATCCCCTGTATGTTAGGTAAGGTAAGTTTCCTAACACCAAGTAATGGCTCAGTACTCTGATGCATCTGTCATTATGAGACTGCATCTTGGTAGGTGTTATGTCAGCCAAGTGACAAACATTTTTGAAGAGAACCTCAAGACAGAAAAGAACGTTGAAAATAGGAGATGAACAGCAAGAGTGTAAAAAAACCCAAAATGAGAGACGAAAACCAGGAGGACGTTCAAAAGAAGACATTTAGCAAAAACTGTTTGGTTGTCCGCAAACTCGATGAGGAATTGATGAACTTTTAGCCTCTCATTTCGTTCCGGCCTCTGAGGACACAGCCGTGACAATGTGTAGCACTACGTTAACAACAGGAGCTCTAAACTGGTGATGATTGTAACAAATCAAAATGGAGTACGAAATGACTCAAAGTATTTGAAAACAAAATAAGCGAGAAAATGTCAGAATCGTAAGCTGTGACCTAAAAAAAAAAACTAAAATGAGTGCTAGATCTCACAAAAAAGATGGAGAAAAGCACATCAAAAAAATAAAAGTAGAGTCCTAAATCATAACAATAGGACCTTCAACTTACCTAAACTTTAAAATACATCGCTCTTCTCGGAGGCCCAGAACTTCTTGGTTGGATACGCCGGGCTGCTTCTGTTCTGTTGGCTCTTCTCCTACATCCCTTTGCCATTATATGACCCCCTATAAATGGACCCGTTACTGTGATGCTTCTGTCCTCGCTGACCCACTTCTGTAATTAAAGACATCTGTTGCTATCTGGCAGCCTGGGGTGAGGCCTCTTCCTAAAGCTGACCATTTTAGGCTTTTTGTGTAGTTTGAGACCTAATGGTGTGGTTTGGTCCCCGGTGACTGTTACTCTGTGACATCAGTTGCCATGGCTTGTCTGTTGCTAAGTGGTATATGTTACTTTAATGATTCTGTTACTAGGTGACCATCTCAAAGGTGGGACACTCTACTATGTGTCTTCTGGTGGGGTGGACCTCTGATGGTTCTGTCCTCATTGGCCTACAACTGGGATATAATTAGGCTGTTGCCATGTGGGTTCAACTGATAGGGTGGTCTGGTCCGAGGTCAATCTCACCTGCAATGGAAAAACCTAACAAGTGCATTTTTTTTTTTTTTTTTTTACAAAATGTAGTTGTTTTTTATAGTTTTTGGAGTTACCAGATCTTTCCTGATGTTTGATGGCCAAAGATGTCTTCATTCCAGTTATAGCAAAATGGAAGAAGCTGGTATGTACATCGTATTTTACATACTGCAAGACAAAAACCCAGTAACTCCACTGACCAATGAGGAAAGACCACCAACCAATGAAAACGCCGGATTTGTGAAAAAAAACAATATTGTATACGTGAAGCTCAGGAAAAATGAAATCTATTATAGGGGTGACATCATTTTCTCAGTTTGCCGGAAAATTTGAAGAACGTGACATACGAGGTTGCTGAGAAATGTCACTAGGTGGTACCAATTTCCATGAAACTGTTGTGGTTGGCATCTGTTGCTAGGTGACCATTTTTACATATTGCCATAATCACATCAATTACTATGGTGATTCTGTCCTCACTGACTTTGGCTGGGTGACAACTGTTGCCATGACTGGTTTGTTGGCAGGTAGCACAAACAGCTGAAAAGCATCTGTTGCTAGGTAACCATTTATCATAAGTATACCCTACTCTGCGTCTGTTTCTAGATGCAGTCAATTAATTTGATGATTTCCTTGCTGGCTGTTTCAAGGTGACGGCTGTTGCCATGACTACTCTGTTGCTAGGTAGTACACCTCACTCTAATACATCTGTTGCTAGGTGACTATTTCTAGGTTGGGACCCCTTATGTTGTGTCTGTTGCTACAGAGGATCAATTCCTCACTGTCTGTTGCAAGGTTGGACCTACCCCACTGTGATATTAATCACGCTGTTGTTATGAGGGTCCCGCTACTGGGATGTTTTTATCCTAGCTGACTGTTGTAAGATAGATCCCATTACTCTGATATATCACTATGGGACTCTTGGTGGGATCATGTATTATTAAATTAAGTGACCACTTCTAGGTGGGATGCATTGGTATACTGCATCTGTTGTCAGGTGGGTCTCAATAATATGATGGTTGCTTGGTAATCTCCGTTGTTATGTTATGACCCATCTGGAAATGGCTCTCTTGTTGTAATGGTTTATTCTAGCGGTCCGTTGCTAGGTGACACCTATTGCTATGTTTGGTCTGTTGTGCGTGGAACTGCTGTTGCTAGGTGGCCAGGACGCATTGCTGTGGGTCTGTTTCTAGACTGGATCAATTACTGTGACGATTCTGTCCTCGCTGACTGTTGCTAGGTGACACCTATTGCCAAGATTGGTCTGTTGCTAGGTGACCCTTTCTTGGTGGTGTGTGCATCTGTTGTTAGGTGAGACCCTCTAATGTGAAAGTTCTCTCTCTAGGCTACTGTTGCTACAGTAAAGTTCTGCATCATCATAGATCCACAGTCTGGTGACATGTTGTATTTAGTTTGGATGTGCAAGTAAACATTCCACTGCTCTCTCCAAACTTGACAATTCGACTTCTACTACTGAAGAACTGTTGATAGGCTGGACCTGTTACTGTGATGAGTCTGTCCTCACTGACTCTTTCATGGTGGCACCTATAGCCATGACCTCGCTGTATTGCATCAGTGGCTTGGCAGGAGCCATTGTCAGACAGGAGTCAATGACTGTGAAGGCTCCATCATAGCTGACAATTACAAGGTGAGACCCACTAGTGTGATAAAGGGTCCAATTAATGAGATGGTTTAGTCCCATATGACCCTTCCTAGGTGACACGTGTTGCCATGATTAGCCTGTTACTAGGCAGGACGTTTTTCTGGTATGCATCTGTTGCTGGACGACCATTTCTAGGTGGCACATCTTGCTATGCAGGGTCAATTACTATGACAGTTCTGCCTTATTTGGCTGTTATAAGGTGTGACCCACCACTGTGATGCATCCATCCCTAGTTGGCTGTTATTTTGGCAGTGCCCATTGTTATAATACATCTGTTGAAATAACTCACGTGATGGATACGTCTCAACTGAAAGCTGGCAAGTGACATCTATTGTCATGACTGGCCTGTTGCTTGGTGACCATTTCCAGGTAGGACACGTTGCTATGTTCCTGATGGCATCAATTCTGTCCTTGCTGAATGTTCTATCACGAGGGCACAGTATTTCTCCATTAGACCATTTACTGTAATACGTCTGCTGCTATGTGGTTCCAGCTAAGGTGATTGGCTCTTTCCAAGGTGGCTGCTGCAGAGTGGCACCTGTTGTTATGATGGGTTACTGTATCTGTTAAAAACTTGGACTGATTGCTCTGCTAATCTGTTAGGTGACCATTTATGGTGGGATATGCTGCTTTTTTGCTTACGTTGCTAAGGGTCTTTTACTTATGCAACTGTTGCTAGGTGAGTGGCAATGCTGTGATGCTGTCTATTACGATGATTAGCCTGTTGCTAGGCAGGATGCATTGCTGTGATGCATCTGTTGCCAGGTAACCATCTCTGGTTCGGTCATGCTGCTTTGTGGCACCCACTGCCATGACATTACTCTGTTAATCTGTTAGGTGGCCCTTTATGGTAAGGTAGACTTCTCTGTTGCCTCCTTCAGTAAGGGTCTTTTGCTTATGCATCACTGGCTGGGTGATGTGATGGTTCTAATCCTTAATGAATGAAGTAGATAAGACCATTCTGGGGGGTACATTATTGCGATGGATTTGTCAAGGCTGACAATTTCTTAGTAGGACCGATTAGTATGAGGCATCTGCTCCTAAGTTGGTTCATCAAATGTGATGGTTTTGTCCTGTTTGACTGTTGTTAGGTGAAAATGGTTGCCATGACTTCAATGTTTGTTGAGTTGTGATGCTTTTGTTGCTAGGTAACCATTTCTAGGCAGGACACATTGCTAAGTGCCTGATAGCATTAATTCTGTCTGGGCTGACAGTTCCACCACTCGGCCAGTCCCATCCCTTGTTATGGGAATCCCACTAAGGCGATCAATTCTTTCCAAAGTGGCTACAGCAGAGTAGGATCTCCTGTCGTGATGGGTTCTTTAATATGTTGCTGAGTTGGGCTGAGTAGTTTGCTGATCTGTTAGGTGACCTTTTATTTTTTATTTTTGATGAGCTGTGTTAATCCCCGAGGGGAAATTGTCTGTTCACATGACATTTGGAGGTCAGAGGGCAGGGCCAGTCATTGTATAGGACCCCAGGAGTAGTTTACAGGTGAAGGGCCCGACAGAGTTTATGGTGGGATTTGCTAGTTTTGTATCCATTGCTGTGGGATATGCAACTATTGTTAGGTGATTACCCCTGTCATGATGCAGTCTAGGACAATGATTAGCCTGTTGCCAGGCTGGATGCATTACTGTGATGTATCTGTTGCTAGGTGACCATTGCTAGGCAGCACATGTTGCTAGTGCAGATCAGTTGCTGCAATGGTGCTGCCCTTACTGATTGTTGGAGGGGTGGAGCCCTCCATTGTGACATAAGGCATCTGTTCCTGTGTTGGTTCATCCAATGGGATGGTTTTGTCTGTTTGACTGTTTCTAGGTGACACCTGTTACCATGAATTGTCTGTTTCTAGGTGTATGGATTTCTGTGATCTATCTGTTGCTAGGCAGCCATTTCTTGGCAACACACATTGCTATGTAACTGTTGCTAACGTGGATCAGTTGCTGCAGTGGTCCTGCCCTTACTGACTTTTGGCAGGTGGAGCCGCCACTGTGACATAAGGCATCTGCATCTATGTTGGTTCATCCAATGGGATGGTTTTGTCCTGTTTGACAGTTGCTAGGTAACACTTGTTGCAATGCATAGTCTAATACTGAGTAGGATGCAATGCTGTGATGCACTGGTTGCTAGGTAACTGTTTCTAGGCAGGACACTTTGCTATGTGCCTGACAGCATCAGTTCACTCCTAGCTGTCCGTTACATCACTCGGCCACTGTTCCTCGATTAAGACCCACCTCTGTAATCCATCTGTTGCAATGGGGATCCCACTATGGGGATCGGTTCGCTCCATGATGACTGCTGGAAAGTAAGACTTGTTGCTGTGATTTCTTGCGTTTGTTGCTGGGTTGAACTGAGTAGTCATGCTAATCTGTTACCTGACCACTTATGGTGGGATGCGCTCATTTGCATCAATTGTTATTGGTCTGTTGCTAGGTGAGTGCCAATGCTGCCATGCCTCTGTTCCTTGTTGAAAGTTGCAGGTAAAACCTGCTGCCACACTGGTTTTTGGATCAATAGGAGGGGAGACGTGTGAGGAGGAAGGTGAAGAGAGTGGAACTGAGGGTAGGAACTTTGAATGTTGGCAGTCTGACTGGTAAGGGGAGAGAGTTAGCAGACATGATGGAGAGAAAGAAGGTTGATATATTGTGAGTTCAAGAGACTACATGGAAGGGGAGTGAGGCCAGGAGGATTGGAGGGGATTCAAATTGTTATATCACGGTGTGGATGGGAGGAGAAATGGAGTAGGAGTTACTCTGAAGGAACAGCACGTCAAGAGTGTTCTGGAGGTGAAAAGAGTGTCAGGCAGAGTGATGATGATGAAGGTGGAAACTGGAGGTGTGATGGTGAATGTTGTTAGTGCTTATGCCCCGCAAGTTGGGTGTGCGATGGGTGAGAAAGAAGATTTCTGGAGTGAGTTGGATGAAGTGATGAACAGAGAGTGGTGACTGGAGTGGATTTCAATGGACATGTTTGTGAAGTGAACAGTGGAGACGAGAAGGCGATGGGTAGGTATGGCGTCAAGGACAGGAATGAAGAAGGTCAGAGGATAGTGGATTTTGCTAAAAGGATGGACATGGCTGTGGTGAATACGTATTTTAAGAAGAGGGAGAAGCACAGGGTGACGTACAAGAGTGGAGGAAGATGCACACAGGTAGATGACATCCTATGCAGAAGAGTTGATCTGAAAGAGATTGAAGACTACAAAGTGGTGGCAGGGAAAAGTGAAGTTAAGCAGCATAGGATCTGTAGGATGACGTTGGAGATCAAGAAGAGGAAGAGACTGAGGGCA